>NC_071291.1:20983500-21681500 GCF_943737925.1 Anopheles nili
CGCCTGGACCTGGACCTGGACCGATCGGATTGTGGGGAAGTTCGGGAACCGTCTGCAGCAGGCTCGGCTGTGTGTTTCCCGGTTGTGGTGAAATGTTGGGAAAAAGGGAAAACGTTAATCAGTTGCATCACTCGGAATGTTAAGCGTAAGCGGTGGGTAAGACACGCGGACGATCAAGCCCAACCATGGCCGCAGGAGTTTTGGATGGTCCGCGAATAACGGGCTTGGGTGGTGGAATGGGCGGAGGAGGAGGAGGTGGTGTAGGTGGAGGCGGTGGGATGTGCAGCAACTGAATCAAAGAAATGAAAAGAAGAGAGAAAAAAAGAAGAAGAAAAAAAACCACATATGAACAAAAGTGTTGTAAAAACAGCTAAAATTTAAACGTTTGAAGCATTCGCGTAAAATGAAGTAACATGTTGCAATTAAAAAGCAAAGGCTATGCGAAGGCAGGTGAAGTGTTTTTTTGCAGATAATTAGCGTGCACTCTATACGCCAGCAATACATTTGAAGTGGTCTGTCTGCCGGTTGACATCACGCAGCTAATTGCTATGAACAAATGAAGGGCAAAGCAAACCAAAAAAAAAATAGGAATCAAATATCGCCTGGTGAGCCAATGCCAAGCGGACTAAGAATGGTATCTCTCGTTCCCTCGGGAAGCGACACACAAAGCGACATGCTTCGTCACTGCCAACACGGTGGAGCTAGTGTAATGAGATCAAACCACCCAACCCAGCTCGCAATTACGGTAGCACTCGAAAGCTGCTTATCGGAAGCCACCAAAGCAAACCGCAGCGAAACCAACGAGCTGGGAAAGCTGGGAACAAAAAATCGCAGCTAATAGCCTTTCTTTTTTTTGGCGAATCAGTAAATTACGGTTGCTTTGGCTTTATTCTGGACTGCACTGAAATAAATCGCGCACCAGCTGGGCGAGCTCAATTAGGACTTGACGCGGGGAAAAAACAACCCCCCCGATAGTTGGGGTGTGGGTGGGGAAAGGTCTTTGGAAAATTTCCCCCTTTCCAGTTGACCTTCCGCTCTCGCCGAGGTCTCGCCCACACCGGCGCCAGTGTCGCCAGCGTCGTCGTGGTTCGGAGATCGATCGCACGCACGCCCACCGCATGGCGGAAATCCCATTAGCCCAAGGGCTCTTCCATCATCGAAAGACGGCGCAGATAAAAAGCAAACAGAGAGACCGCTCGCAGACACATAAATCATCCGCACCGGTCTCGCTGCGTGCCACCCTCGCTGCGTGGCCGATTGTCAATTTACTTCTGCTTTTGTCTGGTCGCACGCTTCGAGCCGGTCTGGTGGTCTTAGAGACATCCTTTTTTTTTTTTTTTTTTGGTGATGACACTACGGAAAGGGTCTCCACGACTTTCACCAGACCCGGTAGGTTTGGGCCGGTAGGTGACACCACGACCAAAGCCAAAGTCCGTAGATCAATCAATTTGAAGCAACAGCCACGGAACAAGGACCGCAGATCCTGCGTTTGTCACGTTTGTCCTGAGTTTGTGGGGAGGAAAAAAAACCTCCTGCCTTGGATTCACGTTCATTACGGAGAGTTGAGCACATTTTATCTCTGCACGGTCGGGTCGTTTATTTGCAGACCCGAAATGCGATGCGTCCTGTCCTGGAACCAATGCAGGGACTTTAGCGAGAACCGGCTGTACGTTATCCATTAGAACGATGAAACGACACCACCTCGAGCTGATAACCCTTTGGTGTGGAGCTTTTTTTTGCCGGATTGAGCCCCGGGAACGGCATGCGTCTCTGCGGCAGATTTTAATCTTTTGCCCGTTATTTCAAAGTGCTCGAACGAGCGTTCGCGGTTTGACCGCAGGGGAATACAACATACAGATAAAAACGAGCGCATTGTCGCGTTCCTTTCTTCTCTTTGGAATCGCGAAATTACACCTCAGTGAGATTAATTTTAAGCTTAATTTATTTGATGTTTTCTCTTCTGCGCAAATAACGGCGAGGACACTACCGAAGGATTCGATACAGAGAGCCAGGATTGATCCTAGCGCATGGAATTTTGCGTTGTTTTGACATTTGGATTTATTCCTTTCTTACTTCAAAAGTCATTCAACAAGTATTGCGATGAATCAGCATGCATGTGAAATTGAACCATTCACCCCATGAGAGGCTTTGTTCTCAAGTTGATTTTTATGTTCAAAGATTTTAGAATATTACCTTTACAACTTTTATCATTTCTTAACGCGTAGGTGTAAGCTCGGAGTTTTTTTCTAAAGTATCCATGCTCAAAAACAGAAACAAAGCATAGCATACAATGTCCCTTCCAAACAAAACATAATGCACACTTAATTATAAAGCAACTCAAACATTAAAAACCAAAATCGTACACAAAAATATTCCATTCAGCGTGACGAAATGAAAACCGTCCCCAAAGCGCTGCGATGCTCTCCGTGCGGGGGGATGCCAAAAAGCTCCCAAATGGTAATCACCGGGATCAAATAGGCATGCGATTCCGAATCGAATTCCGATTAGATGTTTACGCGTGTGTGTGCGTGTTTGTGTGACTGCGTATGTGCGGGTGCGTGTGTAAATACGTGCGAGTGGTTAGCGTTGGCCATAGCGGCCCTTAACTTTCCACACATTCGACCACGGAGCGTAGTTGGCGCGTGGAATTGACTTACCGGCTCGCTGGGGCAGTGCTGTTGATTGCCGACCGGAAGCGAACCCCCGAATAGGGGTGGCGGTGGGTAGCGTTCCGTGAGCGAGGACGGTTGACCGGAATCGGGCGCCCTTTGAAGTGGCGCTGGTACCGGCATCCCCGGATGTTGCTGGAGCAGGTGGGCGCTGCTGACCGGAAGGCCGGTGGCGTGCGAAATCGGAATCGATTGGCGCGGCGCGTTCGTGTAGATGAGGTTGCCCGAATGTACGGAGGGATGATGGGCGAGATCGATCTGTTCGGTTTTGGCCGTTCGTCGTGTGATGTTTCGACCAGTTTCCAGCGGCGGGTGATGAACAGTACCCGGTGGGTCGGGTTATGTGGGATGGACGAAAAAAAAAACGAAACAAAACGAACCGTTAAGAAATGCAGTACGAAGTGAGAATGAATGTTGCACCAGATTTCAGTATCCCACCGACCGGTTTGCAATGGTTGCAGAATTTGCTAATCGACGTTCCACGCCGCTAAACACAGAGCACAGCCATAAACACCGTAATGGTTGCATGGGCAATGTATAATGCGCTGGTGCAGCTTTTTCCCTGCAGTGAAGCAAACACACCGCACTAGATTAACTGCGTGCCCGTCGTGCCCGGAAGCTGCTGGCCCCTGTTTCGAGCCCAATTCCGGTGGCGCCGAATCGCACTAATCCGCGATCGGAGTCGAATTTTTCGCGTATCGCTCTAACCACGGCTCGAATGCACGCTCCCGGGGGGGGATTAGATTTATCGTACGCCTGCTCGGTTGTAAATGATTTGCAAATGAACATTTACACCCGTGGCCGGGTTGGGATTTAATGTGCTCGAATTTATTGTATGCACGTATCGCCGACAGTCGCTTCCAATTTGTGGATTTATTAGCATAATGTGCAGTGCGCTGGGTGGGCAAATTATGGCGACCTAATGGATCATAAATGCATAATTAAAAGCGTGCCGCCAAGGAGCGGAGAGAGATTTTAATTTCCATGTAATGAAATGGCACCATTCGGTGGTCATTCGAAGCATTAAATAAACTGGTTTGCGGCGCAGAGGATGCTCAAACAAAGCGCTTAGCTATTTTTCCCTTGATTGCTAATCGATGACGCCTGGCGCAAGCGAAACCAGAGCGAACTAGCCAATATTGCCTTCACCAACTCGTGCGCGTGTCGTAATTTAGTTATTCATGTTATCGTCCCAGAACGGATGCTCTCAAAAGTGAGGCGGCTTCTCGAACAAATCATCGCTAACGGTGGCCATGATGAACCGGCGGCAGGAAGTCGTTTGTTCGTGGGTATCGATACTACAGCACGTTGCACGCACCCTGTTCCAGTGGCGATCTCTTTGAGTTCCGGTCGAGGCAAAACTTCGCCTCGAACGCATATGCAATTAGGGCCACCGGGGCACCGTCTGCCAGTAATTTTGTCCTGGCGACGGACGCCTACCCGTAAGCCACCCGGAGGTGGCCTTTTTTCGGCCCACGCCAGGGTTTGATGATGAAATTTTAAATATTTCATTAAAAACTTTCCCAAAACCCGCAGGCCCACTAGTTGGCATCAAATTCTCCGGACACACGGTGACGCAAACACGCGGGAACCTCCCGGGGACAACAACCACTCACCTGATGCAACCCGGAACGACCCCGGAAGCGGTCGGAATGTCGAATGCCACCTGACCCTGGTGGCTGCGCGAGACGCGACCGTGGCTTCAGGTGGACGTACGCAACGAAAATGTGCCGGCCGGATATCGCAGCACCAGGTCCAGGAACGCGGACATAACAAAGTATGGCTGCTAAGGATGGGGAAAACGGAGTGCGCGGAACGAAATAATAATGTGTGCCCGGGTTGCATTGAATTTATGCTCGGTGGCTTCCGGACGGGATCCGGACCCGGCGTGGTACCACGCACAAATACCGAGCTTCGGTCCTGGGGCCCTCCGATGGGACTGCTATGCAAAGTATGGGGCACATTTTCGCCCGTGGAGAGTGAATCCCTACAGGCTACCCCAAAATCGTTTCCCAAGCTCAGCCCCGGGCCGCACGGGTGCATGGGTAGAGATTTAAGAATGGCGAGAAGAAAGACACAGCCGGTCTCCGGGCGCAGGTTCGCGCTGGGTGGAAAGTTATGATTTGAATTTGTCCCAGGCCGCTCGGTGTCGTTCCTCGTGAACGCTGGCTGCCAGTCGAACGGGGCTAGAACGCGGCTGAAAATCGACGGACGACCAGCCACAGGGCAGCGTTATTTCCACGGGCAGCTGCTATTGTTTACCGCGCTAATGAGAAATTTGCCCAATCAGATGTGAAACGATTCGACACGCTGGCGCGCGAAGGCGGCGGCCAAAGACGTCCCACTGGGCAGCTTTTGTGTAAAGCAGCCTTTCAATGAACGGTGATGGCGTGAACCGTGTCTTTATGTACAGGTCGAACAAAAACCGTACTCTCGAGACGAAACAAAGAACTCATGATCCGTCACTGTACCAGAGCTCGTGGACGCTTTATTTGTAATGAATAAAGCTGGTAGATATCCAGCCTTCCTAGTTGGATGCTTTGTATTTTAAAATTTTACCTAACAGGTGCTTTCGAAAGGTTTTATTTAACACAGTTTTTTGTATGAATGTAAACATTAACTAGGTTTTAGTTTTCATCATTCCATACCAAGCTATCTTGTCTGGAATCGATAATAAATGATGATTAAAATCAAATCAGCAATTGTTAAATTCGCTTTCGATTCGTATATTGAAAGGTGTCGAATATTATTTCATAAATAATGTACAGAAGAAGCACGCTTGCATCATGCGTTGCAAACATTACGATGCAACATGCATTGTTTTGGATTGGATTTAGCCCACAAATAGAATAAATCCATAATGCAAACTATTTTTAACGCAGCAGGACGGCTAATCTATATTGCATACATACAGGCGTCCAGGAAATCCTCCCCCTCCATTGCCTTTCTAAATACCCAACTGTGGCCGAAACGCTGCTCACCACCGAATCAAACATTCAATTTTCATTCCAATTTTGCTCCCTTTCACCCTCTCCATGCAGTCTGCCACCAGATAAATCGGTCCTTCGAGGCTTCCGAAACCTCGCATTCACACAAGTCAATCTAAAGTGGCCCCGACCACAGCGCCTGCCGCAACCAGGGTGAAAGTTCGCTACCATACCATGAACATGGCGAGTGGAGTTTCCCGCGGCACACCTACCTGTGCATAGATCGTTGGCTCGGACCGCTTGATGTCGGACTGCCGCGGACGGCCAAGAGTTGCGCTGACGTACATCTGCGGTGGGCCGGAATTAAGCTTCTGCATTCCGGTGCCACCACCTGGGCCGCTCCCACTCACCGTCAGGTCGGCGTACGTCAGATCATGCTGCAAAGGAAGGTGTCGATAAGAATTAAGCGATACAAATTCCACCAACCAGTGCTTGGTGCAGCACGTACCTTGTGGGCGTCGGTGCCATACCCACCGACGATGGGCGTCGAGATGATGGTACCATGCACCGGGATGTAGTTCTGACCGTCGGATGACACCACCGGGTAGACGTTCTGTTGCATGCAGCTTTGTTGCTGCTGCTGTTGCTGCTGTTGCTGGACGTCCCTAGCGAGGGCGTAGAAAGCGCGTGGATCGTAGGTGGCTGCAGTCGCCGCATTTGGCAGCAAACCACCACTCTGCTGTTCCGCCATTGCGGCCGTCGCGTACAACCGCGGATGGGCCGCGTTGTTAAGCCACTCGAACGCTTTCTCGTCTTCTTCCGGCAGGTGCGGTAATTTCGCTGCGAAGTGAGACAGACTGAAACTCGGGGCGGTGCGGTGCCGACCGGCGTCGGAACGGGTCGTACCTTGCGGGATGATGTCCGGGTTCTTTTCGATGCTGTCGATGCTGCCGTTGCACTGCTGCTCCCGTGCCAGATCCGCGTCCGGGATGGATTGGCTGATTCCGGAGGCGTCGTTCGTCGACATGTTGCTGGCACAATCACGATCGCGACCGGCGGATCCACGCAACCGGGTGATGCACACGATGATCGAGGCGATCGATATGATGGCGGCCACCACACCGAGCAGCGTCCCGATGAAGGGCTTTATCTGCAGCAACGCCGGCGAGTACACGAGCGAGAGATCTTTGGGCGGAGGAGGCGGCGCATGAAAATGAGTGGCTGGATAATTTCGCGCGTTACTGCGACGATTTGGGCCCTCACACTTACCTGTTTGCTTTTCGGGGTTTTTGAGAGTGAACGCTTGCAGGTAGGTGGGATCACTGGAACCTTTCGAGTTTTTGGCGGTGAGTATGATGTTGTAGCCAACGCCCGGCTCAAGTCCTTTCAGGTCGAACGAGGGAGATCTGCGTCAGAAGCAACGAACAGATGAGTCAATTTACTAGCACTATCTTCTGTCTCGTGTTGCATTTCCTTTGTGCATTATTTCGAGCGTCCATTAGGACGGACGACAGTCCACCAAGCTTAAGTGTCCCGAAACTCCGAGCTTTTCCGAGCCCATTTCCTGCTTTCCTCAGCGTGAAGCCTTTGTCCGGAGAGGCTCTAGCTGACCAACCGAGACCGCTGGTTGCGGGCTGCAAAATTCACTTAATGAAATGCGGCGCGAATGAAATGCTCGGCTGTGCAGTGCCGATAATTAGCACCCATTCGATGCGGCTCGCCTGGGGCCACAAGGCCGGTGCCATTGTTCCGGCTAATTGCACCGGAAGCACCAAGTTCATGGGCCGTGTCAATTTCCGTGCGCTCGCGCACGCATCTGCTCCTCCCTTTCGCTCGAACGGAAGGACGAAAAATCATCAACAAAATATACTTGAAAGGGGTGAACAAAAAAGCGCGCACACAATGAAGCGCGCCCTGGCCGTTGGAATCAATATAATACCGACGAGAAGTCGCGCGGGGGGCAACTTTATCGCGTTTTAAGCGTTCCGGCGATTTTTCTTGCCATCGTTTTGGGGTGAGTTTTCCGGTGGCGTGTTTCTTTTTTTTTTGTGATGCTTCCGCCCTACGACCTACTGCCCTTGCTTTTGGCCAGCATCCTGACCCGCAATTAGGCACAAAGAGCGAGCAAGAGAGAGAGAGAGAGAGAGAAAGAGTGAGTGAGTGAAAATGCGTGCATCCATTAGCGATCCTTGCAGCACCGGGACGAAACGCCCGAAGGATCGGAAATGGCCAAGTTCTATGTTAATTAGCTTCCGTGCACTTTCTTAGTTTCGTCCCGCGCGATGCGTGGGGCGATGTTGTGTAAGAATTATTTACATCTTTCTCGCTTTCGTAAGCTTATTTGCGCCTTCGCTTTCTCGGCCACCGCAACCGCCCGCGGGAGCTATTCCCGGGCGTCACGGCTTTTCCCCGGGCCGTGGGATTCACTTTACATTTTCATCACAGCGGAAAATGTTTAACTTTTTAATTAACTCCTTTCGGTGCCCGGTGCCGGCGGCCATTTGTGCACCGGGGCGAGGTGGGTAAGTTTTGGAATTCCTCAAAATTCGAAGTGAAAAATTCACGCCCCGGTTCCGCTCGCGCGAGGTGGTGCGTGATTATGAAGTAAGCGCTCAACGCTCGCCCGGGTTTTGAGGCGCTTTCGGTACGCAATTCCGGCTCGCCGGAGGATTGTGGCCGCCGGGAAAGCCGTACCACGGTGGCTACTCCCAGCCGTCCTTGCAGCCATCCTGCACAACGAGCCGGCAAGAAATCGTGAAGCGACGGTCAACAAATTTTAATCCCCACTAGAGCCACTTGAGCGTGATGAATTTGAAAGAGGTTTTTGGGAGAAAATTCATCAAACGAAAGAACGCATTGTCACCAATATCGCCGCGGTGCAAGTGGAAAGCTACCCGGCGAGAAGGAATGCGAATTATGGACCACTTGGGCGAGCCACCATTAGCAGGGCCGTTGATAAATTGTGGAGAAAAATCGGCATAATCATCGCTAATTCGCTTTTGGGGCACCCGGACTAAAGGGAGGCTCATCCCGATTCGATGCTAATAAATTTTAATTGCCCCATCGGTTCGCTTCACCGTGGCCAGGGCATTCTCGCGCTCCACTTTCGTGCCGCTTTTCCGGAGTGGCATCAATTAAATTTAATTGGTTCCACTCGGTTCCGTTTTGGCCTTTCGGTGAGTCGCGCCTCGGGAAACGCCTTTCCCGAGCTAAACGGTCCCACCCGTTTCGATTGGAACGCGCCTTTACCCTGTGGCTGTGGTTTCGCCATCTTCCCATCGCCATCCCGGGTGGCTAATGATGACCAACCGACCCCTTCGGGCGGTCGGCCGGTCGGAGAAATTGAACGCGAAATCGAAACCGGTGCGTGACGGGTTCCGGAACGTGCCATTGCGCGTTGTGTTACTGACTCGCCGGCCGTGAGGCCGTCTCTCGTCCATCATCGGCTGCGCCTTCGTTTGCCTACTCACTTTGATTTAATCGAAGCCATTTGCTGCCGGCTTCCGATCACGTACAGCTCGATCAGGAAGTCCTGCGGCAGCCCACCGTCGTAGCCCTCGAGGCACTCAATCTGCAGCATGTCAAACGTCTGGTTCAGGATCGTGCAGTTCGACAGTGGGTCCGGTTTTCCTGCGGATGGAAAAGGAAACGGTGGTGGCGGTGGCGGCGACAACGAGACAGGAAAAGGAAGATTGAAATTAATAATGGCTTCCGTGCGATGGTATGCTAACGATGGTGGGGCTCAACGATGAAAGCACAAAGCACCACAAATTGGCAGCCGACGAGAGGCGCCTGTTTCCCTGCACCGTAGGGTTGGGATTTCAGTAATTCCTGTGCGGTTGGTGAGCTTCTCATTGCACGCCGTTTTACGGATTGAATATCAATTGTGAATGTAAAAAAAGATGGAAAAAAACCTAAACGCATTCGACAACGGAACAAAAATCCAGCCCGTGAAGCGCTTCGATTGCAATCGTTAAAACAAATTATTTACGCTAGAAATGATTGATTTAATCTAGCACTTCGAGCTCTGCTGGTAAACGGGATGAATATTCATACACGAACAGCTCGAAGTGTGGAGCCTATTATCAGCGGCCCGTTTTCATTTCCACACACCGAACGCACAACCTCTTTTTCGGTACTGCATTATTAATGGTGCGAAAGTGCGTACGCCACGTCGTTCCACGTCGCTCTACTCACCTGCTGGTATGAGATGAAACAGACAGGGCTCCGTTTGGGCGCCAATCTCGTTCCGACCCCAGCAAAGCAGCGTCCCGTAGTCCTGTGTGTGTATGTGTGTGTGCGTACGAGACAAAAAAAGAAGGGAAAATGAGAAAATATGCTCCGTTCGAAGATGGACTGACGCAGCACATGCAAGCATTCAAATCTAGGCCGGTATCGATTTTTTCCCCCATTCGTCCCATTCGACGAATTGCTGCTCGATCTCCACACTAGAAGGAATCAAATACCACTGCGATTGAGGAAGGCCAGTGCAGAAAAGGAAGCTGGAGAGAGAAAGCGAAAAGGGAAAAAGCAACTGAAGCATAAAGAATGCCGCACCGAACGCCTTATCCGGCGCGGGATCAAAAGTTTTCCGCACTCGGTTGCTGAAATCGAACACCGAAAAAAGGGAAAGCTTTCCGCCGGTAGAAATGATGAACGAAATAATGGGCAGACGGTGAAAATTGGAGCCACCGAGCGAACCCCCACTCCATCTTTTTTGAGTGTTCGAACTCGGCAAGTTGGAAATTGGAGATCACCGAAGGATGATGAAAAATGAAGGGCTTTGACGTGATTGACAGAAGGCAGCCACGCCGTCCCCATGGGCGACGTCGGTGAGTATCGATTGGGGTTTAGTGTGGGAGGGAAGCGGGCGCCATTCCTGGTGGAGATCCTCCTGAAAGGGACGGTAGCAAAGCCTGGGACACAAAGCATCATTTGCAGTTGGCTCCCCTTGGCTGATGAAGACGTATGACCGAAATTGTCATTCTTGCTGATAAATTATCTTCCGCCCAGCACGGAGCAGCAAGCGAGTGCTTGTGTTTCCGAAGAGCAACCGAAGGGACACGGATAGGGAGGTTTGTTTTATTGACTCTTGTGATTGAAAGTTTTCTGCCCGCACGCAAAGGAGATACGACGGTTAAACTAATATTTGATTGAAATCAACCACCAGCCATCGCGCTGAGCTGTTGAATGCGATGATCCTTTGTTATGCTTACTTATCAGGCAGTCACCGGTTTTGGTTGCAGGATTTGTGCTAAATAACTTCCCTCATTTATATCTAAGAGCGTTTTTTTATAAGGAATTGTCACGTCAAAAGTGTGTCATTGAAGCATCCCAAACAGCATTAGACGCTTGTGTGCTGCTCACCAGCACTACGTCGCTTCGCAACAGCGATTTGTAGATCTCGAAGGGATTGCTTTGATAATCATTTGTCTCATTTTTCTAGCCTGCTTGGATGGGCTGAATAGCAACACGAACGAAGCAATTAAAACCGCACCCAGATAACCGAAAATCGTCCGCGAGTATCATCATCAATCCTTCCACCGTGGGGACTGGGCCTTTCGCCGTAACGCCCGGAATCGACTGCGTGCGAAATGGAAACAAAAATTAATGAATAAATTATGAACATCACTAGCGACGAGCGGACGCGTGGCGAGGTGAGGTTTTGAAAATTTATTAAATATCTGTACACAGAACAGACCGCCGAAGCATTTGCGAAATAGGGGGGACGAAATAGAAGAAGGCTGCGAAATAAAAACATTAAAAAAAACTTTCTCTTTTTCATTCCAGACCCACAGAGGCCGTTGCCGGCCTTGGGAAGTGAAAATGGAGAAATGAAACAGTTTCGCTTCGCCGACGTAATAGCTGCGATAGAGGGAGAAGAATGGAGCAGGTCTGCGGTGCGGTGCGGTGCAAAAAAAATCCCCCAAAAGTGCTGTTTGCGAACACCCTCATAATTACAAAGGACTTCATTTTTCGAGGACGGATTTCCCACCCACCCGGATGGGTGCAAATCACGAGCGGGCATCATGGCGCGGGGTCCGGAATTTAAACCCCTCGTCCGGGAGGGAGGAATCAGCCAACCCGTAGGCAGGGGAGGGGGGGGCAAATCTTGGACGTGCGGGCCCGATGACGGACGACGTAAACACGCCTTTCCGAGAAGGATCCTTATCAACCGGCGCGACGCGATGGGTGATGAAACCGTAAAGCCGCCGTCAATCTTCCATTCCGGTGGTAATCGGTTTCAATCCCTTTTTTTTCTTCTTTTCCTCAAGGCTCAGCTAGGCCCACAACCCATGGCCGAGGCCAGCGAGACCGACCCGGGACACAAAAAGCAGTCCCTTCGTGGGAGGCAGCATCTAATCCGGCCCGACCGAAGCTACTCGGGTCCGGAACAAAACGGTCTAAACATTCCGCAGGATTTCGGTTATCAGCGATAACCCGACTATTGGGCCCGATCCCACGCATTTGGGTGATAAGTTTTTTTTGTTTCTTCGTTGGTTTGGTACCACAAAAGCAAAAAAAAAAAAAGGGGCCGTTCCTATGAAACATCCATTCCCGGTGCGGAATTTTCTTTCCCCACGTTGCTCCTCGGTCCGCGACGGAGACTGTTGGCTGCGCTCAGGTCCACCCCGGCCGGGCCGCCTGACGAAGGGGTTCGCCGAGGTGTAAACAAGAAATTATGATAATTGAAAACATAATAGGTGTCGGTGTTTGTTGCCCGATGTAGCAGCATGCTTTGATGATTATTTTGCGTCCCACCAGAGGCAGGCTTGCGCAAGGGCGAGCTGCGCAAGAAGGTGGTAGCGAAAAAAGGCAACGAAAAAAAGGAAAATAATAAAATAAAATTGCCCTCCAGAAAGGGATTTTGTGCTTGAGCTTAATGCTTCGTGCTCGTGCTTCCTAACCTTCCCGCGAGAGTGTGGTCGCGCGGCCACGTCTTGGTAGGAGCTACTTTGTGCAGCTAAGCTAAGAGAGCACGGTGAACCGTGATCTAGGGAAATGTAGCTCGGCTACCGGAGCGAGCTGCGGTCGCTTTATCCTTGCTGGTTGGGCGCGGCATAACGAGGGCGGAAAGTAGAATGTCGTGTTTACAAGGTACAAGGGCGCATTCTTTTACCGCGCCAACGGTTGCGCGTCTTTAAGGGTGGGTTTCGGTGTTCAAAAAGCACAAAAAATAGGAAACGGAAAGCGAAACCATAGCCATGTCGGGGAAACGCCAGTGGATGCTGCCGGGAAACGGTTTGTTTGCGATTCGCGGGGGAAGAACTTCATTAGGGGCCCGACTAGGCACGTCTGCGAAGTGCTCCATTGGGTAATAAATGGACGGTTCTGGAGGACACGAGGGTCGTCGTAGTTCCACCTAGTTCGAGCTTTGTTCACTCCACTGCGGAATAAACAGTACTGACTGAGCTTGCGTCAAGGGTTTCTCCAGCCGTGCGATTTATAAATTTCAAAACACAAATTAGATCACGCTAAAAAAAAAAATACGTTCCTCGCGAGGCTTGCCTTGTGATTGAGTTCTCTCGATAGCATGGAACAGTTTTCCCCAATTGAGCTAATGTTAACGACGGAGCCAATGGCACAAATGCGTACCTTTTCCGTCACCGGCTTGAAGTGTGCCACGCTTTTTGCCTGGTCGCTCGCCACCTCCGAGGCCGGTAAGTCCAGGCTCTCCCACACGGACGTGTTGTACTTCCACGTGAACGTGACGTTGGTCGGGTTGGCCTCCAGCTCGCACACGATTTTCGCCAGCTCGTTGCGGCCCACGTTGTACGTCGTCACCAAGCCGGGCCGGCAGACGGGGGCAACTGGAAAAATCGAAGAAAACAGAGAGAGAGAGATAGAGAGATAGAGATAGAGTTAGCGAAAAAAAGCACATGAACGAGAACGACCGGCAGTCAATTGAAAGCGAAAGCAAGCGAAACGAAGCGTAAAGTGCTGCTCGCATCCACGCTCGGAGTGCATAACTTGTGCATTCGAAAGCAGGCCGGAAAATTAGGATTATTATCGGATCCGATCGGCCCTATGGTGGCGCCAGAAGGAGTGGGTTTTCACTTTCATCGTGAGCAGATCCGGCGCCGAGGAATGGAGATTGTGTGGTAGCGATTTGGCGCGATATTCAGGCGGAAAGTAGAAAGGCAACAAAACGTCCGAGCGAGCTGGGGCGGGAAAAAAAAAACGAAACGATAGCGCCATTTGCGTGATTGGGTATTTAGATTCCAATCCCGATTCCGCGTAGCCATAGACCCGTGGCGCGCACGTCCCACTATGCATTCTGTGGAAATCGGTGAAGAAAGCGTTGCCGAGAAAGCGCACCCACCGAGGTCCGGGACGCTGGAGCGAAAGGAGCTCCGGTACTTGGTTTCGCTTTCGGAGGGTTTTCTTCTATTTCGCGCCACCTGGACCGGAAGCGCCGCTAAATTGTGGCAAGCGGTTCGAAGCTTATCATCGCCCATCGCAAAGCGTTTTTATTTCGCATCCGCTCCGTTCCAGCTCACGTCCTGGCGGTTGAAATTATCCAGCCCAGTGCTGGAGGTGGGAAGAGATTAAATTTGGAATACTCTCCGATCTGGCCGCTCCGATAGGCCGATTGGTGTGTTAGGGGTCCGGCCCTGGCATCGATAGTATTCAATTACCGGAATGTTTCCCGAATGGGAAACTGATGCCCGACCGGGGTAGGTTTTAGAAACTGGCCGGTTTTGGAGTGTCAGAGCGAGTGAGAAAGAGAGAGAGAGAGAAAGAGCGAGTAAAAGTTTGTGTGCCCCTAGAAAGCCCACTAAAGGACGTGACGAAAACGAACGCCATCGCGATTCGAGAGTTTGAAAGAAAAAAAACCCGATCGAGGCCTGGGAATTTTCAATTACCGACACCAACATCGAGCTACGGAAAACGAGAGATTTTATCCACCAAATACCACCGACGAAACAGCGCACCGGGTGTGAAAAGGGGATCCGCAATGGTTTTAATTGAAAAGTAATACTCTCCACGTCTACGGAACACTGCCAGTGGTGGAAACGCACGAGGGAGTTTGGAAATTTTGCCCGGGAAATTGTTCACTCTCGCTTCAATTAGGCATCTTTTAGGGAGCCACCGAAAGTAAGCCAAACGGATTAAAGGCAAGTGCGAAAAAGTAAAAAAAATAAGCGAAAAAACGAACGCCCTGTCCCGCGTCCAAGCAACGAGTGCCCAATGCGGGGCACATTCTAATCGAA
This sequence comes from Anopheles nili, assembly GCF_943737925.1. Taxonomy (NCBI): domain Eukaryota; kingdom Metazoa; phylum Arthropoda; class Insecta; order Diptera; family Culicidae; genus Anopheles; species Anopheles nili. The sequence goes on from NC_071291.1 coordinate 20,998,312, forward strand.
AGTGATTTTGGGTTTAATGCGGGAACGATGTCGATCTTAATGATCCAATTAGATGGTTTTTCACGAACATGGCGGCCCCCGTTCCTGCCGCCCGATTGCCAGCCAGTCGAGTCGCTTTTATCGAGTTATAATGAGTATTACTGGAAAATTTAATAAAGTTCAGGTTTCTCGTTTCCCGCGAAAGCGCTTCGGGTGTTCGTTCTCCTGGGAAGAACGTGATGTGGTGCGCGAGTTAACTTTGTTTTGATTTCATTAGCCTCGCCATTGCCGGCACCGGGCTGGTCGGGGTTTGTAATGGATTTTTAAAAACAAAGACTGCCGATCAAGTGTAGAAAAGAGTCTGATAAAAAGCCGCACCCGGCTCGGCCTCCGAGAAGCCATCCGAGTGTGCGCGCGTGTGCTAAACGAAACGCTTCGTAGCCTTCGTAGCGAGAAACGCGTCTCCGCCGTGAACGTAATAAGCTTTTGAGATGTATTGCATTTCAGCACGGTTAGCAAGAAACGCCTACGGGCAGTGACAAAGGACGAAAAGCAGCACTCCAAATGCGAGAAAAACAGCAAATCGTATCGTATCGCAGCTGGAATGTTGCTCAATAAAATTGCTGCCTTAGTCGGCGGGGTTTCATTCGCACGCATTGCGCACCATTTGCAGCAGGTGCAGCGGGAAATTTGAATGGTGCGCAATATTACGCCACCACCAGCGCCAGCTGTACGGGAAGCGCTTGACTTCACGCCTCCCGAGACCCAGGCAGCTCCTCGGATGGTTCGCTATCTCACGGCTCATTTGGCGCGCGCGAGGCAAAACAATACAGGCCACCGGAACCGGGCCCAGCCTGCAGCGATCCAATCCATATCCGGTCGCGTAAATGGTGCAAAGTTTTCAGCACCGTTCGAGCGGGAAAAAAAGGGAACAGAGAAAAAGAGCACGTGCCCCTATTTGCTGGCTGGCACGGTTTGTGTTAATTCAATCAAACACCGGAAGCGCGAGCACCGTGGATTTCGTCGCGTGTGGCTTCAAAGGGCAAGGGCACGGTTGCTCGCAGCACTGAAGCAGCCCGAAGAAGGACGACAATGGGAAGCTTTCGAAAGGATATTGCGTCGACTTCCGTTGGGGGCGGTGGGGTTTTTTCGTTCTTTTCATTTTTTTTTCTCTCTCTCTCTCACTACACTCGCAGTCTCTTGGGCTTTTCCACCGAGCGGATGTCTCGGGCCGGAACAAATAGAGCCTACGCCTGAAATCGATCCGCTAGCACCGTGGCGTTACAGCCAAGTTGGAGGCCGTTGCTGTCGGTTGGCGATAAAATTGATTGTTTTCCTTCGTATCCCTGGTAATCATTATTACCCTCGCCTTGGCAGACCCACTCGATCGGGCGTGTCGTCACGTTGCCAACGCGTTGGCCTGGGTGGAAAACCCGAACGGTAACGTGTGCTGAAATGTTCCACGTCGTGTCGGTTGCGTGCGACAGAATAGGGAACCTTCCCTACGCCCGATAGCGCCACGATAAGTGTCAGCCTATTTCGCTCACGGAGCTCTGCGAGAGCATTGTTAGTGGCTTGTGGCAGATAATGGTGCGATGGGTTGTCGACAATGGTCGTGCTTGGACCGACACCGCACGATAGACAGAAGGGGAACGATGCTGCATCAGTACGACCGGTACGTGGGGCAAAAAAAAATGCTTGGTGCATCCGGCAAGGCCTGCTGAGCATATGGTACGCTTTCATTTTCATTTTTTTTTTCGTTTTTCTCCCCCCGCAGTTGCTAGATGAGGTGTGACAAATTTGCGCCTTTCCTGCCAGCCTGATCGCTCATGCCATGGAACGGACAGTTCGCTTCGATGAAGGAAACGAGAAAAACGAAAACCCTACCCAAACATCGTAAAAACGGTTGATACGAATCGCGCAAGGCACGCGTGACCGAGAAAAGCGAAAAATTACACTTTCAAGCCGTATTTCGTGGGCTTTATGCCGCTTTCGGAGAACAAATTTCAATTTGTAGCGAGCTGAAAGCAAATCATACCGAAGCGCAGCACCGCAATGCGATGGAGGCGCTTGCGATATAAACTACCGAACTTTACGATCAAACGTCGTGGATTGTTTCCCGCCTGCGATAAGGGGTCGGTCGAGGAAAAGTGTGGATAAGGCAGAGCCCAAGCGAAACCACTTTAAGGCGCATCCCGTCGTACATTCGATTGCGCTTGTAGTTGGCTACCGTTTGCATGCACGGTGAAAGGCTGCGGATAAGTTTGGATTGGTGAATTTATTTTTCCCTCAAGAATTGCCCATTTATCCCTTTTTATGCGCATTTCTGATGGTCAGGGTAACAAAACGCGATGCTGCTCATTAAAAACAAACGCTCGTTTGTTTTCTCGACCGTTAATGGCAATTTCACTACATTCTGAGTAATAATCTGTATTTCGTTTAGCGGTTGCTTTGCGCTTCTTAAAACGTGACAACTGTTTAAGGAGCTTTGCTTAAAGGCATTGTGCTAAAAAAAAAAAAGCGACGCCCAGCAAGGTGGGAATAAATTGTTAATTCTTTTCCGGACGTTTTAATTTCGCCGTGACGGTGCTCAACGTTCTTTTTTTTTTGTTCCGTTCATTCCGACTAGCGAGCACTCGGTCTGCCATTGACACACCGTCAAGGCGGTGAGAAGGTGGAAAAAAAAAACACGAGAGAATAATTTCATTTACGCCACGCACCGAAATGGCAAACAGCACGCCGCAAATGATCCGAACAGCTTGATGGCTGGCACACAAAATTCTAGTGCCCATGGACGAATGAAAAACCGGCGCTCGCAGAAGCAAAAAACGATCCTTCCTGGGTGAAGCAGGGCACCGGCCGATGGGATGCGTCCGCTCCCGAGGCAAGCTACAGCAGCAACGGAAGCCAACACCAGGATGCCGGTTTTTGTGGCTTCGTACCGCAGGAAATAACTTTTTTGCCTCCGTCCCACCGCCACCGGGGTCTCGCCGGATCCATCACAGAAACCAGCGCTCATGGCGTCCAGGTCTGCGTTGGAGATGCCGCCCTTCAGGCCATCCATAAATCCTTCTCTCGAGAGCCACCGTCACCGGAACCGAATGTTGAACGGAAGCTGGTGCTATCAAAATTAAAATTCCACGTTAAACTCACACCAAGGGCCAGGGGAACCGAGCCCTGGGTCCTGTCCCGCCCGCCGAGACGGTCGTGGTCGACCGTAAGTCGATGGTCGTTTTGATGTGATGTCGCAGGATCGCGAAGGCCTGCAGCGCTCGGTCGCGTCACAGGTGGCTGGTGAGCTAAAGGAACTCTCACCCCCTTCCACGAGGGTGTCCGATGAGGTGGTATGGCACGGTGGACGCAAGTTTTCGGTCGGGTAAAAGCGGGCGCATCAAATGGGACGATCCTTTTTAACACCACAAATCTAATTAAGAAACTCACTGAAGCTTTCAACGCGTTCTTTTGCGCATCCTTCCCCGGTGGTGGCCGGTTCGAAAGAAGCTAAAAGCTCGTTGGAGAACGAACGGGCAACGTACGGAATGGGCGTCAGCGTAAATTGTGTATCTTCTAGCGGCGGTGGAAAGAGGACACTCGTCGGGAAAAATATCATTTCTCCAGCTGAACGCCAAAGCCGGACCCCGGACGGGAAGCGGTGATGGAAAACTATGAAGCGAAATAAACCAAGAAACCATCAGCTTCATCTTGAGCATTGGCTTGCCATCCCGTCGAATGATACACCAGTAATCAAGTCAGACAAAAGTGCGAAAGTGAGCTGCTGCGCTCGACAAGGCGGTACCTTTTCGCTTCCACGGGTCGTATTTGTGGTGCTACAATCAGATTTTGACCAGGATAAAATTTACTTAGAAATAAATCCTCTCTCCCTTGGTTGAGATGCCTCACAAACTTATTACGCTTGTGAGACACAAAGAATTTTAGTTGTGATGGAAAAGTGTATTCACTGGGCGCAGGAACGAAGAAACTATTGGGGTAAGTTGGGTAAGTGCCGGGATAAAATTCCCAACTGCCAACTTGCGCCACCTCACATGAAAACTTTTTTTCCGAGCCGCGCTTCAGGGTTTTTTTTTATTTATTGTAGTGACGGCCAGGCCGTATTGTTCTTAAAGCGAGTTTAATCATAATACATAATACATTCCAGATAGGATCTCCCGGAGGCTTGGAATAGCCTCAATTGCGCCCAATAAAGCTGGCCTCACGGCATCGTACTCCACGCATGCCCATAGAAGATGGTCGATGTCATGATAGCCGACACCACAGCCACAAACTTTGGAGCTGGCCAGCCCTCTACGATGCAGATGTTCCCCGAGAGCGAAATGGTTAGACCGTAGCCTGGATACCTTTCAAATCAATTCGTCGTCAAAATCCTCTCGATTAAAAGCGTCACGTAATCTGAAATTCACGTGCGCAGAAACTACGCGCAACGACGTCAGATTTGGCACTGCTGATAAAAATCGTGCGCCACGTGCTTAAACATTACTATTTCGGACAACAGGAGCAACACGTGAGCGCAACAAGGACAAGCTACTATATTTTGTACCAGGCGTACTTCGGAGGAGGCCATTGTCTGCACTATGGAGTAATGCGTGCTAGTTAGACACCGTGTTTGACCATCCCGCTATTTCATATAGTTTTGTGATAAAAAGATGCTCAATGATATAGAGAACAGTGGTTTGAAAAACAGAAATTTATCGCACACAGTTTTCTGCTTTGTTTTGTAGCCAAAAAGGATTTAATGTATGTTGCCACATTATTTATTTTAATCAGCAAAATACTGTGACCGAATTATGACCAGTAAGATAAGACGCTCAACAAAATCCTACAGTGTGCTTAGAACGATGCGATCGATAGCAGACGATTGCAAACGAGATGGGATGCTGATTATCATGTGCCAGAAAGAACGACGATATGTACTGATAACATTGGGAGGGGCAATCCATTAAATCTAGTGTGGTAATCCGGTTGGATAGCTGTAACCTCTTCGACGCATGATCTCTTGGTACTAGCGAATTCAAATTTGTCGCTTTTGGCGTGCAAAATCCGTCGTCGAAATTCTTCGCCTCTCTCGATTGAAAGCGTGCGCCACGTAATCTGAAATTCACGTGCGCAGAAACTACGCGCAACGACGTCAGATTTGGCACTGCTGATAAAAATCGTGCGCCACGTGCTTAAAGATTACTATTTCGGACAACAGGAGCAACACGTGAGCGCAACAAGGACAAGCTACTATATTTTGTACCAGGCGAGCTTCGGAGGAGGTCATTGTCTGCACTATGGAGTAATGCGTGCTAGTTAGACACCGTGTTTGACCATCCCGCTATTTCATATAGTTTTGTGATAAAAAAAATGCTCAATGATATAGAGAACAGTGGTTTAATAAACAGACATTTATTGCACACAGTTTTTTGCTTTGTTTTGTAGCCAAAAAGGATTTAATGTATGGTGCCACGCAATTTATTTTAATCAGCAAAATACTGCGATTGAATTATGACCAGTAAGATAAGACGCTCAACAACATCCTACAGTGTGCTTAGAACGATGCGATCGATAGCAAACGAGAGCAAACGAGATGGGATGCTCATTATCATGCGCCAGAAAGACCGACGATATGTACTGATAACATTGGGAGGGGAAATCCAATAAAGTCCTATGAGATAATCCAGCTGGTGCCAGCAACCTCTTCGACGCATGATCTCTTGGTACTAGCGAATTCAAATTTGTCGCTTTTGGCGTGCAAAATCCGTCGTCGAAATTCTTCGCCTCTCTCGATTGAAAGCGTGCGCCACGTAATCTGAAATTCACGTGCGCAGAAACTACGCGCAACGACGTCAAATTTGGCACTGCTGATAAAAATCGTTCGCCATGGGCTTAAACATTAGTATTTCGGACAACAGGAGCAACACGTGAGCGCAACAAGGACAAGCTACTATATTTTGTACCAGGCGAGCTTCGGAGGAGGTCATTGTCTGCACTATGGAGTAATGCGTGCTAGTTAGACACCGTGTTTGACCATCCCGCTATTTCATATAGTTTTGTTAGAAAAAGATGCTCAATAATATGGGGAGCAGAGGTTTGATAAACAGAAATTTATTGCACACAGTTTGCTGCTTTGTTTTGTAGCCAAAAAGGATTTAATGTATGCTGCCACACAATTTATTTTAATCAGCAAAATACTGTGACCGAATTATGACCAGTAAGATAAGACGCTCAACAAAATCCTACAGTGTGCTTAGAACGATGCGATCGATAGCAAACGATTGCAAACGAGATGGGATGCTGATTATCATGTGCCAGAAAGAACGACGATATGTACTGATAACATTGGGAGGGGCGATCCATTAAATCTAGTGTGGTAATCCGGTTGGATAGCTGTAACCTCTTCGACGCATGATCTCTTGGTACTAGCGAATTCAAATTTGTCGCTTTTGGCGTGCAAAATCCGTCGTCGAAATTCTTCGCCTCTCTCGATTGAAAGCGTGCGCCACGTAATCTGAAATTCACGTGCGCAGAAACTACGCGCAACGACGTCAGATTTGGCACTGCTGATAAAAATCGTGCGCCGCGTGCTTAAAGATTACTATTTCGGACAACAGGAGCAACACGTGAGCGCAACAAGGACAAGCTACTATATTTTGTACCAGGCGAGCTTCGGAGGAGGTCATTATCTGCACTATGGAGTAATGCGTGTTAGTTAGACACCGTGTTTGACCATCCCGCTATTTCATATAGTTTTGTTAGAAAAAGATGCTCAATAATATGGGGAGCAGAGGTTTAATAAACAGAAATTTATTGCACACAGTTTTCTGCTTTGTTTTGTAGTCAAAAAGGATTTAATGTATGGTGCCACACAATTTATTTTATTCAGCAAAATACTGCGACCGAATTATGACCAGTGAGGAACTGCTCAACAAAATCTTACAGTGTGCTTAGAACGATGCGATCGATAGCAAACGAGAGCAAATGAGATGGGATGCTGATTATCATGTGCCAGAAAGAACGACGATATGTACTGATAACATTGGGAGGGGATATGTTCGGACCGAAATCCAGCTGGTTCAAGCAACCTCCTCGACGCATGATCTCTTGTTACTCACGACATCGAATTTGTCGCTTTTGGCGTGCAAAATCCGTCGTCGAAATCCTCTCGATTGGCGTGCGCCACGTAATCTGAAATTCACGTGCGCAGAAACTACGCGCAACGACGTCCGATTTGGCACTGCTGATAAAAATCGTGCGCCATGGGCTTAAACATTACTATTTCGGACAACAGGAGCAACACGTGAGCGCAACAAGGACAAGCTACTATATTTTGTACCAGGCGAGCGTAGGGGGTGACCATTGCCTGGACTATGGAGTGATGCGTGCTAGTTAGACACCGTGTTTGACCATCCCGCTATTTCATATAGTTTTGTGATAAAAAGATGCTCAATGATATGGAGAACAGTGGTTTAATAAACAGAAATTTATTGCACACAGTTTTCTGCTTTGTTTTGTAGCCAAAAAGGATTTAATGTATGGTGCCACGCAATTTATTTTAATCAGCAAAATACTGCGATTGAATTATGACCAGTAAGATAAGACGCTCAACAACATCCTACAGTGTGCTTAGAACGATGCGATCGATAGCAAACGAGAGCAAACGAGATGGGATGCTCATTATCATGCGCCAGAAAGACCGACGATATGTACTGATAACATTGGGAGGGGAAATCCAATAAAGTCCTATGAGATAATCCAGCTGGTGCCAGCAACCTCTTCGACGCATGATCTCTTGGTACTAGCGAATTCAAATTTGTCGCTTTTGGCGTGCAAAATCCGTCGTCGAAATTCTTCGCCTCTCTCGATTGAAAGCGTGCGCCACGTAATCTGAAATTCACGTGCGCAGATACTACGCGCAACGACGTCAGATTTGGCACTGCTGATAAAAATCGTGCGCCATGGGCTTAAACATTACTATTTCGGACAACAGGAGCAACACGTGAGCGCAACAAGGACAAGCTACTATATTTTGTACCAGGCGAGCTTCGGAGGAGGTCATTGTCTGCACTATGGAGTAATGCGTGCTAGTTAGACACCGTGTTTGACCATCCCGCTATTTCATATAGTTTTGTGATAAAAAAAAATGCTCAATGATATAGAGAACAGTGGTTTAATAAACAGACATTTATTGCACACAGTTTTTTGCTTTGTTTTGTAGCCAAAAAGGATTTAATGTATGGTGCCACGCAATTTATTTTAATCAGCAAAATACTGCGATTGAATTATGACCAGTAAGATAAGACGCTCAACAACATCCTACAGTGTGCTTAGAACGATGCGATCGATAGCAAACGAGAGCAAACGAGATGGGATGCTCATTATCATGCGCCAGAAAGACCGACGATATGTACTGATAACATTGGGAGGGGAAATCCAATAAAGTCCTATGAGATAATCCAGCTGGTGCCAGCAACCTCTTCGACGCATGATCTCTTGGTACTAGCGAATTCAAATTTGTCGCTTTTGGCGTGCAAAATCCGTCGTCGAAATTCTTCGCCTCTCTCGATTGAAAGCGTGCGCCACGTAATCTGAAATTCACGTGCGCAGATACTACGCGCAACGACGTCAGATTTGGCACTGCTGATAAAAATCGTTCGCCATGGGCTTAAACATTAGTATTTCGGACAACAGGAGCAACACGTGAGCGCAACAAGGACAAGCTACTATATTTTGTACCAGGCGAGCTTCGGAGGAGGTCATTGTCTGCACTATGGAGTAATGCGTGTTAGTTAGACACCGTGTTTGACCATCCCGCTATTTCATATAGTTTTGTTAGAAAAAGATGCTCAATAATATGGGGAGCAGAGGTTTAATAAACAGAAATTTATTGCACACAGTTTTCTGCTTTGTTTTGTAGCCAAAAAGGATTTAATGTATGGTGCCACGCAATTTATTTTAATCAGCAAAATACTGCGACCGAATTATGACCAGTAAGATAAGACGCTCAACAACATCCTACAGTGTGCGTAGAATAACGGGATCGATAGCAGACGATTGCAAACGAGATGGGATGCTGATTATCATGTGCCAGAAAGAACGACGATATGTACTGATAACATTGGGAGGGGCAATCCATTAAATCTAGTGTGGTATTCCGCCTGGTAGCTGTAACCTCTTCGACGCAAAAATTCCCGTTATTGACGACATCAAATTTGTCGCTTTTGGCGTTCAAAATCCGTCGTCGAAATCCTCCCGAATGACGACAAATCCCGAATAGCGTGCGTCGTCGTCATGTGATCTTTCTATATATATTCCGGTGACCCTTTTTAATAAGTTTACATAATCTGCGTGCGCGTCCCTGAATTTTTGGAAAGGATTTTTTCATCACCAATTAATAACATCGATTATATAGCTGAAAGGATTGAATTTCCCGGCAAAGAGAATGTAGATCTTTTGGCCCAAAGGAGGACGCTCGAAGGCGCCATTTTTGACTGATCGATTCTATCCCACGAATATATGCGGGCTTCGATGATTTTTTGTATGGCACGGTGGCAGACCCTGTGGGATACAGACGAGTTAGAAAAGTACTTTTTCTCAATCCCTCTTAAAGTCTCCACCAGACCTTGGTTCTACGGCGTCATTGTGGATCGCGACTTCATTCGAATGGTATCCAGGCTACGGTCTAACCATTTCGCTCTGGACATTCCACAGTCCAATTAAGAGAAGAAAGACTTTTCTCTATATACAAGGAACGAATATCAATTTTTCTCACAAGTGTATCTGCCATTGTAGCTCACAATCGTGCTGTAGTTCGATCAAAGCGGTAAAAACATCATGGTACTGCTTCGGTTCAATTTATTTTTGCACAATCCAAAATACTACATTCATAGTTACGATCTGTGGGGCTCGCGCTTTAATACACATCAGAGATGCCGGTCGTTTATATGATTTTATTTTTTCCAAACATCGAACAACCGATAATTATCAACTATCATTATCAACGGCTTTCACAAACTAGTGATTATAACTCTTTACTCCTGGCAATCGTATCATCTATACAACATCATAGCTGTCAGTGTTCACATGGTCTCTGACAACGTCGAATAAAATGAAAAAGGTCAGAATAAAACCGCAAGCATGTGCTGCAAATGGCCGGCTCTCGATTCGTGTTGGCCTGCAGCGTTTTTCATCACTGCGGCACCGCCAAAACGACATACGCATAATCAGCATAATCAGCCGAGCCAGCAACGAGCCCGGAAGGGAAAGTAGCATCATCATCATACTTACACTTTATGTCCAAATGGACGGGGTTGCTCTCGCCATCGCCCTCCCGGTTGCTGCCGACGCATGTGTACAGACCCGCCCGGCTGCGGCTGACGTTCTGCAGCACCAGGCTCTGGTTCGACACCGTAACTCCTTCGGAGGGATTGTTCACCAGCTCCTTTCCCTGTGCCGGGTGCGTCGTGTGGAGAAAGCGGAAGAGAAAACATACAATGCAATGAAAATAAATGTGTAGTGAAATTGTTCTAGCCCCAAGGAAACAAACGGCTGAGAAAATGTCGGGCGACGGTGCTCTAGCGCCGTCCTTTGTCCTGCACACGACCCATTTATTAGGATTCTTTTTTTTTTATTCCTTCCATTCTCCTCACTGTCCCAGCGACCAACGAATGGCGCTCGAAATGGCCACAGCAAAGGGCGGACTCTGGTACAAAAGAATTGTCTCTTCCGGTCAGTGAAGCTCGGCCACCGGGGATGAGGTCACAACTTGTAAAAGCACGGCTAGAAACAATCGAGCTACAGCGAGACACAGCAGCCTGGCCACGGCGTCGTTCACGGGGTCGCAGCACAAAAAAGCCCCCTAGCAACGGTTGGATGGCAGCGGCGGCATAATTATGACGACCTTTCCTTTCCAAAGCGTTTAATTTGGTACGCACTTAATCTACATCTTGGTGGCTTTCCAGTCTTCCAACGGTGCCCATCTCGCTCACAGAGCGATCGTATTTCGGCCATTCTGTTCCGTACCCAAGTCCCTTCCATCAGGGCTTTATCAGGGCGCCTTCGACCGCCGAATGTGCTTTGCGCGCGGTGGATAAATTAGCTTCCCTGCCATCTCTCGGTTGCGAGCCGTGGCTGTTTTCGGTGCTTTTTCGCTGTTTCTGTTTTGCCCTGCGTTCTAACAGGTCCAGCGGACCGGATCAAGACAAGACGTCCCGACCCCACACTGCTGGGTTGAACGGCCTACCCCGAAAGATAGCCCTCTAAATTAATAACATCCAGTGTGGCAATAAAAGAAGATAATTAGTGTTACGCATCACTTTGTTCGTTGCTTGTGCCCTTTTTTTTTTGCGAAACACTCCCTAGGTCGTTGGGTAATTTGTCCTGCCGTTTGCGTTGGAGGTTTTAGCTTTGCATATCATTTCTCATTGCTCGGAAGCCAACCACCAATCGGGCGTGCAGAGCAATGAGCAGAGAGCGCTACCCTGTACGGCTAGGTGCCAGACGGTGGAAAAATGAAGGGCAAACACCCGCCGGACATTAGTAGTTCCGGGTGGCCATTACGGAGCGAATCGTACCATCGCTGGGGGCCGAAAGGGCAACATCGTAACTGCCACCGGGTGGTAGCCGGTGCGTGCACACCAACAGTTGCTGGCGGGGCGATTCGTAATAAAATAAACGACATCAGATAATGCCCGGGAAAACGGAGCCTTCTCGCACCGGAGGATCGTTTGGTGACTGGACATTTCAATGACACACACACACAGCCGTACCCAGCAGAAGTGTTGTTGGTTCAGCATCAAGTGAAGCTGGAAAAGGACAGATTCGATTTCAGGTCAAACAACGCGCAGCTGGAAGCCAGTTGCTTCATCATAAAACATAAGGATTAATTTGTTTTTATGCGCCCCGCGGACACGCTTTTTTTTGCTGCTCCATTTCTTTTTTCCTTCGTGTGGCCCATATTTAGACGAACTCAACTCGGTTCTAAAGCGTCAACCATGTGTGTTGCAGAGTGGTTTTTGCGTTCGTCCCATAATCAGAGCAGTCTGAGCGTGGTTAGTCGTCGTGGTTGCTAATCCACTGGTGCTTCGTACACCCGGACACACTTACGTAATGGCGCCAGATCACTTTGTACACCCACGGGTTGGACTTGATGTTGCACTCGAAGTACACGTCGACCCCTTCCGGAATGGAAGAGGTGTAGTTGTAGTTAGTACCGTACTCCAGCGTCACCACGGGAACGTCTGCAATGAAAACATCAGTGGGAAACCGGATGAAAAAGTGCAATATAGCTGTAAAATTAATTAACAAGCAAATACGCCGGCCAAGGCAGATGAAGGATGTTAGGTATAGTTAATCCTCCCCGAACAAGCTTATATTTCAGCTGTTGCGAACATAGCACAGGCAAGGATTAGAGGTGGATTGGAAGCATATGAAAGGGATGTTTTATTTGTCATCAAAATTATGCAATAATGCCTCGTTTTTTTTTTTCAATGTTGTTGGGCATATGCGAATGGAAACAAAATGGCAATATGAGTACATGAGGGAAATACACGTCGAACAAATCTCGTATCCTTTCCTTCGTACTAAGCAATGTAATTAATTCAATGAAACCTTCCATGCATTGCTCATTTGCAATATCAAAAAAATGTGTTACCACAAAAATCATTCTGTTCATGTTATTTGTAATTCATTATTATTCTACATACATTCAACACTTTTTTCGCTTTTTGCTCATTCTATACTATGCATTATTAAAACCTTTCAATATCGTTCATAACATCTGCTTGTTTTTTTGTGTATCTTTCAGTAACTAAAATGATTCTTCCAAATATGAAAAAATCCAAAATGATTAACGATTGAAGGAAACCTCCTATACATTATTATTTTTTTCTTTGCCAAATAAATACTTTGAAGTATTAAAAAGAATTTAAATGAACAGCCCAATTATAAAAGCTTTAAATTGAAATTATGAATTACAGAGTCAGATCTATTTTTTTGTACGGTTCAATCAAAGTTTTAGTGTCGTTTACGGCGCGTTCATGTCGGTACAGGCGCTCTGCTTACATAACATTTTTAATGAAAACATCAAAATGCATACCGCTTATCCGTGCAAATATCACGACTGTCTAGGGTTAGCATGCACTAGCGCTGTCCGTTCCACATGTCATGTCATTATGCGCGTGTCATCCTGTGTTTGGCCGGAAACTTTCCAAAAAGTCCGGAGGAAATGTTCGATGTTCATGGCCAAAATTCATCAGCACACCCGGCACCTATCAAGTATGCTCTATGGTTCTATCAAAAGTCGACCTATCGGACGTGTCCTCGAATGCGGTTTGCCCTTGTGCGGTGTTCTAGCTGGACGACTTTTGATTATGTTCACGTGCAGCAAGGTCCTCTCACCACGACGCATCTCATTGGCAAAGATCAAAGCAGCTTCCGTGGTAGTTAATAACTCTTCCGAAATTGGTTCTCTAAACCCGAAGCCAAGCTGTTCGACGTTAAAAACGGTCACTTCCACATTTCCGACGCACAGCCACTGATACGGGCGATGGGTGCGCCTGTGATATAAGCTTCGCTACTCTTAATGGCGAAGGGAAGTTGGAAAAAAAAACAGAGCTGAAGTGGAGTTGGTCCATCTTTATGAGCTTCCGTGTTGTCAATGTCAATGAGATGGATATGTTAGCGCTATCCTTCCAAACGCATCATGCATCACTGGTACCTAGTTTAGAGCGCAAACGATGGTTTGTGTTTAATCAATTGGAAACTCCCAATACTATCGGATCACAGTCTAGACTATGTTTAACTAATCGGTTCGATGTTGCTCATACTGGTCGAAAGAGGAATATAGTTTTAGTTGTTACGGTATACGTAGGCTTTAAGATCTGGTTAACAAACTCGCCAAGAGCAAAAAGGCAACGAGAGCCATGAATAAATGATTAGCAAAAAGCCGTTAATGTGCGCCTAAGTTCACCAAGTATACGTTCGACAGCGGCAAAAGCACAAAACCCGTACACAAACTCGACGGGATGTTTGATTCTGTTATAAAACCGTAAACTCGCATAATAAGCTTCCCGTGGACCGGATCATCCAAGGGATCCCGAACAAGTTTATGGGCGCATAATTTTTCACTGTACGGATGTTTCTCTCCGCTGGAAAAGCACACACAAAAGAAGGACATGCCCGGAAGGTGGCTGTCAAACAGAGGCAGAAGCTTGTGGGCAGCTGGTCGTTCGCGAGCGTTCGTTCGTTCGTCCGTTCGAAGGTTTCCATGTAGCAGTACCTTCGGTGAGCTTTTACACTAGCTCCCATATTACCGGCCGGAACGGGAAGGTTTCGTACCACGCGCCGTATGCTTGCGAAACGTGATGTATTCATCCCTTTTTATAATTAGCTCCCAGCGTCCGCAGGAATAGCGCATCCAAACCAACGACGGCAGGAGATCAAGGGTGAAACTTGTAACAATACTCCACGCAAAGATAAAGTGGTTAAACTGTATGTAAACTAAGTTCGTAATAGCAATTCAAAAAATTATTATCTATTTAAATATAAAGAAATTTTAAACTGCAAATAATCATTTACAGTACTAGTAGGCTCATGAGTTCTGCTAGAGCTTTTCTGTGGCAAAAGAAGCTTGATCCTATCTAACACTACTTTTTTCAACGATTTTCAACAGACCCATCTTCAACGCACAAGCCACATGGTACAATCGAGCAAAGAAGAAAAAAAGTAAGAAAGCAGGCCAGCGGGCTTGGAGCTTGCGTTAACATAATTCTCCAGCAGATTACAGCGGCCGCTTAGCGAGAAGAGCGGCAGACAGAACTGAAGCGATCTGCTGCCCGGTAGCTGGCAGCGATGTCTGCCACGAAACGAATGAAACGTCAGTTACACGGCCTGGAACGAATTAGTACAAGCCATCAACGGCAGACCCGGTACGAGCGGTAGCAGAACCGAACCCTGCCTCGGTACCGTACGATGGAAAATCCACCGGAAAACCCTTCTCAGAAGTGCCTTCGCCGGCAGCCGGTCGACGCCACGCCGGCAGCCGGCCATTCTCTAATGACACCGAGGCACACGCTGCGATGACAGACATGACAGTTACACCCGTATCCCGACCGAGCGATTTCTGCCGCACCGTTGCGTCCATCCTTTCGTCACCCTTTTGTGGCTGAATGACAGCGTGGATCGTCGGAAAAGTGTCCCCCATTGCCGCCTTCCCAATCGGCCGGGAAAGTCCAGTTGCTGTAGGGCTTAACAGCGGAAACAATCGACCTACAAATGGTCGCAAATTTGATTAAGGTTTCCGCTTTTACCCTCGCCTGCTGTGTTCGAGGGACAAGCAGGTCAAAAGTTGAAGAAGTGGGAAACAAAACAAAAAGCAGATGCACAACGGTCGACAGGACCAGGGTGGCCAGTTAAATGAGATCCGAATGTCCTCGAGATGATCCCCGTGGGACCGAGGACCCAGAAGGAGTTCCTGGGTGGGTGGAAAAAACCCTCTCGGGAGCTTCACGCCGGTGCTCGAGGGAAAGAACGGGCATAATGAATTTTTAATTATCTTCACCCGTTCGCCCTTTGGGTATGGGGCGTGGAATTAACGCATCAAAACGCGACGATTCTCCCGGGCGCTCGCTGTGGCAAAGTGAGCCCCAGGAAAGAGGAATGAAGGCGCGACTTCCGATAAGTTTCGTGCCGAAGGGAAGGTGCAATGTCAGCCATGTCAGAGCTTTCCTCGTGTGAAGTCGCACCAGCCATTGTGGTGGTCTGACAGGTTGTCACGATAGCGCCCACTGTGTTCGCGGTTATAACCACTAGCTGCTACGTCCGCGGGAAACGAATGGGGTTCAATAATACGGAGAACAGAAAGGACACAAATACTTACGGTAGATATCAAGCTTCCAGCCGTCCTCCTTGCCCGCATCCGGGATGACGGCCATCTCCGCCCGGCAGGACAGATACTTTCCCTTGTCGTCAATGGTGGGGCGAAAGCTCAGGATCGATACGGTGATGTTGCCGTCCGGGTCGGTCTGAAAGATACACCGAAGAGGATCGGCAAAGGGTTAACACATTACATATGCATTTTATAATTAGCGTGTCAAATGGGACCGAAGGCGAGACGCTCCAAGCATGTGGACGCATGAAAGTCTTGCATAGTCAATATTTGTTTGCATTAATTTTTCGAGAGTATCATGACGTAAGTACATTTGAATAACCAGGCAAGGGAGTTCAAAATATGATATATAAGAAATTTAATATTAATTTTAGATTTAGTTATTTATTGATGTCAAATTTGTTAAAAAAAACATTTAGGTTTTTAAATAAATAATGGTTTCATGAATTTGTTTATGTTATATCACCCTTTCTTTTTTGTTTTGCTTAATGGAACTAATGGAATCAATACATTTTGTTTGCTTAGCTGCATTGAATAAAATCGTATGAGCTTTGATATCAACAATTTACATCACTTATGCTACTCTTTGACGAGATTATTAATTAGATTCAGTATTAATCCTCTTTGTCATGATCGGCTTCCTCAAAACTCTCTTCATCAGAACTATATAAAGTTTATGTTTTATATTTTTGATTTACCAAGAGCCAGTAATGAAACATTTAGAATCAATGCTTAGTTCATTGAATAAAATCAGCTGAGTTTTAATATCAATGATTTGTGTTGCTTTTGCTTCGTTTCGGCAAAGCTTACAAATCATGCACGTAGTTAAAGGCTTTATGTAAGCTTATCACTAGCATTGTAAGTGCTCAACTATTCATGGTATAATTGAAGAGCCAATAATGGAGCATTTAGAATCAATGTTTAGTTCAATGAATAAAATCAGCTGAGTTTTAATATCAATAATTTATATTAATTTTGCTTCCCTTCGGCAAAACTTATACGTGCATGTTAAGTGCTTTATGTAAGCTCATCACTAGCATTGTAAGAGCTCAACTACGCATGGTACGATTAGTTGCGGATAAAGATAGCAAGATGTGCTATATGTCACCTATCATTAACGCCATTATTTTGTTCGTGTCCTGATAATTTAGCCACACTCTCAGTGGTATCGTAATCTGTGAAAAGTTTCAAGGATTACCACCAGTTTGGCTTTCCACCGGGTTTTTGTTCTATGTCGTCATAGCCAACGGCTAGTTTTATCAGTGTATACTCGTGAAACCAATCTATTGCACACTCTTAACCCAGCACCACAATGGTCACGTATCTTTAAATTCATCCCGCGCAAACTGCACGGTCGAGCAAAAAAAGTGTCAGAATGTAATAAATTCGGTATTATTATTGTTATTATTGGTGACAAAATTTGCATACAAATTGCAATTTTCTATCAACACCATTCCGGGGTGAAGTTTCCGGCTTCTCCTGTGCCGCTAGCTCACCCAACCGAGATAGCTGGAATTTTGTTTCACTTTCGTGTGCAATTCCACGATACGCAGTGATTTTTCTTCGGCTGTTTCCTTCTTTCCCTCGTGAACGTTGCGATGAAAGCGGGGGCCCGACGGAAAACAAGGCTCCATTCCGTTCGTATCCGTCACCTTCCGGCTCCAAGCTGGAACGTGCGAAAGAGCATTCGCTCCGGGCGATGTATGGATGGGTTGCTATCAGCTCGCATGCTCACCGTGCAGGGCGTGCGGGAGTTCCCGACGTAAACGATGCGATGGGTTAGCCGCTTCGTTGCATCTGAGATCGCGACAACGTTCGCCACGGCACAGTTGACACAGTTTCCCGGGTGCTAAGGGTATGCAAACGAGGAACCGGTCGACGAGTGAACGTATAGTCCTTTTGGAGCCATGCCGCGCTTGCCGTAGAAGCTTACGTGGGATGTCGGGAATGTCAAAAACTCACAGCTAGTTTAAAACGCACGAAAACGGCGTGAAAATCGACCTGTGGTGGTTGTAAACATTTTGCATCTTTCAGCATCATGTGTGTGATTCTTCGATACACAATTCTTCCGTTCATCGATGCAACCTTAAACGTGAACGTAATTGGGATTGGGAAAGAGCTGGGAAACGCCCGCGAATAGGTCTTTCGGTTGAACGAATGTAATAATGGTCGCGCGACATCTAAAAGCACCAGATAAACCATTAGGAAATGAATGTTGGAATTTATCACGCGAAAAGCCGCTTCAAAAACGAACGCTCGTTCAGTCTAATCAAAAAGATTCACCCTTTGCTGCATCATCAGAGGAAAAGGTACAGATGAGAAGCTGCCCTGCCAAACGATGTGATGCGTTGGGTCCCACCAAACCACCGTATCAGTAGCAGCCCATAATGGCACTCAAACAAAAAAGAACACGCAACACAGGACACAGCTCGTGGTATGTGATGCGTATCCCTATCTGGTTTATGTGCAGGCTACCGTTGAAACAATCGTCGGCGGAGTAAATTGAAAATTGATCATTAAATTCACCGCAGACCGCGCGTGAACGTTTACACTCGCAGGACCGTGGCGCTGACTGCGGGTTGGGGTGATGAAAATGAAATTTAAACGAAAAACGAATAACAAATCCGATAGGTGTTAGAAAGGTTCAAAAGGGATCGCGCCACATTCCCAGCACCAGTTAACGGTGAGGAAAAGCGTCAGTCTGCGGTGAGTATGGATAGCGTAAACGAGGAAAGATCACCACGCATCGCTGTTCCGTTTCACAGACCCTGTAGGTGACGAACGAGGCGTAGGATTACTTTTCGTTTTTTTTTCATTGTTTTTAATTTATTTTAGAGTACCGGTAATATCGTGAGCCTGGCCTAGGGTCCTCACCAGGACACTGAGCCACGGCAGAATGGACGAAAAATATTCCAAAATAAACCGCAGCCCAATCGGACAGCACATCAACGACGGCCTGCGAAAAAGGTCAACCGGTCGAAACCGAAAAACCCGTGCAAATAAGCGTCATTTTACGTGTACTTTCACTACGCTTGGGTAGACCGTTTGTTTTGCATGCGACGAGAGGTTAGGCTCCGTTATCGTGCGTTCGCACCTGTTTCGCATGCGAATGGATCAATATTGTTTTGTCGTACCATTAAAAAACATCTTGTCTGACAAATTAATAACGACGGAGTAAACCAAGCCTTGATAACCACAAAGGTCATTAGGCGTCAAAAATGAAAGAGCTGAAGGAAGGAAACCGTACTCTAAAAAGTGCGTCAAAGAGAAAACGTACTGAGAAAAATTAAACTGTCACTTCAGGGTCGGTAAAAGTTAACAAGAACAGGTGGTTCTAATTTTCCGTAAGCTGTAATGCTCGCTTTTAATGGGCTTTTTTTTCATCGAGAAACTTGTTTTCAGAAAACGAAAGTGTTTATAAAACCCTTGTCTCCGAACGAAAGGATAAGTTCAATTACAGTGACATAGGTACCGATGAACTGAGTTGATGGAAACAATGAAATTAATTTGCCATCAATGCTAGGATTAATGAAAATACGCTCAATTGATGACTAAGTTAAATAGTCTTGTACCGATGGCAAAACTGATGATGTTAAATAAATAAAAATTATAAAACTATTATACTACTTTAATTTTTTTTTTCAATTTAAATTAAAATACCAGTTACTTTCACATACTACCGTACTATAATTCTATGATTTTCAGATATACCGATTCGAACAAAACTTTTTCAGGTTACTGAAAGAGAGAAGCAAAACCTATCGAAACCGGTGAGTTAGAGGCAAAAATTGTCCTGACACGCCTCCTTTGATCCCTTTCCCATGCTACAGATACTGAAATGGACGCTCGTGCACAAATTACCACAACTATTATCATTTTGTAGCGTTTGTCATTAATGCACCAAATAGTAATAATAAACGGCGCAATGGCTTCCGCAATCCCATCCCGATGTTTAATGATGTTGTCGCGTGGCTGGGATTTGCTACCACACGATTGTTAACCTAAAGGGGTTGACAAAATACCGGTGAAGGGTGGTAAGGTAGCTAATGGAAACAAAATCATGACGATGTAATGCAATCGCAATAAACCAATCCCAAATGGCCGTACCGCCTGTTGACCGGTGGTTTTGCGCAGTATTGCAAAGGGACAACACCGATACATCCAGACCACATCAAACAGAGTAAAAGGTGAACCACGAGCTCCAATTCTTCAATGCACACCCATCGCTTGTTGTACGATGCGAAGTAGAAGCAGGGTGAGCCGAGTTAAAGCTGGTGACTTTTTGTCCAGCGCATCTGATGCATCTGATTACAGGAGGATAATGTGTAGCCGGACGGAAATGTCAGAATGGCTAAAGAGCGGAGGAGTTTAAAGTCCCAATCGAGCATTTAAAGTTCGGTCATGATTTTTGTTTTTTTTTTTAACATATTATTTTAGTTGCATCGTCAGCTCATACGTTGTATATGCAATAAAATTTAACGTCCACCTCACGTTCGCAAAGTTTGTATTTTATGTTATATTTGACTTTAGAGCAACATTTTATTAAGAGAAAAGCTAAGCTGCTGTTGTAAAAAACTTTGAAATTTTAGTAAAGAAGTTATGGTCTGTTAAAAAACTGACAGCCGTACTTCAGAATTGAATTACGGTGCAGTACATAATAACAAAATGTTTTCAGTTTTGTTCAATATAGTTCGTGTTTCTTTCAACTATAACAGTTAAGCGAAAAGCATTGTGTCGCTGATAAGCCACTTACCGTTTCATGATGTCCACGCATTTGGGTGCTTCCCTTCCACCAGGTGATAGTAGGGGCCGGTCTCGATCCAAGCACTTCGCATTGCAGATCGTACGTGTGGTTTGCTGAAAGCGGTCGATTTTTTCCCTGCAGCCGTACTGAGAGAGGTCGCACTGTGAAGAAAATACGAGAAGACAAATATGGCTAAATGTTCCGACGCAACCAAAGCCCGTACCGGGAAGCAATTTTCATTCGCGCTTGAAACGCGGTTAACGATGCATAAATAAATGCTGTGATAGGGATTCGTGTCTGTGTGCAATTTAAACCCTAAGCCGGTCCTCATTTGCCGGTATTCTCTCATAGTCCCGTAAAGTAATTCAATCCTGTGAAGGAAACAGAGATATTATCCCAAGCTTGATCAGCAGGTTTTGGTTTGTGTTTAGAGCGTAGCTCACTTCAAACGACCGCAACCAAACGCGATCCTTTACTAGTCTAGATTGCTCGGAAGGAAACCGCATCGCACATCTGTGAGCATGTGAAATCGGAATCCAAAGCCACTGCAGTGCGCAAGGCATTCCTCCGGTAATCGAAAATAATCTCCAGCACGACTTGACATACCCGCTAGAAAGGAACAGTAATGGGAAGGGTACTCGGTTGGCATCTTAGTCTTAGCGTCTTCACAGAGAGAGAGAGAATGCATCAGGAGTGCCAGAGACGTTCGATCGAAGCGAATATATGAATGAACAGTTTCCTGCTACTGTACTTTGACGTACATAATTGGGCGGATAAGTGAGAGGATTTATTGCATTACCACCGGATAATGACGCGATCGTTGATATTGCAGACATGCCGGGCTCGAAATGCAACGAGACCGGCTTCAGAGAAGCTGCTAGGTGATTTGCGGGATGCGACAGGATTTCCGAAGACGTACTTCCATATTGCACGATGATTATAACAAACGAATATTGAGTTTGGTCTTATTTAAAGGTATAAGTCGGCGATGACGGCTTGATTCGTCGGTACAAGTCTTGCGTCAGCTTTCAACCTTATGAGCCGTTATCAGCCGTACAATCGACACGCTGTATAAGTTATCGACAAGAGAAACACAGTACCTGTTGCCTATCTAAAAGTCACCATAGCGCTACGAACAAGAACAAAACGAAAGTGGCTATTGATTGTGGAGCAAAACTTATGACTTTAATACAGTTTTTGTTTGGCTTTTTTCATATATCATATCCAACAGCCTACCAAACACCAAACCAAACCCAACAACACCAAAGAGCTACCGGTAGCAGAAAAAATCAAATGTATATATTGAAGCACTTAAATATAGAAGCATAGTTTATTACGCACAACGACAAAAAACAGAAAGCATTCAAATTTGTCACGCCGATTTTTCCATCATTCCTGCGCTGTGATGTGAAAACATAATGGATTCACCCTGCGCATGGAAAGCACTCACGCCAACGGCCATGAAAGTTGATGCAAAACAGTTTCTACCGATGACCAATCGAATTAAAAATGAAATTCAGCAGGACCGCGGAGAAAAAAATCAAACCCATAATATAAGCGCGCATAATAACATAAAGCATAAGAACGGCTCGCTATGGTGGGCTCCATTTGGCACATAAGGGAAATTAACTCTCCGCACGCTCCCTTTTTCCGGCTGGCCGGGAAACTAATGCTCAAAAGGACTTCCGACCACAGGGCACTCGAAATAGACTCCGGATCGGTACTGTCAAGCGAGAGGACGAACGAAAAAATGCTTCCTCCGATGAAATCGACCCGGCAATCGTCCATCAAATACGGGCGAGATGTTCCGCTGCTTAGACGAAACAAAACTTTTCCCTACATCACGCGTCCCGATACCCAACGGCTCCCCGGGGCGAAGATATGGAGCCGTATTATGGCTTGTGGCAGGATTGCCGACGTCCCTCCGGGGGCGGCATTGTTCCGGTCTTGCGAACAAACGCCCGAATGACAAACCACGGCCGGGAAAAACCCCCGACTCATCCGGACCCCTCATATGGCTCCCAGCTCGCCTCTCCAGCAACGGACGGGCGAGAGAATGATGAGCATGGGCACGCCGATGACGACGGCGATGATGATGAAAGAAAACTTTGATGCTTCTGAAAATTTTATTTAATAAAAGCGTAAAATCTCAGCGGGAAGTTCGCTTTCAGAGTCAATTAAATTATCAATTTTCCAAACCGTGCTGCGGATATGAGGCGAGCGGATGTGGGACGAGCGCAAAATGTGCTGACGCCGCTGAAAGGAGACGGTTGTTGACGTTGAGCCGCGGATGGTGGAGCCGTTGCCTCCACGACTGCCAGTTTCTTCTCAGCATCGACGATAATCCACGCTTTGCTCCCGGCTCGCTCTGGCCGGGTGTCTGACTGCTCATGCTTCGACCAATCGTAGACGGCGGCGCCAAATGATGGGACATAAAAAGCACATCGAATGGTTTCGGTTCTCGATCAAGCGGTACTGGCCCGGCACGGGGAGCAAAGAAGGGACGTGAATCTCGCGGAAAAAGCGATATCGGTTTTAATGCTATTAGCCTTAGCGCAGTGAAGGCATTGCGGATGGAGGGTGCTGATTTTCCGAGTGGCGAAATGCCCGTTTTCCCTACTCATCTTCGTTTCTCCGGCGCCAGAGCGGTTGATAGAAGAAAGAATCGATTTTAAGAGCTCACAAACGAAAGGTGCGATATTTTATCTCTTTCATCACTTTTTTGAACCGACATTATAATGCACTTCATTCATTGGCTTCACACTAATCGCCATTAAAGGTTGCTTATTTGTGGCTCAATAATTTGCTTCAATTAAAATGAATTTCTCACTGCGGGAACAAGCAAAAAAGCAATTGGAAGTGTGCTTCACAGCCAGATCTATCACCACCATTGGGATATATCTTCAGCACACCTTCATAATTATTGCCGTGAGAAACCTGGATTGGCTACCTGTGGCGCTTGTATCGGCTACTTATTAATTATCACCCACCTGTCAGCTAATCGATACCCCCAGGGGTTTGTGAAAAGGCCGCGTTAATTTGTAGATTGTCTTGTTTTCGTCGAATCTGCCGAGCGTATTTTACTTACCACACCAATTTCCCACCTCGATACGGCCATTTGGCACGTTTTTCAATAGCGTTCTTTAACTCCGGTGCCACAGGCGTTTCGTTGACAATTTATCACCATGTTTACGAATTGGAGCCATCGTCGCTCTGGCGCAACAGATTCCGCGTTGAACGTGAATAAGTAAGTTCCAGTGAAATGATCAGCGTATTTGTGTTCGGTATGTATTGACGACGATGCACTTGAGGGGGTTTTCAAAGACTAGAAAATTCCTGCGAATCACATGAACATAAGCTAATTTATGGGAATTCGCGTGGGATTGCACTGCGTGAAAGCTAAGAGCAAATGCATTACACGTTTCTCGCAAAACCTCAAAGCCTATTCACTCTATTTCATAATTGAGCCAACAAAACGCTTTTGATACGAATAACATGTTCTGCACGTGGGTAAATTTAACCATTAATTGCAATCAGTACGCTATTTCCCTACGGATCGTAATATCAATGGTAAAATGTCGCTAACTTCACCCAACGTGGCTTCATTTGCTTTTCACTTGTGAGGCATATGTGTAACTCAATTCAAAACGCGGCAACCACCCTTTAGCAGTTACTCACGGCAGCGACACTGTTTTGCATTTCCGGCAAAGTAAATTGTGCAACAGCATGCCATGTGAAAAACATGTTTTTCTCACTAACAACCGATTGCGGTCAGTCTAGTGCACCGGTTCGTCGGCTTCACAGTGTGCCATGCGGCGGTAATCAAATAGAACGAGTTTCCAATTTCCCCTGCAGTGAAAATGATGGAAGCCAAAACCGTATTGGTTCGGGTAGATGAAGCACCGTCGCATGCTGCCACCGAAATGGTGCACTTTTTTTTTTAACCTTCTCTTGCGACCGTACGCGCGTTGTAGCCTGCGCATGAAACATGATTAGATTTACCACCCACGTAAAGGCGTTTCGAGATGCAGGGCAGAAGAGCAAAACTCACCTACCGAAATGTGCGCTTACGATGGTACAACTCGCCCGGCTACTCCTGCTCCTTCGTGCAGTGAATGCAATTTTTCTTATCCCCCATGAAGGAATGATAAATTTTCCAACCTCGAAACCCAGCGGGAAAGCGAAAACAACCGGACAAACTGTAATTGAATTCCACCCTTCATCAGGGTCGGGCACAGCAAGCCACCGGAATTGCATCGTCGTAGATCGATTGCATTACACAAGAAGTGTATGTGTGTGTTTTTGTATGAGGGTTTGAGTTTGTGTGATGGGAACGAGAACCAGGCGTACTTTTTAACATTCCAACTCGATTTAGAAATAATAGCAAATCCACGGAAAAACCTAACCTTTAGAGAATGAAAATTTTAATGCTTTGAAAACATTACAGAATGAAAATATCGATGGGAAAGTGAAGAAAAAGTGACCCACAAGAGGTAGCAAGATTGAGCGGAAATAGATGCAGACATAGATATATCCCATTCTCATCTCTCTAGTACGGCTCGGGAAGTTCCCTTAGATAACTGAACAACAAAAACTGCATCATTTTTACGATAAACCCCGTAGAGATTCAACTCCTCGGCATAATGCCCATTACTACGTCATGGTCTTTCAAAACGACCCGATAGCTTTCCCGGGGTCGGAAGAAAAATTGTACAGATATCTATTCGAATGTTTTTGCAGAGCCAAAAGTCGAAGCAGAAACGAATTGGAGATGAATTTTTAAGTGATAGTCCATTAGTCCCGGATCTCGTGCATGCTGCTATGTTACCCACAAAGAACCTGTTTGCCTGCTTTTTATACGCTGTCTGGCTCTCCTTCAGCTCCAATGGTGGTGGACAACATTGGATTTACTGGCGGACTGTGTTTCGTCCCAAAGCATGAAGGAGACAACGATAAAGGAGATGGCCTCAAGGTAGTTGAGAATAGTAAATGAAGCAAAAAAAAGCCCTCACGAGGAAGTTAACTCATGGCGGAATCGCTCCTGGCACTCAAGCAGCAAGCTCAGTCTGAAGTACCGGCGCTACTAAATGGGGACATCAATTAGTGACGGGCGATTTTGCTACCATTCAGCTCCGATGGCTTTCCGTTTTCTTTTTTTTTGATTTCTTTGTCTCTCTCTCTCTCTCTCTTTCTCTTCATCTTTTTTTGTCATCCTCTGTGTTGCCTGAAATTCAGGATGTCGATTCAGCTTTGTGAGTCGAGCAAGGACATCCGATTCCAAACACAATATAAGTGGAGGGATTTTTTGTTCAAAAACTCCAACACAACCAATTGGCATGAGTCATAAAAAATACCATAATTCAATCACTGTATGTTAGATGGGTTGGTGAGGACAAATTGTTTCTCTCGACGGAGCTGGAAAAATCAACCTTACCTTCACCCGTTCGGTGCCTCAGCACATTACAAACGGCGCCGGTAACAGCCACCTAACAAGTCTAGCACGGGCCAAGACTAAGTGGAGCGAGAAGTTTTGTAAAATAAACCAATGATAAATTACCTTTCAAGAGGGAAACGTAACCCGACCCCAAACATGATTGGGACACGGCAGGGAACTACGGAACACACTCCTTTTTCCTGTTGCACGCTCGCATCGACCCATTGTCCACAGTTTCTGTTGGCCAATATGGCGATCCAGGACAGGTCCGGTAACGATGGATCGTTACAACCGAACCGCATCAACGGCCCGTATCGCCACCGGAAGCGAACGATATAAAACATCGAGCACCGTTTCGACAAGGAGGTGTCGCCTAGATACCATACGGTTACGTTTCCCATCATCCCGAAGAGGACGAAGCGCACCATTTGTTGCGATTTCTCACGGAACTTAAGAATGGTTGCGATTTTGGATTCGGAAGACTGCGCTAGTATTTCTTCTTTGCATTGCATTTGCCACAATTGTACCAAGAATTGTACCAGCGAATGGACAACCGATGCAACGAGAAAATTGTCCGCCCGTTCGAGGTTCGGATCGGTTTTGTAGGACCGGTGATAAATCACCTTCGAACCAAAGCTATCCCGCAGCGAGCCTCGCCGATGGGCATTGTGACCGACGGACGAAACCGCAGCGGTTAGTCATGCTTGCTTTGTGGTGGATCCGTTTTAACCGATATTAAACTCTCAGCTCCATTATTGCATCCCACCCTAATTGACTCCCGCAAATGGCTCCGGTATTAATTAATGAAGTCATGGAATGTGCTTTACTTACGGTTCATATCGAGGGTTATCGAAGCCGATATGGGAATGGTGACGTTGTTGTTAGCTGCCTGGCACGTGAAGACGGACTTCAGGTGCTTCCGCTCGAGGCGATGCAGCACGAGCGTGTTCCGGACGCGTTTGTCCGATAGCACCACGGAGGTGTTGTTGAATACCTTGTTTTCGTACCACCACTGCACCTGCGGCAAGGGCCGACCTGGATGGATGGGAAAGATAACACGGGTAGGCAACATTGAATTAAACAAGTCAACAAACCATCGCATCGCTAAGCAAGCTGGAATTTATGGCATGCACTTTAATTGACGGGTAAAGGCTATTCTTTTGAAGGCATCAGAGCGGATTCCAGAGCTGCTTATCTATCATCGACTTGTCTTACATCTTGATCAATCAAGAGCTGCCTTCCACACTAATCAAACAGCACAAGTTAGGAAAAACTCGCATCGGCGCATTCAACCCAACAAGGATCAAACGTTAAACGCCGTGCATAATCGTGATCGCGTGTTAAACAACGTGCAGGTTGTCCGTCTGCGACGCTTTGATGTTTGAAAGCCTTTGAAATAGTTGCGTTTCTGGCTGACAGCGACTTACCTCCGGTCGAGATGCACGTTATGTTTATTGTTGTCCCCTCGTTGTACGGTCCCAGGATGTAGTGACGAATGTGCGACCCTTTCTCGTCCACTATAAGCAGCTTCTCTGGAGGCACTGTAAGATCGAACGTGGAAAAGCGTAAAGAAAACAAACCCGTATTAGAGCCAGACATTAATGGTGACAAAATTACGTTTCCGACGGCTCCGAACACGACAGCTACTGCACATCGTTTGGCCCATTTCAGGATTCATTCCGAAAGAATATCCGACTCCGACGACTCTGTTGGCTTCGAGCTGCCATCGAGCTGCTCCCGGTACGGGTAGCAGAGTGCCATGAAAGTCCATTAAACTCCCCTCGGGTCGACCGAAGCAGGGAAGTTAGCTCCGCCACATCAATTTCCTTCACACCAACGAAAAATATTGCTAAAGGAAAAGTAAACCATTCCCAAGCCGACCATCTAGCCCCGGCAAGTGGCGATGCAATTGCTTGTCCCGTGTCCGGGGGCACGATGCTGCACAAATGCGGCGCCTTTTGCCGGGCTTTAGCTTTGTATTTTTATTTGGAATGCGAACGAAACGGGCAGACGGGCATCAGTGCCGGCCACAGATAAGGCGGGCTCTTTCCGGGCGGTGACATTTGGTTGCAATAAATTTACACCAGCTTCAAGGATGTGGCGGTGAAGTTTTGGCTTCAAGCACTGGGGCTGCAGAGGATGAATATTTTGGGAGCGTGTGGGGCGTTATTTTAATGGGCGGGAGTGTGAAGCATTCCCTAGTTTCCGTTAGCTTGGACGAGCAGGTTGACAAAGATAGCTCCCCCCACACACAAATGCCACTTGAAGGGCGCCAATGTAGCGCTGCTTTGCAGCGGCGTAATGCCACGGTTCAACGTCAGTCGAAGATTAAATACGATGCAACGATTCGCATGTGCGTGTATGTTTTCCAGGATGCCATTCCGGAATCGATGCTGGGATAAAAAGCGCTCGAAAAACTTTACTGCCTTTTTTGGCTGTTTGCGGCAGAATCTTCTTCCACTGTTCGCTGGTTCGGTTTCGGTCAACAACCACCAACAACCGTTTGCGGTGGCCGGAGAGTGAGGGATCTAACGTGTTGCAGCGTTTCCTAAACGCCTGTTGCGGTTTCCGGTTGATGTCAGCCCGGAATGCTCGACTGCAGCTATAAATTATGCTCGGGCGTTCTTTGTTCGAACGGAGAACGTCCTATTAGTGGGAGCAACCATTGTTGGGGGCGCACATTGGCTTAAACTCGCTTGTTGGGGGAAAATCACGTTGAAATGAAATTATGCACAATGAAACAACAGCAAAACAAAAAACAAATGGTTAAATATCAAGTATACCAGTTAGTTAATAAAAAGCTGGTCATAACAATTCATGCATTCGACTTTGCTTCGCAGTTCTTGGCCAAGATTCTTTAAGATGCACTTTTGCAGCCACACTGAGATTGTGCTGGCTGCCTGTGTTTGGTTTCTCTCTTCTAAACTTTTGTGAAACCAACAAGCCAAGCAAACGCATTCCCCAAGCATCTAGCATGCATTGAGTGGCGTCCGTATCTCGTTTGTGCCACCTCGTGACATCCAATCCGATGCAGCTGTGCATCTTCCAGACAGCATATTAACGATGCTATTACACAAACTTCCAATGCGTCAGGGGAGATGAGCGTACACTTTGAGCGTGCAAAATGCGCTGAAAGCTCTCGTCGGGTAGGGGCTACAATTCCCATCAATATTCCTACTGGAAGCCGAACGGGTACCATTCGGGTAGTTCCAGTGATAGGAAACTTCTGCCACATATGCACACGTTCCCATGGACGTTTGCCGAACGAGCAATAGTTTAGCGTACCTCAAGCGGGCGTAAGGATATCCAAATGCAACGACATAATTGAAAGAGTAATCTAAAGTATGCTGAACACAACGTGCTCGCGGCACGCGTAGGTTAAGTTTATGGGCAGTATCGCACCGGCTACCCGGTTTGCAGATGGCTAGAAGCTACACTTCCAGCCGGAGCGCCCCCGACACAATCCAATCAATTTTAATCTCATAATTTCGTATAAACTACCACAAGAGCCGTGAAAGATGCAACTGGTGCACGTTTCATCGGAGCAGGCTTCCCGGAACGGGTTTAGAACGCCATCAACTCACTCAGTCCCACGATCATTTTGAGCTTTTTCTTGAACCATGGGAAAATTTTTTGGCCTGCCTTTGCCACTGTCCAAAATTGAAACTGTTGCAATTTTGAACAAGCATTCTCATCGCTATGCCGACGGAAGCAAGTTGTGCAATTTGGATAACATTTGCGACGGCAACTGCGAACTCCGTGACCACCAATTCAGTTTTGTGGACTTAATTGAATTTATACCATTTGGGAAGCTAGTGAAGCTTGGCTACGGCGTGTAGCAATCGGGCGGAGCGCAACCCTTTCAATTTTCTGCTTCGAAGGCGGCAATATCTGGCCAAAAACCTCCAAATGCAAGCTTCCACCATCGTGGGGTGGCACGGCATTCCTCCAGCCTCGTTGAACACGGATCCCTGCATCGAAAGCGCAATTGGGATGATGATGAAAAAACAACTAGAAACGAAAAAAAAACGGCCCAATTCACTACCGCTCCACGGTTGCGCTTGAGGCTACTTCGGCAGAAGCTTCAAATAGAAGGAGAGCCCTTCAACGGGAAAAAAGGTCAAGACATGAAGCTCCAAAAGACATTATGGAACTTTTCGAGTGGGGTTTGGTTCCAGAACAGCTGCTTCGGCAACGGTAGTCCACGGTGGAGCGTCCTTCTGGAGTTATTTTTGCGTGCAAACCCCGAAACCCGGCAGCTTGATTTATGATGCATATGTTTTCCTAGCATCGCGCTGCTCCAGCACTGAGCGATGCAGTTTTACGTTGCGTTGTGCAAGTGTCTTCTGGATGGATCGGCCCTGGTGGTGAAGGAATTCTGGTGGGAATTTTGCACACGACTTCGGTTCGTTTGCTCTTGCGTTTTACCGGTATACTGTGAAAGGTTCGAGCGTCGATTCGGAAGCATCCCTTTACTTATCGCGTTCAAAAAACAAAAACGCGCTTTAGTGCACATTCTTCATGTCGTTCAGCATTGTTCGCGCATATGGACGTAAAATAATCGTGGTAAAAAAGATGGCTCTCGCAAGGATGGAACGTCTTTTTACGATACGACTCAAGCTCTTCAGTTTTCGTTACAAGATCCATTATAGAAGCTGCACAGTTTGACAAATTGGGAAGCTTTGCATAAAACTCGAGGTCAGGCTTCAGGGAAAGTTTCAAGCGACATTTTCTACGCATGTCATCATCCTTACCTATGACAGTCAACTCGACACGCGTATTACGCGTGGGGCTTTTGTGGAAATCGACCCGACATCGGTAGATGCCGCTGTCGGCTGCCTTCGTTTGTAGGATTTCCAACATTGCCGGGTTCCGGCTTGGGACGAAGTTGGCTCGCCCATCAAACGACGAGTTCGAGCTACGATGCGATCCTTCTCTCACATCGCGTGCATCAAACCTAGAGAGAAATGAAGAGATGAAAAAATTGTCAATGATAATGCATAAACGTTTGATATAGAAATATTTAGAATCCTGAAGGTGAACGACAAAAAAATGTACCAATATATTAAATATAAAACTTCAAAAAAACGATACCTAATTACTTCCACGAGACTTAAAAAATTTAATAAAAAAACTATCAAAGTCAAATCAAACGTTAACACGAATAACAATTAAACACACTGCAAACGAATCATGTGCTTCTCAGCAGACTGTGTTATACTGATTAGGTACGAAAATCTGCTCAATACCTAGCGGTATAACGTCGCTTGTCTTGAGGAGCAAAGTACCTGGGTCCACTTTCGTGGATTACTTTCTCGTTAAAACCTAATCAAAAGCTGAAATTGAAAATAATGAAAAACCACGTTTCGTAGGAACCTCCTGTCAAAAGCTATTGGTGTGAAAAAAGAAGAAAAAAAACCTACCGACACCGACTGTGCGACAATGTTCATCTGCACAACCGATTTGTGGTGTTGTCACGTGGCCGTTTACGGTGGCTTATCGGTAGGCGAAGAAGGTTACCGTTGCTGCCCAAATCCCCGGCCGCAGGTTCTCATGCGTAGAAATCACGAAAATATCGTGATGAAAAAAGGCAACACGCTTTCGCTTTTCGGTCCCCTCTGGTGAACGTCTCTGGTGAAGGATGGCTTTGGGTGGAAAATTATGACAATGATTACGTTTCTAGCAGGCGCTCATTTATCATGTAGAGCATACCGTGATGGGAGGGAACGAAAGCACATAAAAACTGCGCCCTTGTTGCTTTGTAACGGTAATGACTCCTGTCTTGCTCAATTTAGACGTTAATGGTATCCGAGGTACCTTGTTCGGAAAAGATTTAAAGGAGCCGCTCAAGCTCACGAAACCAGATCAAAAGCACCGGGAACTACGGCAGCATTTTATGTTTCGCGAGCTGCTTCGGTAATATGTGAGACAGAGGCAAATGCTTGCTCAAAAATGTGGCATGTTATACTTATTTCCGCGCAAAGAATATCCGTGTGTTTGAACTATCGTGAACTGTTTATCGTATTTCAAGAAATAGTTATAATGTAGGATTTCCTTTGAAATCATCATTAAAGCCACAATAAAGCCGCACACGCTAGAAATTAAACTATATGTGGGTTACAAGATAATTTTATGCTTTCCTGCCGTGAAATGCCGTGATACGACGTAAAATAAGCAAAAGAAAATGAAAATAACACAACAGATGAATTTCCCTAGAGACTTGCTCAAAGGCAGAGCATAAACGGAAGCAATGGCAAAGATCGGATGGGTCGGAAAATTGGATAAAAATGAATTTAAATCCTTTCCACAGGGTTGGATTTTTGTGTGCCCTTTGTGACGGGCTAATGCAGCTTGGAACATAAAAGCAAACATTTTATATGGCCTAAATATCATACAGCTGTGTCGGCGTGGAGGGGAATATAAAATCCTACAACAACCAGTAGCTGTCGCTGGAGGCACAGGACAAATCTCGATTTTTTTTTCAGTGGAAATACCATGTGAATGATTCAAACCCAACTCTGAAGATAGCATTGCCAAGATGAGCTCGCTTTTATGACATGATATACGTTTGGTGATCCACTTCTTCTTCTCAAGTTGGAAAAAAAATTCGAACAATTCGGTCCGTGTCATCAGAAAACTTGTACGCGCATTTGATTATTTAAACACGTAGATATTTTATAAATGTGATAGCTTTTTGATCTTTTTTCAACGCATTGTCAATAATTTAAAAAGAAACATGTATTTGAAATGAAAATTGTGGCTTTATGCGTATTTATATTCAAGCATGACAAAAAAAAACCTTGTTGATTGACCAACATCTGTTTTCGTTTCGAGAGACAACCGAGAATTGCATTACAGCCATCTTACTCTTCTCACGTCGGGCTATAATGCTGTAATATTTATCCTTGCTCCCTCACTAGACGGTGCGACACAAAACTCTGCAATATATTGGCACGACAGAAAAGGCTTAAAGGTTCGCTATGGCACAACAAAGAGATCACACCTTATCTTATCGTTGGACAGTCATATTTTTCCCCCAAGGCTGCAGCAGAGCGCTTTTCTATAGGGATTTTCTTCCACTTATTGCCCGTTTGAGTTTACGGGTAAGGGTGAATTCATATATGATCACCATTATGCCAACGGCTAGCCAAAAAGCAGCCCGGTAAGATAATTTCATCCTGTTAGAGTTCTATATTCATGTGTATGTGTATTTTTTTTTGTGCCTGTACCAGCGATCCGTGTCGCCTTCGGCAGGCGAAAAATCGGGTCAGTACTACGCTGGCGACAGAGAACCCCGGAGTGCCACCGGATGCAGTACGAATAAGCCGAAGGAAGCAAATAAAAAATTATCGTTATTTATTTATTATTTTCGCTTCACTGCAGTAACCGGAGCCGCAAACGCCAGACCGATATGGGACGCGGAAGCCGTTTGGGCGATTTCCCACGAGAGTGCTCCTCGCCCACGGGCCCGGTGAGCTGACGGAAATGGCTTCCATCAGCAGGAAAAAAGAATCGCCTCTATCCTTCACCTCCACCGTTCCCCCCCCCCGCCCTCCCCCATATCGCAAGGGAAAATTGCTGGAAAACAATCCCGTCCGATAAAATGCGGTGTTCGATGGGTGGAAAAATGCCGGAAATGAGAACAACAGAAGAAAGAGAAGGTGCGATGCCTGGATGCGCCGGGCATCGGACCAAGGGACGCCCACAAACACGGTCGGCTAATGGTAGGATAAACAAGGCGTTGCCGTGAGGAGAAGGGCATACTAGAAAAGCGATCAATCGCGGCAAGGGCGAGACACATTCAATGCCGTCCCAAGGACGTGCTAGTCCTCTATGCTGCCCGAGAGGCACTCCACGCGCGTGAAATCGAAACGCAATCGCGTTGAGGGATTGCAGCCGTCGGGCAATGAATGGTGTTGCTCCCGGCCAGCTGGTTTGAATGGTGGGATTAGAAAGGTTGATCAAAGATAACACTATATTCAACACCACCATCCCGTTGCTTAGTTTTACATCAACACCAAACAATGCACTTGCTGTATGATAAATCTATGGATGACATCCTTTTGTAAACATGATTGTTTGTATATAACATTCAACTATAGTATAAAAAATTATTTCACTAATTGAGCAAATCATTTTTCTTAGGATTCACACTCCGAGCTATGGAATGCGGCCAAGAACGATTGACAAAGTAATGTCTGGAACGACCCTGTAGAATAGGAACCCAAGTCACTTGTGTGAGAGTTCAAGACTCGTATAAGTAGTCTAGAGAGACCAATAAGATTACAATAAGTTACGTTATATAACAAAGATATTGTTGTGCAGCATTCAAGCATCAGCTCCACTAGTGTGCGACAATCTTAGACGCTCTCGAAAGGAAAACTCATCGACATCTGCAACATGTTTCGGGGGCAATAAAACTAATTTGTCCTACTGGCTCGACTACATTTACCGCTAGCTTGGTTCGCAGTTGAAGACAACCTCGTTAGAGGCAAAACGGAAAATGCATTATCACGAGGTACGCGACGAAAAAAAAACGCTCATCGTTGCCAATAAAAAAAATCCAGTGCTGTCACCTTAATTAAGGCACTAACGTGACGCTCTAAACAGCATCTGCAGCACTAAGTGGCGGTCGAGCGATGAAGTCGCTAGGTACCTCTGATGTAAAATGTCACCTCTAGGTTTCACTTACGTATAGAACGGGAACGTCTGGGCGCCTTTATACCACATCACCAGTATCGCTCGGTCGCCCTTAATTGGCGATGTTATGTTGCACTCTAGCTGGCCCACGGTTCCCTGCACGGCCTCAGAAAGGTGCAGCGGTGCTGTAACGAAAGAAAGAGAAGCACAATCGCATGGTTATTGATCTGTAGACAAGTAGCAGCACGGGTTACTGGTACGGAAAGTGGAAAATAAATTAAATTTATCGTAGTATCTTCATCGGTGCTAGCACCTATTTCACGGTTGGATTTTTTCCACGGCAAGAACTTTATAATGTACTGCGAGAAATGCTACGCTGCAATTACGCCAACAGTGGGAGCTCATAAACAAAAGAACGTTTCATCGACAAGAGAAGAGTTGGGGTAATAGAATCGAGAAAAAGAAATGAATTTATGCAATGACATTTCAAGTCCTTGCCAAACATCGAATATCTTTTTCGAGTGAAGCTTCGTGTGTTTATGACAAGAGCACAGCTACGAATAGAGATAGAATGTAGCAAGACTTTAAGACACAGCATTGTGAAGGATGAAGAATGTTCACGAAACTTATTGGACAGACTGTAACACGTTTCAATTATTCCGCTAAGAATGCTGCAATACCTATTTCTGATAACAATGAAGGTATAATGTTTCACAAAGGTACGCTTTTCGCCTGAAACAAAAGTTCAACCGTATTGAACTGTTGAAAATTAGATGACCAAATGGCATCATGGAATACCTCAAATGGAAGTGGAAACAGGTCTTCCTATTGTACGGTAATCTAAAAACCAGAAAGCTCGATTACACAGCCCCATGCATTTCTGATCCGCATTCCAGATCAGATTCGTACCGTTCGAATACCGAATGTAGGATTCCTTTGAGCTTATTTGATATCAAATAAATAACATTGATAGCGACAGTGTTGTGGGATGGAAATAAATAAATAATCGGATAACGATTGCAACACCCTTTGCCTCGGCACACGGAATGCATCGGTGCAAGCAGGTGTATTTCGGTGCGGAACTATTTGGAGGCCATTTGTTTTGCTCTTCTTTTTGATGGGATACTCTCATCACTTATTCAATGGCACTTCCACCTATCGGAAGCGAATAAATAGCATTCGTAACGGCCACGCTAGCACGTATGCAGGAAATGAATTACTAATTGGCACTGGTTCTTCAGACCGGCATAATGGAATCTACCCATTGTCTGCCACCCACAGCTGGCAAACGACCATATCGTCCGTAAGGAATCAACTCTCAATCTAAAGAAGAAATCTACCGTACGTTCGAGTGGAAATGTAGATAGAGAAAAGACGCAACCCGAAACTAAAATGTTCTGAACCGGCAAGTGGGTGAAACCCATCCATTAAACCCTTGGACCTGACGCGGTTTGTCCTCCACGACTTGAGTTCGACCACGACGACGGAGCAGCTCACGACAAGCCCTGTCCCGGTGACTGTCAACAGCAGTTTGGATGATTAATTATCGGGCAGCAGGAAGGCGGTTTGAAACGACGCACACCCGCGATAGTGCCAGCGAAAGGTCTGCAAGTAAGCGGTGTCAATAACAACCCTGAAAGCATCCAACGCTCCAACTACTGTATGCCGTCAATGAAACTCCTACGTACTCCGATGTGAACCGGTGACAAATTATAAATCACTACGAAACGGCTGAGGTTAGAAGGTTGTTGAATTTTTGATAGTGATATACTGATGACTTTCGATTTATTACTCTGCTTTCTCGGTCGCGCTCGCGTTCACGTCCCAATACAAACTACCCCCAAAATGGCATGAATGCAAATTTCCCACGGAAAGACCCGAACGCTCGCGCGCTGGATTTGAATTTGAAATATTTGGCCGAAAATTCTGTTTGACAAGTAAAGTGTTAAACATTCACCCTCCCCGAACACACGGTCACGGTGACGATAGAAATCGGTCGGTGATCTGCGATCGTTCGACTACGGTTTGGTCCAACCTGCAGGTGGCGCGGTATCGCCGGGCGAAGTTGCATCATTCATCATTTCCACTTATGTTTGATTGAAAATTTATGATACACGAGCCCTACCCAAACGAGGTCCGTTAGGAGGGATGTCGTTTGAACAAGCAAACGGCATTTCGCAGCCAACACCAGTCCCTGCTGAGGGCCCGTTTTTCCATTCACCATCCCAGCGGAATCCCTCCTGGGAAACATCTCAATGACAGATGTCACATATATTGCGTTTGTCGTAGTGCTTGCGATTGCGAGGCCGAAACCCTTGCAAACCAGGACTGGCATAGCACATTTCAGCGGCCCAGTATGGCGTTTGCGATGCCTGCAAACGGTTTTATAACCTGTTTGTTTTATTTATTTTTTTTTCACTGACACATCAAATACACATCGGCACAGCGGACGGTCTTCTTCGTGGTATCCTTTCCGGTGCGGGCATAATGATGGTTGATTGCTTTGACGTCGCCGTCGATTTGCCGGCGAAGTAAATCGCACCACAGCCAGCCCGCGAACCGATGGCATGAAAACATCTTCCATTCGTTTTATTTATTTTTCAGCGTTGTTTTACTCTTCTATTTTTTCGATACCGACGCCATACTTTTGCAAGCCTTTAGCTGGAACACTTGCGAACGATTTGGGGACAATTTTGTAAGCAGATATCGGGCGACCACCGGTTACGGAATGGGTCCCGAAGGGCAAAGGAACCTGCTTGCGATCCGTTAACCATCCGTTGGAGAACCGTGCTTCTGTGACAACGCGTTTACGAGCGAATCCAGCGATGCTGCGGTCGAAATGGCCGTTTGGTACAAGAAAAAAAAGCAGCTGTCAAATGGTTTCAAACCGTGCCGATTGGAAAATGGCTGGGGTGGACATAAAAAAACCACCAGCCGATGCGCGTTGGGGCATTCAAAAAGGGGAGGATGAAGCGATTTCAGACGATTTCTTTCCTCGCCCAGAGAAAAAGGACATCACACGCACTACCGCGACCGGGCGGTATTATTTATGACCAGCTGTGAATCCTCGCAACAACACGCAACTCGTTGTCAGTTGCAGTACCATCATATTCGGAGTGCTATTTTCTTCTTGAAGTTTGCAGGTTTTCCCTTGAAGTTCTTTACCCTAGCCTAGGGTGTTCTTATTGGCATCATGTCCTTGCTCAGCCAACATGACGCATTGGTGGCGGATTGTCCGGTAGCTGGTGAGAAGATTATGGGATTTGCTGTCGAAAGATATTATTTCGATACCTATTTTTTCGGTTTTCGTTTGGTCCCACTTATTGCCACACATCACAATACGAAACCAGCGGCAGCGGATAGTGCACACAAGGGTGAACAATGTCCGCACGCTC
The DNA here is from genome assembly GCF_943737925.1 of Anopheles nili. Taxonomy (NCBI): domain Eukaryota; kingdom Metazoa; phylum Arthropoda; class Insecta; order Diptera; family Culicidae; genus Anopheles; species Anopheles nili. The sequence continues at coordinate 21,036,384 of NC_071291.1, forward strand.
ACCGCCCGCCATTAAGTGTCATTTTGTTGTTTTGATCTTACCCGAATGGCTTCGAGCTGGGCAATAAAACAGCCGACACGCGGCGATAAAACGCAAGTTCGACGCCTTCGAGGGATCATACTAGCTGAAAGCGGCGTGGATGGGATTCGTACATAAAAATCGTACAATTGCTAAGTTTATTGGTAAAATTGAGCTCGTAGTGGCAACGCATGTGAAGGATAGAAAAGAAAAAATGTGTTTGTACCACACCGGTGTTGAACGAGCTGCGAGCAAGCTATGGCTGAGGAGGAGTAAGACGCATCGTAAAGAATTTATTTCCCTCCCAATGGGTGGATTATCTGAGCGCAGGTTCGCTCGGAATGGTTGGAATTACCCACGGAATGGAGGCGCCTGGTCACTGGTAACAACAAGCTAAACTTGGAGAGCAAGCATCAGGTACCGGGCGCCACACGTAGGTGAGAATTGAGCCGGAACCCGTTATCGTGCGATACTCAAATGGGAATTGTAAGCCATCTCTCGCTTCAGCGGTCAGCATAAGGCCGATTTTATGCGCATTTCACAAGCGGCACAACCTGCACCTGGTTTAAGGCATGGTCGCGCATGCTTGGTCAATCTAAAACGCTTGTATTCGCACCTCCCACACAGACGTGTGACGGGCAATCTCTCAAAATGCTTTATATTTTGCGATCGTCTCGAAGGCGCAATGTTTTACTTCTCTCCAGCGGAAATGCGATGATGCATAATTGAATGTTTCTTTTTATGCGAATGGTAGAAGATATTTTTGTCTGCATTTGCCTGTGCGAACGAATCGCTGATCAGAAAATGATTCTGTGTTGATTTTTAAGCGAGCCAGCGCCACCGTTAAACGTTTAAAACCAGTTTTATGGATTTGGTATAAAAATCACCATTGAATCGAACGGGGGGAAAATCCGTGGATGAGCGAAAAGGGAATTATGAGCAATCAATGATTATTATGGCCGTCCGATTGAAAAGCTGAAACCAATCTGGATGTGAAGAGGTATTGAGGATTTTCCGCATTCATATGTCTCAAAAAACGTTGCTTGACTTTTGGCGATGATAAATATGATGTTTGTGTGAAGTATATTACATCATCTTGAAATTAAATAAAGTTTTTCAGCGTAAAGACTTTTGAAAGTACAAAAAACTTACTTCCATCTGGCCATCAACTTGCTGTCAAAAAAAGTGAATTGAGTCCGCTAAAGCTGGTCGAGAGGACAGCATCCAGCATGTTAGGTAGAGCTTCCATACTATCATTACAATCGACATCCCACGATATTGCAGCATGTCCTGCGAACCGATTTGTCGTTATCGTAAATGAATGCAATCGTGAAGCTTGTAAGAACAAGAACCGCATATTTGCAGTTAGCAACGCCAGTCTGCTGAATGGCGAAGGCTATTCCTAGATGGTGGATTCCCTGCAGCATTTGGCAAGCAGATTCCATCCCGATCTAAAACACATGAGTTCACGGAGTTCCGCGAAGCCGACACGAGCCACCCAAACCACTTAATCCGAATCCCGTTTGGCATGGCGGCTAGATTTCATGCATCTCCAAGTCACCCCTCGTGCACCGATTCGTCCCATCGTACATGGGATCTTGTTGACCTCGTGGAGATGGTTGGATACACGACAACATGAGAATTCGCCACCAAAACCGCGTCACTGGAACTGTGCCGTGGCAGCAAGGTAGCAAATGTTGTCCTTCTCCCCCCGGAGAAAGCCCCTTTTATGGCGGATCTCTTCGTATTTCGTGCCTTTTGCCCACGAAGATCGTAGTTCCCACCATCGCTGGTAGGTGCACGACAAGCAAGAGGAGTGTACATGCTGGCCCGATAAGCTGGTTTTCGGGCAGCGGACTGAGCTCGTGTTGTACCAAGGAAGGGTAGCGGTAGGAACTTCTTTCCGCAACTCCCGCGAGAACACTCGGCTGTTTGCTCGCTGTCGTCTAAGCAGCCGGGCAAACAATCATGTGACCACATATCCGTATCCTCCCTTATGCTGTCGTCCAAGAGGCGAACCGGCCGCAGGATGCGCTAGGATGAACCAGGAAAATTCGTTTGTCCTCTATGGGAACACAATTACTTCCACCATCCACCAGCGGTAAGGGTTGGCAGCACGATAAAACGGGCAGGCGGCCTCTTCGAAAGCCGACTGGGCGTGGCATTCGGGAAGGACCACATCCCTGATGCACCGGATGGTGGGTTTTCGGATCAATAACGGTGTCAAACGGATTTGCTTCTTCGGCCAAGGGAAAGCCATCCACCCAGTCATCCGGAACCCGAACCCTCGGTCAACCGCTACTTCGTACGGTTCGTGCTGTGGAACTTTTGATCCCACAAACCGGACAGAAATCTGCGCCCGTGTTTGGATTTTCCTTTGAAGTGAGCCGCACTTACAACGGCGCACATCCTCGAGTCCGCAAACAGATCCGAGCACGCTCGTGGGACACACTTTTTGATTGTAAAATATTCATCCTCAATCGATTCGGCATCGCTGGTGAGCGGAGATGTTGAACATCCGTGGTGTCGTTCAATAATGCAAGTGGTTCAATGCAGCTGGGTTTGAAACAAGCAATAGCATTGACGACCAATCTAATTTTTGAAATTTTGAATTGAAGTTTTTCAATTTCTAAACAGTTAAAACAATTTTGAATAAGGTTTTAAACTTTATGATGAATATGGTATCAGTAGCATTTTTATTGTAATAAATGGGCTTGGAAAATGGATTGAATGGTTACATGGATTGAAATTGAGTGTCCGCTACGTTGCTCTAGAACAATTGTTCATGATGGCTCAAGTAAGCCATGGAAAAATCTTCCGATTCCATGTGGTTGTGGTACGCATAATTAAACTAAGCGATGCCCATTTTCAAGGCACATTAACGGAGGCTTGGTTCATTGACCGGGCAGTGGGCAAACCCGAAGAAATAAAATGTAACCCTTCGTTAAAAATTCGTCCCCAAAATCCCTGAAAATAACCAAAAGTGCCGGATTTCGATTGAATTGTTTGATTTTCCAACGGTAGGAACACTTTTCAGTGCTCTCGTTCGTTCTATTGACAATCTGCGAAAAGGGTAAAAGCCCTTGTTATTACCATGCCATACGGCTGTTTTGCCTGACATCGACCTAACCTTAGTAATGAAATCATACCGCATCGCAAACGCTTCTTGTTCAGGGGAGTCCTCAAACCTACCGTTTGTTTACCGTAGCTTCCTCCCCAATGGCACTCATGCTCATTGATGTCCCTCGGCTTTGGGCCGGCTAAGTGGCAGAAAATGTTAAATGTCATGTAAAGCAATAAAATTCAATTTGACACCCATAAAGCGAGAACGTGTTGCAAGGAACGGCGTAGGCGGCGGTACGGCTTAGCGCTAAAAAGGGGAATTTTCCCGCGACACAGTTTGCAACATATGCTTGGCTGCAGGACATTTTCGTATTTCTTCAATTTGCGGTACGAACGGTAAGGTGGCGATTTTCAACAGCTTCGATACGGCATCGGCGGTCAGAGGTCGGTAAGCCAGCAAACCGAAACATATTTATTCCACATCCCACGCGCTCGTTCTATGGGTGTTCGTAGGGTTGCGTGGGTGACGGGTTCTACTCGAACGGTAGCGTTACTTGCTAGCTGGCTACTTTGGCCGTTATCGTAATGCTCTTACAACGGGAATGCCCATTGGGTATTGAGAGGTCACCCATGTCGTCACCCATGCGGACAAAAGTCACCCATGCGGACAGAATGGAACGGAAATGGAAATAATCTTTTAAATGTAACAGCCATCGGCTAGACACGCAAAAGCCGGTTTTTTAGCCCGACCTCCGACCGGTTCCAAGCTAATGGGATTTCTTATGCATGGGTAAGCATTGGAAAAGGGTTCGATGCGACATTTCCTTCAAACGTGTGTAGTTTGTTTTCTTGTTTCTGTTTCCAAGCGAAAGTCTAAACTTTGAAGATTTACTATTTTGTTTCACACGCCTGACTTCTGGATGACAGTTTTCGCTTCGTTTTACAATCGCACCACTTTTGATTTAAATGCTACTAGATCTGCAGCAACTACATCTTAGAGCAAAACGAAACAAAGCAAACGAAATTTTTCAATCAACAAAGATTATTATAAAATATATTGAGTTTTATCAGCAATGGCATTACAACCAAGCGCCTTTTCCTGGCAATGTGGTTAACACCACGGTCAACAAGCATGATAAAATTGTGTGAGTAGGTGAAATCAAGCAAAGCGTGAGGCACATTCCCTCACGTTCGTCCATTAGAAGCTCTTTCACCAGTGGTGGAAACGTTAAAAGCCATGAGAGAGCGCGGCACGATTGAACGGAAACACTCCCTCACACCTGTCAGCAATTGATGGAAATAAGTGCAATCCGTGCGAGATAAAAGGCGTCCAATTTGTGCGATCGCTGCGGGTTTTGTGCTAAAATGTAACGTGGGCAGCACCGTATGGTGGAAATAGAAAAATCATTCACACATAAAAACGAACAAACCGTTGCCAGTTTCATAGCGAGCAGTTCTGATTGCAGAAATTAAAGGGCATGGCCCTTGGGAAAGCGAGAGCAACATAAAAACTCAACTCGTCCCATGCCTTCCAACGCTCCCAGTGGAGCGCCCGAAATGTTCTGCAACCAAAGCGGTGGAAACCAGCAGGACAAGAATTGAAAGGATTGCTATCGCAAAAGCGGTAAAAACAAAAATGGGTCCCCGCAGGTCAGCATACCTGCGGCATTTCAGCGTAGACCCGCATTGTTTTGCCACCCGATGCTATACGGCACAAAACCAAGCGTACGTTCGGTAATGGATCATGCATCTCTGACCGCTTTGCAACCATTTTTATGAGTACCTCCGTTGGTTCGGCGGCATTTTACGGCGATTGGCTCGTCAGAGACCTAGAGCTGCACAACCGTGCCACCGAGCCGGTCGCAAAAGAGGAAAAAGACCGCTACTCTTACATCCTTTATAAACCCTTTTTTTTTGGGGCAATGCAAATGACGATCAGTCCCAAACGGAACACATAATACAGGGGTATCTCGATCACGATGGAACGATAGCAATTTGTTGCGGGTGTCGTTTATCCCACTTCGAATGTTGGACCAGAATCGATGGAAAGAGACGATGTCCTCAGACCACTGGGCCTGAGTAACCTGGATGAAGTAGGGCAATCCAGAAATCATAAAAATTGCAATCCCTTCAGATTGCAATTACTTTTACAGAGGGAGATTAGATCTTCGGTCTCGTTTGTTGATTGGTAGACATATCATATATTAATTCATTTACAATATTTGAACATCTAGATGAGCTAGAAAGCTGCCGTTTTTTGTATCTGATCGACAAATCAACGATAGAACACCATTGAGTTCAATGATGGTAGAAGCATTAATTTGAGATTACAAGTTATCATTAAACAAAGCGAGTGCATCATGTTTAAAATATCGGGGCTACGAAATTTTCATTCATTCAGTACAAACTAACATTCATTGTACAGGAAGTATGATCCGTAATAGAATATGCTGCTCACAGATTAGCACGATTGATGCAAGTGTTGGCACGAAAATAAATAAGAAATATTTATTCTTCTAATAGCGATCAGTCCACCAAACAAGAGCTGCCCGCAATCTCACCGTGTAGCTGCCGTTATCGGGTGCGAACTATGTGAACCATCCGCACCTCAGGCGTTTCGCGGAACGAAAAGTTCAATTTGCCTCGACAGAACAGTGACGAACAACGCGTTCACCCGTTCCTTCGAGCTGGCTTTATATGACAAACTTTTGCTATTCGCTTCTGATAACATCCGGATGTGCGCTTCACGCTCCGCGGGTTGCGTTCTTGTTTCGAAGCGTATCCGCATTTCACGTACCAACACGCGCGAACGGCCAACCGGCTGAAGGCAGCGAAGCGAACCAAGCAAACGAAGATGCTTCTGTACTGCTGCCTCGGTTGTGGTGGATCCTGGATGGGTGCCTGGATGGGTTGAACAGACTCTTCCCTTTTCAGGCTGCAAACATGCTCGATCAGCGGTGAGAAGAAACTTCCCCGAAACCCGGGTGCCGAGGCTGGTGGTCCTCAATCTCGGAAATGCCCGTTTGTCGGTCGGGATGTTTGAAAACGAAAAACACCCTCGAGGCCTCTCAGGGTGCCGTGAACACGTGTCAGAAAGCTAGTTCTTTGTGTTATCGAGCGTTTGGAGCGACGTTGGATCGTTCACAGTCACGGCTCCATCCAAGAGTAAACTCCAACCAGTTTCGCTGGGATGTTGTAGGCCTCGGTGATGGTTAGACAATAAACACTACAGCCTTCTTCAGTGGACAGCACGCCAAAGGCATTTCGCATAAAGCTATTGTTTTCCGCGTAGCATTTAGCGCAGAGATGAATCTCATGCAAAGCTCATCCCATCGCAAGCAGCCTGGCCATTTGTGGGAAATGATAGCTTGAAATGAAAAATAGACACTCAATACTATTAAAATCGCCTAATCGTGCTATATCCGATGTATAGTTCGAATAATCTGTTCATGGTAATAACAATAGGACTGACTATTTAGCTACCTGAAAATTCCAAGTTCTAGAAAGCCTTGGCTTTTATTAGCAAAGCAGGCCTTGACCATATACCGGTTGTTGAGCCATTTGAGAAGAAGAATTCGGTAATAACAATTTTTATACCAAAAGAGCTTTATTATTAGCCGTTTGATAACAAAATGTAAACTCTTATTAATATCAGTTCTACATCTCTGCCCAGAGTGTATATTGCTGAAAATACAAATGTTATCTGAACAGAGGAACTGGTACGGAATTTCGTAGAAATTAAAAATTGCACTTTGCACAAAAAATAATTGGCAGACGTGTTTTGTATGCATGAGGATTTAGATTTCACACAAAAACAATTTAGATTTCATACAAATCACGAGATCAGCTCGATTGTTCTAGAAAGCTTTGTAGTGTTTGTTCAAACATGCAAACTTGCCAGATACATAAAATATAAAAATATGTGAATCATTTTTTAAACAATTTTAAGAAATCTTTTTACGTTATTGATTTGGGAAAGATCACGAATAAAGTGCAAAGTGGATGATTTTATTTTCAAAGAAAAATACAAGGATGAGTGTAACAGTTAAAAAAAAGCAAAAAATATACCTTCAATGCTATATATGCATGGGAAGTCGAAAAAAAATCATCTAGTTATGTTTCTGACATACCATGTCCGATGTTCATTTCTATGAAAGCCGCCCGTTTTCACGCGCTCGATCCATTTACGAAGGAATGTATTGTGTTTTTTCTGTGTGCATCCGGTTTGCAAAAAGTGTCACCATAGTGAAAGGGTTCACACGAGTGGAGAAAAAATCGTCGAAAATGTGTCTTTGGTGCACGAAAATTTTTTTTCCTTGCAGCCTTTTCCTACGCGGCCCAATGCACGTAACCCACCGAACAGGAACTTTTCGCCTTTGTTCGAAGCCGTCTTCTTCACAGTGCGCGCTTTACTCTTTAACCAAAAAAAAAAACTCCTTTTTATCTCGCTACCTTCCTCGCGCTGTGGTAGTCAGACTCAAGGCTAAACTCCAATGTCCTCATCGCCTCGTGCTTTATTTCCGTTTCCGCTTCAAAGAAACCACCGCCTCGGCGGTCTGCTATGTGTCGAGAAGCCGTGCAGCGCACAGGTTCTAAGGTGGTTATTTTTTCCACAGCTTCCGTCGCGCTATTGAAATAGTTCTCTCGAGAGCTGAGTTTATGCAACGAAGGGAAATGGTGAACGACAAAAACGGGCCCAACAATCCAAACAAAAAGCTCCAACGAACGCGCCGTACCGCCCAGTACCGCATGCCGATCGTCGATGGTGTGTTGTTGAAATTTAACCATCAACGGTTGAAGTGCGCCATTTTTCAACCCATTCGTCGGCTGCTCATTCAACCGTTTTCTCTTTTCGCCAGCATTTGCGTGCTCGGCGGCTGGTCCGAGTCCGGTCGAAGGGCAGATCGTAGCTGGGCCGGGGCCAGCTGGTGAATCTTGCTACGTGGACAGCTTTGATGCTTCATGTGCCCTAGTGTGCTGTCTTGCCAGGCGGCGCACCATTACTCATTTAGAAGTTTTCCGTGAGTGGCACTGGCGGTTTTTCATACAGCCTGGATATGGTTTTTGAATGTGCTTTGCCACATCCTGCTGATTGGATGGCGAGTAGCTCAAAATTCAAACTCTTATCCTGCCTTAAGGCTAGTTTTTGCTTCGCCGTTGTTCATTAGAAAATGTGCCATTGCATCACGCTTCTGTGTCATCCGGAGATGAATTTAGCGTTGTGGTAAGACCTATGCAGATCCACGTGCGATAGAATTGCCAACGCAATTCAAACAAAGAATATGTCTGTTTTTATTCAATTGTGTTTTTACTTGTGCTCGCATTGTATTAAAAAAAAGTTTGAGCTCATTCTCATTTCTATTCATTTTATTTTCTTAAATATACATAATTCTTTTGTACTTATCAGAAAAATATGTTTCAGTATGCTTTTTATGAAATCTTTATATTTTTTGTCAATTCCGAAAATATATATCTATAACATTTTAGTACCTCCATAACATTTGCAATTTCAACAAATCTGCTTTAATATGGTTAATAAATTAATCGCCATCACTTCAAGGTCTTGTCACCTTCGCCAATGACCCGGGCACGTAACCACATCGACACTGTTTATCTTGCAAACTTTTCGTCCGACGTCAGCGAAACGACTTCGAAAGGCGAACGCGCAAAGACTCCGCTTCAACCTTCTCGAACCAAGCCAAACATCGTGGTCGGAGTAGAGAAAAACCTGAATCTACCATGACTGATGTTCTCGCCAGAGCACCGGCATCGACCCTTTGTAGCATCATTCAGTGTTGGGCTTCAACCAACTCGACCAAGCAGCCAATGCTGCAGCCCAGGCCCGGTTATTGACTTTCGCGTCCGTCAAGCGCTCTCGAGCGGCGCGAAGAAACTCTGCAAACACGCTTTGGTTCACTTTTTTCCTCCTTCGCCCCGAACTGGTTACGAAACTTTTCACCCAACTTCCACCATCACCGTAGGCTAGAAGGAGGCTTACGGTCGCGATTTTACTTACAAGTCAAAGTTCGACGTGCAAGCGTGAAGATGATAAATTGATAACCGCCTACAGGCGTTCCTAAACGAGGTTCGATTTCGGGCTGGTCGTACCAAGGCGCCTCACGTAGGTTCTCAAGCAAAATGCAAACGTAATCAGAATCATCAGAAAAGAGATTATTCAAGCCACGTTGGCGAGTCATGTGAAGGACTTCCAACCTGTTTGGGTAGGCATTTTACACCCTTATATCAGATCGATGGGCGCATCAGAGGATTCTGATATTTCAAAATCCACACACTTGAGTTATTAACTTTGACCGTTTTATCAAACAGTTTGACCCATCGTTGTCACAACTAATGATCAGTTGAAAATCGATAGCACAACTGCAGGAAACCGTCACCGATGTTCCCTTGAAAGATCATCAGACCGAGAGGCGAAACATGCACCACTTTATTGTATGGCAAATTTAAAGCCCCAATTCAAGCCATCTCGCTCAAATCAGCATTCTACTGGGTTGGCGTCAGTCAAAGGCTAACGAACGGTTAGACGCCTGCAGGCACAGAAATATCAACATTCTGTAGCGATGCATCCTTCATCCGACAACATTATTGGGTTTCCGTTTCGGATGATTATAGAGCATTCTCTGAGAGCTATATCTAGCCGGTTTAGGTTCGGTACAGGTTATTTTATCCAATATCTCTGAACTTTTAATTCAGCTACTCGGTTCTGTCTTTTATATTATTGATTTATTTATGAATGATTCCCACTGCACTTTGTATTGCTTAGCTGCTTCAAAAACTGACCATGCACTAAACTAAACTAAACCAGACTAAACTTTGTCAGGCACAAATTGTGCGTTATACTCTATAAAATGATTATACTTTCGACCTTCCACCTTCATGCCTTTCATCTAAAAAGGCATGCATAGATTCTTTTCCCGAGAAAATTACCATTTTTCCTGTTGCCTTCTCATCATCCATCAACAGAGGGAGAGGTAACCAGAATTTACATGGTTGATATTTGCACAGGATGGAAATTTAAACATTTGAATCAACAGAGCGCCTTTAAACGGAATTTACTTCCACCAAAGATTGCTGTAAAATGCTAGTATATGTAGATGGAAATAAATGGTTTTACACAGTTTGCTTTACTTTTCATAAATGTAGAGTTAACTATTATAACAACACGCTTTCAAACATATTCGAGTGTGGAAAGTATTCTTTATAGAATCAATACATTCGACCCTATTATTTCTGTGCGACGCTTGACTACAGCCCATTTATCGGCATCCGGAACAACATTCAAAACCAATTCAAACTCAACCAAGCATTCAGCTGCTTGCACATGTTTTCCGATATGGCATTTTTGCTCCATATTTATTTCTTTCGTCACTCCAACACAGCGTGTTTTTACTTGAACTTTTGATTCACCAAACTATTCCTTTTTGTGCGCTTCCTTTTCAAAAACGTAGCAAAAACCGTTGTATAGCGTATTTGTAGGAGGAAAAACTTTTTTTCCCGTTTTTTGCTTTATCGTTAAAAGAGCATTGTATTTTGTGTGGCGAATACTGATACATTCGGTGGTGGATGTTTGAAGTAGCTTTTTTATCAACACTTCATGATCTACAATTCGCACGATATCTGATCGAGTATGTCGTTCTTCGAAAGTACCCCACATGCAGACCAGTAGAAAAGAATTATATGCACTGATTTGATGGCACCTATGTAACTTTCTTCGTTGATTCTCGAATCGTTTGCACTCTATATCGTCTTTTTTGAACATATCTTGCTTCTGACGCTGTGGAACAGAGATCGTGTTAAATTAGGTTGCTTTTCACAGTTCATTACTTAGAACCGATCCGCAAAACCCACTGGCATCTGGAAAGCTCAAGAGCCTGGGCCTGGCAGCAAAATGTCATAGCTTCAAGTCAATAGTCATTAGAATATAACTGACTAGGCGCAAAGTCGTTGTCCCGATGCCGATCCCAATGTACACGCTGCTAATCCTGCTCATAGTTTAAGCAAGGTATGCCCTGCGGTTTCGAAGGAGTGCGTTTGGAGCTTCTCCCAGTGTAATACCGTCCGAGTACAGGTTCGACGTATAAGTTTAACTATCAGCCAGATCGTTAAGGTGGCATTCCTTGGGGAGCCTTGTCTAACGTGTCAGCAATACGATTACGAACAGGAATAATCATGCAAAAGGGGAGTCCCTTAGCATGGAAACATCGATCGAGTGTAAGTTGCAAGCTCTTGCACATGGTGGTGTTTACGAGTAGTAGCAACATGCATCTAATATGATTAAAGCGCAGTATAGTAATGACAAAAATTGGAAAACAATTTTGAATAATTGAATACGCAAATATGCTTCATTCCTGCCTCAAAGTGTAACACAAGCGAAAAGTCTGCCACTCAGTAAAGTATGATTTTATCAACGAAAACTGGCTTCACCAGTAATGGGTGAACACTCAAACCTCGAAACCCAGGATGGCAATCAATTTATCAATTACTACATTTTGAATTACAATCATGGCTGTCGAATGGAATCGGGATCGGAAAGTTGCTCTAACTATCCACTAGCTGCAGGATATGCATCTCGCATGTTAGAAAAATAAAAAAAAACTGCCCTTTCGACATCAACATCGAGTCCTGCTAGGGGATTCGAATAAACCCAATCACTCGTGCACGATTTGCTTGGAAGCAAAATGCAGCACGCACAAATGAAGCGGCTGAGTGGCTCGACCCGATGGAGCCTGATGGTGGTTTGTTTTCGAACCAGCCAGGATTAGCAGTCCCGGGGCGTATGTTTTACCGGCCTGGGCGATCCAAGCGATTACGCTTGTCCGACGTGCTTGTCGCCAACGTGCGCCTTTCCTGTTCCGGCAACTCTCAGATCCCCGAGATCATCTGCCAACGGCTCTACCAACGACTTTCAGAGCCGGTCGTAGGACTAACGACTGGACGCAAGCAGGACGACCTGCGTACAAGTTGCTGGCCATTGCATCAACCGACAACGGACGAACCAGCGGTAAATGGAGATTAGCTCTACACCGGAAAATCATGCCCCCGGGAGCTTATGGTGAGACATTTCATCGATCGGCTTGATGGGAGGAAACAACGACAGAAAATCTTGACAGGACAAGATCGAACCGGACCATACCGGTGTTTTATGCGTACCACTTGAAGTTTTCCTCCAACCTTGCTTAATCGTTACATGTCTGATGGATGCTTCTTCTCGCTGTCACATGACTGCACGAGCTCTTGTGGGATTACCGGTGAGTGAATATTCTTTGCTGAAGGAAATTGTATCCCCTGTTGAACGGAGTATGTGTTGCCATGATGAATGGTGATTAGTGCATGATTATGCTGTTAATTTGCAGGACAGATTGAATAAAAGAGCACCACCCAAGCTACGATGCAACTTTAATAGAAAATATACCCCCGGTAGACACATGAATTTCCATAACGCAAACCTTTAAAGCAATTGAACACTGTCAAAAACATGTATAAACTATAAATAATAGAATTGAATAGGCAGCAGTGTTTGAAAAATAAAATTACTGGGCAGAATTAAGTTAACACATTTTATAAGAAACATTATCATAATAAAATAAAGTTTTGAGCCTGCTGTAAACTAAACAAGCTCATTAGCCAGCTAGTTGTTTTAGAACAACACATTAAATTGTATATGAATATAGAGATTTATATTGATAAATAAAAGTCTTTCGAGCGGATTAGATTGTCTATCAAATGGGTGAATACCACCACAGTTTTTTTTATTATTTATAAGTTTCTAAAGAGGTTTTCTTCTTTCAACTAGTTTTAGAAAATCGTAAAATGTCCTCCAAACAGTTTGCTCCACCTCAAACAAAACAAGCCTTAATAGCTCCACTTCTTATCATACAAAGAGGCAAAGAAACCTTAGTCTAATGGATTGTAAAGCTTTGCCCAAAGAAATGAATTGAAAAGCTAAATATCTTCAACACGCTACACCAAACAGCCCTAAAAGTAATAGGATAAGAATTTGTTCACCTTCAGAACGGAGACTATTTGAACATCTCTAGACGAAATCCTTTTCAAATGAATTCGGTTCCCCAGTCCGAGTCTCAAGTGTCTCTCTTTCATTGGAGTCGTTCATTTTTCTTCTTTTGATGCTCCGAAGCTAGCTGTTGCCTGCTTTTATTCAGCTTGGCGACGGCTACCCTTGCGCGATTAGACAAACAAACGTCTACCGTTCGGGTCGCTTAATCCGGACGAAAGCAATCGCTAGGCCGGAGGGATATTTCGTGGCCGACACTTCATCGTTCCTGATGGCAAACCACTTAGAAATTCGCCAATCGAATGGCGCCGAGTGGCAAATCGCAAATCGCTTTATGCTGCGCTCTCATTACGACGCTTCGTAAGCATTTTCCAGCCCTGCTTCCTGCTACGGTAAGCGTCAGAAAATTGCCACTCTTTCAGCACGCACACAAAACACTCGTACTGTTTCTAGTATGCTTTCTAAGTAACATCGTCAGTATAAGGGCGCATTTCTCCCAACCATGTTTCAAAAGGGCAAAAAGGTGGACCAAATTTCAAACGAAGTGCCACTTCGAACGAAATGCTGGAAGAAGGTTCCCAAATAACTTGAGTTAACGACGCTCGTGTACGATTTGGAAAGTATTTACCTGCCGATTAAACAACCTATAACATAAAATGCTTCCAATAAAGAATTATATAACTTAATTGAGAAACATAACTTTATTTGGATAAAGTTTAAACCAAGCAAAACCTTTACAACGCACCTAGAGTGAAACATGAACAGAGTAAATGTATCTTTCATGGCGCGTGTTTTGGTGGGCATTTAAAATTTTATTTTCCACTTAACGTTTCTATGTTGTATGCATCCTGGTTATTCGGTTGCTTTTATTTTGCTCCGATTTGACGCTAGGTATTTTAGGTATGGCATCCACTATCTTCTAGTCGTTTTAGTGAAGCTCTATCCGAACTTTCACTTTGCATAAGAAGGAAAAGAACGAAGTGAAGCACCATCGGTCAAAAATAGAAAACAGCCTCCGGTTTCCGGGGTTTAAGCCCGAGGATAAAATAACCACAAACGCTTCCTACTCATGCTAGTAGCATTTCAGACATCGCACACTAGCGTGCATCTGGGTAGGGCAGCGATTCTCGGGAAAGTTCGGTCACTATCTACCACCCTCGCTGAAGCTGTCTGACGCGTGATGCGAATGGTGAAGCGCAAAAATAACACCCGCAAATGCAAATAAACAAAAGTTTTGTGTTTGTTTTTCCAGACGCCCTACCGTGCATCGGCAGTAGGCTGGCCAATCAGCGCCGAGGGCTGCAATAGCCCAAGTGAGCCCGGTGCACTAGTGGAAAACATCTAGCGGTGGAAAAAATAATTCAAATAAGCCAAACGCGACAGGAAAACAACGGCCACGGTCGAGCATTTTCTACACGAGCACCGGGTGGCGCATTGTTTTTCCTACACAGGAGGGCGCACCGTTCGTCGGCCAGCACTCTTCCAGCGTGGTGCGGCGAGGAAAACTGGACCAGGAAGCCGGCCAAACGGGATGCAAATACCTGAATTATTTCCCGCTCGCCTCTGCCAGTCGTCGAGCCGGCTCCAGCGTGTGAATTAATGCAAAACTTTACCTCGATCGGGTGAACGTCGCATGTCCTTGGCTTCAGGGACTGAAACGGGTGGGTGCATAATTCATCTCGGAAGACCGGCCGGCGCTAGAAGAGTAGGAACGTTGCCCAAAGACTAGTGCCACCGGTGAAGACAAATTAAAGCCCGTAAGGCAACTTTAACAGGAAAGGCACCGTTTTGTGCAACGAATTCAAACGGCTTTCCTATGGTACACTGCCAAGTTTATTTTTTGTTTACAGAGCGGCTGTTGATCGTATGAATCCAATGCTAGAATGAAGGATCTTAAAAAGCTTCTAGCTCAATAGTTTAACATTTTTTATCCCACAAACATGCAAACTTTGCGAACACTACTGCTCGGCAGGCAGGTATTAGAGAAATATCCCTTTTTGTCAACTATGAGCTGCTGCTTTGCATTTTTACCGTGCAAACATGAGCAGAGGACAATCTGGCCCCCGGCGGTTGGATCGACCTGTGCGTTGGTCGGCTCGATTGGCGCGCGTTTGAGCGAGCCGAATGTTAAGCAAATAAACACGGCCGGGCTAAACAAACTTATCATCGAATCACCAGAAAGCTTCCTATTTTTTTCGATCTCCCGCTTACTCTCTCTCTCTCTCTATTTTACTCTTTTTCCTTTCACTGTGCTTCCTTTTGGGGAGTGCAATGCAAATGCACCCTCGTGACCAATGCGTCCACGAGTACATTGGTCGAAATATTTGACGAGCGTTGAGTTTGCCACGAATGCGATACACCAAGCCGGCAGCTAGATTAATATTTGTTCGGTTCAAGTGGTCACTCCGTTAGATCTGGTCCCGGACGTGTTCGGTTAGTTCTCGAATTATAGTGTCACTCAAACGTGGCGCCCGGTTCAAGGAGCACTCGTAAAAGAGTTGCAGGTTTGTTCTACATTCGCCTCTGCATTCGATTTTGATTGGCCGCCGGTTAAGCTATTTACTTTTTTTGCAAATAATTTTTGCAATTTGCAAGTCTCTTGAAAACCAAAATATGGTATTCAAAGCTTTATCGCAATTGACAAAACGTTCGACAATGTCGCAATTAAGCAGCTCTAACTAGAACCGCACAGATGTGCTCAAATTTCACAAGTTTTATTTATTTTCCTTTTTCACAGGGCAGCTTATTTACACATGGGGCGTTGGACTTCAACTAAACGAGGTCGAGTACGAATCAGCAACCCTTTTTACAACTTTTGGGGCAAGTCAAGCTAAAGTAGCTGCAGTACGCAACAGTCAGCCACCTTTGCACGATAGCAGTTCCGCACTTTGCTACAGTGAAACAGTTTCAATACTCGTGGTTGTCATCACTTGTACAAGAGATCACAGCTAATGGTAGTAACACCAAATTGAATTGCATCCGAAGCGTATCTGTAAAACCTGCAGGCGTTTGTTGTTTATTTTATGTATATATTATACAGACTGACACATTGTACGTATTAGAAAACGTTGTAAGAACTGATGCTTTTGTAACAGACTGACGCATAATTAGCGTTTCTGTAAAAAAAGCAATAAAGAAGCATTAAAAGAAAATTACATTTGACGCATAATATAGACGCTAACAATTTCAATTCATTTACCTGCTTGCCCGCTGCGCTGTATTCTTATTTACCACAACTAATTCTTGACAACATTTAAGCGTTCACTTATCAAAACGATGATGTTTGTGTTTTTATCTTCTATCTGTTTCTTGAACAATGTTTTAAGTACCAAATGCATGAAAATTTCTTTCCATTAATTTTCTCTTCACTGTCACTTTGGATGTGTTTGGCTAACGGCAATGAAATGAAATTTATCTATCGATCGAGTGAATACCACTGGATCTCGTGACAATTTAAGGCCGACGGTCTTGAAAATCCAGCCGCTGACACACTGGGATCAAATGAAGAGATTTTGATTTTTCATCACGTATCAACGCTGACGCCAGTTCTTCCATATCATTATTCATGGAGTGATGCGGAAGCCAGTCCTGGCAAAAAAACGACGAGGCAAGCATAAATATATAGACACATCTCGCGAAAGCGCGATGCCGGAAGGATCGTTCTGTCCGCGAGGAAATATGTTGGAAAGAGGGTTCATTTTGCTGAAAGCTCTCCAATTGCCATACGCTTCGGGTGGAGCTTTCAGGGTCGACGGAAACAAATGATACAAAACAAGCGCACAAGCACATACCCGGAATGTATGTTGGAAATTGCAACCAGTTCTCATATACATGCGTGTCTTCTTGTGAATTGAGATCTTTAATAACCATAAAATTTACACGCTACACTATGCCGAGAAAAATATACATACTTTGTTAAAGGCAACGGTATATTAAGCCATGATGATAAATTATACAACAGAACGTTGTTCTTCATTTTCCTTTTAAACTATGCCAACTGAGAATTCAATTCGTACCGACAGTAAAACAACACTGTTCATTTGGTTTATGGTTGTTTTTGTAGTAAATTAATATAATTTTTGCCATCCTTTTATTAGATGCAATCTGAGCAAAAAGGGCAAAGGAATTATACATGTTCATAACAAACACTTTGAACCGAGATGAATGCCAATACCTCATTACATGAAAGAAATCATGCAAATCGTGAAAAACACCACAACAAAAATATTACAAAGTTATAATGCCTTTTCCCTTTTTCCTGTAAAAGAAAATACAACAATAAACCGAATAACATGACGTCATACGACTAAACAGGTCGGAAAGCGATGCTCGCTCCGCATTGAGCAGTCCCTCTTATTGCTTAGGTGCGGTGCTTCACACACGTAACGGCCATTTAAAAAGGAGCCCGCACAAATACTTAAAAAAACACAAGCACAACAGTAACAAAAAACGTGAACAAACGAAACACTTAAGCGTGGCAACACTCAGTGCCGCCATTGAGCCAGCAGCCAGTATGGAAAAGCCCTCTCGTATTCAATGGAATGAAGCATGAATGGGTGTCGCTTTTTTCTCAGAGGCGCCAGCTATGAAAACGACAGGAATGGTAACAAACCACCGGCCTTGCCTCCAACCTTAGTGGGGAGTAATTCAACACAGACAATGCAGTGGTGGCGTGGCTTATGAATAGAAAAGCTCATGAGCTGCAGATAATGGGGGCCGGAAACGCAATTGAGCGCCCATCTGATACAATCTTCGATGGTAGTTGGCAGAATCTACGCGCGGTATGCATAGTGAAAATTAATTTCCGTAATGAATATCAAATACGTGCATGAGAAGAGAGTGGCAAAAATCATTCCGCTACTTCTTACGAGCAAAAGCTTCACACTTTCTAAGCCGACACAGAATAAACACTCACGCCATTCAACCATAAGCGGTCGGTAATTGAACACAATTGAAGCATGCGAGGAAAGGGAGAACGAACGAATGAAACACGAAAAAGGTGAGAAGTAAAAGGAATAAGAACACAAGGGAAGGCAAGGGAATAAAACATTAACACAAATTGTGAAAATTTCCTTCGCAAAGTGCGTATCAAGCGACAACTGAAACGCACCTATCCTTAAGCGCAGTTGTGCTCTCGATCCAGTGCTCGGTTGGCGTCAACAAACGTACGCGGCGCGACTAATAAGGCCGCAAAAGCGGGAAGCTCGAAAGATAGGCTGGGCCGGAAAATCCCTTGCTCTAATGAGGGCAAAATGAAGGGCGGCAGAAAAACGCCCGGCTTCTCAGCCGGGAAAAGCCGCTTAGCCGACGGTCGACCGAGAAGGTATAATTTCTTGCCCATCTCTGCAAGAATGGGGAAGCGCCCATCCGTGTTTGGCCGGTGCTGCATCATCTTCCACTCGAGCCGACGTATGCCATCCACCGTAAAGATAATGAAAATAATAACGCTTAAGCCCAAGGGAACACGATGTGGCTGGGCAGCCGTTGACCCACCGGCACAGTGCGTGGCAAAACGCGCTATAGTGTCACGCGTGGTTTACGCTCAAGAGAGAGGTACAACCACGATGGCTCACGAGGAGATTGTAGGGAAACGGTGTCGAGAAAATTAGACCAGTATTTGGCAGCAAATGGGATCGTGTAGGTCAAGAAGTGCTCGAAAGGATGCTCAAAAAAGAACAATAAGGGCCCTCTTCCCCATCAATTGATTGCCAACGGACAGGGATAGGTGAAGAGTGTGCCGCACTGTAGCATCTTAGCTCCTCTTGGCAAGGACGAAGCCCCCGGAAGTAGACCATTCCCAAGACTCACTCTTTTCAAGCAATTAAGCCGCTCACCACACAAACAATCTGCTTCCGCACGAAATGTTTTCTCAGCTTGCGTGACACGCCGTTCACTTCGCTCAGCCCAGCCACGAGCGACTACCAAAAGGATTCAAGGACGAACTGAGTGTAACCAGACGATATTAAGACTGAACGTACAACGTACGCTGCCAGTTGCAGAGGCGATTAAGGCGTCGAGCAAAAAAAAAATAAATAAATAAAATAAACGATAACATACGCTGTTTCGGCGCGGGGCCCGAAATTACGCCCGACACATATGGACACGAGACATATCTATTTGCCGGCCAACCAGATGGTACGACAAATGGTCCTGAGTCGAAAACTGTACTGCTATGTGGTTGTTTGTATTGGTTTTACTTTGTTTTATCATTCGCATTTTGATTCCGGCACCAAATCGTGCAGGAAATCGATTGGAAAAGGAAACCACTCACACGGGTACATGATCGGAAAAGCAATTTACTTTTATTGAATGTCCTGCCTCCATCTTATTTGAGCAGGAAGTTTCGCTTTGAGCTCTATGACACGGAATGATAAAATAACACACAAATGTGTGCACGCATTAATATCTTGAAAATCTTGTTTTATTCATATCCAACCGTAGAGAACATGTGACTTAATATTTTATAAACGTAGGGCAGCAATGGTTTTAACGACCTAAATTATTCATTGATGGCTTGTAACCAAAAGCTTTTTGAAAATATGAAAACTAGCACACATTTATAGCCTTCAATGAACTGAAATTCATGTATATAATATTTCAACAAAATACATCACACGAAGCCATGGTTCACGATCTTTGCTATATTTATATTAACTAACATATTTAGTTTTATTTTTCACAAACTCGTAGTGGAACATTTTCTTTTTTCAATTGCAATTTGAAGTAATAGATCTCACTTAATCTTGTCATATTACATTTCAAAAACCAAAAAAAATGCCTTACGCATAGAACCATAAATTTTATCAGCAATACTTATCAAATGCTAAACAGATATTTAAAATAACGATCGATTTGCGACAGGCCTATGAGGACCAATTTAGTCTTCCAACGGTTGTTCTTAACAGCTCCTGTGAGACTCGATCGGCGCAACCGGTCCGATAATCCCTTCAATCAATCGGCCGTTATCGGCGCTCTGCGGCCAGGTGCGATAAGCCATCGTAAAATACGGCCTCTCCACCTTTCAGCTTCACACGCAACAGATGGTAGAGCCCTGGTGGCATACACCCATTAGCCGGTGGAATCGAAGTGGCGTGATCCACCAAACTGGCAAATGATGCGCAAAAAAAGATCACTCCGCTCAAAATGGCCATGAAAACAAATCCGTACATTTACGCACCGCCCGAAAAACCCAACCAGTGCTACTTTACGATACTAACATGCAAAATCTGCTGACACACTCATTATATCATCACCGTGTCGTGTATGGCGACGACGGAGCCCAGAAAAAAAAAGCACACCCAGCTTTATGAGCCTAGCGGACGGTGGCAGAAGGTGGTGAGTTCATAAAACCTTACCATCCCCAAGCACTCGTAGAAATCAAATCCCGTCGCCCGACACCGATAACGCGCAGCATGCATGACGGACCCCGAGGACGACCAGGGATACGACCATTACACGCGCCTCGATGGCTCATCCCGTCGGACCAATCCATGCTAGGTAAGAGGGTGTGAAAAATCCGACAAGAGAAACGATCCCCCGATGAGGACGTTCCGGCCGTTATCAGTTACAAGCGGGACCCTCCCGGCAGTTTTCGGCCCGTTTCACATAAACATAAACCCCCCCTAATAAACTCCGGCCCCAATTCCGGCGCCGCTGTAACGATGCTGTCGATGAAATTTCCCCGTCAAATTTAACATTCATGCCTCGTAGCTGGCAGCGTGGGAAAACGGCGTTCGTTCGCTTTTTCGACTCAATTCGATATGAAATAAAAATACACTCCACCACCCAGCGGCCAGGGCCCGCCAGCGATGCGGTGCTACGATAGTGACACGCTCCGGACACCGCCCCGAACGAAGTTGGGCGTCGATTGGAGAACATGTGTTTTTATTGGCATTTTAACGCTCCCGACGTATCGATTTGCTCGGCCACTGCTGGAGGCGGCCCTTGTGCTGGGGAAACCCCTTTTCTCCGGCCGAGCTGTGGCAAAGAGGACAGCATACCACCGGGGAGATTTCCCCGACGTGCCATTTCCAGCCCGTCGTGCCAGATGGGCTCGCAGGTCCCGGGATCGGTTCCGCTCGCTGCGAGCAGCTGCGCCCGGGCGACTGGCAACCGTAGTAATCTAATGATTTATTCACTCCTCTCAAAAACAAAACAACAAAAAAAAACATACACACACACAAAAAATAACGGCAACATCCCGAGCGAAACGATGTTTCGAATCCGCTCCTGTGAGCCCTCCGTTCCCGGCCGTTCCGGTACGGCACACCGGCGTATGTGCTTAGATTGTTTCACGTGCGTTGCCGTTGCGTTTCAATATTTCAGTTCGCTTCCACCTAAGCCAATCGCTCGCTTTCACGCGTGGGAAGCGGGAAAGAGTGCCACCTTCTTTTGGGGACGGGGGAGGTTGAAAAATGTATACGCAGCTGTGCGCGAAAACATTCACGTACCGGTTCGATCGAGAGGTGGTGCCGCAAAAAGGGCGCGCCCACGGACTGGCGGCTCGGTCATCATTTTCACATTGCACTGATTTCGTGCGAAGCATATTAAAATTTATGTTTATGACAGAACACATTTTCGTCGGGTATGCTGCAAACGAGCGTTGTTCGCGTGTGTGTATGTGTGCGCGTGCAGTGCGTCTAAAACAAGGAGCGATCTCTCGCGTTCGTTCCCTTTGAAAATGCCACGACAACGGCAGGCAACTGAGCGTTTCATCGATACCGGGAAACGAGCGAGGGGCGAACGTGTTCCAAAATTTTCACACATGAAGCACCACCGTGAAGCTGGGGAAGTAACAATATCCGGCTCTCCCGGTACGGGAAATGATAAACTGATCGTACCACCATGCCATGCACGAGAAGCCAAAAATGGGTGGAAAGTGAGAACCGCAGCGTGTTGCAGCGTACGGCGTCCACCGAGCGTAGGTGGATGGGAAAAGCATCGCAACGAAAGGGAAACTGGTGTCCGGTTTTCGATCGGACGCCAATCGAGCCGGTCTTTCCGCAAAATGACAGATGTGTGGACTCAATGTGGATGGCATATTCGGCACTAGCTAAACAAATGTCACGCTGCCAAAGTCAATCCAGCTGGAATGGGTCGGAGGCATGACACAAACCGACAGCGCATTACGTTTGCAACCCTGGTTTGATGAGCATTGCCATTTTGATGGACAATATGATTTACTTCGTTTTAGAAGCACTTTTGACGACGAAGGTGTGGAGTTCTGTTAGGTTATTGTTCAACAGCAACAACACGTGTTTGCTGACTGAACATTTTAAAATAATGGTCATGCTCCATCTAGCAAATTAATATATAAAAATATATAAATACTTTAAAAAGGTATAACGATCTGGGAAAATATTAAAGATATTCATAAGCCAACTCTTATTCTCAAGAAAATGTGAACAAACTTACTGATTATACGAATTACATAACTACGTAACAAGTGAACTATGCCAAATATGTACGATTACCAACAATCAACGAACTAAGGCACCGCTATCATTTATAGATGCTTCTTTAAGTTTTGTAGCTATTGCATACGAAAAGGACAGGAAATTTTACTACTCCTGCAAAAGGACTCCCATCATTTTTTTGCAATCAATTCGAACCGCCCAAGCACTCAATAGTTGATTGATTTAATCAGCGTGATCTGCTGAAAGTGAAGGCAACCTGAACTCGCAACCAACCAGATACACCCACACAGAATGTTGGTCACTAAACCCAAGCCCACATTGCGGCGGTACGAGTATTCGCTTCACTCTACCAGCCCTGTGTAACAATATTTCATTTGACAACACGGCCAACGGAGAACACTTTTCTACCGGACGAAGGCACGTAAACGAGCGATGTCCCTCCAACGCCCGTGAAACAATACGCACCCGGGGCCTCATGATGATGAGTATCCGCAAAGCGAAATGATAACCATATGGCGTAAATTGAAAATGATAATCATGACCATCATAACCATCATCCACGTTCGGGCCATCATTACGACTCGGGCCACACCTGCCCCTGGGCTCGAGAAATAAAACAACGCCCGAGTCGCCGGTGCCATCGCGTATCAGGTAAGGCGCAACAAACGTAATATATTTACTACCAGCACTACGCAGCCGAGCGCGAACTATCGCCGCAACAAGCAAGCGGAAAAGAGGAATCGCCTCCGAACGCGCATCCCCGTACGCACGAACCATGTCCTTACCGCGACTCCTACAAGCTGCACGCTTCCATTACGGCCGGTACGTGCCGACAGCGTAAGAAGAGTCTCAGGCGTGGAGAAAAATCGGCCCCTCGAACGAAGCGACGCCAAACACCCGCTGCACCTAGGACACGTTTTTCGGACG
Organism: Anopheles nili; assembly: GCF_943737925.1. NCBI lineage: Eukaryota > Metazoa > Arthropoda > Insecta > Diptera > Culicidae > Anopheles > Anopheles nili. The sequence goes on from NC_071291.1 coordinate 21,059,838, forward strand.
ACATTCGCGCAAAGAGTAATGTCCAGGCTCAAGGAGCGCCGGAGAGCCAACAAGCGCACGCCTTTCGCCTTTTGCTGAAATTGTTTCCTCAACCCGTAGCCACAGGGTACTGACATCGGGCACGGCCCACAGCCCACACTAACACCGGCAATCACCGGCCGTCCATGGTTTGGCCCACCGGTTGGCATGCCGCTCACGTGCCAAACGGTCTAATGTGGTCAAATTTTTGAATATATCCTCCTCAAACCCTGGTGCGTGAGCGCCATGCCGGATCGTTGCCCGCACGATGTATCATTATTGCACACTCAGCACTAACCCCGAGAGGCCGTGCCAAAGGGCACGGAACGGAATGTACAACCCCGTTGCCACCGATGGAGCGTCTTGGGTTATCCTGACCGAGGCATAGCGTGGTCGTAAAAACGAATCACCCTTCCCTGGCACCGAGGCCGGTTGGTGAGGTTCGCGATTGGATGGCTTCACAAGGCGCAGGACCGTCGATGGGTTGTGGAGAGGATTTGTGACAGAAGAAGCCCAAGGAGAAAAAATACATCCCCCTTTAGCGCGTCCCAAGCTGTGGGAAAGTAACGAGAAAACAAACCTTCACCCAAGCGGATGCTAACGTGGGAAAGATTTGTGACAAGTCCTACCAACCTTTTTTTTCCCCCAGCTCGGTGAAGCTCCCGAAAACGGGGATTATACGGCCGAAGTGTTTCAGATAAAAATAAATACAAACGAAATTCCGATTGGTTTCGGGGGGGCATAAAATAAGATTCACAGACGGTGGGGGCCTTTCGTGTGCCTTTTTGCTATTTCCCGCAGCACACCCTCATTTGTCGAGTCATCTTGGGAAGAAGGGCGAACTTTAGCATGCGGCTTCTTGCAGATTCCGGTCACCGATAAGGTGACGTGTTTTTACGAGCCCGCAAAAAAAATGCAACCAAGGGGTGAGCACATGAAAACACACGTGCTTGGTGGTCACTTTTTACGACCACGACCTAGTCTCATCTGCTTCGCTTGGGCAGCACACCGAGAGTTGCTGACGGAAAATCGAATCGCAAAAAAAAAAGATTCTAATAGATTCACGTCGGTCGTCGGCTTGGTGACACAGAGACGAGTACATCCCCATCAAACACCTCGCTCGCGATGGAATGGAGTTACATTCCATTGCGGCCATAAATTCGCCACGCGTGTGCATGTGTGTAAATCGAATGCTTGAAGTGCTGTCTGCAATGAAGTAGTCTCCGTTCAGCCAGTCCCGTGTTCTTTTCTGTACTTTAATTCTTTTCTAGTCGCTGGGAGGGAACAAAACCCGTACTCTTCTTAGCCTTCCCACTCGCCACTCGTCACAGTTGAAACTGCCCACATAAAACTGCAGCGCACCATTTGGGGATGATTTTAACGACAAAATGATAAAACCAACCTGCCCACCAAGTTCGCCAGACGTTTAATAAAACAATGAACCGCCCGTTTTACGACGGTTTGCGGTCAGCCCACGAAACTTCGTCTGGGTGTTAAAGTTTAGCTTGTTTGATTGGACTGCCCAACAAATCCGCTGACTGAAGCAGAAAAACACCCGTCACCGTGGTGAGCGACGAATCGCGCTCCGAACAAACATCGGAGCAAGGCAAGAAATCAATATTCCAAAAGAGGCGAGCGACTGGTAAACTCCATTAAAAAGTGCACATTCGGCGCTGGATTTAATACCCACACTGATGGGACGTAAAAATGCTTTTAATTTTCTTTTTTTTTGGCTCGATACTTTGGACGTAAGAGATCGTATCCATGAGCCGTACTTATCCATGTCACTGCGATATGGCGGTGTCCTTTGGTACGTACCTGAAATGGAGGAAAATGGGAAAAGTTCAAACACCGACTAACGTGGGGATGTTTTTTTTTTCATATAGAAAAATGCATATCTTAAAGCGGTTTTAAACGATTCACGACCAACAACTATTCGCTGCATTTGACCGTTCCCTAGAAGTACCGGTCGATTGAAATCGATCGATTAGCGAGGGCTAGCATCGAGCCGGCATCACCACAATACGACACGACCGTTGTGCCACTGAAGCGTAAATCGAAATTGATTGTATCCGGCGAACGTTCCAGGGACGTTTTATTTGTCCTCCCTGTTTTTTTTTTCGAATACCCTCTCGCCCCAGTTAGAGTCCGACGATTGGGTCCTGTTTGTCCCATTGGCTTCGGTGGAGCACTGCCGTCTTGGAATGGTCCCATTTGAATGTTCCACGCTGCCCTTGCGAAATGGCAATCGTTGCCGATTTCTTCCACTTCCCGCCGGACGCCACCCGTGCGGAGTGGAACTTATTTTTGCTTTGATCCCGAGTCCTTCCAGACCGGCGGAAGCAATATGACCTGCGAACAAGGTACACGAGCCACTCGGCACGTACTGTGGTTTGTCAATTCCACCGTGCCCCGTTCCCCGAGCAGCTAAAATTCATCCCGAAAAAGGAAACCCGAAAGAGACCGAAGAGCCGGCTCCTCGTTATCTGACAATCGAGAGCCGCAGCCGCAGCTCGCAAGAAGTCGTACGGCATTCGTCCGTACCGGCAGCATCCTTCTTCGGAGGAATAATAAATTCAACTACCTTGAACTTGCTCCCAAACAGGTCGCGGGATCGGCAGACTGCTAAAGGCACAGCCGGAAGAAAGGGGGGAATCTCGAGGCGGGAATTGACAGTCGGAAAATCCGGTATCGACACCGGTGCAAAGCTGTATGTGGCCCAATCTACACGGTACACCTTTCCGCACCGGAAGGTGGCCCTATGCCAGGACATTCCGTATTTTGCCGGCTCCCTCTGGGAACGGGAAGCAGTCCCGGTCCAACACCGGAGGCATAAAAGCACGAACAACGACGATGTGGCTGGCAGCGGCGTCTTTGGCACGTTTTCCCAATGCCCGAGATCCCGGTTCCCGGTGGTCTCACAGCGAGACGATGGCTCGTTACGGGCAGAAATTGATGGCCGATAGCGTACGAGCCCACCGAGCGGCCGATAGTGAGCCGGCTGAAGAAAATCTAACCCCTTTAAAATGAGATAGCGAACGAGGTGGTGCCCGGTTCCGGTTGGTCTCCGAAGCACAAGGATCTCAGCCGTTCGTTCAGCCACCGGATCCCATCCGGTACGAACCTGCCGTCGGAGCATGGGACGCTCGGAAAGGCAATGGGAGCATCCCTCTGCTGGCCGGCGGAAGTTTACGAACGATTTATTGAGCCCGTTATATTTTCTCCCCAGCCGACTGTCCGCGCCAGTTTCGCTTGCCGTCTCAGTTGGCGCCGGAAGTGGAATCGGGTTGGGGCATGTTTTGCCATTTTCTGCATGTGTGTGTGTGTGGATGTGTTTTTTCCCTGCTCTATAGTAGCGCTTTTCCCTGACCCTAGCCGTACATGTAGAACAAATATTTCGCTTCCCTACCGAGGCCTCGGGACACCGCTTTTCTTTCTCGAATGGGGGTTTGTGGCAGAAACCCAGGGAATCGATAGTAGTATTTTCTTTCTCGCCCGGCGTTCCCTAAACGTCCTCCCTCATTTTCTTCTGCGAGCCTTTTCGCGCTACGAATGAATGGGCAAGTGTTTTGTTACCCAAGAAAATGGTTCTGGCCACGCCAAAAGACCTCACACCACAAGCACGAAGAAAAGGGCCGCGGCATGTATAAATACATTTACGTATACCATTTTAGGATGACGTCATTATGTTAAATGGCTCATAGAAATTGCTCCGATTTCGGCTGCCCAGTTGAACGGAAAGGACGGAATGAAATGTGGCCCGAGAATAAAGGAGGCGAGCAAAAGAAAAAAAAAATTGAACATAAACGATCCATGGGAACAAGAAAACGTGGCGCAGAACGGACGGCGGCAACAATTCATGAAACTTGGCGTCGCACGGCGCTGCCAGAGATTATATGTAGCGTTATGGCCAACTGAGCCGTTGGTGGGTTTTATTTCAATCATAACTGAACTAAATGTGTGAAAAGAGTAACTAAAATTCAAAACAGTTTCATAGTTTCTAATTTCGTACAAGTGTCTAAGTTTTTCACGGTTAAAGCTTCTTTGGTTCTTCATTGTTTATGCTTTAGGCAAACATTTGGAAGGCTTTTAGCTAAGAGAAACAGAAAACGCAAGATAACATTACTCAATTTGTATACATTTATTAAAACATCGAATAACTTGTGATGGATGAATAAGATGGATAGTAAAAACGGTAAAAAAATCCGTTTAATTAACAAATTTCATTACTGCCCTTTGTTAGCATATTAGCACGCCAAATTTTAGTAGAGTTTTCCAGAAACTTTAAGGATATGTTGATAACAAAGCAAGATAATGCAACAGTATGTCCTAGTTTAGCTGAATGGACATGACTTTCGGTTGACAGCAAATACACACTGCACATGCATTTCAATGCATTTCTTGGTATGCGGGCTGCCATGAGTCAAGCAATAAAAATATCCTCTTATCCTTCAGAAGCAATTAAGCATGATGGGAAAACACACGACAGCGTGAAATCGATTTTGCTCCGAACGTCAATGATGATGATGGATGGAAGTTCCATTACGCATACGGCAGGTACTTCGGAAAACTTGTTACGCGTCCGAACACAGTTGACTCACACATCTGATTGAGCCAGAATTTAGCGTGTACTTTTCGTTCTCGCTGCATCTTTGTGACGAGTAAAAAAATCAAAGATGATAAAAGTACTATAAACTGCCTTATTCTAGTGATGATATCGCGTCGATAGAGCCATGAAACTCCAGGCTTGCGAAACGTGAACAAACAAACAAAAAAACAAGAAACATTTCGTTGCGTCGAAACACCGTTCCTAGTGAGATTGATTAAAAGCGCAACATGGCTCATAAAAAAGCTTGCGTCCAGCGGAAAGATGACAGTGATTGAATAACGTGCCCGTGCGAGACGACGAAAGACGTGTCCACCTGCTGTGACACGGTACGAAGTGAACTATCTATTTTGGTCAATTTTTTAAGCTCCCAAAGCTCATCGCTCCGGTTCATAAACGCCGCGAGCAGGAAGGATGTGTTGTTAAGCTTTTTCCAAGATCGAAAGGAATTTTCATCCTGCCATCGACAAAGGTAGAAGAATAAACAAGCTCAAAATGTGCTCTTCTCAAACACTTTCCTGAACATGTCTTGTAGCATGCTAGCGTGAGATGAAAATTACGTTGCACTGTCAGAATACGCTTCGCATGTCAAATCGCGATGTTGTTCGTTTCAGTGCTAGGTGCAAGCCAACGACGCATTCGATCGTACCCGGTACACGGTTTGGGAACGTTCACCCTGTTCAGTACTTCAGCCGAGCGAACACTCGAACGTCGTATTTTCCCACTAGATCAGTACCGGATCGAAGGGTACACTCCGCTGCTGTGCTCCGTCGTCCACTTGAGCAGCCATAAGAACGTGTCAAAGTGTCGTCTGGAGTGAGTTCGAGTTGACTCGCACGAAGGCACGGGCGTGATGGGCTGCTTCGGCTGAACCATAGCTCACTAGCGACAGGATGCTCCCAGAACTGCTGGCAATGCAGGAAATTGTGTAATGATTCATTGCGTCGATGACAGAAGCCGTCGCTGCCCGGAAAGGAGAGCGCTACATAGGGCACGTTGCCAGGAGGCACGGTGTCTCTGTCGTTCACCATAAATCGCATACGAATCATCGAATTACATTTATGGACCTACATGAACATCGGCTTGTTATGTACGGTGTGCCATGTTGTGCCAGATGTTACCAACATCCGAAAGAAACGGCTCGTCATTTCAGTAGGTTCGCTTTTCTAGGCTGAATTACGTAACAGTGACAGTGGGTGGCGGGTCATGGCCAAAAAGGTTCGTTCCGCTTTCTATCTGGCTATTCTTTTTTCCACTCTCTTTTCATGCGTCAAAATTAATCAAAATCTTTTGAAACGAAGCTACGTCTTCGTTAGCCCAGTAAACCGTAAACTCCGTCACTGCGTGTCACATGTTCCGATAAAAAAACGCAATCAATATAAGCATATTTTATTTTATGCATTTACCCTGAAGCTTGTCCAAGTTATCAGCCGTTGAATAGCTTCTGCACATCAATATTGAAAACAAAATAATGTTTTTTTTGTATTCAACATAAATCGAATCTATCCAACCGAATAAATGCATAGATAAAGTATCATTATCGTATCAACATATTTTAAGAATTCTTTACTACCTCGATAAAATATCAAATATTATTATTACTTGACTGATGGTGATTCCTTGTTTAAAAGCAGTAGGACAATCAATTACATTGTTTGTGGAACCAAAATAAAACTGTGAACGGTTTCATTCATCTTTTGAAATTAAAAAATCCATTGATTTATACCAACCCACTCATATGCCCAACAATTAAAGGCTTTAATCTCATAGTTATCACTTTAAATGTACAAATTCAATGCCAATTAACAATTTTTATATCATAATTTATATACAATAAGCAAAAACAGTGATTCATCTTTAAATTTAGTCTGGCTACACAGTAACAAAGATATCAAATTTGAGTCATTCGCAAGCTACACAATGCATTGTCTTACGCCATCACTGTTTAGATGGCTGATTTTCATCCGAAATTTCGTTGTCGTTGTTGTCGTCATTCCGAAAATTCGTTGTCGTCATTCTATTCTCTTCATTACCCACTCCAGCAATTACGCACCCTGACCATACTTCAAGTACCGTGCCATATTACATTAAACCTAACGCTGACCGACCGTTTTCGCTTTCAATTCGACCAGCAAATGAAAATCCTTTTACTCGCAATTGAACACGTACGACCACGGGTTCATATACATCCTTAGCTGGTATTAAGCCGACATGTGACCATTTGTTTTAATGTTTAGCAGTGACCTTTATTGCAAAGTTAACTTCCTCGCGCCGACAAAACCAAGCACGACAAAAGCATGCCCAAAGCCTAATTTAATTAACCTATCAAAAACAGCTCGTGACACCTGACACTACGAGAAACCAAACTACACATTGTTTAGATTACAAACCGGCTCGTGCAAACGTTGATCAATAACGTAACACCTGAAGCCAAGAAAACTCACGTCACGATAAATGTACGTGGATTCAAATTGAATTGATGTATCAATGAATGAACTTCATTTGATGAATGTTATAAATCCTATTAAACAAAATTTAGTTTTAAATTGTGATTTGTTTCACAAGACACCAGGCGCCTCCATTAAGCAATGTCTTGCAAAAACAATATTCATCTTAATTTAAAATACAAATTTCAAAAATATAAAAACACAATAATAATATAATACATACAACAAAAATACAACAATATAAAAAATACAACATATAATATAATTTATGATATAACATATTATATAGCGTTTTTTTAATAATACCATTAAACTGTTATGAAACGAAATTGTTCGACTTATTGCAGTTACCAAATTTTCAAAAATTGCCTGGCATCTCCAAACAGCAATAACATGCTAAGAAAATTTCATTTACGTTTACATTACTAATGATTCACACATACTATAAATTTTTCACTTCAAAAAACCATTTATTAATTTGCGTAGGTAACATAAATTTGTATTGGCATTTGAAATATTTTGATGAAATGAATACATTTTACCTATTTATTAAAAGCGAAATGTTAAATTAGATTTGAAAACCAAATGAACAACGCACAGCTTAAACAGAAGAAAAACAGCAACCTCTTCCATAAATTTAAATCCATTTAAAACACGTGCGCTATTCAATCGAATACCTACTGCATGCTAGAATAGAAAACACGATCCATCGAGTCGTTTATCATTTTTTCAAAATCAAATTAAAATGTCATAACTGGTGTTAGCACCTGTCGTAGCGGTGATACACGACGTGTTCTAATACCGTACCCCGGAAGAGGAATTGTTTCCATGCTTTATTCGCTAAATCCACCGGAGATGGTCCCTCAATAACGCACTGATTGAAATTGCTACTGTTTGACAAAATATTACACCACTACACGCACAGACATCATTTTCACACCACCCATGGTTATATATCATCGATCAGCACCTTCATGCGAACGCTGGAACAGATACACACATCTTTTACCCTTTTCTGAGCGAACTCAACAGCGGGTTAGCGATTCTAAGGATCTTTTATAATATATATCCTGCAAGCCTTATTTGACAGCAAAAAAATGTCGTGTGTAAAGAAATAAAAATAATTCAAAAATCGTTTGCTCCCATATTCTCGCGTACCATTCGCAATATTACGAAGGAAATTCCAATTTTCCTCCAATTCCAGATGATTACTACCCGTCCCGGATGAGGCTTAATTTGATGCTTTTTGTTCATGAAAATCAAACAATGAAGACTGATGTTGTATCATTCATTCCAACTAAGTTCAACAAATCTTCGATGATGTTTTTAAATCAATTATATCATTTTAAAACCACTGGATACTGTTAAATAGAGGAATTGAATTTAACGGATGTTCAGACGCAAGGTCACTGATGTTTCGTTAACAACCTTTGATCAACTTTGTATAAGGCTGCTGTTCAATCGCTACTGAAAGCTACCACCGTTGAGTTATTTTACTGTTACAGCTGATTCGCACATAACCTCAACAATGAAGTTGTTGTAATGAAAAAGTTATAGTTGAGGTTTTATATAGAATATGTATATTTTACATTTCAAACTAGCACACCTATTCGAGGTCAGGTGGTTTCATACTTTTAAATAAATGCTGCAATGTTAAACTGTTGCTTTCGAAAAGCTTCTACTTATTTGTTTTAACAAAATAGCAATGTTAGATATGGTTTAATACATATTTATTAAATTTCTGTTGGAACTGTGAAATTGTGAATTAATAACAAACTTCAATATTAAAAACTTCAAATACAGATTTTTTTCTAAATGAAAATGTAAGTTGAATCATCTTTCATAACTCATTTAATTATCTATAGTCAGAAATCTATTATTTTCAAATTACACTCATAAACTCATTTTTTCCATGGTATATCATGGTGTGTTCCGAAATCAATATATCCATATCATATAAGCTGACAAAATTTGATCCAACAAGTACTACTTGGCTACAATCCAGCAAAGAATATAAACATGTGACCAACACCTATTTGCATCCAGGTTGCTCTTCATTCAGCACGGTATTTATACAATTATGGTCCTTTTATTGCTGCTTATTACAACTCATATACAGGAAATGAAACACCTTCGTGAGCATAAGATGGTCGTTGAGGAGGTAATTGAATCTTCACAAATTTTCGCCAAGGAAAGTCCTTATCAAAATTCCTCATTTTAAATGCTCTTTTTATGAATAAAAATGTTAATTGTAATAAAACTATATAAAATGATTCAGAAAGATGGACAAGCATATGAATAAAAATATGCACAAAATAGTTCTTCACTTGTTCGAAAATCCATGCAAGTGACACACTTAGCGACTACACAAGACACATCGCATACGCTAGTGTATTTGTGGTAACCGATCCCGTTCCAATACCGCCTTCACGACAGCGTGCCGTCTGCTTTCCGGCTGAATTCCAAATCTGTCCCGACAACGAAATCGTTTGCAACTGCTAGCAGGAAGAAAAACTGCACATCCATAACCGTGCTGGCGTAAGCTCTCAGTCCGTCCATTGGTACCACCGTCAGCGTAACGTAGTAAAACATGCCTGGCAAAGTATCACATTCGACAACCAGTGGACTCAAAATTTTTCGTATGCGTAGCGAAAGTAAAACGAAAGTCGGATGGTGTTTCATTTTTCCTCTTCACTAGAGGACCTTCGGATCTGCTATCACCCCTCGCGAAGAGAGCTGCAAGACTAAACATGTTTCTTTTATTTCTCCCTACTTCACCGAATACGCTTTTCTCGCATTCTTTCTATTTTAAGGCATCCAAAAACTCGACAAACGTAGAGCTGCTTGATCGGGCGTCATTTGAGCTTTGCTTCAAAGAAGAGTCAACGCCTATCCGGAACATTCCTGCAATTTCTTTCCTATATTTTTCTGCCCTGAACTTGAGCTGCGAGCAGAATTCACGTACTTTCACGTCTCTTCAACGTACCCACTCTCATCGTATTAATACCCACCGTCGTGGATACAAGCTCACCGAACGACGTATTATTTTATGCTGTCATAAAGCGACATTGTTATTGAACGATACCATCACGATCATGCTCGTGCGCTACCCAGAAGTGATGCTAGGGCGTTCTCTTTACTGACAAAGGAAACACGTTCCATTCAGATCAGTTGCCATGGAACAGTGAACGAAGCATATATATTTTGTGCCAGATTTTGTAGCACCGACATCTCGCATCGCACGGGTATTTATTCTTCCGGCCCCATGCTTTGCGATATTTGGATTTGAATTTCCAATATTTCTCGCATACCGGGTTCCTATCCGAGAATCTCTAATCGAAACTTATTCGTTCAGTAATGCCCTTTCTAAAGGCAAAAACTCCCATGGTGGAAAAATCTGTGGAGCTGCTAGGCTTCAATAAAAATTATTCGCTTCGGCAGACGGCTAACAAAAGCGCGTGCAATTCGAACTATTGTAAAACAGATATAAACGACTATTTTGAGCTTGACTATGTACACAAAATTTAAATATTTTAGCATAGTATTCAAATATTTGGCCTTCAATTATTAATGCAATCATTATTATTAAAGAAATTAATTCAATTACCGCAATTATTTGGTCTTCAAGCAAGAATTAAAGAGAAGTAGAAAAGGAAGGATGCAATTATGATAGAGGGAGAGAGAAACAAAAAAAGAGAAAAAGTAAAATAAAAAAAATGCCAATATAAATCATAACAGAATGGTATGTATGATTTTCTTTAAATAGATCGATATTTTACTTGATTGATTTATCTTATGAGCTTGATTTTTAAATTTCATATAGAATACAATAATGACTAGAAGAAAAAAATACAACATGACATAAACACAGTTTTGCAATCTCATTCTTTCTTGTAAAAAAATTAGGTATTCATTTGTTTTGAATATTATTAAGGGAAATATTTAAAATCCACCCAATCAATATTTTTAATCCATCTTAAAAAAATACTTCACTTACATAAACACAAATTCTAAAACATGGCTGTTGTATCAAAGATATCCTTTCAAAGCTGCAATATACTTGACCGTTTAAATGAAGCCCAGATTCTTCATTGAGCTTGGCCACTGCATTTTGCTTCATTGAGCTTGGAATCCTTTAAAATGCATCTATTAAATAAATCATCTCAAGTATTTGAATTAATTTCACCACAATTCCAGCATGCCATACAGCTGCTTTGTTCTCGCAAATTTTCTATCCAGCTCATGCCTTCCATTGAATGCACTTAAAAGCTGCTTTTAAGAAGCCAATTTAACTCGCTTACCGTATGGTGAAAGACGGAAGGTGTTCTGGCGGAAAATGTTCTGTTGCGCTTAGTCTTGTTTATCGTTCTTCACTCACCCTGATAAAATCAACTGGTTTCTGTTGCAATTGGTGCGGAATTCGGTGGTATGCAACTCAAAACATTCCCGCGTTTTGGTTGCCAACATCTAAAAGCGCTTTAAAGATGCACCGTGAATATACAAAATACATGACAAATAACTCCACGAATTGATAACGCACTTGATGTATATTTATCCTAAACATTTTTAAATTTTATACAAACACGAAGGAAAGTGAGAAATTGAAAACTGTATTCTACAGTCTATTTGAAAGGCTGAAGTTCAACATTATTTCTTCATCTACGATTGCCAATAATGTTAATGTCATTTAATCATTTTTTTTAAACTAGGTAAAATTATATTCAACTCACATACTTAATCAGCATTATCATTTATGCAACCCATATATCATAGATGCAAGTCAAATATGTGCAAAAGCTAGTAAAAAATTAGCATAAAATATATAATTCCACATTACTCATTTCACGATTCAAATAGTTATCAAACATAAAACTTGCTGTCGAAATCTATGTACATCACGTAACATCCCAATATAAAAAATCAACAGATCATGGAAAGCTTTTTAGTGAAGAACGGATTTGCAACGGATTAGCATACTAAATAAAAGAAGATGCTTTAGCCTTTTAAGGTGTCAACATTACATTATTTACTAGTTTCAGTTTATGACACGCTTTCAAGAACGCATAGCTCTTCTTAAAATAACAGAACCCATTCCATCAGCAGGATTGAACTTGCATCGCAGCTTATTTGCTAGAAGAGCACGTAAATAAGTTATGAAAAGTATAGAGATTAAAGTGCAACCCAGTGGCTCAGGCCTTTCCGGAAAGAATTTCATATGTTCTGCTTCGCATTTCCATCGCATCCGGTTGCACACTACTTCGGCCTTTCTCTTAGCTGCTCCAGTCTCTCACCAGTGAGCGCATCGGTAAATAACGTCGTCACAAACCCGATGTCAACGCCGTAAATCCGACATTTCTGTTCCTCCACGTCCTCTTGCACCTGCTCGGCAGACAACCGACTGCGAAAATCAACGGAAATCGATTCGGTCCGACAACCTCGTCCGAGGGGAATTGCATTCTCGAAACGAATGCTCCATCTCGTCTCCTCTTAGTCGAGGCCACCGACCAACGCTAAGCTGATCAGCGACTCGAGCATGTAGGAAATTTTATTTCGACTTCCACCACCAGCCAGCCATCGGTCGTGGGATTTCCGTCCGTAAACGAAGCGAAACGTGAACCAAACTCGAGCTGAGGCGAAGCTGGTGAGCTGAATTATCGAGTCCCTCTGCTACACAAAGTAGTGTTCGAGAAAATTCAGCCAGCGAATGTAGAAAAAAAAAGCCCGTCAACTCTAAGAAATCCGGCGACAAATGGCACGAGCGTATAAAACCGTACGACACTGACGGTTCGAGACTACGGTAGTAGATTTAGAGCAGCGCCGAGAGTGTAATGGTCGTCATAAGAGGACCGTGCTCGTTGGGTGATCGGCAAAGACCACACTCCCGTTCCTTAGATTATCACAAGACAGCACCAATACCGTTCGATGATGAAGCTTATCGTAGCCAACGTCATGGGAAGATGAAACTAAAAAAAACGTAAAAGAAACCAACGAGGGAGCAAGAGAGAAAAAGAGAGTGAAAAAAGAGATGGACAAAGATGCTGAAAAATCCAGATTACAAGTTTCTGCATTCACGCGAACGAAACCATCCTAGCAGTGCGGATCGCATGGCGAAGCGAGCGTGGTGGCAACGGACGGCTAATATGGTTGCGATGTCGTTTGGAGAATTGAATTTAATTTCAATTTATGTCTCAACTTTGTCTCCGTACACGGCGATTCTAACGATATCGACAACGAATGACGAAGTCGCCTGCAAAGTCAACGAGATGACTTCAACAAAGTGAAACGATCGAATGCATCAGCCATAAAAGTTTTGCACTGTTAAAGTTTCATTAAAAGCTTCATTTTTAACCCTAGTTGCAATACACTTGATAAGCTTAGTTTCCATAGAACACTTTTGAGATTCAACAAATAGAGTAAACGTTAATAAAAATGTTTATAAATATTTAATCAACTCGTTTACTTACAAATTGAACTTTTAAGATGATGTCCATAAGAAACCAATTCTCAAACCAAATCAACTCAAAAACAATAAACTTTGCCTTTTCACGATCATTATTGTATACAATTTAAATTATCCAAATGTTATCATTTCATTCAGCTTTGTACCAGCTCGGAAAAATGTTAAATTTGATATTTACTTCACCCAGCTCTCCCAGTTCCAGACTAGCCAATAAAAACAGCAACATAAAAAGGCCCATCTTTCATGAATGCGAAACGCTCCCGATTTATGATCCTGAGGGTCGTGAAAATGAAACGAGGTCAAATGATACCAACGGAGCGTAAAAAAACCAACGAAACAACCACCATACAAAGTATTGATTCAAAATCATAAACAATGTTCTACAAGGACAGCAGAAATAAGGAAATCCATTTCATATCCTATTTCACTAAGTAAGTCAATGAAGCACAATCGTCGCTAATACAAAACAACGAAATGGTACAACGCATTGCGGTGCATTAAACTGGACCCTATTAAGTGTGCTCAACGTACGCATAGTGTGAATTGCGGAAGACTTCATGTTCCTAGCAATCAATGAGGCGCTAACCGGCACGCAGAATTTGATGAGTTAAAGAGAGGAGAAACGAGAACAAAATAAAAATTCGAATAAAATGAAAAATATAATTTGACATCATTATGCTGTGGTTGCAATTAATTTTTTATGAGCTACGTTTATTTGACTTCCAACGAAAAGGACGATTTTTATTATTTTTTCAGTCCGCTATTGCTCGATTTACCGCACGACCAACCGAATCCGTTGGGCAAGCTTCTGCTATGCAAACCAAAAGCGAGGAAATGGAAACTCGGCAGTGCCATTTATTCTTCTCGCATAATGTAGAATTGATTGCAGCACAATGAAATGAAAATTTAGGGTGCTCTCATACCAGACGAGTAACATCTTCCAAACCGGAGGAAACGTAAGTCGATCCTAAACGCAAACAGCACCAGATAGAAAAAGGTTGCTGAAGAAATATTAAACTCATCCAAAACGTTTGAAAATCACAGTTTCCGTAATAAAAAAAAAAGATAACACTAAACTATAACTTGAAAGAATTAAAAAAATCGAATGAAATTAATTATATTTATATCAAAATGTGTATTAGTGTTTCAATTACTCTCTTTTTGCTTTAAAAATATAGCATATTTCAGCAAGGAGCAAAAAATGTTGATGCATTTCAAAATGCTGTGATGCTGTTTTTCAAAATCTTCAAAATAATTTCCTAGATTCAAAAAATTACATCAAATAGGACTCAATGTTTATTTGCTAAGAGCTAGCCATACTTGTGCCCAAAAATGCAAATAGAAAGAGTTAAATGTAAAACGCACTCTGTTCAATCCCTGCCTTATGCTAGAAAGTCTCAAAGTGGAGGCTTATCCCAGATCATCGTTCTGAAGCACGCAAAACAATTCTAAGCCGGCACTGTGGGATAATGGTAAGAGGATAGAGTCGAAAAGACGCTGCTGGTGATGCTGCCCATAATACTTCAAATTTGATACACCCCCGACTCGAATCACCATGCCAAAATAAGCTTTGTTCTTGTATATTTACAAAATATGACAAGACGCAACGTTGCACACGATACGAAATCCAAGGATCGCTTGGCATGGAAAATGTTTTCTTCTGTCAACAAGGACGAGAAGTAAAAAAAGTAAAACAAAACAAGCACCTACTTAGCTGCTGCCGATCGAACACGGAAATTCTTCACCCAGACCGAAACTCACTCCTTGTCAACGTGCTTTCCGGCTAAAGCGTCACGAACCACCCGGGAGCGGCTGCCTGTCTCTCCGGTAAGACAGAACGTGATGTTTATGGTGATGAGTCACTTAGTGGCGGTTGGCACACCTTGCCACCTTGCCAGCAGCCGTTGTTTACCTTTGGAAGACAGCCTTCCGTCAGTAGTACCGTTTGCTGTTCCCTTAACGTCTACCAGGTCAAGGTAAGGCGCAGGGTACCGAGCGTGCCACCGGTACAAGCAACCAAGTCAAACCGAAAAGAAACTTCTCCCGAGCAAGCCATCCACTTGAGTGCGCCCAGGCGTGTGGAAAAGCGGAGCCAGTGTAAACATGCCAGGAAGCAACGTGCCGGCACCCGTTCACTCGTCCAGCTGGCAAATCGTTCCTCCGTCAGCGCTGTCAGCGATTCCGAACGAGACAACTGCCACACCAGCTATCGGATTGCCCAGATTCAGATCACATGTTGACACCTGTCCGTCACGTGACGGGGCAATTTGCACGCCAGGTCCGAAAAAGGCCAAGACAAATGGGTTCGGCGTAGTCGCTCGTGGCTGCCTTTACCGAACCACTTTCGTGGTGGAAGAGCTGGCAGCGCCTTCGAAGACGCGCTGGAGGCGTTTAATTACCACCGAACAACGAACGCCACCATGCGTCTCCATTACGTGCCACCGGGCGTCTCCATTAGGTATCATTACTGCCTTTCAGCTTTCGTTCCGCGAGGTAGCGAACGCTCGACACAAGGCATGCCAGCACATCTCTTAATGAACATTCGTGGTGAAAATTGGACAGGAAAGTGGGCCATTTTATGGCAACCTTCTTTTTTTTTATCAGTTCGCCTTTTCACTCTTTCTCACACTCTCAAATTCTGGTTGCTTCCTTTTCCGTCATACCATGTCATGCCGTTTTACGCCAAAAGGCTCCCCTAGCACGCGACGCATTCGTCTTTCTTCCGGCACTATTTCTTCTCCTAAATGGACACTTTATCACACACCACCGTTTGCCCAAGACGCCTAACATTCCGTTTGCCTCTACGACTGTGTGCCATCCCTGACAGGACCTTACCAGATGGCTTTCGCTTTGGGCACCAAAAAAGCACAAAATAAAGGCAAAGTTCTAATTTGTGCATGTCCCACTCGATACATAGCCAAGCCACACCAGTGGTCCCCGTTGGGTTAATTACAGAATTCGACCCTACCCTGCCGCACAATGGCTATAGACTTGGTCACAGAGAGAAAAACGGTTACACCCTTCGCCCAACCGATGGTGCCGACAATGTTGCCCATTAAAAGGACGATGCTGGGTCGTTGTGCTGAAGGACGTCAATCAGCAAACATTTGACACTGCCACATTTTTGTTCACCACCATCCGGCATCCTCCGTTCGGCGGAAATATGATACAAGCATAAAACTCCGCCGATCCATTCTGCTGACGAACCGCACGCTAAAAGATATGACCCTGTCCGTACACTTTTTGCCCAGCTGTATCAAATGAGTTGGAACGCGCACGCGTAAAAATCAATGTAATCAGTGATTATTGAAACTTTTTACGACCTCATCAAAAACTCTATCAACAGAGCTTTTACACCCTTTGACAATTAATGCACCAATCGGTCGCTGACAGGAAAATGCCGGTATTTTCACAAAATTCAAACAAATACAAGAGAACGTATTCCACTACAACGGCATGACCAGAACGACAGCTTTGACAGTTTACTCAGATCAAAGTTTTTTTAGTTAAAAGATAATATAAAATATGTTAAAATCGTGGTTTCAAATTCTGATTGCAAGATATGCAAACTCTTCCAAAAAGAATGATGGATCCTCAATTTTAATATATTTATCTTTAACTCCATAAGGTCAATCGGTCTTTTCGAATAGTTTCATTAGTAACAGTTTCAAATAATTCAACTCTTAACTGCAATTCAGGCACAATACGGACGAAATTACTAACGTTCATAGCTGTCTAAAAGAACGTATTATAGATAGAATATTCTTATTTGAAATAGATTTTAAGGACTGTCGCGATTATATGATTAACCTTTGCTAATATATGAGCTTACTCGAAACGCAACATATATTGTAACTGTGTGTAGTAGGTTGCTTACCTGAAAAGAAAGAAAAACACATTATATAGATTAGTATTCTTTCATTCTCGATTTAAATAATATTTTATTTTTTCTAACTAAAACTTAAAAAAATCTCCGAACATCATTAAAATGTGTGCAAAGTTATGTGACATTCTTATCAAATGATTTCGTCATAAAAGCTTAAAACAATCTTACTTAACTCACTCACCCATCCTTAATGCACACATTAAGCTACAACAATTACTAAACATGAATATGACGCAATGAAATGCACCCTCACAGGTTCCCCCATTCCGTTCCAATGGATCAACCCATATTGAAGGAAGAGAATTTGAAAATTGTATCCATAATTTATTCGATAAAAAACGATACAAGAAGCAATATCTCAGCTGTATGAGCAGCACTCAGCAACTACTATTTCCGAGTCGCTGGAAAGCTAGATTTATCCGATGATGAATGTGTCGCCATCCAATCGCCGCCACTCTCCGTATGCTGCGATAAATCAGGATTTTCTACAGTATGGAGCCAACACTCGAATGTAGAAGAAAAATCGCAGATCACCGTCATCAACCCACTTTGACGGGTATAGGAAAAAAAAATTGGATCCGATCCAAAGGCGAATCCACCGAGGATCGTTTATCCTGGCGAAATATGATGCATGATGCACTGAATGCAGGAAACGAAAGAGATGGTAGTGCTGAGCGTAATCGCGCACACACAGTTTCCAACGAATTACTCAACACCATTTACACCTTCATAAACCCAATGAGAAATCTATTCGCTGCAAGCAAAGATGATTTTTTCAATCTTTTCCATGTCAAGTTTTGTTTCTTTTTATTAGTGGTAAAAGCACACGATTCACCTCGTCCCGGTTCAGCGTAACTCATTGCTTTTTTTTCACGTTTTCTTCCTTATACACGCTGAAAGCTCTTAGTGCAAATGACTTCTTGAGCACGGGATAAGCACTTACCTTGCCCAGATCTAGTGGCATCTCGGTGCAAAAAAAACCCGTCCCAGAAGGACCGGCGCACTCGCGGGCCAAATCTGGCAACGGTCACCGTTTAGCGAGTTAGGGAAACTGACGGAAGCGTGAACGTTGGTTCATTGGCGCATCGGCGGGATTTCGTTCCGCTGCGGTCCTTCCTGGTTTCTTTCGAGTTTTCATTCCATTAGCGCAACCACAACCCAACCGCATCCATTTTACTTACTTTCCCTCCACCGACCGCTTCATTTGTTTCATCTGCGTTACCGGACCCTAAAGTTATGCTTTCGATCTTGCATTTGCATGGCTATTTTTATTCATCATATTTTCCTCCTACTCAAACCATCTCAGGAAAGTAGAGTGAACCGACGTGTTTTCGTGAAAGAAAAGAAACGGTAGCAAAAAATCATAATAAAAACATAGTGGTCCAAGCCCCTGAAAACGGGTTAAGATTTTTTTTTTGAGTTTTTTTTTCTTGAATAGCGCAACGGGAGCCTTCGCATCATCATCATCGGCTTCGTTGGTCCGCTCGCGGTAAGTCAGTGGCACTCCCCTGCAGATCCTTTGCGCGATGACGACAACAGCAGTTTTTCATGCAGTAAGCAAGCAGAGCAACTCCTTGGACGCTATCGCAAACAAAGACACCCCGTGTCTCGGCGGGATCATTTTCAACCGGACAGAGAGCTCCACAGAGCAGGGTAAAATTCTTCCTTTACGCAAGCAAAAAGCTTTTGGATTTACCATAAAATATTTACAACCGCTTCAACTTTCCTCCTGGCTGCCCGATTGGTACGGAAGCAAAATTCACTTAACCCTGGCGAAAAATCGACCGGGTGGTTAGTTCAAGCAACCCCCTTTACATGACCGGACCACGTGGCGATCAGACAAAGTAATGAAAATTCCACCAACCAAACAATCGCTCCCCAGCATGTAGATGTGGCGGAGGTGAAATGAAAATTTCTGCTTAGCAACCGCGAGGACGTATAGTTACGAGAAAGAAAAAAAGTCTGCATATTCGCGACGAAAAAGCGCGGCTGCAAGCAGCCCCAGAGACTCGTCAATAATTCTACCACGCTCACGCTTTTCGTTGGTTGTAAATTTTAAACTTCATGAAACTGTTCACACTGCACCATCTCTCCGCCATTTTGCCATTTTGCTTGCAAGCGCTGAACGAACCCCCTCGGGGCGTTCTGTTGGGGTGACTCGAACCCGGAGGAACGGAGCAATTTTCTGAAGTGATCATAATTTAACGCTCCACCCAGCGAACAGGAAGCGACGTGCTTGGGACGCGAGGATTTCGATTCGCATGTGCTTCCCTCCGTTCATTCGTACCTGTGACGCAACGCAGGCATCACAAACCCTAACCTAACGGAAGGGGCAAAAGAAACACACTCGACACACGGGACGTAAAAATTAGCTCCGTAAAGTGAGTGAAGGGAGCGAAAAAAACTCCCACCGCTAACAGGCTCCACGCTCCATCATAAAAACGATGGAATTATGGAACCAGTGCTTTCCAACAGAGCCCGCTGGCGAGGGCGCAATCGAGTGAAAAGCTGGAGCGTTCATTGTCGGTTTTAATTCATGCCGAGCAATTCGATCCAACGAGCGACCGAGTCGTGAGTGAACAAAAACCAACTTCCCGAACGAACGAGCCAAACTAACAGCTACAAAAAATTGTTTCCAGTTCAAGCTTCTACTCGCTGAAGACCAAACCAGCAATTATGCTGTGCTATGTTTTTGAAGCCTCCTACAACCCGCCCAGCTCGCATTGGACTCAGGCTGAAAAAGTTGTTAAAACAAAATTGAAGGGCTCCTCTTTTTTAATTTAATCAACCGAAAAGAGTTCCAACCAAGGCAATGTAATATTTATATTTGAAACAAAATTTAAAAAAAAAACCTTCGTGACATGAAACCATATTTGAAACTATTTTAATTAAACACTTCCAAAAGATTCGACCATGCACTATGAAAATACTCACTCGCTTTTCCGGACGAAACAGCATTAGCAAATAAAGAAAATTACAGCAGAAACAGTTCATAATTCACTCATGCCTCGATGAACCGGCAATTGAATTCGTTTCAAGAGCTTCCAGCTGAATGTGATAATTCACGTAGCAAGCATCAGTCCTGTGCTTGTTCTTTTCAGCATATTCAATTCTACATTTCCACTGTATGAAGCATTCCAGAAGCTAACCATTCGTCGATGGAGACACATTTGCATGATATGTGATTGCAACTTTTGCTTTAGTTTTCATTTTTAAAGATTATCCGTATACGAAATAGAGCACTTTTCTCTACGGGTGCCCGCTATCGTCATAACGAATCGGCAGTACGATTCAGAAGCCCACGTGAATCAACCCTGGTAGCTACCCTCCCCCCCAAAAGGCTGTAAAACATACACCATAAATAGAAGCAGTGAAAAAAGTGAAAAAATAGAAAGATACAGAAAGTAAAAAAGAAGGAAAAGGGTGAGCTGCGAGATGATTGTGTCAAAATATGGCTCAAACGTGCAACGGTTTTATGACCCGACCCAGCCAGGCCAACGTTTATGATGTGGTGGGTGTTTGGAAGATCTCAAGTCACCTGCTGGTTTGGCGGAGAGCCACTACGTTGTTATCTGTTCGCGACCGGTTGTTTTCTTGCATCCTTCCTGCTAGGAGCGATTTATAGTCGAGCGTAAACGATGATGTTGAAAGATGGGAAGACGAGAAGCATGAAAGCGGAGAATAAAACGAACGGAAAAATGACCCTGGGTGGCGAGTACCGGGCACAAATTGTCAGCTACGTGGGATATAAATCAAAACACTCTCTTTCTCTCTCTCTTTAAAATCGACCACTTTAAAGCGTTAAACCTGTACGGTTCATTACGAGGCGGGTTTTGTAGTCGAAAAGCAACTGCGAAGGACCAACCGACCTCTCAATGTTACAAACAGAAGCAGCAAAAACCACTCGATGATCGAACAGGGCTGGCTTACACATGACTTCGCCACATACTATGCACCCCCCAGGCATTGCAATTCCGATCGCATATCTGCATCTGCAGGACAAAGAACGCAACCATCGTCCCGTTGTTGGCGGAAGAGCGTGGGAATTTGGGAAAGAGAAAAGAGTGCGGTGCGGCACTAACAAATAAAATGGCACGGGTTTGCTCGAATACCGAGAAGACTTTACGGAGCTTTCCATCCGAAGCGTCTTAACGAGCGTTACGAATATGGCCCTGCGCAGTTGTGAATAGCCTTCTTCGAGATCCTCTCTTATCCCGTGCCTCGTCGTTATTTTTTTGCCTCGTCTAGGCGATGCATTGTCTTTGTGGAGAAGGAATGTTATCTCAGTTGGACGCCCTCCTTTACGCTTTAAATTGACTTGAGATATCCTTTGGCACACCGAGTGCATAAGTGGCAAAACGCAGGCGTGGTTTCCGTGGGTGGGAAAATAATTATTACGAACTTATTTACCTCCGTCACCTTGACTGACACTCCTCCGTACACTTCTGCATCTTGCACCTTCGACGCAGAATACTGCAGAAAACCTCCTTGCCACGCAGCGCCGCGAAAGAAACGAATGGAACGAAAACCACCGCGAAGGTACTGGTGCGCGACGAAATGGGAAAATTATTTGTCATCGTCAGCATCTTCGCCTTGTGGGATGCAGCTTCAGAAAAGCACTTCCTTGCATTCCGTTTTCCAACTCTTTTTTATGTCTCTCCACTCACGCAAACCCCAGAAGGATGCCAGCGTGGAACCTTGACTTTGTTTGCAGGATATTCTTTTAATTTTCTTTCTCAGTTTGCCACTTTCTAGGGTCACCAGCTCTTCCCTGCACCGGGATGACAAAAAGCGCCACTAAAATGAATTATTCCCCTTTCGCCTCGAGTCGAAAGAGAAAAAGAAAGTTTCTTCTATCCACTACATCGTTTCCGCCGCTCCGGATGGAATGGGTCCGTAATTTACATCAACTTTCGAACTAGCGTCACATATTTCCACCGTCAGCGGTAGCTATGAAACATAATTGAAACCCACACCGACGTTCGATGGCTTTTTTGCTTTCTTCTTGTCTTGATAACTCTATCACTCAAAAAAATCATAGCATGTAGAAAAGTAATAGCATTTTCTTCAACTTTCCTCTACATTCTTGCACATGCAGGCAGCCCTACTAATGAATAAGAAGCTTTTCATTATTTCGGAGAAGGTGGAGTTGAATGAATCGTAGAAACATTTTTTCACAATATGCTAAATGCTTCCGGTCCATGAATTGGTACACTTTGCTTCGTATGGTTGTGTGTGCACGAGTGATGAGCTTAACATTCATGTATCTCAAATAGAATATATACATATCCATTTAAAAAATGATTTCGTAGAAAAACCAATATTTTTTTAATAAACATTGCACTACGTTATCATCATCGTATCCACGTATAAGATATTTGATGTTTCAATAAAACTAAATTGATCGATATTGATTTTGATTGATAAAATAGAAGAAAACACTAATTTAATGATTACTTGACGCACTGCTCAAAATTACTCGCATGCCGGTACGAGTAGACATATTCTACAGTGCAATTTGCAATTCAACCAAACGTAATTGAATTTGTCATATTATGTGGAGATATCACGTGCCAGTTTGTTATGACGAGAGCCCACTTCGAAATCTTGGAGTCAGATTTCTACGAACTCATTAGAACTTTCCCTCATTGAGTTGAATATTACGAACCTCTGAACTGAGCCATCCACGCGCGGAAGGTAAATTTTAGACATTAGAGCCGAGAGCTGCCCCACCATGTAGATGCTTATTTTACATGCACACCTAGAGAAAGTGCCACAATGCCGTTCAGCGAGGACTCACTCGGGGGTACTCAGTGTAAACGTTTACCTCGCCAACATATATTTGCGCATAAACCATGACTGAGCAGGAGCTCTGGAAAAGACCCACGACTGACGCACACCGGCACACTGAACGGTGCTAAAGAGGGCACTTTTCCAGATGGCGTTGTGTTTGCAAGCAACATAATAAGCGATTCACCGAACGAGTCTCTGTCGTGAGAAAAGAACGTCTTCTAGTAGGCGTTTGCTTTTTGTCTGCGAAAGCGTATCCCCCAACGAAAAATTGGCCCAACACGTCGAGGCAACGATTTTCCAGCGCCATGAAAAGATGTAGCGAAAGATGAGTCGCTGCTCGCATTTCGCACCACCCCATCTACACTGGACAGCAGCACAAAATCGCGAATCGTGTGGCACGAAAGCTCATATTAATTTCGGCGAATTATGAAACCATGTAAACAAGACGTACTTCCATTGGTGGCGGTTGCGAGAACTTTCAAGGACAATGGTTTTTTTTTTCATTTTACAGTGGAAGGAGATGATATTGGCTTAGACAAAACCCATACTTCCTCCGTTAGGTTCCTCGATCCTGTGCTGCGACTGAGCACTTCATGGTCAACGCCGAGAGGTGATCATTGATATGGCAAAAAGTTTGTGCGAATTTCCGTTCCAGTTTCGTCGAAAGATTCTTTCTTCTGCTGTATAACATTATTTTTCGGTCTCTGCCACGTTTTCTTTCCTTCACTCCATTTCTTTCTCTCACTTTCTCTCTTTTCCACTGCTTTTTTCTCCATGCCATGCTCACTAGCAGAAGCAAAAGGCGACGAAGGCGCGATCGTCAGCTGAACGTACGATAACGTACTCGCTGACAAAGTTTGTTTATTTTTATTGAACTACTTAGCAGCGACTTTTGGACAGTTCGCGAGATTCGCCCAAACTTTTGTGGCTGAGCAAGCTGCCCTTCCCTAGTTGCTCGAGCACCTCTGCTCCACAACAAGCGGGTTTATCGTACAACCACGTTACGTCCACGGCCAGGGAATTAAAATTATCATTTTATACACTCCCTACGCATAGGAGCGCGCAAGGAAGAGTTTGAACAAATATTTAAAGTAATATCTGCTATGGCCTGACATGGCAACCTTGGCGAAGAATGCCGCTAAAAGCCGTTGACAAGTTGATTTCTCGTCACCCGCGCTTGCTTTCGGGAAGAAAGATGGTACCGAATCGCAAACCCAACAGTTCTGTCGACGAGTATACCGCATACTGTTTCTCATCCTGTTGTCATATCCCATTCGTTTGTTCACAGTTCTGGCTGATAACTTTTTTTTAATCACACTTTTTAAATCAATAGAGTTACAATTTAACGAATGTATATTGACACATTTATATCGAGATCTATTAATACCCACATATCGAATCCTTTCTCGAACTACCAAACTTGTTTGGAGTGTTTGCTATTGGCAGGCGTACAATATTTACAGCTAAAACTTCTATCGCACCCTTTTTTCTGGAGCAGTGTATGAAACTTTCTTCTCTGTGCTTTTGCAGAGTTGGGAAGAACAACCATAAAAGCACTGCCAGTTACAGCACCGCATCTTCAATCCTTGGTGGCGCTTAAATCGTTTGAAACCCAACCGAAACGTTTACAATACTGCTCGCATCCACGAAATCCCTTTACGATGTTATCGGTGCTGAAGCACAAAAAATACAAGCACAAAAAAGCACATAATTCCCAACACACCATAACACAAGAAACTTCGAACCTCAAAGTGGTGTTTCTAGCCTTTCTTGCAAGGGGAGAAAAAATAAACCCGATGCACAAACCAAAATAAGCCAAGAGTGAAATTTCAAAACCAGTTTGATTTGTGAAATATAGATGCTTTCCTGTACATGATATAGAAAACAATTTTTTTAAGTATATTATGTCTTCATTAATAATCCATCAAAACATCAAAGTGAACAAAAATAAAGTAAACAAAACGAAAATATTAAAGAAACAAGTTTATAAAAATCATAATGGGTCATCAGCATCTACACTACAATAGGGTTAATCACATTCATCACAATCATGAATACATTAAGCATCAAAACCTTCATTTCACTATATCTTATTGTTTTGTCTAAAACTTCACTACAACTTACACTTGTTCAATCAAATGAGACTCCTGAGAGTACTGAAAAGTCCCTCAAGTTAACAAAATCTCAAAAAGAGTTGTGTTTAAAAAATAATGTTTGACCTTGGCCAAAAAAATTACTTTAAAAATTCTGCAAGAGGCCTCCATTCAAGCCGGGCTGGAAAGGTGTATGAAGTTGTCTCTTTGAAGTATCGATCGAATGCACCGAGCAGTTCGTAAGTAACCAGACAACACCATCCATCGATGCCGAAGAGTTAAAGGACGCCAACAATGGCTGTCTCCATCGTCCCGATCTCCACAAACGATCGACCAGAGGGACGAAATATAAGTGAAAAGCAGAAGGCAAAACTACTCCTTCTACTGCTGAAGCTGAACAGTTTATTCCCGCAAGCGCAAACCCGCCACCAAAGAGCGTCATTCCATCCATTCCTTAAGCCACGTCGAATACCGAGCACTCCAACCGTGAGGAGAACGAGACACTTTGGGCTGTTGTTCTTAATCTTGTATCGCATCTTTATCCCCGTCATGGTCACTGTGGACGGTACTTCGGGCAGTGGATGTGAGTTTTTTATTCCTGGTTTTATTCTATTTCGTTCAATTTTTTTTTCTAGTTCCGTCGTTGTTATTCTTGCGCCGCTCGTGACAGTAGGAAAACTTTGAGTTTGAAGAACGAACTCGGCCGTAGGAAGAAACCAGACGAACACGAGCTCTTGTCGAGCCAGCCAAATATACGCCGCACAAGGGCACCGGAAGACTGTCAACTTCGTTCCATCGATAAGGCTGTCGGGATGGCATTTTTTCTCATTTAGTTTACAGCATGTCCTGTTGAGGCTTGATAATATCGGTGGAAAGTAAGTTATTTTTTCGACTATTTTGTTGTTTGACTTTCCTCAAAGGTTGTGTATTTTAGTCGTGGCAATTGGAGTGTATTGGAATTACTAAAAACGTATCATTTTTCTCTAGTGTATAGGAACCAAATAAGGCTAACGTTGTTTCTATCGTTGCTCTTATTGTTATGCTATTCTTAAAATGCAAATTTAAAATCTATTGTAATAACTTTTTATTTATTTCATACATACTAAAGTCATCTCCATCCAGCAACCGAATGTGTTACACTGAACCATTAAAACAACCGACCCCTGTTGATAATGCGAAAACTCTCCCGTCGTTCAAATTACATTTTTTGATAAAAAATTCCAGAAGCAATCGACGGCAGGGCGTATGATAAGGGAGACAGAAATAGGCGGAGCGCACAGAAAAGGCATCCCAACTTACAGTTCAAACTTTTGTACACATAATATAGTTGCCACCCGGTACTGGTGTAGTTAATTTGTGGTCAGCCAACCACACACATGTCAGCCGCACAGCTCATCGAAGGTCAAACGGACGGACATATATGCTGGAGTGTAGCACCCAACTCTAAAACTCATCCCCATCCCTAACATTGGCATCCTTTCGGGACATTGGTCGCTGAGAAGCAGACGCTCGTGTGTGTGAGTGTGCAGGAACATAAAGGCTAGCTGTTTTGGGAGGTTTGTTTGAGGGATCATGGTTTACGCGAGCGAGGCTCCGTCGGGATGATTTAATTTACTAATTAATTAGGATGGACGCATGCGACGTCGTACAGGGGGCAGAAATTTGGGTTAAGTGTGGAAGTTAACTGAGAGCGCTTTGCGAGATTACTCAGAACTATGCCATTTTTGCGTAACTGCCACCCAACTATGAAGCAAATTAGTTCAGAATATATTGAGAAACATACTCATCGAGCTCAATTGGCAAACCAAAGCACGCAAACATGTAGGATACTAGAAATTTGGATATTGTATTATAAATTTCATGAGTTGACATAGGCATATAAAATTAAAAAAAGAGAACAGATAACGCAATTAAAAACTGTAGCTCAAAAAGAAAAACTTTACAGAATAGGGGTATTTTTGACAATTCGAATCAACATTATTCACATATTATAAAAGCAACATGAAAACATATTTGTAACAAGAAAAATGCATTTGATTAATTCTCTTATCTATATTTTGCTTATCATCCCGTTTACGCAAACAACATTTGATAAATAGTTTTATTGTTGCCAGTTCAGACCAGTTGAATATCAGCGCAATATCTATCATTGGAAAATACGTCTACCTACCAAGTCGCCCCAAGTATAGTTCAGCGAACTTCATTACGCATAACAGTGCTCACTATGGAGGCACGTATGCCTCCCACTGCCCAATCAACGGTCTACGTTGGTACAGTGACTATCGTATGGCACCCAAAGCATATCGTGGCTAAATTTGGGTTTGCATTAGACAAAATATGCTAACCACCTAGCCAGCCAGCAAGCCCAACCTGGTCCCTGCTCTTTACCCTAAAGCCGCATGAAAAACCATGCACCGTTTGGGTTGATGTATCCCCAAAAACCATCATGCACCGCGCGTCGGTGCAACCTTAGTGACCGAGTCGAAAAAACGTGCAATCACGAACTGAGTAAAGCATTCACTAGGACGCGCAACAACTGTTGGGCTTGAGCGAAATTGTGTCACGCAACGGTGGTCCGTGGCTTCCAGAGTACCATCCTAACTAGCTGCCTAGGATAACTCGCTCCACGTGACACGCGCACGTGTTCTAGAATGAACAACGTGGGCTCTTTGTTACTCAAAATATTCAAAAAATACGAAAGAAAGAGGTAGCTTTAGAAAAGAATGGAATTCGAGAAGTGTCTGGTTTGAAGCTTTATTTAATAAAATTTAAATGCAAAGGGTAAATAATGTTAAACAGGAATCAAATTTCTGTGCATCAACACCCAATAAATATGCCATTGCATATTCAAAAGAAACATATGGGATGGACACAAAAAAAGTGTCGTTAGAAAAGTACGCAGCTCAAAACATAAAGCAGTCGTAAATTAAAGAGGGTAACATAAAAACTAATTTTGCACTAGATTGAAGCAGACAATATAAAAATATCACTATTAGAAAACACATGATCAGAAAAGATCAACATTTCTAACCATGGCTTAAATTATGTTTTTTATTGCCTCTTAATATTTTAACAGAAAACGAAGATTTGCCTCAATTTTATTCAAGCAAAACGTAGTACTTACTTGGGAAAATATATGTGAGAACAATTATTAGTTTAATTCATTTCCATGAGCCAAAGCTTTATCGTTTACAAAACAATGCAGCAGCTCGACTAACGGATTTCAATATGCGTAGTTTGACAAAATGACGATATTATTATTTTCTGACTACTTAATACTTCTAACTAACTAGTGACAATATCATGAATGTTGGAGTACTAAACATTTTTGTAGGTTGACACATTACTACAACAAAACTCCACCAGGAATAGTTGAGTAATTCATTGCAAGATTTTATCGATATTCGCCTTTTGCGACAAATCCAAATTAAGGCATTGAAGTAGCTTTTTTCTCTCGCCGGCACCGACAAATCCAACGGATGCATGACTCTTGTCCGGAGAAGAAAATTCAAAGCATGAGATTAGAACACCAAATACTGGAAAGAGTCTCTGGAAAAAAACTTTCCAACGCAAACCGCAACCACCATTGGTCCTTCCCTTCTAGCTCATTTATTCTGCGGTTCGATCAGCGTCGACTTTTTCGAGCGGTTGTACTTCTTCTCTCATCGCTGAAGCTCCCTTCACTTCATCGAAACACCGAGTCGCTTAAGGCTATCGTTCCGATCGTTGCTCGCATGGAGAGCAAAAAAAACTGTGCCAATGCAGTTGAATATTAGCATAAACGGGTGCCGTGGTTTGCGTAGCACGTATGCGGAGTAGAGCATGATCAGGCTTTTGAGGGAGAAATCCCCGCTTCGGGGTTTGCGGTCGTCATGTAGTGCAGCTGACGCAACAACAACAACAACAAAATCGATCGCTCAAATACTCCAAACCGGTGCCTCGTGGTTGCGCGCGACTAACAAAGTACGAGAAACGGGGAACTATTTAATCCCCCTCACTGCAAATAGGCACATCTGCGACCCAACACCAGCGCACGAGATTAATCTTCTTAACGTTATATAAAAATCAAACGATTGACTAACAACCGACAGCCAACCGTCGGTTGGGTTGGAAAGCCTCCACCGAAGGATTCATCTCCCGCCGAACGATCCGCATCAATCCCACGGCTTCGCAAAGCCTGTACAAAGCCGACGGATGTTGCCGGTCCGTAGCCGGAACATCAATCCTAAGCCTCGGGTCGTGCCAGGACAGATCAGAAGCCAGCAAAAGTCAAACACGACGGTGGTGGCACAAAAAGCGGCACCCCTTGCAGGACAAATCCATTCGGATTAACAATCACACCCGACCGAGCCGGTACCAAATGGTGGTTTTGCGTTCAGCCGGGTAAGGCAGCTAACCGAATTGGCTCCGGTTTGCCTTGCTAAGCCAATGAAAATGGCCGACCGCCGCTTTACGCTGTGATATTTGCCTACCGGAAAAGCTCCGTGCTGTGTCGCGCTCGAACGTGTCAATGGCTGGATGGGCACCCCCTTTTCAGCCTCCTTGGGTCGTCCAAACCTCTGCAAACCTCTGCGCAAACATCGATGGAAAGTTTTACAATCGTCATAATCATTTCAGTTGTCGGATAACTCCGGCGCACAACGACAAGCAAAACGAGCCTCGAGGCAAACGGAAGACATAGCATGGAAATGTGCGCTAAACAGGGAAAAAAACGTTGCAAATTCTGTAAAGAGCACTAAGAGAAAGGTGCCCATTTTTTTCGTTTTACAGGATTTGTCACTATTCTTCAAACAGAATGCAAATATAGGATACGAATTGGATCGGAAAAATAATAATGAGCACTGTTATAACACTTTATTGTTCTGCTGAACGAAAATGAAGATAAAAAATGAAAAGGATATGATAATGCAAAACAAAATGTTTTCAAATACTTTCAATGTCAGTAATCTGTAGATAAAAAACAAACAAACGAATCATTCATACAAAAATTTCACAAAAATAATGGATTTATAACATAAGTATGATTTGAAAATTTCATTTTCCCCCATAAAAGCTCGGCTTCCCGAATCGAAAACGCTCGTGAGACTTGAAATTATTACAGTTTTTTACACTGCAGAGCTCTCATTATCGATAATCCCTGAGTGCGACCTCAGTAACAAGCGTGTGCCTTCACTTGACACCCAAAATCCCATCCGCTGTTGCTAAATTAGCTACACCTTCATCACCTCCCATTAATCCCTCGAGAAAAAGGTGCACAGGTAAGTATGAAAAGTTGACTCGTTCACGGCTCGTCCCTGATCGACACGAGTGCGCTGCACGAAAAGACACCATCTCGGAACAATGGTTCCGAGCCCAACCCGAGATGGTGCTGCGCCACATCACCCAACGGTGGGTGTCGCTTTTATGACCTCCTGGCAAGTTCCGGGGTTGGCTTCTCGAAAGGGCACCGCAACCGGAGTATATGTAAAACAAACGCACGGTAAGCCCCGTGCAAAAAGTTTAAAGGTTAGCTAAGTCACCCCAGACATCACTTGATGGGGCAGAACCCGTTAGATTGGGTCGATTTCCTGCGGCAACCAGCTCGAAGCGTTACCAAGACTGACATCCAGAGGTGGAGAATAAATGGAATGAAAAAACCCAAACAACAACGGCAATGGAAACATTTTTTTTTGTCCTGCAACGGTGGGGCAGAAAATCGGGCAAGAAACTGCGAGGAGAGATGCTTTCCACGCCAAGCATACCGCAGCCTTTCATCGCTCGTTATTGGCTGCGGAAAATCCGACGCAACCCGGGCTCCCGAAGACACATTTTCCGGCCTGCTCTGATGCGCTCCGGGCGTTAATCCGCGCCACGGGGAACGGAAATTGGCGAGGTTTTGTACTTTATGGGCGTTTTATTGCGTCACGCCACCGTCACGCTGCGGATGGGCTGGGTTAAGTTCATTAGCTCGAACATACGCAGCCGCCCGGTAGCCTCGTGAGGGATTTCATTAAACCCTCGGCTGGGTTTCGGCAGCCAATTTTTGCAATCACGCCTGACATATAATTATACTGATGGTTACGTTCGAGCTACACCTCCGCGACAGCGCAAATGGTGAGGAGATTAGCAGCTGTAGACACAAAATCTGGAGAGTAGTAATCTTGGCTACAGACAACTGTATCTGGACTTTAGACACAAGTTTGAACTGAGAAAATTTGGGCATGCGAAAACGGAAAAATCACACACCAAACAATGCCCAATATTTGCCTACTAAATCCACAAATGCATCTATCGTTTAGCGTTTGAATCGTTTAAAATCGTTTGGGATCGACATAAGGTGTTTAAATTCTATCTTCTTATTAAACACTAATTTGATGAAAGATTTTATTTGATTTTTTGCAAACAAATAGCAGCAGCAAGTGCAGCGTTGTTTCAGAGGAATCATGAAGACAAGGGGATAATAATTAAAGCTGTGCTGCAAATGATATGTTTTCTTTTGTGTTTTATTTGTTCATACACCGTGCTTTTGAATACACCACTCAGTTGTCGGTTGACATACCTACATAATCCACAATAATAGGCTTTGGGTTATTATAAAGTGGCGAAACAAATACTAAACCCCCTCAACATTGTACCATTATGTCACACATAATGCAGAGGATAAAAATTATACGTAGTCACCCACGACAGCTTTTAAAAACGACGTCAAAGTCACAATGCAATCAGTATCTGCCTCGTTAAGGTCGTATTGTTGTCTACTGCTTGTAGTAGTGCAAATTATAATGAATGGAAATCAGTTAAAACAACACATTACGTTAAATTTGAATATTTAAATTCAGCATTCGTGGTTCGTTGTTTTAATGTTCTCGTCAAAGATAACAGAACGATTGGGATTTTCTTCTTGCATCCAAAAACTATGGTTGTTTTCTCCCAGTTCAAACCTTATTTCGATTTTACTTGGGTGATATGAACTTGAAAAATATGATGATGACAGTACTATAACTAATAATTTGTTGCAACCACTCCTTAGTCATATTTGCTTCTTAAAATGTATAACCAACTTGGCAAGGCATAACAAAATACTCAGAGCAGTACCGAGCAATATTTAATTATAAAAAACGAAAATTTGTGCTTGTGAAAAAAGGATTTTTTTTTTCGTTCACCACCACACACCAAAAGCTCGGAATCCGTTTCCTGTGCGTTTCCGTTTCACAGCAATGAATGATGAGTGGATTTTTTACCATTCCTCACCACGGGCTAGCCGAAACGATAATTACAGCACATTAATATCGGCTAGGGCGGTGAACAGTGCTCCAGTCCGCACACAAATTATCATCAATCGACCATAGCCAACCGAAAAGCCCTCGACGGGATTGCTGAGCGATATTTCATCGCTCACCCGGACGAAAGACTCCGAGGAACAACTCCCTTGACCTTGCCCTTACGCGCTCCACAGACAGGACGCGACTTCGCTCTAGTGCCTGGGACGACGGAGCGGAAGCGCTCAGGCGGGAAACAACATTTATTAACAAGCAAATGTACGCCCCAAGCACCGGGCAGTTTGGGAAAATATTCAAATTTGTTCGTGCCATTTGTTGGACGTGCCTCACTATGCTACCGACCACGGCCGGAACACGTTCCGTTAGTCCTCCCGTTCGGTCCGCATGTCGGGCGGGAAAAGTTTTCCTTTAGCAAAAAGAAAAATGAAGCAGAACAAAAAGCCCGAAACACATCGAATGACTGTAGCGAAGTGGATCAAGAATAAAAAAAGGAGCCCAGCCCAAGCGAACCTGCACAACCGACCGGTCAAATATCTAGGACACTGGGGTCAGGAGCCTAAGGGCACGGCATTATGCTACGTGGTGCACCAAAAACTGACGTCGCTCGTGGGCAGAGAGTGAGAAATTCAACAAAAAAAAACGCCGGAATAAAAAATGGGACACAAACTAGCTGCCGAGTGGAATAAGTAATCATTATTATTTTATCCAAAATTCCACATTTTCGCTCTCGGTCTCTATTTTCACCCACCATCGGGGGCAACAATGCACGTAAAACTCGGGAACAAGCGGGCAAGCGAAATCGGACGAAACTTTTCTCGTTTAGCATTCTCGGACCTCGGAGAGCTGGGCGGCAAATTCCTCACCGGTGCTCGTGTTTCGTGAAAATTAGGCTTCACCCTCACGCCGCCCCACCACCGGTAGAAACGTACGGAATCTACAGCGGCAGAGAAAAGTTGGATAAGCTACTCATTTTTACATTTTTCATCGAAACCCGGGCGCTGATGATGGTATGAAAGCAACATTTACGGTTTTGATTGATGCCTTGGCGCGCGGGCCAGCAGGGGAAAAGGACCCAGGAAGAAGGAAGCTAGCAACTCGACACAACCCGGGTGCCAACGGGAGCCAGTTCCGGGTGAACCAAACCGGCTAGAACAGCCATCAATCAACACGGCCCCGGCACGCAGAAGTATTATGAATTTTTAAAGGTATATTTATCGACCGCAATAAAACCTCCCTTCGGTTGTTGGCGAAGCAGGTTTCCACCAGCTTGGGTGAGGCGTTGCGTAAAGAGAATTCTATCTCCAATCACCGAGCAGTGCGCATACAATGTACAGGGATACCATTGGACACGAACACAGCGTTTAAAATGGCTTAATTACTAACAAATCGAACTGTAAATAATTCATAAATGCATCTACAACAAGCGCCGTATGCCAACATAAGTAAATTTGCCTTTACACGTAGAATGTTCATCCCACCCAGCACGGAAGCCGGTGACGGAAACAACACAAATGCAGCGGCAGTAGTGCGATTAAATCGAAAAGTTAAACCAAACACGAACACGCCACACACACACACACAAGCTGGCCACGTCAGCCAGCCTCTGGCAGGGGCAGCAAACAATGTCTCACTTTTCGGTCACCCTCACTCACCACCCCACACGTGAACGAGCTCCAGAAGGGTGGCGATGGACCATCGCCATATCTTTCCGGTCGAGCGGAACTGGGTCCAGTTTTGTCGGACGGTTCTGTGGCGCTCGCCCTCTTGAAAACACCGATTGCAGATCGTTGGATGGCGCCTCCAGACGGTCGGCGGGAGACCGTGCTCGTTACCATCATTATTACAACTCATTACGGTCCCCAAACCGGAAGCGCTCGCACCTAATACCGGAGGATAGAGCGATGCATGCAAATCCAGCCCGAGGCGTGGCCCAAAACGAAATAGTGCGCCTCCGAACGCGGTGACGGGTTTAGCGGTGGCAGGGATGGGATACGAGTAATTTCCTACTACAAACAAGAATCCCAGACCAATCTCTCAACCCCCGGACCCGGACTCACTCGGCTCATTCTGCACCGAAGAGCATTAAATTTGCCCATTTTACCACTCTTGTGGGGCTTTTTCTTTTTTTTTTTTTTTGCTTGGAAGGAGAGAGGGTAGCTGCAATCCTAACTAACCCTGCCCGTATCTTCCGGTCCGGGAGCAAGGAGACAAGAGGGTGGCATAAAAATTCTTCCCACCCCACGGAGCGAACCTCCTCGAATTTGCGCACCGGCGACGAAACTAGTCGGTTCAGCTCCCCATAGCAGGAGGGCATAGCAGGACAAAAGTGAATCCTAACTACTTCCGCTGTGGGCATCCTTGTGGCCCCGGGGGCTCTCTGGATCCACCCTTCCCGGGTCCCGAGGCGCAATAATCCAATTGTTTTAATCAGTGGTCTGCGATCGTCGAGCACTCGCAGAGCTCCGGCAGGCGGTCCTTGGAGGTTGGTCCAGGGAGCGTGGGAGCCAACTTTTCCCATTGTTGCCCCTTTTTGCGAGTCTCTCGGCCATTGTGCACGCTCAGCAGCCCGCACGTGGCTTTCAGGAAGCGCTCGCCCAACCAGCGCATACGGAACAGGCAATCTCCTATCAGCCCCTTTTTCCACTGTTTTTCGGACGAAAAGGACCTTCGGTCGTATGAATGTAACGCATACATAATGTCGAGCAAGTATGCGCCATGTTTCGGTGGCAGGAAAGGGGACCACGCTTCGGCTTTCCTTTTAATGCTGTAAACCGTTTTTATATACTTTTCCAGCAGGATGCACTACCGGCCAGCCTATACGCTCGGATTCGTTTTCCATTCTCATACTTTTCGGCTGTACGTGGCCATTTTTTGGTGCCCGCTCCGGAACCACCAAAGCACACCGTGCCCTTTTGGCTTTGCGAAGCTGCGTCCCAACGGTGTAACCATGGTAACTGGTCCAAAAGCCGTTTGCGGGCCACTCTCCCCAGCAAGCCATGCACCGGGCGAGAGCTTTTTGGTGTGGATCGGATCATGGCATAACGGCCATTACGTGAAGCCCTGACAACGGTCACCAACGATCGGCCACCCGCCGACAATCACGCTCACGAGATTCATTTCAATCGGCGCACGGTCCCCGGGTACGAAACGGGCACTAGAATCAGCCGGTTTATGGCTTCGTACCACGGCACGGCGTACGTTACCGGCTCCCGTTGATTGCTTCCGCTTCCCGAAGCGACCACGTGACGATCCGGGCCGTGCGGAATAGGCACCAAATTTACATTCCCAATCCGACCCGGCAAACCCCGTACACGCCCGTGTGCCACCCCCCAGGGGTGATGGGGCCCCAGCGTCACACACGCACATTTCGACCGGCAGCATCCGACCGATGGTCGCAAAAGAGTTGACCTTTGGCCCAGTCGCAGAGGGCTGTAAAAATTGAAATAAACCCGAACCGCTCGCGCGTTTTTCCTCCCATCGTTGCTTCCGGGCAACGTGCTGCCGCAGAGTGCTCTCGAGCGCACGCACACACGAAATCGAGAACGCAAGTGGAATTAAATAGGGCTTGTCCCTGGGAGGCTGCAGGATATTACTCGCCGCTCACCCTTCTGTACGGAGGGTCCGTTTTTTTTTTGTGTGTGTGTTGAACGAGTAGGCAACAGTGGAACAGGCCACTTTGCATTATTACATTACGTACGCAAACGACTCCCCGGTTCAGGTCGGTTATTTCGCATCGTGGCGCTGCCTGCTTTCAAGCTGGCCGATCGGCTTAGCAGCGGAAACACGAAATTCCCAAAGAGCCGCTGGACAACCCCGAATGGGGGCAAGATTATAAATTTCCCTTGCGACGCAGTACCCAGCGAATCAACCGAACCCTCTCGTGAAGCACAATCCCATATGCACGACGTCGATCAGATAGCCCGCGTGCTGTTCCGCCCGAGGGCACCAGCGTGACCTTCTAGTTTCTATGGAAGCTGGCAAAATAATCCCTCGACAATCGGAGATGGTTGGAGAATTTTAGCCGAAAAGCTTACTGTTTTCATATTCGCCGTCCTTGCCGCTGGCCGTCCCGTCCGTCGCCACCGTCGTCGACAATCCGAGCACCACCAGCAGGAACATCGCCGGGAACATCGCGGACCGTTTCTGTACCACTCTTCGCCGAGGTCCTGCTGACCAGCGGCGCGCTTTGACGCACATCCTTTGCTATCTCTCTGTTGCACTCACTCACGCTCGCGTTCTCTCGCACGCTTGCTTCACACGGAACCGTGTTGCTTCTCGCGGACGCAAACGCGATCGCACCTGCAGTGATACTACCGATTTTCTCACCGGGCTCACCGGAGGCACTTGCAGCACACTTTCCGGCACCGCGAGTGCACCGTTTCCCGGTAAACTGCCGCCAGCGAGTGGTGCATTAGGGTGCGCTCGCGCCACGTACGAACTTTTTCCGTGGAACGTGGAAGGACGAATTTTCCCTCTAGGACAATGCGACGCCGAGGCTCTTACACTGTCGCGACACTTGCACGCTGCACGCTCGAATTAAGATTCTTCCATATCGCACACACACACGCACGCACGCACGATCCGACACGATTTGCGGCACTCTATCGGCACATTGGGCGCCCAGCCCACAGGCAGGTGGCTTTTGGTTCACCAGAAATCAGCCTGGTACAGTTCGTTTCCCTTTCCCTGTGTGGTGTGGTGTGCCAGGAAACTAAATATAAAAAAAACAACAGAACGAGGCCCGGGAAAACTTTTTCCGCCAACCGGCTCGATGCTCCAGCAGGGAGTGGACTCTTGCCGGAAGGTCGAACCGCGCGAAGAAACCGAAAGCACCGAACCGCGCGACCCGATTCGAAGGGAAAACCGGGGTATCGTAAATCCGCCTCAGGCCACTAGGGCGGATTTGGCGGGGAAATTAATTAATTTATCACTCCACCATGCCCACGCCGGGGGCCGGGTGGCACACGCACCGTCGTGCTCGTCTTGCTTTCTATTTTTGGAACGGCTAAAAAGGAAAAAAAAAAACAAAGAGAAAATCCAATCAAATCGCGCGGCTCCGAAAATCGAACATCACTCAACGCATCGAGACCGGCGGCCGTTTGGCGCAGATAACATCTTGGGGTGTTCCACGGAACCGGCAGCTAACGGGGCAAAGGAGCGAACAATGGCGTCGATAAAGCGGACAACCGTTCGCGCCAGCCGAAGGTGTCGGACGGGACAATCGGGCGGGGCGTGGATTTCGAGGACCTTGCGTCGGAGTGAACGCTTCGTTGTCCCTTTTCTCTCGCCAACTGTGGGCAATTTCACGCACGATCAATAAATCCCACTCAACTGTCACGTACGCACACACAAACACGCCGGATACGTGTACGCTCTTCTGGCCATTCGCCTACTCGCTGCAATCAATGAATTTGCAATCGTTCCCCGGTGGCCAGGTCACGGGCCAGAACCGCGTTTCGGACGGAAGACGCACCTTCACCACGAACACTACAATCAATCTTGGCTTGCCCGTGGGCTTAATCCCGAGCACACGGCAGCACAGCCGTAACGCCGACGAAGGTCGCCGAGACGTACGTACAAATAACTGTCAGGA
Source organism: Anopheles nili (assembly GCF_943737925.1). Taxonomy (NCBI): domain Eukaryota; kingdom Metazoa; phylum Arthropoda; class Insecta; order Diptera; family Culicidae; genus Anopheles; species Anopheles nili. The sequence goes on from NC_071291.1 coordinate 21,097,993, forward strand.
CACGGCCAGAACAGGCAGCCCAATCAATCGGTATCGCACTCCGGCATGGCTTGCTTGATTGCGCCAGCAGACGTCACCGTTTCGGCATTGGTGTGCCTTCGATGGATTCTGGAACCCGAAACCGCACCCGTGTGTACCTCGTGGTGGTCCAGCTGACGTATCGCACGCGGACACATCTCCGCTGGTGACACACAGACGAACACACGCACGTTTCACGGTCGGTACGCCCCGAACACGCAGGATTGGATGGCTTTGCTTGCTTTTTTTTTGTGTACACGCGCTTTCAGCAACGAACCACTCGGTTTTGCAGTCAAACTCTCACTGAGTTTACACACGACATCAGCAACCGAACGGAATCAGCAGCGCATCCGAGTGCGAACCGACCGGAGACGGAGAAGACGCATGGACCGGCCGCATGAACGCAGCATCCGTTCCAGCGGCTCACGCGTGAGTGGTCTTTCTCACCAGCGGTACAGCTCTCACTTGCCGCGTGAAGGTGAGAGCCATGATGTGGAGCATCGGTGAGAAATGCCGCCAGTGAGAAGCGAACAGCCGAGTGAGATTTCTGTAGTGAGCTCGCCCTCACGCTTCCAGCGGGAATGATGGGGAAATTCACACTCTCGCGTGAGACGCTCACGGTCCGTGCGACGTAGCGCCGTGAAAAACGGATGCAGGTTGCTCGCGTGGCAACTCCCAATACAGGCGCTGTGCACGGTGAAAAAAGGAAAAACGCCAAACTGCAGGCCCATCTTGATTGCCGCTAACTACAGTTCTCTATTCTACCCTCTTAAACATCAACTCGATCGAACGATCACGCCCCCTCACGCCACAACGTCATTGCGTCCTGTAACGCGCTCCAGCACGATGCCCGAATCTGCCGGCAGCTTGTACAACCTTGGATTGACCCAGGTGCCGCTGTTCAGGTTTGTCTGCTGCGAACTGGCCACCACGCGTAACCACCGCTCGTTCGTACCAGGGTACACCTCCGTCAAAGGCAGTGCCGCCGGTTGGGAACCGAAGTTAAGGGCGACCACCGCATAGCCCACACCTGGCAGGGTCCGCTTGTACAACACCAGCCCCGTTCCGACGACGCGCATGTTGAAATCACCCTCCGCAAGGATTCGCCGTTTCCGGTAGCCCGTCAGCTGCACGAACGTCTTCAGGTGACTGCGGGATGCTCGTTGCTGCGCGGCCACGTTCAACTCCCGATAGCCGTTGGCCACCGGTAGCCAGGTGTGGGAGGCATTCGAAAAGCCCGCATTGGCCGCACTACTCCATTGGAACGGTGTGCGCACGGGATCGCGCGAGTACAGCGTGTAGGTGGCCGGATCCGCGTTGCAAGCGGCCGGATCGATCGTGTCTGCCCAGGAGATGAACTGATCCACCATGGCGATCTCCTCGCCATAGTACGTAACCGCGATGCCCGGCAATGTCTGTAGGGCGATGTTATACAGGTCGGCTCGAGCTACACCGAGTCGGGTCGCTAAACGGCTGTTGTCGTGGTTGCCCAACACCCAGTTCGCGATGGCCCCACGTGGCATCGCCCCAAGCCAGCTTTGGACGGCCGCGGCAAAGTCCCGACCCGTGCTGTTTGCCGTCAGCAGCGTGATGAGCTGGAAATTGAAAGGAATCTGAGCGCCAGGCGCGGCCGCAGTTCCATAGAACCGGGTCGTGTTTTCCAGGGCCGTGTACGCCTCCGTCAGGATGATGCGCGTAAAGTTATCTCGGGCTGTATACTCGTCGACAACGGCCCGCCATTGATGCACCATGTCGTACGTTTCCGGTTGATCCTTCGTCTCCGTGTGCACCAGAAAAGCCGGATTGTTCGGGTCGTCCTGCACCATGCCGGACTCCAACTCGTCACGGTACCGGCCGTCCACTTCCGCGCTCTCGTACAGATACGGCAGGGCGTCAATCCGGAAGCCAGCGATACCTTTGTCCAACCAAAATCTCATCACGTTCTTCATCTCCTCCACCAAGGCTGGGTTGCGATAGTTCAGATCCGGTTGCTTCCGTTGGAACTGGTGCAGGTAATACTGCTGGCGTTTGTCGCTCCACTGCCAGGCGCTACCACGGAATACGCTAATCCAGTTCGAGGGCGGTTGGCGGGTGCCGTTGGCAAGGAGCACACCATCATGCCAGATGTAGTAGTCCCGGTACGGTTCTACACCCGCTTCCGACAGTCGGAAGTGTTCGTGCTCGTCGCTCGAGTGGTTCGGCACAAAGTCCAGGATCAGCTTCAGTCCGATCGTGCGGCACTTTAGCGCAAGCTGCTCAAAATCCTTCATCGAGCCGTACTCATCCTGGATGGCGTAGAAATCGGAGATGTCGTACCCGAAGTCGTTCATCGGTGACTTGAAAATGGGCGACAACCAAACGCCGTCGATTCCGATCGTCTTCAGATAGTCGATTGTTTCCGTGATGCCTGATGACGAATCATCGTTCGGTATCATTAAAATATCCTACTAAGCAGCTAGCGCGTGGCCTACCTTTAAGATCGCCTATTCCATCACCATCGGAGTCCTTAAACGAGCGGGGGTATATCTGATAGAAGTTACCACGCTCCCACCAGTCAAACTTGCCGAATGCTACCCGACCGCGCTGACTCAGTGTCAGCAACAATATCAACATCCGTATCGCTCGCATTTTGAAGCGGTTTGTACTATCCGACGGCTTCTGAAGCGCCTTAAGTAGCTCGATATCCCCAAATAATTAACAATTTTAATCTACGGTACACACTGCACTTGCAGTTGATTACCCACCGCAAATATGCCCGTACGTGCATGCCAAAAACAACGTTTGCTCAATTGTAGAAACAGTTGCTGCTGCTTATGCAGTACTCACAAAATATCTCACTGAAACACATGGTAGCTTAGTAGCTGTATAATCTATCCATGCAAAATATAATCGTAGCGTATTACAAACACTGTGCTGCTTTCCGTGTCTCAAGTGCAGCCTAGTGGTTTTACTTACGGCACGATTGGCGTAATATCATCGTCAGAAATGGGCGACCGTCCGTGAAAATTCCGGAGTGTTAAACCGTTGCATAGTTGCGTTGGTGTTGTCTCGCTAAAACCAAAAACATCAACACGCTAAACCGACACCATCCCTTCTGCGGGTTCCAACTGAGCAAATATATTGTCCCGCGTGATCGATTGATTGTTGGTGGCTTTCGAACTTCATCAACGTGCGCCCGTGCGCGCGATGTGGGTTGAAAAATACCCGCCACATCCTGTTCCTACCAACGCGAGGCCTCCACGATACTTGCAAAGCCGGATGGTGGCAGAGATTAATTGCACGATTTGTTTATTTTATTGATCTCACGCCTGTTGCCCACCCGTGGCGATGCGTTTGACCTGTAAACAATGTAACACGTAAGCCTCGTGTGAGCCCCCTCGCTGAAACCCTCAGGACTCAATTGAATCTTTTCTCCGGTAGCTTCCCATCCGCACGTACCTGATGTTGCATTCAACCGCGAGTGAAAGTGTCCATCGAAAACTAAATCAAACTAACAACATTTCACTACATTGGAGAAGGCTTTACTTCCCGTTCCATTAGTCACCGTACGAAACATGGCTCCATTGAAATCGTGAGCCAATGCCAACCCACCCTGTGTGGCCGTGCGGGAGATCAAAACAGGAAACGACCGTGCAGGAAGCGTGCGAAATTGAACACCACATTCCATATGAACCGGCATCACCAGCGAACCGGATGCGTGAGGCGTGTGAAACATATTTATTATACCTACGGCAGCGTTTTTTTTGCAAGCGGGCCACGTGACGCTTTGACATCACGTGGCAAACGCCTGCCCAAAGTAGTGCATCCCATTAAGCAGGTGATTGATGAAATAAATTCCCTTGTCCAATGTATTGCCCAGAAATAGAAGTAGTTAAAGAGCTTATTTGACGCATTTACAACACATTTCTTGAAGGAGTTGATAAATGACCAAATATATGTACACGAAATATTGTACGTATAAGGAATGCAATATAAGCTATAAAGCTGTACAATATAAGCATATTGTATAAGCTCGCCCTTTATATAAATATATTTAATTAAAATGTATATATTTATCGACTTTTCAAAAAACAGAAGATTCACTTGTTTACTACAACTATGAGATATAGCATACGTTAATTATCAATTACTGGCAGGCCACGGAATAACGACGAATGCGGAAAAGTTGTTTCTTTACAATCCCACCATGCCAATCAACACGATGCATTGTAACCGGATAGGCTGAACGTCATTACAAGTATCACCCGGCAGTAGGTCGGATAAAGAACAATAGACATGCCAATTTCCAATGTATATCATCATCGTCGGAAACCCGATCGGCATCCCGGGCGATGTTTGTATTCGGTGGCGACCAGGGCTCTTAATGAGCAAACTCGACCATGTTCACCGACATAAATTATGTGGTTTTTTTTTTGTAAGGGAGACGGACGATGAATTTATCCCACCCGAATGTATAGTGTCCGTTGTTACGGCGTTCTTGCGAATTATGATAAAAAGAACCTCGTATCAAATGTCCATACAGCTTGTCCGTCGCAATAAAATAAAAAAAAAAACAAATTGCAACTGGGACATATTACGTCATATGTTATTGGCCTGTGTCGTAAAATTGTTGCATTTTTTTAATGGTTTTAGATGGGTTTTAATGCTTGAATATAATTGCGGTTGTTCGCTTATATGCTACTATATTATAACCAATTGATTTGAAATAGATCACATTTATTATTTGAATTTCTTTGCTTACCTTTCATTTTCATATCATCAATTAGCCGAAGCTTGTCATCTATCCAAACCGTTTTATCTGATTTTCCTGGAGCGCGTATGATGCTGCAACTGTTACTAAGTACTTTACACTCATTCATATATTTCCAATCAGCAGCACCTGAAACAGGTTAGAATGGAAATTACCACCCGCACATTTACCCAACACCAATTGCATCAGCAATTCACGCAAATCGGTGTCCCCGCATGGAATAAAGTTAACCAGCCCTAACTAACCTCTCGCAAGCACACGAGGATAACGGTGCGGCGCTAATGACGCGATGATTGATTCTCATTAGTACCGGGTGGTGATTAATCTAATCACTCTCAGCTCGTTCCTTATCAGCCACATGAGGCCTTAGATGTCTGTCACTTCTACCATGTGATCCCGTCAAAAGGTCAGAGGCAGTACATTAACATCCCTTGCATATTCATTGATTTTGTTCGTCTTCAACGTAAGCAATGCGAACAGGCATTCCCCATTTTCACACCATCAAAGCTAGCGTGTTATTTCAATAGTTCTTTATTACATAAATTCAACTTTTAATTCATCTTTATCAAGAATTCACGAAGTGGGGGTAAGGTGCGCGATAAACAAAAAACACAATTATTTTCGTGTTGGCAAATTTTCGCGGTAATTAAATTGCAGCTAAGCGAAGCAAAGAGATGACGAATTTATAGTGCCGCTGGAACTGGCCGCTTCACGCCAACCGGATTCTCTTCGAAAAAGGTGGTTTTACGTCCGTCGTTGCATTGTACGTTTCGAAAAGCAACGTACGGCATACTCGAGGGTTTCCAACCCTCTTTCGGTAGGGATTCACCCTGCGTCACGTATAGGGTCTGCTGATGGAGTACCTTTGAATCGAACCCTTCAACCGTGAGTCGTCGTCCATCAGATCCGACGAGCACGTTGAACTGTACATCCTTAAGACCAAACAGGGCCTCTACCTCCCGGTTCAGCTGCTCAAACGTCAATGCCTGGCCTGTCCGGCAGCCCACGAGCAGCAAGGAAGCCTTACGCGACGGTGGTACCGATTGGTAGCGAGGAACAAGGGCCTCGTCAAGATGCAGGTTCACCCACGGCGTCGAAGGCACCTCACGATCCTCAGGCGAACAGATCGTAATGGTCAGCGTGGTGCCTTTCAGCTCCTGTGCTTCCTCGATGAGAACGGGCTTTGCGGCTGCTTCTGGACCGTACGGTACAAACGGAGACTTGACCGTGCCCACGATGAAGCTGCGATGGCTTTCGGCTACGCCGCGCACTTCGCTGTCGCCGCCACTTACGGTGTAAAAAATAAGCACGGGATCGGTCGGGATGAGCTTGGCCTTTTTCTTTAGCTTCTGAATGCGGTTAATGATCTCACGGGCCGTGCCCTCGCGCATCAGCTCCTCGTTGGGGGTCATGTCGAGCAGCACAAGCACGTCGTTGTCGCTGTGCGCCTCGAACGACGCATTGCCACCGGTGAACTGATAGATCAATCGGATCTCCTCCAGTTCCACTCGATGGCCAGCGATCTCAAAGTGACCCTGGGCAAGCTGCCGTGCAATATCTCCGTCCGACAGCTGCTTTATAGCACCCAGCACCTGCTTGAAATCGTTCTTCAATCGCACTCCGAGCGTCTTGTGGTCAGCTTCGGCTCGCATCGTTACGCCGTATCGCTGCCGGTCGGAACTGAGCGTGATGCGGCGCACGTTCAACTCGTCTAAAATGAAAGCCTCTAGTGAGCGTACGTCGGCCAGATATTGCTCGCTCTGATGCACCACGATCACTTCCGTCAACGGATACTTGATCGGCATCGTACGGCGATCGCGCATTACACGACCCAGTTCCACTACCGCCTGCATCCGTGCGACCGCCCGCTCAATTGGCACGTTGATGTAGCGACCGTTCGATGCCGGCATCATCTGGTAATGTACGCTACCGTCCATGGGTTCGCTCGATAACAGTCGCAACCGTTGATACATGAACTCGGTCAGATATGGCGTGAAGGGGGCCATCATTTTCACCATCGCTAGTAGCACGTCGTAGAGCGTATCAAGTGCGTGGTAGCAATCCTCAACACCGTACTCGCCCTTTATGCGCTTACGATTCATACGAACATACCAGTTCGTAAGCTGATCGATGAACTTTGTCAGTCGCGGCACAACTGTGTACAGACGGTATGCCTTCATCTCCTCCGTCACGAACTTAAGCAACGATTCCTTGAAAGAGATGATCCACACATCCATCACGTTAGCAGAGCGTTTCTCTGCGTGCCGTACCGAGTCATACCGGTACCGGACGCCCTCTTCTTTCTCGAACCGGTCGACGTTTTGGAACAGGAAGCGGAACGCATTGAACCACGGCAGAAATACGTCCTTGATGATGTCCCTAACACCTTCCTCCTTAAAACGCAGGTTTTCCGCGCGTACCACAGGTGAGTTGATGAGATAGAGACGCAGTGCGTCTGCTCCGTACTTGTTCACCACCTCCATGGGGTCGGGATAATTCTTCTTTCGCTTAGACATTTTTTGTCCGTCGGCCGCCAGCACCAGCCCGGTAACGTTCAAGTTCTTGAACGGAGCCTTGTTGAACAGCGCGGTCGATATGACAAGCAACGTGTAGAACCAGCCTCGCGTCTGATCGATTCCCTCCGCAATGAAATCAGCTGGGAAGTTGTTCATGAACTCGGACGGATTCTCGAACGGATAATGGCTCTGGGCGAACGGCATGGATCCGGACTCGAACCAGCAATCGAATACTTCAGGAACACGCCGCAACGGTGGATTCCCAGGTACGGCCGACGGTATTTCGATATGATCGATGCTCTCACGATGCAGATCGGACACTCGCACGCCCGAGTAGCGCTCCAGCTCATCGATGCTGCCGATGCATACGATCTCTTTCCCATCTGGCGAGATCCATAGAGGGATCGGGGTGCCCCAGTAGCGATTACGGCTGATGGCCCAATCGCGAGCGTCTCGCAGCCAGTTACCGAACCGCTTCTCTTTCACGTATTCCGGCACCCAATAGGTTTGGGAGCTGCAGTTTAACAGCTGTTTGTTCATGTGCTCCACACGTACGAACCACGATGGGACGGCTTTGTAGATGAGCGGAGTGTCCGACCGCCAGCAGAATGGGTAGTTGTGCTTAACCTGCGACGCTAGTACTAGTCGGCCACGCTCCTTCAGCAACTTAATTATGTTCTTATCCGCATCCTTTACATACTGGCCGGCGAAATCACTCACGGGCTCAACAAATTTTCCGCTCGAATCAACAGGACAAACAATCTCCTGATCGCGCTTGATCACTCCGTTCGCCAAACACACGCGATAATCGTCCTCACCAAAGTAAGGCGCCTGATGGACCACTCCTGTACCGGAATCTTCGGTTACATACGTATCCGTTAGCACACGGAAGGCCACACTATCGTATTTCTTAAAGTATCCGAACAACGGTTCGTAGCGCATTCCGGCCAGCTGGGAGCCAGGGAAACGATCAAGAATAGTGTAATTGTCTGGGCCCTTAAGCAGTGCCTCGATGCGGCACTCCATCATGACGTATACCTTGCCCGTTTTCTTCTCTTGGACACGAGCGTACACAAGTTCTGGGTGCACGCAGCAAGCCAGATTGGAAGGCAACGTCCATGGGGTGGTTGTCCAGCCGACCAACGCAGCTCCGTCCTTGTCACCAACGAGCGGGAACGAAACGAAAACGGCCGGATCCGTCACCTCCTTGTAGTTTTGGCCTGATTCAAAGTTCGACAATGCCGTCGTGCACGCCGTCGAGTACGGCATTACTTTCACGCCTTGGTACACGAAACCTTTCGCATACAGCTGTTTAAACACCCACCAGATGGACTCCATGTACCAAGGGTAGAGTGTTTTGTAGTCATTCTTGAAGTCAATCCACCGCCCCATTCGGCCCACTATCTGCTCCCATTCGTTCGCATATCGCATAACGATCTTCCGACATTCGTTGTTGTACGCTTTAATGCCCATCTTTGCCACGTCGTCCGGACCGCGGATGTTGAGCGTTTTGTCGATCTCGTACTCCACCGGGAGCCCATGGCAATCCCATCCGAATCGACGTTCCACGTGGTAACCCTGCTGATGCGCATAACGAGTCACTATGTCCTTCACCGTGCCAGCCAAAATGTGTCCATAATGCGGGAGACCAGTTGCAAACGGAGGTCCATCGTAGAATGTGTACCTGACATGTGGAAAAAATCGATACCATAGGATTATTTGCTACATCCGTGGCATTTGCGCCATAATGATGTTTGTTTGCTGGTTTACTCCTAAACGTACCTCGGTTTGCCTTTGGACTGTTTCAGGCAGGTTTCGAACACTTTTTCTGTTTGCCAGTAGGCAAGAACCTTCTCCTCCTCTGCCGGAAAGTTGATCGTTTCCGGCAGCCGCGTCATCTCGTCCGTGGTTATGTTATTCATACCTGCTCCCAGCTAGATTTGCTTGCAACTGCGCGAAATCTGCGAACGTGCAGCCCAACTGGAATGGTTTGAAAAACGTTGATTTCGCACAATCGCAGTGTGTATTGCTGCGGTTGCAAAAACACAGACTGTCTGCCAACACACCTTGATCGTATTTCGTCAGCTTTTTAACTCGTAACTTTTTCTCGTGGAATTTCCCGTCGTCGGCTAACCTACAAAGTTGCGTGACATTTGTCTGACGAACACCCGGTATCAATGTTAAGCGTTGGTTACACGTCATGCACCGGTTTTATTGCGCAAACTCACAAAATATGTATTTTATACAAACTGTTCGCCTGTAAGAAGTAAGTTTTGGGTATTTTGTTTTATCTTAACAGTATTTATTTCTAACAAGCGCGACTAAACATAAGCATACCATGCACACATTTAATTTACTTGAAAGCTTATCCCTTGCCAATATTTGACAACTAGCTATTAAAGAACAACATGCACGTATATGATATCTGGTTCAAGAGTGCACCATCCGTAGGGTGACAACAAAGCAGTATTGACCCATAATACATTAATGCATTCGACAACTGCCGAAATATATCAAAATTTACTGTACTTTTACAATAAGGCTTAATTTCTAGGAGCCGAAAAGTAGCACAAGATTATTATTAAACAAATAATATTCAATGAAATCACAACTTTTGAACATCTTTTAAATATCAGCCTTGATTTTGGAGCTTTAGCTCTAAAGTTTTAAGCATTTTAAAAAGCTTTTTGCTTAATGTTCCCTACAATATATGTTATAAATTCTTTAAGAAGTTAAATATCTTGTTAGGTAGCCGTAGTTAGGAGCAAAATTATGCTCAAGACATGATTTTTCAAATATTCTGCAGATGAGTAAATTTGTATGCTTTGATGAAGACCAAACAAGGAGTAATTAGTAAGCGTAACATAAAAATCTAATCAAACTGGAAACTATTTTGCTGCATATAACGAATTAAAAAAACTGATTGTAAGTTAAGCAGGACACTCCTGATCAAATTCAAAACCTTAACATGCAATTAGCGTACTCGAAAGTTTCGATATTTGGCGTGTTGATTTCTGTGCAGAACAGCTAGTACAGCCAACGTATCCGTGGCATTAAGATTCCCAATAAATTTGAAAAAATAATGCTTGAGTTTAAAAAAGTATGAAATTTTGATTTTCTATCAACAAAAGCGGTTACTATAACTCCTTTTCGGTACACCCGTACTCAAACACGTAATAAACCGGCAAACAACTTTACATCAGCTAAAGATTATTTTTAGTGGGTTTTGAACCACCAGCTCACGAGAAGATTATTTCGTGCTTGCAAAACGGAAACCATTAAAGTGCACAAGTACCTCCGTTCACCACCCGATAAATGGTGAAACATACCACAGTTCATGAAAGCCGATGAAAATGTCGCCACCATCCCATTCACCACAAGCTGGCAACGAAGCGATGTCGTGAAGAAAGATTTAGTCGAGGGAATTTTCCGAGGAAAATCAGCCGATGCCAGGTGATGACGGCATCGTGACGGCAGCGAGCGAAATACGGAACAAATCCTCGCTCAAACAAGCGCTAATAGCTCCTCATTGAATGATGTTCCAGCGGGTGAGCATTTATGGTGGAAATTATTGTAACTCCCTTGTGAGGGGGACCAATCGCGTACCCAAATAGAAAACATAGAAAGCATGGGACCCACCCGGCAGAAGGGTAATGCCGGATGGCTTACAAAGGTTTTAATTTATTCTACAGCTGGTAGAGGCATGGTAAACGGAGGATAACATTTCCAGGACCACTTTATCGTTTCGATTAACTTATGTTATACGAAACGGCAGTGTTTGAAAAAGGCTTTGCGTCTCGTTTAACCAAACAAGGAGAAAGAGTGAGATAGAGTCGTATACTTTCAGTTTCGGGACCGACACGGGCGTATTATTTGTTTGTGACTTAACGACAATTTTCATAAAATGATTAATTAGCACACCGACCTATGGCTTCCTTCTCAAGAAAACCGGTTCACGCGCGATGCTGCTAACCATTTTGGGGTGACATTTTGTCAGTGGGAACTATTACCAATAAATGAGGATTTATGAGGCACGGGGATTACCGACAATGTTGTGGTGAAATTTGCATGGAAAATGTAATGAAGCAGTGCCGTGTGTCACGAGTTTGATTGGAATATTCGAACGTTTATTCCATTATGTTTCATAAGAGTTTTGAAAAGCTGTTTTGGTACCAAAGAAGTTAACAAGAAAATTTCTGAATTGATTTCAGTTTCACGTATAATGTCAAATCATATTAATAGTACGAAACAAACGAGGATTTGCAATTTATTGTAATTTTTATAATAGAAATGTAATATACGTAGAATTTTTCGCAGTTTTGTTAGTTGAATTTAATCTTCTTCGTTTTTTTAATTTTGAAAATTTGCTGTCAACTACAATAAAAAGCATTATTTAAATATCAAACATGTGCGAATACAACCTTTTTATAATTTAGTTTCAACCAGATATGATCACCATCCCCGAGGAAAAACTTATTCCAACCGAAACGAGATTGAACGATCAAACCAATTTGTTTGAGAAAAAAACTACGTAAATTACAGTTCGCCAGTAATCATATTTTTTTTACACGTTCTTGTAGCATTCCATGATCGTAAAACAATGTAATGTAATAAAAGCTACTGTTGTGCAGTGTAAAAGAAACCAACAAACTACTTCCTTTATGGCGGTTTGTTTAACGAGCTTATTTTATAGTACTGCAGCACTTGATGCAAAAATCTTGTATTCAGATGGAACCTTCATACAAAACCGTGGCCTTTTTGCAAGTAACAGAAGATTCGCATGCTGAGTGGATTATATTTTGGATTCATTACATTAGCAGAGTTGATGAGGAAAAATAAATCAATTCACAAGCATCATCTACTTTGTCATTAATGTACTGTTATAGCCCATTTATCTAGACGAATCTGCAATGAATTCATTGCGAAGCTTGTAAAACTTATGTACACTATTCATATGGTTAATAGGTTATCAAGGTCCTGTCGGTCTGTAAGTCGGTCTGCCTGAAAAAAAATGTACAATAGTCTCCCTTAGATCGATTGAAACCGCATCGAAAAGCGTACTCGAGCTGGTATGAAAAAGCAATAAAAGTATGTTTGATTTTGGAATTCCAAAGAAGCGTGCAACAATAATCACCTTCAAGGAATGCAGATTAAGCTACTCTAACGTTCAATACAGCTTTGCCTGCATTTTGTAGTTGTTTTTTTTTGCACCACACCACTAACGATTCCACGTGAATGAACCCAAACGGGTGAGGAATTTTTCCCTTCGATGAATTACGCGTAATGACGAATGCATTCTAAAGAATAGGGCTTATACGAACCGTATTTCAACATCGCTCGGGCTACTTCCGCTTCTTTCGAATTCAACCAGTGAAATAGCACCAAAATGCAATTCCTGCCCTATTGGATGCCAATTTCCCGCTCCAGAGTTTCAGCTCATTCGTTCAGCGTGATTTTTCGGTTTTTGTTCGCGCTTTACCTCGCCTTTCGTCTACAGCATTGCGATTCTGGCAAAATTCTTTCGAGTGAAAAATTAACATTCGTCCCGAGGACATGAAATAATAAAAAAAAAACCTTGCATGCAAATGGGAATCAAATATGTGAATGCGTACTTGGCTCCGGTTGCACACGAATCGCGCAAATCATGCTCCGCGATACCCAGCTGCCAATCCAACCAACCGGACGCGATTATGGGAATTTTTCGGTCGAGACGATCGAAATCAAAACCCGTGCCCAGCATCCTGCAGCCAGCTGCAATTCATCGATGCAACGTTGCGGCGACATTTTATCGAAATGTGCGCCGTCGATGGTAAACGAGCATTTTTAGCACAAAAATGTGACACGAAATTTAAAGCCACCTTTTACCGCACGGTTTACACAATGATCCCAACCAAAAGAACAAAGGAGCAGACCCACTAGCAAGTGCAGCTCGTGCAAGCAGGATAGTCGGGACTGGTTTAATCTACCCGAGAAAGCACACCAGCACACCGGAACGATGATTACGGCGATAGTAGGCAAGCGCTTACCGTAGCATTCCCGTGTGCATCCGGCGCAACACCAACCGAACCGATTCTGCTGCCAGAGGCACCCCATCCTAGAATATGTGCATGCTTCTTGGAACGTTACCTTCCGAAGGACCGACGTGCGGGTGCACTTTCCTTTCGCCCCGTTACCACGCGATACAGTGTGAGCGGTATTTTAGCATGTTTAATTTTTCGTGCACACGCCGCGCACCCGGAAAAACGGCGACCGCGCCAAGCGGTGGAAACCTAAATTTATGCATTTCCTTTTCCGCATTTCCCAGCTAACTGTCATCGGAGTCACGTCGTTGTAAACAAATGCCGCCGGGTTGTCGGCGAAAGGGGTTTAGTGGTGGGAAATGGTGGGGTGATGGGAACCACCCACACCGCCTATACCGCCCGGTTTCGTCGGTAAACAAGTAAACGCACATATTTGCATATCCGCTTCCAGCACCGAGGCACTGCCGTTCCCGCGTGGATGCTAACCGAAGATTGCCACTATTTATCTGAAGGATCTCAACCTCGCTCACAATGGATACTTAGAGGGTGCGGGATGGCGAACCCCGAAACGGGTGGCGTTCCAAAAGATGGAAAGGGGTGAGATGCATAATGCAACGATGCGTCCGACGCCACCGAAACGGCGCGCGAATTGCAGCATCGGGGCAAAAGTTTGCTCAACTACTGCAGATAACGCTTAATTTGACGGTGCAAAGCGGGGGCGGGTGGCGTTTTCTTTTAGGGCGCCATCTCTTCCGCCTCTCGTTTCCGCGGCGATCTATTAAGACAATTTTCCGTTCTGCCGTCGTTTCACGTGCGGTTATTTTTCCCTGCTTCTTGGCTGTGCAAGCGTTTGTGTGTCATATCTCGTTTTCTTATCTCACAAAATCGGTCCATACTGAAACTTTTTTTTTATGATGCGATATGGAATTGCAGGACTATTTTGGGAGTTTGATACTGTTCGTTTTCTTTCAATCTTTTGTTTTCCCTTTTCCCGGTTATGAATAATTTCAAACCAGTGGGCTGTTTTTTGTTCGAAGCAGTGTTTCTTTCTACATGTATTGTAATTATTTTTTAGTTGCAGAAAACCCTCGGTTTTGTTATACTATTTTGTAGCAAAACTTTTTTGATGAAAACGTTTTTATACAAAAAAAATTTGAACACGCATTTCTCGTTTACGTCTTCCATCGCCAACTAGCCACTGCTCCTGGTACATTCTTTTGGTCTGGGCCAACCGCCAACTTGGCAACCTTACTTCTGTTATCGGCAGCCACACTTCGGCTGAGTAGACGGACGGCGCAACGATAACAATTTCCCTCCTAATCAACCCGGCGTCACCAGCTGCCCACCGGCACCGGTGGACGTTCCTGACGGGACGTTTTCCTGCTCGGCCTCGCATATGAATTATTCATCGTAAGCCGGTGCCAGTGATGGCATGGAAATAGCAACAGTAATAACAGCAATGGGCATAATAATACTACTGATAATAATAATAATAATGACATGGTCCAGCCAAACTACTGCGAACTCAAGGCCAACGTTATTTCGACCCTCTTGCTCTTAGACACTATGAAGATAACAAGTTCGCCACCGAAAAAGGACAGTTTTTCAGTGGTTTCCCTATTAGTTTTCGTTTCTTTTTTATACGTGTTTCATACTCATCTCGTAGCAATTTGGTAGCTGTTACGCTGAGGTTAAAAAACTCAATTTGTGTTTTTCTTCCAGCTGCAGTACTAAAGTTCAGGGTTGGTTTACGAGGTACACGGTAATGAGTCTTGCCCAACCTCAATTTCTTTGGTGAGGATCTTACTTAGAGTCATCCGCAGATTCAATGTGTCATAAGTGTCGCGAATAAAAAGAAAAAACGTTATACTTTTGAAGTGCAACAGTAAGCTGTTTTTCCCATTTAAGATTTCTTTGCTTCATGAATGAAATTCCTTTCAGCATTGCAGCAACCCTACAAATAAACGTTAATAATGAAAAGTATGAATCGAACAATATACGATGTTTAACCTCCTTCCTGGTATTCAGTGTACTACGGTGCTGTGCAGGTTTGTCAGCAAAAGATAAGAAAAATAATGCTGTCTTCCTTTTCAGCTAACAAAATTAGGTACAATGCGACCACAATAGAGCCAGTGGCTAGATTAGGAGCTTAAGCAAAAACGGAAAGCTTCAAGCACAGTGTCAAACGCTTTCAAGGCCTTCAAAAATATCTCGACATTGAAGAAAACATACAGAAAAGATGAGCCGGAAGCACTCTCCTTATCGGACGTTCCATTCCGTACATGAATAGTTTTACATTCAGTAGTATTTTTTTTTGAGTTAGGCTATGGGTTACAATTTCGTTTGTCGCTTCAATGATTTGTGCCCGCGACTCGACGATATTTGCTACGGTGGTCGAGCAAACGAACTTCCGTTCATATTCGTGACGAGTTGGGCCGCATTTCTGGGAAAGGATAAGGACACTGGTAAGGTTCTGCCTAGGGTTGGTCGTTTTGAATCCATCGTACATCGCTGGAAAGCCAAAATTGCTATCAATACAGCAGATGATCGCCCTCAGCGAGGATGGGTTTCAATGTTCGTCTGCGAAAAATTGGCTTTCCGTCGTTTCGTAAAAGCGATTCACAGGACTGCTACACAGTCAGTGAGGATTCATACTGCTCTGAGAGCAAGGATACCGAGCGCAAAATCGATTCGGAACTTATCCCGGGCACACATATCCTTCATATTGCAAACATTCAAGTGGAAAGAAAAAGCAACCAAAGCACACGTTATACTTGAAGAGACGATTTCACGATCACAGCTGCTGTACAGAAGGGTTAATATGCGCCGGTTGTTTCTCACGTAGGATGAATTTTATTTTGTGCTTCAAAGCATAGGCACTATTCATTTTCTTTCTTTCGGCAATTCTTTTTTTAAGATATGCATCAGTATCCAGTTTTTTTCGAATTCCCAGTGCTTCTCCTACAACTGGGCAGTATCATTTCTAGCTTGGAAAAGCTCTCCTTTATTGGGGGATGCAATCGTTTTCCTTCCGTATTTTGCGCCGCTCTGAAAACTGACCAAACATGTTTATAAACACCACGCGCAATGCTCGCGCACGATGCACAACAATTTTGAACGTGTAATCATAAATTATGAGTGAAAAATGGGGCACAAAAAACGAGCTGCATCACCCGTTTTTACTGGCAGAACCACCAGGGGGAATGAAGCGCATGGATGATCTATGAAGAATAGTCGTAGCCATAAGCTTCGCGGCAAGCCATACTCCAGCACATAACGCTGCCGACATCGGCCCATGTAGGAGGAAAAGATAGATTTTTTTTTCTTTGTACTGAACTCTTAAATCGAGCGTGAAGATAACCCGGATGGGATTGCTTGAGGTCGAAAGTGGCGTTATGAAAAAAAAACACCACAACTTAAACTTGCACAAACTGCAGTTCCAGAATAAAATGTAACGTATATAAGTAACATTCGTATCGAAAATTACAACAATACAGCAACTTCAATATGTTACTGTTCACCGAAAACAAATGAGTTCGCAGTATCAACAAAAACGTTACCATTTTAGTACGTACTTTAAACAAGTCTGAAGCGAGTAAATCGTATTGTTTTCCGAATGATAGTTAGCTCAGCTTTTAATTCATGTTAAAAATCATGTCGTTCTTCCGCGCACTCGAGTTGAATAGGAAAATATTGACCATTTTGTCGAAAAGAGAGTGCTTTGAACTTTTGTCAACCTCTCGACCGAGTGAACAGCAATCGAATACACGTACTTGACAAACAACTCCCTCTCGCTTGCTTCAAGTAGGCCGTTGTATTTTCATGTTATAGCCTTGGCGATGGAGCAGCCTCGTTCTTAGTGTCGGTGAAGAAAAAAAAGCATGGCTCCAACAAAGCCAAACCCGCAGGACGAAATGCTACTTAAACATTTGACGATGTAGGAGGAATGTCTAGGAAAATTTGTTGTCAAGCTGCCCTTACCCGGGGGTGGCCGCTTCCACACACAAGCACACACACACACACACATACGCGCATACGCAACAAGCAGAAAAGTAATTTAACAACGCCAGTCAGAAAAATTGTTTGACTTTCCAGTGCGTATGCGACGATGAAGCAGCTCGTTTTGACTATTGGCTTGGCATTTTCATCAGAGAGCCATGTCTTCGGCGTCAAAGTTGAAGTTTCTGGAACTTCACAGGCCTCTAAAAATAATGGCTTTTGTATGAAAAAAAAACACATCATACTACACTCTACCCGGCTGGGCCACATTTCCA
The DNA here is from genome assembly GCF_943737925.1 of Anopheles nili. NCBI lineage: Eukaryota > Metazoa > Arthropoda > Insecta > Diptera > Culicidae > Anopheles > Anopheles nili. The sequence goes on from NC_071291.1 coordinate 21,115,571, forward strand.
CCCGTCCACCCGTAGAGCACATTTTGGATTTGCTCCACCGGTAAACATCTGGCTGGAATTTGAAGGAATTTCATTTTACTCTTTTTCCCCCCGAATGTCGTTTCCGGTGTCGGTTTACAATTCTGCAATCCGGTCACTACCCTCCAGCCACCGGTTCGACTTTCGAAGTCAATTTTCCACAACGGTTAGACGTATATTCAGTTTTTCTTTTTGCTTTTCTCTTCGCATTCTCCTCTTTCTATCTCCCTTCTTCTATCTCTCTTTCACGCATTCTCACTTATATCCTCTTCCCGTGAATGAGGATGTGTGTGATCTAGTGAAGAAGCCACTGCCCTGCACGAATTGTCAACAACAATGTGCCGGGACAGCGGTTCAGAATCCGGCTCCAGTTCCCTGTTCCCACTGTTCCGTTTGTTGGCGTCGTAGAGTTTGAAAGGACATAACTTTGGTCCGTACAAAACAATTTCGAGCAAAACATATTTGATTATTTGAACAATAATGAATAAACAATGAGACAGTACAATACTGTCGACGAGCGGTTCCGAACCCGACCCGCACCATGATCTGCGCGACAAGACCCCCGGTGTCAGCTCGATGATTTGCTCCTTACCGCTAGTTGGCGCTTCTTCTTAGGGCACGGAACTGCGCGCATCATACGAACCGCAAATGGAAGGAAAATCTGGCACCGTTGAAACACACGTGCAATGATCGCTGGGGCTAGGCGAACTGGGATGTTTAGCAGATGGAACCGCTATCGGGGAGAGTGTTGTATGCTCACAGGAGCGATCCAGGAAACGGTCAAATATGCTTCAGCTCATGCCCTTTGTTATGGTCCACTGGACCGTATGAGGTTTTGGTCGCGAGTGGAACGGTATCAAACTCTGTTTGAATGATGCGATGGTTTGGCCTGTGTTCAGGAGTCCGTCCGAGCCTGCACAATGTTTTGGAGATTTTATGCACTATCCATCAATGTGTCGCTAAGTATTGTCATACACATTACAAAACCTCGATTGACGAAATGTTTCAATAATGATTTGTTTTTACTTTAATCAACTATATCTAAATCTTTATCTACTATATTTATACGAAATTCAGTGAATAGCTTATTTTCATGCTCACCGAATATTTATTCAACTTATGCTACGAGCTTTCATTCGCGTTATCAGTATATAAAATCTTGAAAGTCGTGTCTTAAAACTAATGTTTATGAACTTTTTATCAATGTACAAACACTTTTAGGACGCAAGACACCGTGTTTACAGACAACACTTTTAAGACACATGAAATATTTGTACCGAAACGTTTTATCAATACATCAATACAGAGTCATTTAATCAAAGGTGTTAAAATGAATATATTTTAAAACCGCTTTAAAATTCCTCCCCATGTTTGATGTGCTTGAAATTTCCATAAATTAAACCAACCCATGTTTGAGTTATATGCTACAAGATGTAGAAATTTGATAATCATTTATTGAGTAACGCGAAACATATGAAACATGTGGCACAATGTGACCCACAAAAAGAACAATTTTTCGCTACTAACGAGGTTTTCCTGCGTTCGAAGCAATCACGCATGATTCCCATTCTCCTAGACGTAGCATGAATCAAATGCGTGTAGCTCACCTGCGTTGGCATGCGTCTCCTATAAACACTTGGGTACGAATCATTCCCCCATTTCGAACGCTTCTGTGCTCTTAGTACACTCGGATGAATGCCAACAAACGACGTCGCGTGTTACGTAATTTCACATCAACTGCCACGGAAACATTAAGTTAACAAAAGGAGCCGTTCCTCCTGATTACCGGAGTTTAGGTTTCAGTTAAAGAAATGAAGAAAAAAGTAACAAGAAAATTACGCAAAACCAGAAAAAGCCCATCTCAGTTGTGGAATTATAGAGCAAAAATATTCGACGCGTGGAAAAATTCGATACCCAAAGATGGGACGATTTTGCTCACGGCTGTAACACGATACCGTGCCAGGATGGATGCGAATGGAGATGAACAGGAGTAACTTGTAAATAATTTTCACCCGAACTGCCAAAACCAAGCAACCCAAAATGGCCTAACGGCTTTTGACAAATATTTTTGTTTTGCTCCAATCCGCAGCGAATGCTCAGCTTCACATAAACTGCAGTGTTCGTGTTAATGAGCTTTCCTTCATCAGTGAGCCAGACGCTACGTTCGTCCCATTAGCTTTGAACTGAAGTTTATCAGGTATATTTCCACCGTCAATACAGGCACTTAGATAAGAATGAAACTTTAGTATATTTGCATTCAAGAACAAAATGAAATTACCATTTTGTCACATAAGTGCTGAAATACGTTGATTAAGCTAAGCTAAGTAGCCAAAGAGAAAAATGGCTATTGAATTGAAATTATAAAAAAAAGATTAGCCAACCAATATATTTGAATACGAATGTGTTTATCATTACTTAAGGATTTATTGTGTAATATTGCATTTTGTTTTAAGCGTTGTGTCTGCTTTGACATTTTCATTTTCAGAGTCATCGGTAATCCATTAATACTTCGAAAAAAAAATATAATTTAGACACTTGGTATAAAGCTTTGTGATTTTTTCAAAAGAACAGTGTTTTCTTATTGTAATGTGTAGCTGGAATGTATGAATCCGCTACAGTATTTCTCGTAACTTTCTATTGTGAACCGCAATCAGTATCTCTGTTACCTCTCCACATATTTCTTTTTCTCTTCTCGCGAACCGGCGGCTATAACACGTTATACCACTCGCGCTAACGACAACGCCAAAAATTTACCATTTCAATTAGTGATATTCTGCACCGGTTTTAGATTGGCTTCCAGATTTTGTGCACACACCACCAAGCCACCTCAATCTCTTCCACCCGTCTGGTGCCGACCAACTTATTTCCATTTATTGCTAAAATCAACAATGGCGAATTACTGAAAATTGGCGAAACGCGATGAATTTGTGGAAAACTCCGTTTGCATATGCGCCCGAATGTATGCTATCCGCTTGCACTCTCTCGCGCGCCGGAAACGCCACGAAAAACTTAGCCACCAAAAAAGCTTATAGCAGCGTTGGCGGTGTGCCTGAGCACGAAACTGCAAAGCAGTCAGTACCGTGGACTAGATCGAGATGTATTTTTATTCCCCAGTGCCGCGTCGAACGAGCAATTGGCGCCCGTCTGTACCGCCACATTTCCCACCGACAAAACGTGTGGAAGGTAAGAAAACGTGTAACGCTCATGTATGAATTGTTGGATTCAATTGCCCTTCGTTACAAACTTCCCCTACCTTGGCCCGAATAACATCCCCACCAGTAGGTGATGAGCACCACAACGGGAAACTCAAGAAGGAGCCGACGGCGTGAACTTTTCGCCTGCTTAAAACTTGCGCTCGACCGTGGCCATGTTTCAATCGCAGCATACATTGGTCTGCGGTGTTCGCTAGGCCGTTGCTATGGTAACCAACGCTTGGAAGCACTGAAAATGGCTACATATTGCGATTAGGAAAACGACGGTGGTGCCGCTTATCGGTGTTGGACGATGTAGATACCATCGAAAGCAACCAAAGTCGCTACTGTGTTGCGATTCAGAATCGGCTAGATAAGCGGCTACCTCTACTCGTGTGGATGCTGCCACTTCCACTCGGTTGTTTCCTTTGCTATATAGCACAAACGCCAAGGCAAGGACGCTTCACTGCTCTCTCACTCGAGGCACGACAACAATCGTTATCTGCAGCACACCACTAACTCCCAAACTAGCATTGATCACAGTTCCTAGCACCACAGCACCAACCGAAAGGCAAAACTTTTCCAATTGAACCCGGGAATCGGTGGAAACTTTGCCGAAACCTGGCGTAACTCGCGCTGCGTGCCCACGGATTTACTCCACCATTGCTTCGTGTGCTTGTTTTGTTCGATCGACTTCGGTAGGTTGAGAGCGTGGAGAATTTTCAGGGATGCTCAATCCGCTGGGCCACAATTCACCCTCATTATCTTACCCGTAACCGCGAGCCCACTGTTGGTGGATTTTCCGAAATCGACGGCTGTGTGGTTTGGTTCGAGAAGAGAGGTTATCAATTTGTACTGGCCTGGTGGTCGGCTAGGTTGCTATGATAGTGTGCTGCTTCACAAACGAAGGTGAACAATGAAGATTTCGAAAGGCAAGCGAACTATTCGAGATACAAAATACATCATGAGTTTTTGTGAGGTGGCAAATCGCTAAAATGAATGCATGTAATATGTCGAGGATTAAAACAAGACCCTTAAAATTTAAATTACTGAAACATTCTGCTTTCATTTTATCAACAAACGGAAATGGTTGTATTACACACATGAGATTCACGTACTATTCTATGATAAGCAAGAAATGAGCAAAGGATCGATCAAATTCATTCGATCGATCTTGTTGAAGATTAAGGAAGATCGCTTAAAATAAGGGTGAAATATCAAAAACAAAACAACTCTAATGAAGAATGTAGCTTAATAGGTTTTCCCCCGAAAACATGATATTGATATTACGTATCTTTCCTATTACTATTCATTTTAGATTTGCACCAATTGCCTTGAGGAAAACCTAATCAGCCATTGAAAAGTTGGATGATTGTGATTTCACATTGGTATAATATTATCATCACATCGCGCGTAAAATAAGCCAAAAACCTTCATCAAAAAACACGTGAAGACAACCAGACGTGTACTAAAGCACAACCCGAATGGTGCAGCGCACCAGGGAAATCAATTATCGATTCACACCCACCGGAATTGCGGGGCTGGTGGAATTCATTAGCTTTCGTACAACAGGCAGCAGCCACTTTCATGCCTTTGGCAGCAATTACATTCACCAACAAAAAAATGTTCGGCACTTGTGGAATGACTGAATTTATATACACAGGCATATATAACGATAATGTAAATGTAAATGTAATATATAATAATATATTACATAATATGTTAATGTTTTAATATATATATATATATATATATATATATATATATATATATATATATATATATATATATATATATATATATATATATATATATATATATATATATATATATATATATATATATATATATATATATATATATATATATATATATATATATATATATATATATATATTCTAAAATTTGCGAACAGTCGTTACCAATAGTGAGCTGCCCATTGGTTATTCGCCACACGCCAAACACTGTTTGTCCCAAGGCAGCCAGTACGGTGTGCGGTTACTATCCGAAATCTTCGTATGATAGTTCGAGTGCTAGTGACTCGTGCGGCACCTTCAGCTCAAAGCATTTTTTGTTCACCTTTTTTTTGCAAGCATACAGCGCCCGATTTCCCAATTCGCCACTTCCAAGTGGCGGTTGCTCCACTGCAAGTTGATTCAGTCATCTTCGAGTGCCGCTCAATCGAGTTGGTCATGGGCTGCGCAACTCGCCAGGCGGCCATCGACAAAAGCAGGGAGCGAAAACTAGCTCAGAAAACTCCACACGACCTATTCCATAGTGAACCAGTTCCCTCTCCATCATTCCCTACGACACCTCCCCGCCCTGGCTCATATATAAAGTTGGCAACAATATATATCCACTTTACGTGAGGCGAATAAATATTTACCCTGCTGGCGTCGAAGCCTTCCACCTTTAATAGACCAAACCCCTCAATCGAGAAGTATCGAGAGACTTCCAGGAACGGCAATTTTCCAGAAAATGCAAAAAGAAGAGTAAAAAAACACCCGAAGCAACCTTGAAGCGATCGAATACCGCCAGGGGGATCTTGACGATTTCTCCCAGAATCCATACCCACGAGATCTGCTCGAAATCTCAAGTATCCGGCCCGAGATCTTTTACCCGTGGATGGTCTTCAGTAAGCGAGTGCCATGCTGGTGGCGGTGGAAAGCTCATGACTTCTGACCCGATCACGGGCGTACCCGCAACGTGTTCGCTCGCGTGGGACGTGCTAGCGTAGCGAAGATGACCAGACCCGGGGGTTGAGCTCGAGGGCTCGTTATCGTTTGCTTTGTATAATTCGCAACCCACCAACGATGGATGGAACCTTCTGGCTGGCTGGAATCTTGGGGCACCTCCGGAATGGGAGAGTTAAACCGTGTTCAAGCGTCAATCGAAAGTGTTCCCGGCAAGTGTCCCCAAAAAGGACAGCGGCACGTCGACAGACATGCTCTTGCAAAGCGTACGGGTGGGCAGCAGGTGGGTGTGTCACTAACTCGATTCTTGTCAGCTACTCAATTTTTCACCCATGCTCGTTTTCGATTTCGATAGAAGACCTTTTGCCGTGGTCGGATAGAGTGAACGGATGGAAGAGGACGTCCTGCGATACCAGAGCATTGAATCGAACAATAACCCAATCGCCAGCAGTTGGCAGCATAGTGGAAGAAAAGCGTCTACCCCGGTAAGGCGTCGATATACTTCATACTGGATGGCTGACCCGGAACTGTGGCGTGAAGCGGGACATTTCACCTAATTTTGTCTCTTTGCAGCTGCAGTTGGCGCGTTTGCACAAATTCAATCGGCGCATCGCAGAATGGCAACTCAGTTCGACACGCCTTCACTGCGAAAATTGAGGCGCTAACAATACACGGCCAGATGGTCAGTGATAGGGTATTGTGTTTTTGCTGAGCACGCTAGCCGCCTCAAAAGATGAGCATTGGGGTATTCAAAGTACTTTGAGTGGCTTAGTGATTGTTTGGTTTAGAAAAATAATTAAATTAAATTAATTTAAGCCCAAGCAGCAGAAGCATATTATAGTGTTGAAGAAAATATGTAGAAAAATATTCTCAAATGAAAACGAAAAAACACTACGTTCTTGTTAGATACACAATGATTTGAATCAAAATATTGCATCAAAAACAAGAAATATTGACTATCAAAAGCCAATATTGTAAACTTTAATAATCATGCAAGGAAAAAACAGTATTGTCAAGGGCTACTAGATTTGTTCACAATACACTAGGATCAATTGTTCCTAGGATCAATCACTAGGATGAATTGTTACGGTGGAAATATACCTGATAAACTTAGGATCCATAAATGGCACCATGGAAGTACGTTGCAAGTGGCAAATACGTTTTTTCTTTCAACCAATCAAATTTGAAATCTATTTCAATACCGGTAATCAGTTGCCTTGGCTAGCGGTCAAAATCCCGGAACCTTCAGCAGTACAACATAGCTTCTAGCAGCTTAGGCTACATTAATAATGCCTCCTTATTCTCAGAAAGCATCCGTGATCATGCGATAGAAATGTTTGACCACAATTCGAAGTTAAATTCTATCCGCTCCAGGAAATTGAATACAATCCGCTCCGGGAATTATACACAATCATTCGATTGTCATCAGTGAGCTGCTAACCTCCCATAAATATTGATAAAAAGTACATGGTAAATAATTCCACTCACCGCAATCATTTTTGCTTGAATGAAAGCAGCTTGAGGAATAGCTCCTCTTATAGTTTGTTGATAGTTTAACAAATTTACAATGATTCAATAAAAAAACGGTTGATATCATCTTATACGGCTACTCACTTTAACACCAGCGACAAACGGTCACAACAAGTCGTCACGGAATCGATAATTTCGTGCGAAAAAACACGTAACATCTCCAGGTTCACTCTGCCACGTACGCAGTTGATCGTTTCTAGCTCCGTGTAAATTTATTTCACATTTTCCTCATTTTTCGCCTCGTTCATTCACACTCAATTAGGCGACCGTTTCCCACTTTCTACACACCCACTGCCCACGGCGCAAGGTTGCAAAAAAAAAAGCTCGATCACACGACGTGATTTTACGTGACCGTTTCTCCTCCCATGCCAAACCAACGCGATGAAAACACCGCAGCATACCAGTTCGCGCCCGTTTAATGGTTTGCCGGCCGATTGAATCGCCACCGGTGTACGATAACGATAACGACGTGAAAACCAACGAACGCAAACCAAGCAACCGGAGCACTTGAGCATCGTAGGGATTGTGATGGTTGATTCGATGCAAAGGCATCAGACGAGAGAGAAAAAAAACTTGTCATTAAACGAACCTATCATGGGAAGAAAATGATAGGAGAGAAAAAAAACCACACACCTCCTACGTTGGGACGAAGGATGGCGGTGTCTTGTGTCCGTTTTGCGCATGTTTCCGTCACCGTGTTCACCACACAATATGCTCTAGTTTACACAATGGTGATCAAAGGAATTCTCACGGTGTCGGTCACGGTGGATTTGCGGAGGACGGCAGGTGTACGGACGGCAGTCGTGAAAACCAGTGGTGAAACGTTCAACGATGTGAATCGCGCTCCGCGGTAATGGCACCGAAATGAAGCGTAAGGCAGGAAGCAAGGAAAGTGCTTTTCCCACGAAAAATCGTGGCACTCTCGGCCCACCCTGTCCGTACGCACACGCAAAGGAGTTGCACGTGCCATGCTGGCCGCTGTTGCAACACCTCGCCACGACACGATTTCCCTACGGATTTTCACCGATCGCCAGCTCCCATCCGCTTCCATCTGCCAGCTTCCCTTCGCGTGTGGTTTCCGCTCTGCGGGTGCTCGTAAAATGGTGTTCTGGAAAGAGGCAAAAAACACGAACGATGGAAAAACTGCGAATCCGGAAACCGTGTCATCGCCGTCATCATCACCGGGCGTGCTCCTGTTGCTTCGGTGCCACCCGGGGGTTTGGGAGCAAATTCCGCTCCGCACGCACGCAAGCACGCCCACTTGCTCCTATCCCTTAGCAACAAATGGCGCGGGAAGCCAAGTCAAGCACCGGACATCGGTCCATTGGTGGCCAATTGTTCGGAAGCTGTTTCCGCCTCATGATGTCCATCGTACGTCCGCCAGCTTCCGGTAGGGCCGGTGGTGCCTGCCCTTCCGCATTTTCCGTACTTCCCAGTGGGTGGTAATCGCGTTTAGACCAGCAGTTTTGGATTATGTGTGTATGTGTGTGGATATGTGTGTTTTGCAAATTTCTTCCCACCGTTTTTCACTACGCCACCGAATGCTTTGCTTGCGAACGCTGCAGTTGAAAATCTCCACGGGTGTTTGCTAAGCGTCTGGAGCGCGGAACGCATTTTCAGATTCCCAAATGCGCCACTAGCTCGGCCAACCATTACCGTGTTCTGTTGGTGGTGTGAATAATATATTCTGTTTCGATTGGTTCGATCAAGCAGGGCTTCGGACGGACGTACAGCGGGAAGCGGAACTATTTTCAGTGCCAGCTATTGTTTGTTAGCGTTTTTGGTGTTAGCGTTTCTAGCGAACGTAATTTCATTCCTGCTGCGTAGCTCACCGGTCGCAAATCAACTCAATTTAGGCTTTTAAAGCTTTGTTATAGCTCTGGGAAAACCATCGCAATAGTAGTACTTGCCATCGCAATAGTAGTTGATTGTTTTATTTTCAAGTGAATCTGAAAATTGATTAGAAAACGGATACAAGCTTATATATTTTCAAAAAAATTGTCCAATATAACATGTTGCTTTTTGAGTACATTATCACAATACTGATATATATTCTTTTTCAAAGACCAACATAGTGACTGCAATATAAATTATATAATTTGTATATAGTATAATATAATATATATAATATATATACAGTATACTATTGTATTGTAGTATTGGATTTTTTTCAACACAAACAAGTAAAAAAGTAAAACACATTGCATTATTTCGATCAACAACGCTATTCATTCATAAAACGTTCACTATCTGGCAACCAACTCTAAGGCATGGCAAGTCAACGAAATATTCCATACTTGTTTGTGAGTGGTGGCGTAAAATAATCGGCGAACAATCACGAAAGGCCGTCCTCCTAATTCAGCAGATTTTGTGCTCCGCTAGTCACGACTAAAGCATGTAGCCCGGTGGCTAGTGGAGTATGTTTTTTTTATGAACGAATCTACCGCGAACGGTGGAAGCTTTTGCGTCGATGGTCGAATTATGTTTCCGGAAACTGCATGCCGCGCTTCGACAGGCCAACGTTGAAAAAAAAAACGTGCAACGCGCTCACATTGCCCACGCGTGGTCGTCTCGCGCTCTCGGCCGTTTGGTTGAGCAAATTGACTCAATATAATGAAAAATAATGGCCCCTAGTTCGTTTGTAGAGTGCCTTTGGTGCAAAACAACACGCCGGTCGGCTGTTGGTAAGGTCACTTTTGGCTACGTTTGTAAAAAGCCCGTTCTTCGAAAGAACTGAAGTTCACCAAACGCGATAGGGATTTAATTTTGGGCTAACTAAAACTAAAACACAATTAAGGAACAGTTGGATAAATACAATGGAAAATCAATCAATTTTTTCAACAAAATTCCTGCAGGTATAGGAAAACGTAGGCATAGAAATAGTACACCACCTTCGAATGATTACAGTTTAAATCCCAATTTTCTGCAGAGCATGGAGCAAAAGCAGGCAGCCATTTTTGTCTGGTCACCATATAAAATACTGGAAAATTCTTATGACATTTTGACTTTATTGCTGCAAAAGTAATAGAGTCTTGCTTTAAGCTTATTCGCGAAATAAACACAAACGATGCCAAATATCAATCAGCACCCTAGGAGCGGTAAAGCAGGTTTACTCAATGGAGACGCCTAATACTTCATTACAGAATATGAACTACATTTTTAGGCGTTTAATTGTGATACAGAGATTGACTGAATTGAAAACCCTGGCACTTCATCACAAAAATTAGCCGCATTTTTAGTGATTTACTTCAGGGCTACGGCGTTTACTTAATGGAGATGCCTGATATTTCATTACAAAAATTGGATGTACTTCAACGAATTTATGCTAGTTCGGTATTAGGTAATGATGATTCTGTATGTTATGACAGAAAAGTAAAACACATCTTAAAACAACACCTTTTAATCATAAACAGTTTGTTTTTAAAGAAATAATGAAGAACATAAAATACCTCTTATTGTTCTTATTCTTATTTCAATACGAAACGAAAGCAGCAAGGATTTGAAATCGCGCCCATCGGAAGCGTGCACATTTTTTATTTATTTATTTTATTCATAAAACCCACAAAATATCCTCAAATGATATAGCCGGTGTAAAAAGGTACCGATCAAACGCACAAAGAACAGGTTGCTACCCGCAGGTTGGCAGAAAAGACGCTTCCGTTGTAGTTATAATTTACTAAATAAATGTTACCATCACCGTGGCAAGAGAGGTATATGATTATTCCGCATGTTCCGCAGGGTTTGTCTCCCTTGTTTCATATTTCCCAAGCTTTAGGTTGCAGAACATTTCTACTCGCCACTGATTAGCGGCTTAAGATAAGAAAATGCCCTCCCGTTGGGCACCTGGGTATCAAGCGTAGGGTTGTCCTTACGACTGGACCCTTTTTGAGCACTCGAGTGCTTTGGCTTGTTTGTTCGACTCGCACCAGTGGCCCGGCTAGTTTTGCGCTTTAAAAGCCCTTTCTCAGCCACCAGATGGCAAGGATGGGCTTTTGGAGCTGCTGTTATGTGTGGGTGAGCCAGAACCGGTAAATTATTCCCCGATAAGGTGCTGAAGGCGCAACCACCGTGCAAAATATGTTGCTCTACTGAGGCCCATTTTTCAATTTTGCTTGAATACAAACGCTACGCGAACCTGAACGGCCTTTAGGTCCGCGAATGGTGGTGCGTTTTGCTCATTTGCACACCTTCGGTCGGTAAAATGTTTTATTCAAAGCACCTAATCACCATTTTCCAGCAGAAAATTGGGCTGCGAGAAAATCCAAAAACACCGGTAGTGCAACGGGAACCGTTAATTATGCGGCTTGTTTGCTGTGGCCGTTGTCTTGCGGACAACATGCTCGGTAGAAAACAAACGAAAGGTGAAAACTTCAGATGCTCAGATGAAATTTTTGCTCCAAAAACTTTTCGGCCAAATGGCACTATTACAGGTCGTATATAGTACACATGTAATTAGGCTATGATTACTAATTAAAAATAAAAACGTGTTATCTCAATACTTTATCCTAGACAAAACACTATACAGATCTTGCTACTCAAAAAAAATACCGATTAATATCAAAACCTTCACCAATCACCGATTGGTTGTCTCCAAGATATTAAAGCGGCATAAAATCATCTCAAAACTCACGCCCACAAACAAACAGCTGCTTCACCCACAATAGTCTCATTAAAAATAAATTACACATCGTTCGTTAGTGGCTTTGAATCCTGCTTCAAAATGACACATTCAAATGCTTCAAAAGGTCATACTTGAGAGCGCCTTCGACCGGTTCGTTCTAAGACCAGCCTAGCTATGCGCAACGATCGGACATCTTATTTTGAGCGCAAACCGTAAAGATTAAATCGAAAGAAATTGTTATTATCTACCGCGCCACAATCAAGCGAGTACGGACTGGAATGCAATTGCTGCAAGCAAAATTAACCATTTCAAAAACGCCACAATCCCGGCAACTTTCCAGTGGCGGTGGCTCTCACCCAAACCGAAAACTGTTCCGCTTTCCGTTTCATTAAATTTCGCACATTTCCCGTTCACAAGGGATTCTTGGAGGCTCTCAGCTTAATGAGCGTCTTTGCGACAGGGCAACGCGAGAAGGCTGCCTCCCCGGCAAGCTCCTGCACTAACTCCCAGCCAAACCACCAGCTATGCGAAGCGCTTGGCCCCGGATCCTCGACCCGGCCTTAATGTGCCGCAAATGTTGTTCATTTCGGGGTGTTTGAATTTTAAATGGCCCACGAATGTGCCCTCCGTCCGGTAGCCGACGCTTCGTTATTCGATGTCCGTGGAGAAGAGCGCACCGAAAATCATTAGAATAATACTCGGCGCTGTAGCTTGCGGGGATGGTAAGCGAAATGCAAGACGAGAAAGAAGGAAAAACAACGGCAATAACCAAACAAAAAAAAACAACACACCATCGAAATAGAGCCATTTTGGCTATTTTCCATGTTCTCACTTTTGCTACGGTACCGGACCATTTGGTCGCATTTTCCAGGGTGTTCCGCTGCACTCACCGACGCCGAATGCTTACATACCTCATTCAGCACGGACATTAACATAAGACGTTATAAAGAAAACATGACACAGCCCGTCCCAGGTTGGCGTTTGGTGAGGTACCCGCTCTTCTCCCACCCAGCGGGATAGTTTCCCGTTCACCGTCCTCCCACTCGATATGAATAAATTATCGCATAAAATGCGGCCCACCCGCCTGCTCATGAATGTTTGCGTCCCAAACACCAGACCGGCAGCCAGTAACGCTGGCGCAACGGTTTGCTTCAGTTCTTCCTTCGCTGAATATGAGAGGCGTTCTTATTTTTTCATTCATTTTAGCAGATGAAGAATGGGCGAAAGATGTGAATGAGGTGGGAGTAACGGAAAAAACAAACCTCACTACAGCAGCACCGTGCGGTCGTGTATCATTTGTGAGGGAATCTTTAATGCATGGCCCTACGAAACAGCCACCGCTGTTCAAGCGGGACTGCAGTACCCGCGGCTTCATGCCAATACTTGGCGAGTGCCAACGAAATGGTTCCCGTTCGGAAGGTGGATGCTGTTTGCGAACGTTTGGACTTTAATTTGGGAACCAGAATAGCTCTCCTCCCAACCGCTTGGTGATGGTACGCAACTATCGATCAGTGTATGGGTGTAAGGATGTTTCCATGCTTAAAATAGAGACAAAACAAGAAATCAATAATAATAGAAAAATACTGTTTTACAAACCAACAGTAACCAATGATGTTTTACGAACAAACAGTAACCAATTCCAATGTTCAAGCCTATTAAAGTGTCCAATTGGCATACTAAATTGGACATTTTTAATAAGCTTAAAGACTCAGAGCCGGTCATAAGTAAGTACACAATACTTTGCTGTGTTTTCGCTAGGATAATAAAGAACTTATCTACAACAACGAACAGAAAAAACCTTTATTCAATAATATTATTGATATATTTTAAAGAATGCAAGTTTGAATTAACATATGTTTTCAGTTAATTTTTCCTTAGAATTACGTTGAACACCTTATGAGGATAAACCAGAGTGCTCACCGTGGTTGTTACCGGTCTTGCCATCATTAGATGTACGATATGTTTCTTTCTTTTCGTATATTAACAGCTGTATCACTTATTTCAGCTGTCATGGGTGCGATAGTCTCTTTCTTGCTCTAACTCGGACCAGCCACCACTGTCACGGTGCCGTGACATCGATTATCATCCGGTGCGTTATCGATGGGAGCTGGAGCATTTGCCAAACTTATTAAACTAATTAATTCGATCCCGTATCCTGCGTCGGTGAGCTTCGGGTTGAGTCTCAGCTTCCGGAACCGGCTGCGTCGATGACAAGGGGTCGTGGTATGTGGGCTGAAAAAACAAACACAACGCCTGTCGGTGGCCCAGCGGCGCTCCCGATAAGCACCCTCAAGCCCCGGGCGGCTGGCACTTGGGGTCTCGCTTCGGCGCAATTGTCCCCGCCTGGTGACACACGGCTCCAACCGGCTCGTCTCCTTATCGGCTCTTCTCACCATAGCCCGGGGTAACGGTTCCGGAAGGTGGAAAAGCGGGAAAACGGGAAGCATTAAGCATTAGTGCGAAACGTATCATTTTAATTAAAATTTCAACCCTATCAAACCCGATGGCTGTCCCTGCGACCGCACCCGCCACGCCACCACAGTATTGGGAACCCTCGGAAAACCTCAAATTTTCGCTTCCTCACTCACTTACTCTCTCCTTTCCCTTTGTAGCGACCAATTCGCTCAACCTTATCAACCGACCCAACAACCGCTGGCTCGTTGGCATTACATCCTGGGGTGATATTGTTCGGCTAGCCCAAGGCCACCACCACAACGCTCCACAACATTATGTCGCACAGCTGCATGTTCCTTCGATTTTCGCACACGCACACATGGAAACGTGCCCGCCAGCGGCCCACCACGGGTCGTAGCTGCTTCATCCGGTCACAGGTCAACCGTAAAGAACCATCGTCACCGCCGGCGGAGCAATTATCGGCCGTATCCGTTTGGATTCGGGCATTCGGATCGTGGAGTTTATTTGCGTGCGTGCAATTATCTGCCGTACTTGTTCTTTATGAGTTTTGACGATTTTACGGGTTTGAAAAACTGGCACAGCGCCTGTGAAGGAAATTTGAACCTGTGGAGGCGAACACCATAGCAGCAACGAGTGGGCACCGCACCAACATCAAACAGTCGTTAGATTGAATTTCAAACGACGCTTTTGCCGATAGCCAAGATGCGTTTCAAATGATTTCAGCTGATGTTACACGAGTATTCATTCTGGAATCGTGTTAACACATTTTTTTCAATATGTAAGGTTAAGATAAAACCATGGCGCCATGCATTTTTATTTTATGATACGGTAGCAATAATGTCAACGTCTATGGTCATTGCTCCACCATTGTACTTGATAGCTGTGTTTGAATGTGTCCTTAAGATGAAATGCGTATATTCTTTGAATTTTTAGTTTAAGTCAACTTGAAGTTACACGGTTATTTAATAAGGGACAGGAAACATTAAAATTATTTTTCGATTTCATTGCTGGTTATTATAAAAATTCAAATATTATCTTACTAATCTATCGATAGTTTACTCCGATGCTATTGTACATCCCGATACACTGTACAATGCACTAAAAAAAAACAATAAATTTGTTAGTATGAAAATTAATAACCATATAGATTAAAAATTAAATATAATATAATTCCACATATAAATAACGCAAATCGAATTTAAAAGCAGGCTCATATGAATATATATGATAATTGTATAACAATAGACCAACAGATCTCACCACTTGTCGAGGTTCACGAGAACTACTCTTGATCAGTGATGATAAGTTGAAATTTTTTTTTTCTGCAAACATCATCTGAATCCCTCATCATAACGACTTATCAATCGCTTTTCTGGTGCTCATGCATGAAGACGAGCTAATCGGATCTGGTCGTTCCTCTGTATCTCTCACGTAGTAGCGTTTATTAATATTCTCTTATCGGTCAGGGCGTTTGTATTGCTGACCGACGGCCGTGGTTCAGCCTCGGAAACGGTTCGCTAAGGGCTCATCGGTATGTTAACAGGTGCACAGGTAAACCACAGCGTAGCCCAGCCGAACAGTGCCACCGCTTGACCACGACTACGGATATCTCAGTTTGACCTCAGGTGCACGTTTCTGTCGCGTTTTGGCGGCACTCAATCGGGACAGTACCACATCCTGGCTACGGTAGAAGGGAAATTTAGAAGCCGACAGATGCAGGTTTCCTCTCTAATCGATCAGTACAGGTATTAACATGCATGATTCTGTTACAAAATCGGTTTGAATGTATCTGATGTGAGAAAGCATTGGTCATGCGTGTTAATTAACTTAAGAGTAGTAGAAAGCCACTTAAAAACATTAGCTTCCTTAAACAAGTTTTGACGGATAAAAATATAAAAAAAATGAAAAGGAAAAAGATTAAATTGTTGAAACACGTGATTCAAATTATAATGAAAGCCAATAGTAAACGGAAACGATTGAAATATATCGATTCGATATAAAAATAGTATTATTGTATTGTTGTATTATTGTAGCAAATTGGTCAAATTTAAACCAAAACATTGAGTGACAAACAAAGTTATTTAAACCAAATGAAAACTAAAATGTAAAACTATTTTCAGTAATCGGCAAAAAGGAATGAAACACCAGGCGTCTCCATTGGTACTGGTTCAGACACACATGCATGAAAAAACCAACAAACAGATCCCACTTCAGGATCACCCTCTTGTAGCGTTAATGAATTAAATATTTTCTGCAACTACAGAGAAAAATCCCGTCCATTTACAATGCAATTAATATCATCTCAGCTTACAACAAGAACATGTGATCACCTTTGAAAACATCCACACAAGCAACCAGAGCAGAAGATGAAAATACCTTTTCATCGTAAAAATAATTACTTCTGCCTTGAAAAATATTTCAAAGAGTTAAATTAAACATGTTTTATTAACAAAAATTATATAAAATTCGATCAATGCGTTCCGTTTTTCATGTAAACATTTGAATCAAAGCTATTGCATTGCATTTCTTTTAATGAAAAATCCTTCATACACTACTGTTTCAGCCTATGTGAATATTGATTTAACAGTCTTCCTGAAACGAAGATTCGGTGACGAAAGTTGTTAATATGCACGTTCATGGATCGCGGTGTGAACTCATTTTAATTTTTTTTTTCATTTTATGCCCTCATAAAAATAGCACAGTTTTGACCTAATGACAGAGCCCTTTCACACCGATATGACGGTGGCAAATTTATGATACCACTAGGTTGCTCAATCATCGAACCGGATGCTTTCATTCCCGGTTTTATAGCGTATCTCGTAGTCATCTTGAGTCATATCCAAGTCAGCAGCATATCCAACAACAAGTGTCGTTAAAAACGCACAAATCTATTAGTCCATTACAAGGCGGCGATTAACGACGCAAAGATATCCATCAGAGAGAAAACTTAAATTACGGGCTCGTTTTAACATATCGCTTCATTTGTCCATCAGTATGCTGAGCTTACAGCAAGGAAGCACATTAATGGGCATATAAATTAATTTTTAAAAAGCGCTCACTCCCTCCAAACCGATACGCTCACTTTTTATGCATATTGTGAGCCAAATAAAGTGCCTCCTGATTCAAACACACCGACAAAAAAGTGTAATGTTGAATCGTTTGGTACTTTTTTCCTATCTTCAGCACCAGATTTTTCAGTTGGACGTGAGGAAGTGATATCAAATATACTGCTTTCCCATCCTAAGCTTAAACACGATAACACATAAAGTTTAATTGACGAATAATTTTCAAAAAAATGAATATGAGTCCAAGTAATTTTTAGCAATGAACCTAAGACAATAAATAATATCACTGAGTGCTGCAGAAAGCCAGCAAAATAAATTTTATAATTTACTTTTTATTTTAAAATGCGCTGTAGTAAAATGTTGATGTTTTTCAACACGGTCTGGTCGTCTCTATATAAATAATAAAATATTGGTGTTTTTTATTATTTTAAGTTCATTCAAATTTCAGGTCAAATTCAAAACGATTCTTTAAGCATTTCTAATATCTGATCGTGTCTCTAATTTCATGTATAGTTGTTACATATTTAATCATTTCGTCTTCTACATTATCTTATCTTGGGTAATCTCATCAATCATAATCAATGTTTTACGTTTCACCATAATCGAGCTATGAAATGTAAACTGAAATGTAAAACTATTTTCAGTAATCGGCAAAAAGGAATGAAACACCAGGCGTCTCCATTGGTACTGGTTCAGACACACATGCATGAAAAAACCAACAATCAGATCCCGCTTTAGGATCACCTTCTTCGCGCTAATGAATTGTTGTGATTTAAAATATATCAATCGGGGAGTTCTACGGTCACGGTCGGAATTTTCCATTCAGAGTCGGAGTTGAAACGCCCGAGAAATATACATAAGGTGACATATTGTAATGGTAGTTCCTGGATCGGTGTGCAACAACCAATACCGTTTTATGAAATACCATCAGAATATGAGAGGAATAAAGCGTACAAATACGTGCAAAACAAAAAGAAAACATGACAAGCATTCAACAAATATTGCCATAAATTTAACAATTTCATTACATTCCCTACGCTTTTCCATTCCCAGCGGCGTGACGCGACATGACACGGGACATGCTCTCCGGCAAAGGGGTCTGTGTGAAGAGAAAATGGATAAAATCACCTCCCAACTTCCACTCTTTTTACTCACACATTCACAAGCACACAGACAACACGGGAATGATTGAGCAGCCTCCCCATCCTTCACTCAGCACACCAAGATCCTGTCGCGTAAACGATCCATAAAGCAGGACACAAACGACCTGCTTCGATGGTTCTTCAGTGCAGTTTTACTATGTTTTGTTTTTAATGACACTGTCAATCAATGTTCAATGGTTACGAAAGCAAGCCAGCTTTCCTCGTTCGATGACGCGTGTCTGGATGTCCTTCAACTTTGGTTTAAATCATACCCTACTATGCAGCGCTTCATTCCACCGTCAAGGAAAGTATCGGGCGTATAAAGCTTCGATTTTACGGTTAAACGATTTTTTACCCATCCTCATACATCCTTCGTGAACCGCAAATAAGATGCGTGTGATGAGGATAAAAAATACAAAAAAAAACGATCGCCCATTCTATCACATGATTTAACCGCTTCAGCCCGCTCCCTTATCGATCCACACGGCTAGGTGCTACGAAATATTGAGCTCTTCTTCTTTTAGTTTCTTTCTTTTGTGGTATTTACCCCTCACTTCGATTTTCTCAGCCCCATTTCTTAAAGCAACCTTGTCCTGGCCTGTTCCCACGGTAACGCGTATCGCGCCTTGACACACGCAACCAGCATCGGGCTCCGCTTTGCGACAACGTCGTTAAAAACCCTCAACCCCGACTTGTGAATCCTTCCCTCCAATGTTGGTGCTGTTGATGATTGATGAACCAGCGTAGTAATTGCCCCGTTGGCTTGCTCCGGTTTGCCTTCCGTGCTGCGAATCGTCCATCGAGTGAGTGTGGATTCGTCTCAGTTGGCGCGAGCAGCCTGTTTTCCACGTGTGACAGTTTCTCGGCTCCATCGCCCATCGTGGGCGCTGGTTGTCGACGTAAACAAAGTACCAACGTATGATTCGGTCACATGAGAAAGATCCTTACTTCGCTCTCGCTGGTATGGATTACGACTGCTCTCGCGTACTGCCCAAAGAGATTCGTATTTTAATCCGTACTCGGATATATCTCTCACTTTTCGATTCGGATTCTCATGGTGAGTTCTCGAGGTTTGCTCACTTCTTCTGTGAGCTAAACTGCTCACGTGTCATAGGACTCCATACAAATGATGAAAATTAGGAAAAACAATACCATGCGCCTGCGCACGTATCCTCCCCAGCGACAAATGAGCAACCACTTCCAGTGAGAACCAGCAACGCAGTTGCAAACGCGTGAATCATGTTGCAATCGCTGGCTTGGTTTGATGTCATGTAGGCATTCCGATCGTGTTTTAAAATGTAATGCATTCAATCCATAGCCTTTGTAACTGCTTTCAATATTTTAAACAGTCTTTTCGCATTTAAAAAGACTTCTTTAAAATTTCTATCAATATTTATTTTTTTAACAACACATGCATCTTGTTATCCTTTATCATTACAGTGTAGATAGAAACTAAACATTTCACCCGTACTTTTGTCAATCTACTTTAACAGATTACAACCGTAACATTCAGCTAGTTCCCGTTTGCTTTAGAATAAGGCCTTACTAGTTTATCGAATAACTTATTCTGATTAATTATTGTTACTCCTCCAAAAGCTACTGCAACATTTTTTCGATCCATTTGCATGCTCATTTAATTCTAGAGATATTGTAAAACTAGATAATTTATACAACTTTTATCAGACCTAAAAATTATACCACATATGTAAACGTTTATTGAATGAAAATTAGTATTAGTTATATCAAGAAAAGGATCTTTAATATGGTATTCAATTTTGTATTTAAAGTATAATATTCCTAACATAATAATATCCTTATACATAATAATATCGTATAATATCCTTAACAATAAATACAATTTACTACAGCTTCTTGACCTGGACCTAATATTGAAGCTATTGCAATGAAAGAATATTTTCAACGCGAAATAACTACTGCGATAAACATCCCGTGGGAACTCAGTAGCATCGTGACGAATATGAACTATCCTTTCTTAAGTCCGTTTGCCCTGTCACCGACTCAATCAAACGTTCGCCAGCTACCGAACGCTCCACTGACGACCTCACCAAGCGTGTCTACTGTACGAGCACACAAATCTCAAAGCGTCTGCAAACAACTCAAATTAAGTCCGTTAATTAAATAAAACCATCTCATCCCCAGAACCACTCGCACGGTCGTAGCAAATATTGACGAAAATCTTACGAAACGAAACGTGTCCGTGTGGTTTTGTGTAATGAAGAAAAGTGTAACGGTGTTGTTTTCTTAATCAGAAATTTATGACCACGGCCATTTATCTCCGGTGCCACCGGGCTGCACCAAGGGGGCTCTCCGATAACCCCGTTTTCGGTTGCAGCCACTCGTCCATTCGCCTGACGTGCCGTATGCGATCGTTTTGCAGGGATCGGACGCCCGGTTCGCCGTTCCGCAATTCCGGTGCATATTTTACAAAAGCTGTTCCGAATTTCAACAACAACAGTGGCGACAAAAAAAAGCGATACCACGCGCCCATCGCAAAGAAAACCCTCTACACCGAGACACAATGGAGCTGTCAATCGCGCCACCGAAAGATTGTGATTTATGTAAATTGCACTCATTTGCATGTTTGGAGGATCATTCAATTTATTGTGCCGAACGCGTCCTGCGGTGCGGGACCATTCTGCACGCTGCCGCAACGCGGACCGGCAATAAGAATAAGAACCAGCACCGGCAGACAAGCACTTGCTGCATGGTGGGCCACAGTAGAATAAAATAAAATTCGCATTCGATTGGAAAATAGGGACCACTGGGAACGACCGTGGGAGCGGGTACGTAAACGAATCGAAACACCGCAAAGCGCTGGCCAGCGCCCGGCTGCCAAAGGGTGCCGGCTGCACAATGGCACCGATTTTCACCTATTCCTTTCTCTCTCTCGATGTGTCCATGCTCGTGTTGCTGTTTTCGTTGCATATTCCACGCGCCACCGATAATGCCACCCCGGGTGGTAGCAGTGCAGCGCATAAATCACAAACCATCGCTTTTCGATGCACCGATGCACCGGCACAGGCTTCGCATCGCTGGTCTGGTACGGCCGCATTCGTTTGTGACGTTGCGCGTGTATTTCTTTTTTTTTTCACCATCCATTCCCCAGTTCCTCATGAGCTGCTAGGGGCCCATCGCCGATGCACAGCCCGGTACGCCCGAAGCAATCCCTTACTGTCCGCGGCAGGTTCGACAGACATCCGCACCACAGCTCGCCCAGGACACCCATTAGAATAAACTCACCCGGGCCCAAACCCTTGACACGGGGGGTTATTTTCTCTGCTCTTTATTCTTTCCATTCTCACTCAGTGTCTCTCTTTCGCTCCATCATACGTTGCTTATCACTTGCGTGCTTTTTCCAGCACTACCATGGATGAAGTAGTTGAGGTTAGGAGTGTAAAAAACGGATGTCATTCTCAATCCCTCTACTTTTTTTATTACGGTCGACTTTTTTTCTCCCTGCCTCTGTTTCTGCTTTTCTTTCTTTTGATAATACACACATATACACATTTTATCGTACATTCTAAGTCGCCTGCTGCAGTAGGGATGTTTTGTTTTAATTTTGGACGATTTTTTGTGTGAAATTTGTGAAAAACACCTTTGCAGGTGCAAGGGATCTCCCGCAGTTTGCGACCAAACAATGGGCGCATGTGCTAGCAAATGGTTTGGAGAGAAGCACCCAAAGCTGGCGTTTTTTTATTGAACCTCGGAATAACTCTGTGTGGGAATTAAAATAAATATGCATTCAATAAAGGGCAGAAGCGGTCGGTTCCTTCGCAGTAGCATCAATTGTACTGAGAGCAATATATTATGCTTTGTTATGGTGTCTAAACTCAACACAAACGGTTCCAGTAAAAAAACCTCTTGCTTCTTGTACTAGTAAGAATTTTGTCAAATATAGAAAATAAATGACTTCATTAGATGACTCACGAGCATACACCCTCAAACCTCAAAAACATGAACCAAAAACTGTTTCCATTTTCTAGAATCATGAACAAACATCACATGTTCATTATTTACAAATTCAATTAGTAAAAGTAATTTTTTACCGTCTCTAGCCCCAGTTTCAAAGATCATGGTTGCCCATATTCGCGCTGCATCTGCCAGTTCAATGCTCAACAAAATTTAATATGTGCACAATTTTTCGAAACGATTAACATCCAAATGGCTACGTGGAAAAAGGGCAACCTGGCTCGAAATCACAACCGGAAACGTAAAACAATGACCCCGACCTGGCGGAACGTGGTAGAGCATAAAGCGCCAGTGGAATTGGGTTGATAAAAATTTTGCAAATTATTCCAACATCAAACAAAGCCCGGCCAGCTCACGATGCACTTAATAGACTGCTCGAAGACCAACCCGGCGATATGCCGCGATGCGGTGTGTCGCAATTCAACTGCGAGCGTAAACACACAAAAAACCATAACCTCCCTTCGTATACAAAACCTCATAAAATGCGAAATAAAGCACGGCGCAGTTAAAAGGCATCGAGTGTGCGAGGCAAAACAATAAAAAACGCGTCTCTTTTTCGAGCTTCCCGGTTTTCCGGCGGCAGCACCAGACCGCGTTTGGTTCGCAAACGACGGACTTTTTTGCACTGCTCGCCAAAATAACCCATCAGGCGGTAAGTAACACATCAGTCATTGCAGAATTAATAAAATATAAATTTGCCACCCCGACGTGAATGAGGTGTTCATTTTTTTCCTGTTTTTCTTCTCATTATTTCACTTGCAGCTGGTATTACGGGTACGGAAAATGGAACCGAGCAAAATTGGCCCGGGGGGAACCGAAGCACCGGATTGCAAAGCCACCGAGGCGGCACTTGAGGGCAAGCGTAGCAGCAGCGGTACACCGAGTGCATTTGCATCATTTTGGTGCAGAAAAATTAAAACCGAATCAATAAACTCTCAACCCCCGTGGCTCGGCCGATTGGGTATAAATTATTATGACCGGTCAAACCATTAACCGGTCCTTTTCCATCACGGGCATAAATGTCAATCAATTTCAGCCAGCATTGTTTTCGTACATTTCTGGGGATTTACGGAGTTGGGTTATGACGAAAAACATTGCACTCCTGTTTGCATCATTCAACTATGTTTTGGCATAGTATAAGAGTAAACAAAACAAATAAATGAGTTATAAATAAAATGAACTAAACAGCGTTAATATTTTACCAAATTTAATGTTCAATGTCGTTCACGACTCGAACGGGTATTCAGCTTTTCAAGCGATAGTAAATCATTTCTGATTAAAACTTCATCCAGGATACTACAATTGACAACTGATCGGGCGTGTTCTGTTACTGGACACTTCCCGACTTCGACGGTGATGGCCTCTCTATACATTCCATCTATTTCATGTCCTTCAAAACCCTGTCTTTTATGTGCTCGTGAACAATAAGTTTCTATCAGTACGGTACGAGGCCGCGACCAATGGCATGAACTGTCAGGATGGGCTGCAATAAATGACCCCTTTTCTCTACACTCCAGAGCTGGCGAAACGAGGTGTATCTTTCCACATATTGGAATAATTATTCGCCTCACTCAGTTTAATTGTTCTTTTGTTCATTAAATTAATTCCTCATTTTCCATCGGACGTTCGCCTCGGGCACAATGGGGCTTGGGATTGATTGTGTTGCGTCGGGACTGGCAATGAACGCGAAGGGCTTTTTCCCTTGCACCCTAGCTGTCGTTACCAGCAGAATACCATGTCGGGGTAATATTTATCTGCGGAAAATAATTTTCGGCTCTACCTAGCAAAAGGCACTGAATACAAACAGCTCGTCGGCCACTATCGTAAACTGCAGACCCGTCGTGAGGTATTGGAATTAAAAAAAATTATATATAACGCATACTGGCCACGTTATTAAACGTCATCGAAACATGTTCAATTTGCGTGTGAAAAAGCAACCCATCGGTATTGGCGAGCCGTTGGGAAAGCTTACGGTCACTATCCGCAGCAGACAACATTAATTCACTATTAATGGCCGATTAAATCATCGACAGTGGAAATTTGAAAAAAAAATCAATCACGACGGCAAGATGACTGCTTGGAAATCTGCCAAAAGGAAAAGCAACTGCCCATCAACCGATGCACTTCTCAGCCACGAGAAGCATTTGTTCATTCGATTCCATCCATTATGGCCACTTCCGGTTGGCATCGAACGAACTTACGCATGTCACTATCCAATCAATGTGCTCTAATTTTTGCCTCCCAAAGAGGACCGAGCTAGCGGCATGGAGAAAACTTTTCCTCGCATCATCGCATGGGGTTCGCTGAGATTCGGAAAATCAATCACAACCACCTCGTTACCGCGCGTTACTTTAGTGTTTGGTGCGACCACGAGCGGAACTTGCTAATATTCTTATCACTTTTCGATTGTGACTTTGGCATCATCACCGTCATGGCGGGAAACCGGAGCATCGCAGCATCGCAGCATCATCCATCAAAACCGGTCGAAAGAAACCGCAACGCACAGTGGGGTTTGGGAGTAAAAGTTTGCGCAACAATTCGGCAATTGGACGCCCCATCCTCGTTTCCGTTTGGTTTGTCCGATTCGGAGTATGTCTTTTTGGTTCTTTTGCACCTCATTTCTGGCCCTTCTCGATAGACGGAATATACGGAGAAATCATCTTCACAGCATTGGCCACATTGCCATGGTGCTGAAATTATCATGATTATCTGTAACTTTCTAGCACCGTAATGGAGAGGGAAAACGAACATAATAGCGCAACATCGACGCAACTTTGCGCTTCCTCCGCTTCTCGATTGATACATCCTTCTGTCCTTCGTTCCGATCGTTTCAAGCAGGTTCCGATCTCGGGATTCCTTCACGAAACAGAAAAGCGCTTAATGGGAGTCCATGCTTTTCTTGGTTACCCTCGCCGGATCGACCGAGAAGTCACACCAACGATGCTAATCTGCGTACCCAAAGCCGAAGTAAATGTCATTTCCATCGCTAAGAGCACCGAGGGAAGGATTCAAACTTCCGCTAGTCTTCCGCTTGTCCGGACGCGGGCAGCCCAAAAGTTTTCTCCGAAATTCCAACACCCTGCCTTGCCATCTCCACGAGCCATCTGGGTGACGGAAGGGAAAGTTTGAGCTCATTTCCTCAATCAGCGTGGGCGGCTCGGCTGCATTAGCTCAGCACGGTGACCTCCGTCCGACGGATTAAGTGGGATTGATGACGAAAGTTCACCACCGCCGGGCACCGCGAGCCGAGATCGAACGTCACAATGCTTTTAAACATAATTCAATAAATAAGCGCATTGGCGA
The DNA here is from genome assembly GCF_943737925.1 of Anopheles nili. NCBI lineage: Eukaryota > Metazoa > Arthropoda > Insecta > Diptera > Culicidae > Anopheles > Anopheles nili. Next base: position 21,141,539 of record NC_071291.1, read on the forward strand.
TTCAGTTGAAGCTCTCACGACCGCCTCGGTTGGATTATTATCATTTAATTTAGTTTGATAGAAACACAGCGTGGTGGACTTAGTGTTTCCTGCAAAACCGGCGCCATCGGGTGCACTTTTCCAGAATCAAACAGCGGCCTCCAAACTACATTGAGAAGAAATTTACTAAGTATACGGCTACCGCTCACGAGATGGTACAGTTTAACGGAACAATTATCCTTACTCTCCTGCGTTCGTGTTGACCAACTATCAGCCACACAAGCATACTCACATACACCAAGCGCTTGGTCCACACAATCAATCCGATGCCGGATGCGACCGGAAATAGGATTACCTATCGTACCGTTACATCCGCCCGGATGATGGACCATTCACGGGTACGATATCGAAGAGCTCACCTCGCCTTACGCTCGATTCCGTGCGGAACGGTGGAAACGATAAGTAATCGAGTGCAGCTGCACCAAGAGCGACAGGATACGACCGTGCCCGATGGCTATTTATTACATTCTTTGCCGACACCGGGGTGACGTTGACGAAGGCGGTAGCGTTTTTAAGTAGCAACCATTCGGCGTGCTGCCCAGAATTCAACGGAGCTCCTTAGGGAAGCGGAAGGAGCACTATGAGAAGAAAAACTACACTGGATAACTACACTGTTTGCAGGAAGGAGTAAGCTCGTACGCGGTGGGCGATACGCTCAAGACAATTTCTCGATCCAGGCGCTCATCATCCATCATTGATCGACCGACCGAACCAGCACGAATCATTCCGTGCGCGGCAAGCATGGATGCCGACATCGAAGGTGGAGAAAATATTGTTTAAAGTTTTGCTTCTCGTGCCTTCCATCGTAGACCCACACGAGCCTTGCCCGTTGAAACGAGGCAAGAAAATAGCGTATAAAACCAGCGCACGGTGGACAAAACGCTCGTCGGTACACGTACCGAAGCGGTGTTCCCATCGGGGCGATTTATAATACATCATACATGATTCATTTTCAATTTCAATTTCCATTCCTACGATTCCTCGACAAAAAACGTACGTACGAAGCCATGACAGTATGGGACGGGTCCCGAGGGTTGCTTTGTCCGTTTCTCACTCAGAGATGTGGCGAAGCGGATGGCGATTACATTTTTATTGCCACAAAAAATTGTATCATGTGAGCACCGTCTCGATTAGACTATGAATCTTTATTAATGTATAACGGAAAGATCAGTTCGAATGAAATTTAATACCTTTCATAATGATTTGCTTTTTGACCCTGTTAGGATGCTGGTTAGTTGCTCTCGGTAACGTACGGATGGAAATAGTTTCATTTTGCTGCTGTCAAATTTTCTAAGTAACCGATAAAGTGTAACGATGTAGTGAGGCATGATTTACTGTCATCACCATAATATTCAAACTGATGGTTCAAGCATGTTTTCAAATCGTCACCCAAGCAGGATGAGGAATATTTTTTCTCTGCATAAGAATAAATAGCGCGTTGTTTATTGTCACTACATTTAAAGTCCATACATTTTTGCTTTATTTTCTTTACTATCAAAAACGTATCCTTCGGTTGAATATTGTTTGACATTCTTGTACTCTGAAGCTAAGTGCTATAAAACATTGATGCATGGATGATAGAAAACAAAAAAAAATCTTACCAAATCAATGTATATAAAAAGCATGTTTTTAGCACTGTAGAGATTTAACATTTTGTTTGACCTTCTTTGAACAGACAACGCGCCAAAGTGTTCACTTCCGCTGAACGCCGGGAAAATTCGATAAAAAAGCTGCACCCACGTAGTCCCGGTACGCTCTCTGCATTATGCAGTCGCGCGAAAGTGCATTACGTCGTTCATCCAAAATTGACACTTAACAGAATTCAATTTCAAACACGCGATCGCGAAAAACGCTTTTTCGTGCACTGGGCCCTTCCTTACATTGTTCCGCTGGAGCTCCATGTTGGCTTTATTTTGCTTACTCTTGTTGGTGAGTTCTCTGCCTCTCTCACTCGCTCTCGCTCCATCGGTCTATTTATATCCTTTCTCTCTTTCTGGCTTCAGCTTATCAAGCGAATAGTGTCGCTTGATTTTATACCCGGGTTGTTGCCTGATAAGGCTGTGCTGCAATGAGTTTCAAAAACACAGCAAGACACTTGCGGAAAAAATCGCATCCCCAATTTTCCACCCTCCACATGCACTTTCGCAAACCATTGCCACAAAAAACGAGACATCCTAAAACAGTAGCAGCATCGGTAGTAGCGAGGAAAATGAAATTTTCCTTCCGTAAAGTGACAAACTTACGTCGCACCAGGCGTTCCCCGGATTTCGTTCGTCGCCTTGCCACGTTGTTTTGCTCGCCTTCCCTATTCATTATACAATCCATCTGCACAGACTCTTCTCTGGCGTCAGCAACATTCCCTCCCGCAAGTATGAAGCTTCCAAAAGCAGCAGTAAACCGTCTCTTCTACAACGCGTAATGCAATATTAGCGAACATGCTCTCTTTTTCTCGTTCTATCTGCCTTTAAAGGTACACAAGCGTTAGTTCGTCAACCATTTAGTTGCGTTCGCAATTACTGCCGGTGAAATAAGTTCACGATGAGAAATGCACATCTTCTGCCAGACGAATGCTTCAGTCTTGTCTACTGCTGTTTTGCTGCTCCATCCATCCAAAAAATGCGCTCTACCAAATTGCAAACCAAAACCGAGTGTAGTGGGCATCTCGAGCTTTTCATTCAAGCGGCTTCTCTGAGGACCAATGCCATGGTGGATGCATCTTCCTTTTTTCTTTTTTTTTTCTTTGTAAGTCTCAACAGAGGCGGTGGCTGCTAAACGAGTCGTTTTACGATCACAGATGGCATCCAAGCAAAAGCGACAAAACAGCAACCAGGCGCCTCCATGGCAACCGTTAACGTTTGCTGGAGCACACACGTAAACGTCCTCACGGTTGTATTGCCGTGCTCCTCGCACACGTTCCGGTGGTGTCGTAAAAATAGTTGATTAATAAGTGGCCCGCTTGTCGCTGCCAGGTTAAAGGCGCCGAATTTACGATAATAGAAACATAAACAAACGGCTTTTTGCCTGCTCGGCTACATGAGGTGACTCGCACTTCGAGGTGATTTCCTGTACCTCGCAGCAACACACGATACGGCACGGTGCTGTGACAGCAAAATGCACACGATTTGCGGCTGGCCACTACGCCACCTGACGCCGACGAGATGGCAGCAACACGGCACACGGGACACTATAATTTCCGATGAAAACCTAATTAGTTGCGCGCTTAGCGGAAGCGAACTCCAGCGACCAACGCTGTGATTGCAGCCGTTGGCGGGATGCTTTCCGCTACGTCAACCGAACCGTCGACCCCACTTTTGATGGCCCTTACTCATGGGGTCATGGTGACGTTGTTGAACTCGCCGAGCTAGCTCATCTTTGAGGTGTTCCGCTTTCGATGCTAGATAAAATAAAATAAAATTCCCCCGCATCGCTGGCCTTCCCAACGATCGACCCTCCCTTGGCGGAATGACGACAATTTACGTTAAACGTGTCCTTTCATGACACTCAACTGGGGAAAAAAACCAGAATGGTTCGTTGTATAAACGGCAGCATCACATCGAGATGAGAAATAAAGGAAGCAGGCACGGCACCAATTCAGCTATCACACATACCACTTGGGGACTTGGGTGGCACTTGGCTGAGTATTCATTTTCCTCATCGTGCCTCAACCTGAGCCGTGTTTCCCAATACCACTGAAAAGGCCGGTCACGCAATTGCTTTACTGCGCTGTGCATCTCGAGATGAAGCGAAGGTATTCACAAGGGGAAACCATACTATCTAGTCAGCTAATGGCTAATTGGTGCGCCATCAAGCTAACCACGAAATGAGCCGCTACTTTTTTCATTTCGCCTTCTTCTTTGTGTGGTGTGGAATTTTCTTTTCGAGAGCATTTTATTTGGCACACTGATGGGGTGGGTCAAAAATCTTGTACATTTTTCCGTACGACGGCACGAAAAAGGCTAACTAACGTCGAAAACGTGTTACGGTGAGAAAAACGTGAAACGGTTATGCTACTAAATTGAAGTTCAATCATTATAATTTTTCATCTTACAATACTCAGCGCATTTTGAATATGAAAATCAACTCATGAAATACAGTGCAAAAAGGGAAATAATAAAACATTCGTTGTGTTTCCTATCTTATAAATGCATTTCTTAACTTTATACTTTCAACAAATGGGTCTCAAGTGAACCTGCAACGCGGTGATTTAATTTATTTTTATTCTCCCTGATAGTACTCTTTCAATGGCCTTGCGGCTTTCCAAAGTGGCAATTAGTTTATTCCTTTTGTTTTCCGTTTTCTTGCGTCATCTACGCGCGGGAATCGTTTTTCTTCCTACTGTTCTTCTTCGGGAAGACTTGATCGTATCCGGAAGAAGAGGCTTCGCTAACGTTTCCTTCGCTTACTCAGTCCAAATCGGTAACAAAAATCGTATACCGCCATAGAGCACCAACAAAGTTCGACGCGACCCGTCCAGGCCGAGCTTTGTCCAGTTTTAACTTGAGTTTATTTTTATCCTCCTACTACCGTATTATCGCTCTATTTTTACCCACATACGCGCGTACAAGGAAAGAGTGCATTTTTTGAAGGAATAAATTTATGGCAAATTGAATTTGAGGATTTAGTGGTTGATTTAGCTGCTGTGGCTAATTTTGCTGAGCTATGAACGAATCTTCCATCGAAATCCAGCTGATGCATGTTCAAATGCTGTTAAGAGATGAAATTCCGACAATACATTCAAGACCGGTCGATGCCCGTTTTCTTTGTAAGATTCTCGATGGTTCGATTGTAGATCCGATATCGCAACAGTTAATCTACAATTTTCATTTCTACTAAAATTCAATCAGACTAAAAATAGTAAAACATATATGCAAATATGTTATATATGCAAACATATATATTGTCTCGTTGGTCATCAGCATAAGAAAAGACTACATAATCATACTTTCAACGAAAACTTTTATGGGTTTTCAGATCTAGCACATGGCAGTTTTGTCTTGAGTTCTTCACTCAACCGTGCCAATTGTAAATTAACCAAATATCAAGACTTTAGACCAAATATTTATGCTACTTTATGTATTATAGCTCTTGTTACGCGACACAGCACAAGCAAATTGCGAATAGAACTCCATATCGTTTTTCAAAACGTATCGTCTCAACTTGCAGACTTCATTATTACAACCCGTGGCCACTTGTATCGGCGTCATGCCAAACCAAAGGTTCAAAAGTCGATGCTGACGTACATATCACGCGTCCAAAAATTACCAACGGTTCGTTTTCAGTGAATGCGTCGGTTCGCGTTCACCGTAAAAACCTCACAACGCTTCTCGCCATGCAAGCAACTCGATAGTCGCGCTCATACATCGCGTTGTTTGTAACTTTAAACACGCCCCCAGCACACCCGATTTCAACGGATCAGCAAGAGAGGCGTGGAAACCTGTTGTTCCGCCAACTGGTGCCTCTACAACATCCACCCACTACGTTCCACTCCCTGCCAATAGGACGTACCATCAATTATGCTAACATTACCGCTCCAAAAAGCCTCCTGCCACCGACGAAGGCACTGGAGCCTGCCCTGGTAAGCGCACCTGATTTTCTGAGCGCTTTTCCTAGCCTCGGCTGAAGGGATGGATCCGTTCGTCAGCGGCGTAGTAGCGGCATCACTTCATTAGCCTTCACATTGCCCGCATTATACACTCGGCGTTGGGGAACGGGAAAATGAGGTGAAAGTTTGGAGCAAACATTTTGGAATATTCTAAAATCTGCCAGCACAAGTGATTCCCGTAAACCCGCGGTTCGTGTCTGCTCATGAAGGATACGCACGTGAGCAAACAACAGGGTGGAGTTAGATACACGCTACCATTTTTTTTTTGCACACGCTCTACAAAAAAGATGGGTAAAGCAGATTTAAGATCGCGAAAGAGAAAACACACATATTAGCACGTGTACGCCCGCTCCAGCTAGCGAAAAGGATTGGTCGTAATTAGATTAAATTACCATAATGACAATCGAGGAATGAACAGAAGGTAGAGTAACGCACGACGACGATAAACAGACAGACGTGTCGGACGCTTAACCCGACGCCAAAATGTTGGATGATGACGCGATGATGGTATGTGCATGCTCGTGACGCGCTTTATTTGTGATGCTTTACTCCATTTCGTTTTATCAGTTCACTCCACATGCGTTGTCGACTCGAGCGAAGCCAAAAGCATGCCGTTACCTAATTAAAATAAATCAATTAGGTTCAATTTCTGACGCTTATACTGGCTGCATAATTACCGTTTGTGGAGCCCGCACGATCGTTCGAACTGCTGCTGAACTGTGTTGAGTGGCGAGTGATTGAAGCCCTTTTACCTGTTCCCCCGAAACCCACGAGAACTTGTACGATCTGCAACCGAATATCCTCGTCGGTGGCGCACTTTCGCAAAATGGCCCCATACTCTGCGCCGAACGCCATTTCACCCCCAAACCGATACGGGAAGCCGAACCCTGACCCAGGGTGGAGGGACGGTGACTTTGTGTTGAAATTTGATGAGCAGACTCAATTTAATTCGGGTGCACTTTCTCGAGCACTTCCGTTCGAAACCGAACCGTCCGGCAGCTCTGCCGATTCAATGCGGCATCAAGGCGAGGGAGTACATCCGTTTGACCACCCCATAGAATGAAAACAGCCCGGATGGGGGCATCGGATGCTTCGAAACTTTGTACCACCACGGATCCGTACATTGTAGGGGTGCACATTTTTCACAACCTCTCCCGACGACGACAGGCGAAACCAACACACAACAACCTGCGCTCGGATGGGCCGATACACTGACCGTTCCCCAGTCGGGAGGGCGCTCTCGGAGTGGGATAATTTTATTAGCTCTAATTAGAATTTTATCGCACCTCGGGATGAGGCGCCGAAGGATCGGCTAAAGTGCTAAATTGAAACCAACGCCGGGGGCTGGGCTGCTGTCATTGGTGCACCAAATGCATGTGGCGCAAGCATGCGACACGGAGGCTGGGTACGGACTAATTTAATGAACTGCCACTCATCCATCGAACCAATACGGTTGCGTGTCGATTGTTTGTTTAATATTCATCTGCGCCAGCTTGTGCATTTAGCATCACACGTAAGCTGATGGCTCTAGCACTAGTAGAAGCGTAGGATCTGGGGTGGACGGATCGCTGAATTGCATTTTTTAATGCAATTCAATAGATCACAACATTTCTCTTCTATTGCTGTACCATTTAAACAAATCCTGATCACTCTAGTTTGTTAATTGGATAGGTTGATAGGTTCACTTCAATAGATTTTTATTTGTAGATTTTTTTTGTGTTTTTTTATCACCCAACTTGATTTAATGGTTATCGGTTTTACGGTTACTATAATATACTTTATTAATGATACAATATGTAACATACAGCAATGTAATCGAAACGGAATTGAGTAGTTCTAGCTTAATTTGTTTCAATTCAAGCTACATAAAAGTGATTGAAAAAAGCAAACGATACACACGCATGCATCAATATCTGATCCAAGGATCTTGAATCGTGGTGAAGGATAGCCGGACTGTTTGCGTAAGGTACATACATACATACAAATACAACATACAAATATATCTAGTTTTAATTTCCACTGAGCTTTCTATCCGTCCAATCGCTTTGCCTCGTACAATGTCAAGTCTTAGAAAGCTTTCACAATACTGACCCTGACCGTACAATAGTTGTTGTGCCACTTAAATAGCAAAAGTATCCGATGAAGACGAAAGGACGAAGTTCTTCTCAAATCATTTACTACTCATAAACATAGAAATTCACAAGATCCAAAAACTTTTTTCTACGTCAGCTTTCATGAATAAAGTTGATAGTGGAATGAATTTACATTGCAATTGGTTCAATTACCAGCAAAAGGCAAACGCAAACCAGCACCCCACCGTGAATATTACCACACTTAATCCTTTCTCACCCTGCGTTGTACCTTTAGTGGGTCAAACCGTTTTATCCCCACCTCCAACCTGACGTAGGTCGATATCCGGGTGGCACAATCGTAGCTCGCCCGCTCCCGTCGAAATCGACCACTTGCGATGTAATCAAATTTGCGTGGGCAAAATCTTCGCCCCTCGTCGAAGCTCCGCGTGTTTGCCTCGCCAGTGCACCCGTCTGCTGACGTATGGCTCAGCCACCATTAGCCATTAGCCGCACGTTGAATAATTTATTGACTTTCTGTCGACGGGATGGAGGCCAAACGCACCATTTCTACCACGACCCTAACGGAAAGGAGGGCCAAAGACGCGTTTTCCTTCCGATGCGTTGCCTTGCCCTCGATCCGGGCTAGATTGCTGATCATTTCCATTCGGCCACCACTGCCGCTTCACGTTCAACCTTTCTGAAATTGAGGCCACTCAGTTCAGCTTCGAGAATCGCTCAACCACTCGACGGGATTCATCCGTTATCCTGCCGGGCGAAGGAACCGACAGAGGCGAAACGGCTCGCTAAAGCACGATCCCGGAGCCTGCGGGAAGGGCGCAAGTTTGCGGCCAAATTATATAATAAAAATATTTTGAATAAAATCAATTTCGCTAATTTTCTTTGTTGATTTAAATAATGGAAAATTCATGTCGATCCCGCCGAACCGGAACGAGCGCCAGCCAAGTTCATCGTCGGAACCTTGGCGCGCTTCTCGAAAGCTACTTTTCCCGTTCGTTTTCGAACCGGTCTCGAAGCGTTCCATTATCTGCGTTTCGTTGGCGGTAAGATTTTCTTCCTTATCTTATCGCATCCTACCCTTCTCGACTCTGCAAGGCTATGCCACTAGTTGTTCTCAGTGTGCGCTTTTCTTTCGTGGCTTCCTTGTTCTAGCATTGTTGGCGCTGCTCGAAAGGGTTTACACTTTTCAAAGTGAATGTTTGGAAGAGATGGCGCAGAGCTGCACGTATCGAGCGGCATTGGAATCTCCGCATGATGAATGCTAAACTAAGTAATCCCTTGTCAGCATGGGAGCTGCTGAGAGGAGGTGGATCGTTCCGTATCAGAGAGCGATGTCCACGGCGCGATTCAAGAGAGATGGTTTATTCAGACGACTCTTGCGACTGCTGCCGGTCAGACTTTATGTTATCCAGCACGCCGAAAGTGATCCGGCTGAAGAAGCATTGCATAAACCATGCATCTATGCATAGTTCAAAGTGCAGCAGCAAAGTTTGATAGATGAAAAAGTCAAAATTTCACTAGGATATCGCCATTGGAACACACAATACATCATTTAATATAATCTATTGAATAAACACATATTGTTTATTCTTTTAAGCTTGCAGTACACCATAGGAACATTATACATTTATTTTGAGCTTGCAGGTCACCATAGAAGCTTAATGTTTTATTTATGCGTTTTGGTACAACAAAACAGATTGAAAATGTTATAGATTTGACCACAAATTATTACGTAGGTTATGTATTTTCAAATTAATCCCGTGCATCTTGCAATCTATATTAATTTCTTCGCACCCTATTCCACCTAAGCTAATCTGACAAAAAACAACACAACGCATATAAAGATTTTTTTTTTGAATTTTAACAAATACATTAACTTAATTTTTAGTTTTTTGCACGACATAAACGGTCGTACATTAAAAGACGAAATTAATCCTGCACTCCCTATGGAGTCACCACGAATTTTTTGAACACGCAATGATCACAGCTAAGTTTAGGCTCACCCGATATTCGCTACGAATGTCCCTTGTACAACGAAGGTTCAAGAATGTCCTGCTATTAGAAAATTGAAAATCCACTACAAACTGCCAGCAAGTTCGCAGTTATATTGAAATCCGAGACACGAAGCACCAGGCGCCTCCATCGACCCGCACCAGCACGCTAAGACAATGGCCTCGAGCAAACCCTCACTACCCGTAGATTGTCACGGTCGGTTTGCGAAATCTCTGCTTTAGAATCGACGAAGCAAAAGAAAAATGTAAGCATAACGATGTAAAAGGAAACGTATACGATATCACAGGTCCGGGTGAATCTTTCTTTTTTTTCACACACCACTACAAGCGTCGGTGGTGTAAATGGTGGTCAGTGGTTTTCATTTTTATTGGAAATTCCCTTCCGGCGTAAGGTCTGCAATATCTCGCAGTGCAGAACACACACACGCATGGCACCAGGGGCGAAGTGGCAGCTTCTCTTTTATTGCCCTTCCAAATCCCAACTGACTTCCAAGCGTTTTCCTTGTACTTGAGATACACACTGGAGTCAATGGAGCATTGCAAAAACAGCCGGGTGTGGATGTACTTCGTGCGTCAGCATTTCGTGTTTTTTTTCTACGTCTGCACTTCTTTTCTTCCATTCTTCATTTTCTTCTTAGTGCATCGATAGCGAAACTGCACACGTTACCACCAGCCAAAGTAAAGAAATTATATTTCGTTCGGTTCTTGTTTCAACTTTATCAGATAGAATAGGTATCTGCTTGATATTTGCGTTGAATTTGACTCTTACACCTTCTGATAGATTGAAATGATCACAAAAATTTGAGTTCAAAGCAAAGAAAGTGAATATTGGTTGAAATAACCATCTGTGCGCTTCCACAGGCTATAGAAGTATAGCTTCTCCGGAAAAAAACTATAGTTTTAATTCATTTATTTAAGTGATTCACTTAATGTGCATTGTACTATGTATTGTCAGTGGAGTATATGATCCTTACATTTGAATAGCTCACTCTATTGCCGAAAATGTTCTAAGCCAAAAACAAGCATTAAAGTATAGGAAATTAGATACACCATCAAAGCTCTCTTAAATTCACGCCCGTATTATTTAACACCCCCTTCCTGAACAAATAAATACAATTTGCTTACTTTCGTGTAATCATTGACACTTGGCTCAACAGGTGCAGATTAATCTGCCCATCAATTCCGCGATCCACAAACTGAAGGCAAATTTGTACGGTAAGTCAACAAAATGACTCTACCGCTCAGTTCAACCGCCAACAAACCAACGGAAAAGGCCATCTAAAACCCATCATAAAACAATAAATCACACCCTTGGCATTCGGTGTCCGCCGGGTCTACACTTTGGTTGCAAATCCCATGAGTTCTTCGAACGATGACCCGACCGTACGGGCATGAGTTATGAGTCCATTATCAATAGTCAAACAGCGTCGAAGCGGAACGGCTACGCCAACCCCTTAACGGCAGTGGTAGGATCCTTTCTGTGGCGGTTCCGAAAAAGGTAACCAGCACCGTACACGGTGAGATCGGTATGGACTCGGTCGAGCACATTCCTGCCAGATAAGGCACTCCGCTGATTATCGTTGCTACGGGAGCTCCCATTTTCTGGGCCGTCATTTTTTCCACTCCATTGCCACTGAGAACAAAAGGACCAGCGACAAGTCAACAAAATTCAATTTAACTCTTCGTGACCGCTGGCACCCAGATTTTGCCGGGTCCAAATTACTCAACGCTCACCTGAGCTGAGCTGCGGACACTAGCCTTGTCGTTGCTCGTTTGTTCCTCGCCCCACCGACTAATCGTCCCAATGGGCAATGAGATAGCAACCGACGTTACAACACCAAAAGTGTGCTCGGGAATATTCAAATTTATTCCCCCTCCATCCACATGTCAACTATCGGCGCCCAATCGGGGGGCTGAGCCGCCACTCGGTAAAGTTTGTTAAAGCCCCCTCCACGTTGTGGGGCCATCGAAAAAGAGTATCTTTCGGCTGGATCTCGAATCAGCCACCAAAGGCACGTGTTGGTCGAGATTTAAGCACTCCGGCGCGAAAAGGTGTACCCAAGATTTCCCCGAACAAATTGATTATCCTGCTGTGACTGCTTCTCTATATCCCGCCTCACTTGCTAGTTGGTTGGGTAAAACTTTTGCATGCAGCACTCTACAGCACTTGCCAAAAATGGTTTCCAGGTTCCAACACAAAAGCAGAGGAGGGATTAGTTCGTTGGAACGATTTTAAACTACGGGATCTGGAATTGAGCGGCACTGGAACACGGTACGTTTCGATCCATGCACGAAGGGCTGTGACTTCATCTCTTCTATCGCTCTAGCACTCTTCCGAATGCGAAAATCCTAAAATCGGTTGCTCATGCCTCGCACGGCAAGGTGCAGTTAGATAACATGCCTAAGATAACTTGTTACAGGCGCAGGGATTGAATTTATGGATACCACACTCCCAACGCCGTACGGGGGACTAGGCGCCTCCATTCGAGTAACGCTCCAGGATACACTTCTCGTCACGTAAGGAAATAGCAATTAAAATCGCTTTCCCCCACATAGCCGTACTTGGACGAGATAGTGTGGACTTTCACAGGAACCAGCATGCTTTTCCGCTGGTTTAAACCACACACACACACACACACACACACACACACACACACACACACACTAAAGGCCAATGGTCAATGAGAACCTGAACGGCCACGGATAACGGATGGGATGTTTGGGCGGTGTAATGGAGCGCACTGGGCGAACGTACTGGTTGGGTCGGGTCAAGAAAGAGATTCTCGCCGTCCCCAGGGAGGCAAAGTGCAACGTAACGGCACTTACAGTTGGAATTGCATACCAAACCTCGAGTGGAAGGCAGAAGATGGCCCGAAAATTATTGCTACTTTGGCTCCTTTCCGGTTCACACCGGTTTGCCGAATGCCACCCGTTTCATTCAATTTAAAAGGCATTATTTTGACTTATGCTTTCATTAAACAATTAGCCGTTGGTGCTTAAGTTAGGACTAACGCAGGCTAAGTGGGCGTTACGAATGTGCCGGAAGGAAATGTTTTCCATGGCGTTCATTCATTCGTGTGCTTGATTGTATGATAAGTCGATGCAATACGAATTGCTCAACGTAAAAGATATGGTATAATATTGAGTCTTTTAAAATAATTTTTACAGCAAATTGCCCATAGTTTATCCTCATTCAATCATGAATACCAATTTATGAGCTTTTTTAATACTACCTCCAACGCAAAACACCAACGATAATATGATGGATGCCTTATTCCGTTAGGACTGTTCTTGCGCTGCTCAGATGATTTAAACCCTTACCATTATAGGATTAAACACAGAACGGCCTCGAATTTTACTTTTACCAAACCCAGCAAAAGCCAAATGTTTGAAAGCCACTGAGCTATATTGAAGACAAGAAAATCACCACCACAATCTCAACCATCTTCCTTCGTTTTTAGCGCCACTTCAACTACGCAACATGATATATTATCCTAATCCGCACCCCCCCGGCGCTAATATCATATATCCGGTTTTTCGGTAGATTAAAGCCATCTCTGGGTCAATTTTACCACACCCACTTCCGGTGCTTCCGGTTTCGCGTAATCTGCACTTCCTCGTATCGTTTCCGGAAGGCGTAGCACAACGATACGCCCGGGCCACGAGAGCCGCATCGACGCCGACAATAGACAACGGGTGGCAGCTACGAGGGGGGGGGGGGAGGGAGGGAGGGAACGCAAAAAAAAAACACCACGAGAAACATTACACAGGCCCGCCCCCGATTGCGGAGCTCGTCCACCCAACACGCGTTAAGCCGACAGCCGACAGCGGCAACTGTCATTATTTATTGATGTGTCGCTAACCTCATGGCGCGGCGGACCGATCATCACCCGGGCACGCCATGGCCACAATTTAGGAACGAGCCCGCACCAGCGCCCAATACTGGGGGGTTAGAGATTTGGTTTCCCGTTTCCCTTCGGCCCGCTGCCAGGAAATCGGCCATGATGGAAAACGCTAAAGCAGGAAATATTGCCCCACACGGCCCGTTCACGCAGCGGCAGAAAGCTGTTATTTATTATTTTTTATTACTCTCTGACCTCGACCCTCCACCACCACCACCCGTACCCCTTGCTTCGCCATGGTCAGCCATTGGGCTAATCCCAACAACCATTTCTCCTCCCCCTATTGGACCCTTTCGCTTAGGGGCGCAAAAGCGCTCGTCCGTAGCTGTGTGTATCGCGTTCGGTTGCAAAAACCACACCACAGGAGCCGGTTGGTGGCGCAGCAAAAATCACAACCAAATCGGATCGGTCAACCACTTCATGCGTGATGTGGCTAAAAGGCAATTAAAGTTTCGCAAATCTATGGTCGCATGCAAGCTGGCACAAAAATGCATTAAAAATTAAACCCCAAAATTGCACGTTGAAAGGATTAACAACAGTTGTATTAAAAATGGACACCCATTTGCGGGGAAGCACCACCGCGTAATGATTGTGAACCACTGCGGGTGGTGTGGTTTTGTTAAATTTGTGCAATTCAATAAAATGCCTTAAAATGCTCCAGCTTGACGATCGATTCCAGCGATATATCGCACCCATCGAGGCGATGCTGGCGACAATAATTTCGCACACAAGTGCCCCCATACGGGTACGCGTGCGGCCGTGTCCAGCTGGAAATAAAAATATTAATCATATTTGTTCATTTATCATCCCGGTGTGATTTGTGGTGAAACGATAAGAGCGCTGCGGTGCGGTCGTTAGGTTAGGTTCGATTGGCCCCATCCGAGGCCCCTTTATCACGTAATGGTTCCCCTGTGGGCCGGATACAATGCCGAAAGAGAAACAGAGCATAAACCGAACAACGATAAAACGGGAAAGCGAGAAAAGGCAAAGAAGGCAAAAAAAAAATAAAGCTCCTTCCCAAACCGTGGACAGCCGTAACCGAATGCCTGGTGCCACGCGTCTATCGAGCGCATCCCACCGAGCATTCGCGACGAGACTGGGCGCGAACTTTTCACACCATCCGGGACAGCCCACTATCCCCAGGGTTGTGGGATTGGGTTTTTGCGGTCTGCCCGTGACAGCTGCACTCGCCCGGCTGGCGATGAATTCAGGCCCGCAGTCTCCGTGCACGTGCGAGCGGTTACGCGGTACGAATGAGTGTGATTTATTTGTTTGGACGTTTATTTACTTGCCGCGCAATGGCATCGTGCGTTTGTATGGTTTTTTTTTCTTTGTTTTTGTTTTTTTTTCCTTCACTATCCGCTGTTTGGCATTTCCGTGTCCTGCGCGGAGGACATGCAGGGGAAGTTAATTCCGAGGCAAGCGTGTCGCCGTACAAATATCGGTTGCGGTTTCGGTCCCGGACCGGGTTGATTTGGTGACGGCGCTATAGCCCAGGAAAGGTCACAAAGACCATTGATGCTGCTAAAATCTAACGCTTTATGCATCGTGCTGTTAACTCAAACACCCATCAACCCTCAGGACACATGACACAAACTCGTCCCGTGATCCATTGATAACGGTTTATGGCGGTTGCGATATCATGCTTGGGTGATAGCTTTAGAATTTTTTCGCACATGCTATTGAAAACAGGTTTGTTTGAAGCAATCTTTAATTTTCTGCAGTGGTTGGAAGAATAATTCCCATTGCTATGCAGAAATCTGATTTATACGAAAGGGTGAAGTCATGATGAACACAGTTAAAATTAACACGTAAACCATATCACTGTAACATGAGTGAAAAAAGAGTAAAATTGAAGGAACGTTTGATGCTGAGAGGTGGTCATGAATAAGGTTACATGAACGGATGTCTTTCAAATCAACATTTGAAATCCGCAAATCCATTTGGGAACACTAAATTAACTTTCAACCCGTCCACTGAGTCTCGATTCCAGTCGCGGTCGGGTAGCAACGGCCAAACGCCAATCCCCCTCACTTATTAACTCAACGCTTGTTTGCTGGGTTTCGCCCTGTTTTTGAATCTCCCCCGCACACTGGCCGCAATTACGACTCGCTTGGAAGATTCGCGATCGAAATGGGTACAGTACCGCACAAAACGGGAGAGAGTAGGACGCCTACCCTACGCTTTACAAACACATTAAATGGCACCCGTGATTTGTACCACTAATAAACTGTCGATATACTAGTACATTGTGCCGTAATCCAAATGCAATGGCACCAAATATTCGAACCACCACGGGGCCGGTGTCGGTAAGGTCGCGAAATTATTAGCTGCTGCATTGCGGTACACCACAAATGAGGAAAACCACCCAACCTCCCCCAGCGCCGTATTGACTGCTGGTAGATTTATGCGCGCTCTAATTGATTCAATTAAAATCATTTTATTAGGTGGCAACATATTTTCCGGCTTTAATTCTATCTCACCCTACCCCATTTACTGCATGGCACTGTGCGTGTGCTGGCTGAGCGGTTCGTCCCATGCTTACGCTTTCACGGATCTGGTACACGCGTCCCGGTTGTCGCTGTTTTCTGCCAACAAGCTGGCGGATCCATTATAGCCCGTGTGTATTCGAGGGCGGAAATGGATGTAGGCACCGTGACAAGGCAGAGCGGGATGTCGAAGCGTGTTGCAAATGATGCTCTAATTAAAATCGAACAATGTGATATTGTTATCGACGTACGTTGGAGTCAGATCAGACGAAAAAATTATACTCAATTTGTTTTTTTTTTTTTTACGACGACCTATCCAACTCATCTGGCTTGTTGCCCTGAACTGAATGCCGTCCCGACACGCTGCGACGGGATGTGATGCTTTGAGGGTTGTTTTTCCAGCTCACTGGCGCGAATCTGCCCTCGAGAGGTGGCGATGTAACAGCGTTCTAACGGTCTACAATGACGCTCGTTCTTGCCGTATTGGTATGCTTTCAAAAACGGATTTGCCAAGAGCAGACACCATAAATGAAGCCAATCGAGGAAGCGGAGCATTCTAACTCGTGTTCATCCAAAAGCAAGCAGCTCGTAACTCGATCTGTTCGATCTCTTGCATCCACAAATCAACCCGTGTAGCGTGTCGCCGGTTTGGCAAGTCTATACCGAATCGTTACATACGGTGGAAGTAAGCGACTAAGCAATTAAAAGGCTTAGCTTGGGCTGCTAGCTCCGGAATGCACAAAATTCGAACGAAGAGAAATCGACAATTTCGAACCAGAATATCGTTGAAAAGAAATTCCATTGCGTCGGTCCGAGCAAACAAACTGTCCTTTTTTCCTTGGCATGGGCACGTGCGTGCGATGTAAGCAATTAAAAGGGCTGTAGATCTTGCAGTCCTACTGCCGGTCAACCAACAGACTCGACCATAAGTAAGAAAAGATAGAAAAATTAAGTTGAAGAAATATCGAGAGAAAGTTCAACCTGTTGTCGTGGTGAATTTGATAGAAAAAGTTAAATTACGTCTTCTCTGCCCGTTAGCATGAAGCTGCAATTTTATTCTGCTCTGATAATGATGTAGTTCATCAAACGAATATGACGCCCTCTCCAATAGCTAGGACAGCTTTACGACTGCTAGCTGATAGCTTAACTCCTTAATTCCGATTCCTTCAAACGAGTGTTACCATGATTATCCAATGGAATTTTAAATCTTTACTTTGTTATAAATATTTTCACACCAATAGAAACGAATACTGATCGTTTTTTATGGGAGCATACTGTTTGTTTAGTAGCAGTTAAATCACATGCAAATGATACTGATACTGTTCTATTGCACAAATTGAAAACAACAGTTTAAATTTTGTATTCGTTTTTCAATTATGTTTGGGGTACACAATCCTGCCGTATCAATTCATTTAAACCTACGGAATACCAGCGTGCTATAAAATGCATTATTTGTGCTATTAGCTACATAATACGTAATCCACTAATACAGCGAGTAAGAAAATTAATAATACTAAATCTGGATACTGAATAAACATAAGTTCGGCTTTAAAAATCGATAAATCAAATGTGTCATTCAAACTGTGCCAATGCTGTTGTCGTTAACACCCAACTGTTTTTTCCCAAACATAGGGATCTCAAGGATATATTCTTTTTTTTCATGGATCCCCACCTATCATAGGATTTGGCACAAATTAAACATAAACATAAACATAAACAGGCGATCGTAATTGTTATCATTATTATCTCGAATTTCATACCAAGAGTGGCTTAAACCAAATTGTAAATTTTGAACATTTAGCATAGTTTTACACTGACTGTTAACCCCATGCCATCAACTAGTAGTACCATGCCAAAGTTACTACAAACCGCTGCATAAGTGAATCAAGCATCGCATAACCCGCGGTAAAAAGCACTTACGCGATGTATGTTATCACACCTTCATAGGGTGCCCATCTCTCCATGATCTTGCGAAGCAGAACTTTGGGATGTTTTAACAGGTCAACAAGAGTGTCGCTACGTAACAATGTAACGTATCAAGTCCTTATAGTTTCATTAGTACCAACCTTTGAAGTTTGCTTGCCTTATGCATCAATCCGTTTCAGCAAAGGCCATTTAGACACCCACTCATCATCATTTCAATCGACGCAAAGGCGCGCGTTGCATATTACAATGCCACCATGCTTCTGTAACTCAATTATTGTCATGTAACGCTCGTCTGCTTTCGCATTCCGGCATACCTGTAAGTTTTCGTAGCACTTGACTGCATTTTAGCGTTCAAAACCAATGCAACGTCTTTTAAGTTCACACCGTGTCAGTTAAGAGACACACCGCGAAGAGGTAATGCAGAACATGTAAGCTCACAATTTCATCACATAAAACACATCGTCTTCAAACTTCTCATTCAGCTATCTGTTATAGCTTCCATTATTCAAATATTATTGATAAATTGAATTCATATTTAGAATGAAACCAACGAAAAAGTGAGGGACATGCAAACCAATTATTAATATTGACTTAAATGATAATTTAGGGAAACTCGATCTCATAACTTAGCATGCCACTGGAAAGATTCACACCACTTATTAAAAAATTAAAATACGATCAAAAATGAAACCATTGCATTGACATGAAAACCGATTGAATTGTGGAAAAGCAAATTTTATTAAACACGTACACTTATTAAGATTTATAATAGTAACGGAATCAAACAAATATTATCATACATTTTTTTTCTGTTGGAAGTTATTCTGATTCAGCTTTTCCCGTTACTATAGTATCTAAATCCTTTCGATACGAACATCCAAGGGACACTTCTTCGCTCAAACGTTTAATCAAGTCCCGATTATCAATGTACAAACGCTTCAACGAACCTACAAACATTGAAGAATAATAGAATAAAATATATGATTCCATGTATTTTGCAAGTTTCACATAATTCAAACCAACCAAAAATAGCCGAACGCAACTTTATTTCCGGATGTTCCAAATGTAGGAACATCACGGAAAGTATCTGTTGCAGAATGTCCTGCCATCGTGCCTCGAGCGCCTGTCGATCGGATAAAGTTGCTATCGTCGTCACGTCAAGCCGTAAACGCCCCAGACAAATTGCAGCTAGTTCTCGTACTTCTCCGCTTGGATCGTCTAGTCGGGACATGATGGGAAATGCCACCAGCTTTAATGATTCAAAATCCAGTGCTTCTAGATGAATCAGAGCTTTCAAAGTGTAGGCACGTGTGGCAATGCAGTTATCGTCTATCAACCCGGAGAGTACATTAATATATGATGGCAGTAATGACATATACTAAAGAAAAGGAATACAAGATATAAAAGCTTTTCGAACAAATTCATGAGTTTTAGTGCAAAAACGATAACCAATTACCACATCATTATTCACACCCTGCGCCATCGATGCAAAACATGCAGTTGACATAGCGCGGACAGATTCAGCACTTCTACCTACAGTCCATATTAGATGAGGAGCGATCAAGTCTATTAATCAAAAATACAAAAAACATCATGAACATCGAGAAAAGATCCATCGGAAGCAAATAATTACCGTCAGTGAATGTTTTGAGCAACGAAAACTGGACATCTTTTGGTTGCTGATTGTTAGCGCTCCAAGATAGCATTGCCTGATGATATGAAAAATAGAAAATGAAATATCGAAAGAGTCCATGATACAAAAGAAACTTACTAGTGAAATAGCGCTAAAAAGCTTAACTTTCCCTTCAGGCGTTGCATGTGAGAGAGCCTTTCCTATTGTTTGTTTCATGGTATCGAAGTATAATTCCTAAAATAAAATATGTCAATCAATCATGTATTCGTGTTTGCTTCATCACCCTCATCTTACCTGAAAACCACACTCCGACACAATTCCGCACAGTAGCAATATACTTGTGTTAGCATTTGAGTTTTCACTTTCCAAGTGTTCAATTTTATTCAGGACACTTGCCAAATGATGCCTATGCAACCGATCGACGTTTCCGTCTAGCTGGCGAAGGACACTTAGGCCAAGTTCATGAATTTCTACTTTCTCTTCCATTCCTGAACAGAAAGCAACTACTTTCAGTACCACGGTGTACAGAGTCCTTTCGAGGCTTTGTTGTTCGCCTTCTTTCGATTCGCTGACCGTAATTTCCTCCAAGGCTGCGGAAAGCAGTTCCCGGTCTTGACCAATAGTTGCGAGTATGGTGCAAAAATTGAGAAGTTCCCGCTGATAAACTGGATCCATGTGGTTGTGACAAACATTCGGATCGAGCAGAAGTGCCGCAAACTGTCGGACATTTTTACGCTTTCCTTCCTCATAGACAGAGCTGGCATAAAGTTTGCACATGCAACGTAATTGTCCGATTGTTGGAAATTTCCTAAACTCAGATAATACATGTTCACTCCACGTTTCATAATCAAGCAAAATTCCCATCAACTCGCACACGCTTAGAGCCTGCAACAATGCGTAACAAAAATTTAGCAGGAAGCAAAAACTATCGACGGTTTACTGAGCTTACTTCCGAAACGATTGCTATTTCCGTATCCATGCAAGCTTTCGTTAGTACAGGATTTATATCCAGAAACATAGTCGACAAAGAGCGCTCAGCGTGGAGTACTATCTGTTTAAGCAGCTTCGTGGCGTGCAGCCGAATGTTTTCCTTCCATTCCTCCATCTCATGAAGCACCAGATTCACTACACGCAGGCTTCGCTGTACAATCGCACGACAGGGTAAAGTCGGTCTCGTGTACCGATCATCCGGGTATCCAGATGGCAGTTTCTCTATTAGAGCGACTTTCGAGAGCTCGGTTTCATTCTCACGGTAATATAGCTCTCCAGCCTCCTTCCAACGTTTGTTTATATCTTCACGTACTTCCACCGTTTCATCACTTAGGCTACAAAAGAAGCAGAACGGGTAATGAAGCAGCATCTAGGGAAACGGTCTAAGCTTCTAAAAACATACCAGTTCAACACCAAAGGAAGAAGGCGGTGAAAGAATGAGTAACGATCGCGAAGTTTCTGCATCAATAAGCAACCCACTCGGCCGCAAGCACGACGTACAAAGGGCACATCGTCCATGAGCAACGGTGAGATTGCCATAATGATCTCCGAGACCAGATCACCATTCGAGAGAATATGTAGCGAAAGTATGCCCAGCGTTTCGATTGCTGCAATTCTATTCGCTGAGTGGCGGTGGACGAGAATCGACTTGGCCGGGGCCACCAATGCTTCCGCTCGGTAACGCAGGCTCGGCGTAGCTTCTGCCAGCGCTGCAACGATGTCACAGCTTTTCTTTTGTGCCGCTGGATACGGATCTCGCAAGGTTTTGATCAAGACATCAACTACATTATCAAACACTTTCAACAACGGGTCACCACGGCTCCCATCGGGGTCACGATACTTGATAACCAATGCCTCGAGCTGCTCCAACAACTGCAACCGGAGTTCTTCACTTTCTTCAATGGTTTCTGCTTGTCCAATTCGTTTCTGCAACACCGGTATGACGTATTCCAGGTAATAATCATTGGTCGGAAGTTTCGCCAAAAGTGTATCCAACGCAGTCACCGCGAGTATTCGCACCGATTCAAAACGGTCACTGTAGCATCGTAAAATATGCAGATATATGTCGTCGAATATTCTAGAGACTTCCTCTGTTGTTTCAACGTTGCGTATGTAATTCTGCTCAAAATTTTTCAGCGCCCGCTGCCGCACCATACGATCGGGATTTTGTATTGCGGTGCAGAACGATTCAACGTACGATTTCCCATCTTCTTCAAAAGCCATTTTTCTTCAGTAGCCTCACAAACTGCAAACAATTGAACAAACGTTATAATAGTTATTCACCTACAGTTACAATACCAGAATTGCGAACAATATGAGGATTATTAACAATCCACTGGTCACCTTGGTATCCGGTTGCCAGGATACCGTGGACATATTTTGATGTCTACCACGCCGGTAATAATAAACAAACTTAGGTTTGCCATTGCTGTCAGATGGCAACTTCGCTGTTCATCAATTAGGGTAACTGTCAGAACCACTTGTTTATTAATGAAGTGTAAACAGTCCTGAAACACCATTGGGATTCTTTGTTTTGTTTATGTCATATCAACAATGAACTACCGCGAATTTCAGCCATGTCACCATTAAGATAAAGCGCCACAATCGTCGATTTCAGAGCACAGCTCGAAGTTCACTTTTCCCATACACTACTCATAGGTGGGCAGATAAGTCTTGATATCCACCCCTACACATGAGATGCCTACGCGGAGTGTACAAGAAGAATATCCAACATGGGTAAGTAACGAACACAGCGAACCCGTTTATCTCTTGATATTTCTGGCATCACTGGGCGTCTTTCAGGTCGGGTTTGTGTTCATATTCAACCTGATCGTCGGCACGGGAGCGCTTGCCCTCCCTTCAGCATTCAGCCATGCGGGATGGATCCTTGGTTCGCTGGCCATCGTAGTGCTAGCTTTCATGAGCTATGTGACTGTCACGTTCGTGATCGAAACGATGGCCTGTGCAAATGCAGTTCACAACTGGAAACGCCTGCAATTTATCAAGCGCGATCGCGTGATCGAATACGATGAAGATAGCAACGTAGAAACAATGGTTGAACCACCGCATACTCCAAGTGATTTCGAGAATGATTATGATGAAGCAAATGAGCATGATCAGCTGTTAGAAGATGCTACTATCGAGCAAACACCGCTAAACATCATGTATTGCCGAAAGACTTATTACAGCCTTTCGAGTAAGATCGAGCTTGGGGAGATGGCAAACATGTTCTTTGGCCGCACTCGGCGATTCCTATTTTACTTTTGTCTGGCCGTCTACCTATACGGCGATCTCAGCATTTACTCGGCGGCTGTAGCTAAAAGTCTTCGTGACGTTGCCTGCGCTCACAACCATCGCGCCAATGCCACCGATGATGACGATGGTACAGAACATTGCTGGCAAAATGGGATCCTTACCAGACTGGATGTGTATCGACTTTGCCTGCTCGTGTTCGTAACCGTGCTCGGACCATTCACGTTCTTCAACGTGCAAAAAACGAAGTATCTGCAATTGCTCACTGTGTTGTTCCGATGGCTTGCTTTCACCGTAATGATCAGTATTGCTGTTCATCGTCTGCTAGTCCCGAGAACACCTTCCACATTGCCGGTAGTGCCAAAACGAGCAGATATCGCCGGTATACCATATTTGATCGGGACGTGCATTTACTCTTTCATGTGCCATCATTCGCTGCCGAGCCTGCTAACACCGATAGCCAACAAGAGCCGTCTGAAGACGCTAGTTTCCTTGGATTATGTGATGATCGGTGGCTTTTACCTCGCCCTCGCATTGACAGGCATCTTTGCATTTACAGACATCAAGGACCTATATACACTCAACTTTGTGCCTAGTGCAGACCAAACAAACGGGTTGTTAAAAGCAATTGAATACTTTTTAGCCCTGTTTCCCGTGTTCACACTATCTGCCAGCTTCCCAATCGTAGCTATCACGCTGCGCAACAATCTGCAAACCCTTTTCATGGATGCAGCACAGCTTGAGACGCATAATTTTTTCCTGCGTCGTATATTTTTCCCACTCCTTGCGATTCTTCCTCCGCTCGTTGTGTGCTATTTTACTGAGAGTGTCAGCAATCTCGTAGGGTTCACTGGGTGTTACGCCGGAACAGGTATACAGTATCTCATCCCGGTTGCCCTTGTACTATCCGCAAGACAAACTTGTGACAATATGATCGGACGTGGCATCAAGAATGAGTTTTGCAGCCCGTTCAAGGGCACTCTTTGGCCGATGATAGTGCTTGGATGGACCGTTGCTTGCCTTGTGCTAGTAACGATCGACTTAATCATCTAGAAATGAATTCATTTATTAGCAGATTTTCCAAAAAAAAGCAGAAAATTAAAAAATTCAAAATTAAGGAGACTGAGAGCGCTGCTGTAAGCGGTTTTGTTTAAACTACAAAGTGAAAAGATATTCAAAACACGCACAATATGTTCCAAGTTGGTAAACAACGCGACGGGTGTAAAGCTGAATTTACTACATACGTATATGTTCATAATAGCCCGAGAATATCCTCATTTACGGCTGTACTTTTCATGAAGGTACTGCTTTTTAAATAGCGAAGGAAGCGTCATTGGTTATAGACATTGATATATTTTAAATGAATTTTTACTGCCTCCGTACCACCTACCTTCCGTTCGCGATTCCTCTGGATTAAATAGCTAAAATGGTCTCTTGTGTTTACTAACAATTTTAACAAACCATAAGAACCTAAAATCCAAAAATACCAACGAAATTTAGGGAGCTCCTCGTGTAGTTGTCCAACAGAAAGAAAAACGTGTGTAATTGTTAAGATGTAATTAAGAAGAAATATATATATATGTATACAAATACTTCATGGTTGAAATAAAAAATAATGAATTAATATGCTTCCTTTTATTTCAATTTCTCCCAACATAACTATTTGCCTTGTGCCTGTTTTTCGAGTTTCTCCCGTTCCATGTTCTGCAGCTGTTCCAATGTAAGCAACGACACGCCAAGTTGATCTTCACGAGTAAACGGCTGAGCCATTTGTCGCAACCAACGCTTCGCGAGCTAAAATAGATAGAAAAAAGCATTACCAGTATGTCTCTTTGAACTTTTTACCAAAGCACCTACCTGCATTGCTTCTTCTGTGCTGAGATTGCTCAGGTTATCGGTCAGATGCTCCTGGATCCACTTAGGCAACTTTCCCCTTTTATCCTGACGCGAAAAGCGCTTGTCGGCAAAGATCATGATACCGTAGTCGGTTTTACCGCTACAGGAAGAAGCGAATGAGCGTTTTTTAAACAATTGTACAACATTAGCATACTTACCGAATGGCACGTCCAACACACTGTGCTGCGTGTCGCAGTGCGTCAAAAGTGAGGAAGTCATTTTCCCGGATTTGGAACTGGTCGCGCAAATAATCTAAGCGTGCCTTCAAAATGCGCGATTGTGTGTAGACGTAAGGAATACCAAACATCAACACGGCCCGACCTAGATGATGATCGAAATCTACTCCTTCTGACACTTTACCACGAGCGACAGCCAAAAGCACTGCGCCTCGCCCGCATTCACACGCCTTCACGTAGTTCATAAGTGCGTAAGAAGTTTCGGCATTGTCCTGAGTTTCAATGAATAGCAGCTTATAACGTAATAGCGTATCAATTATACCCTGATCGTACCAAGATGCGACTACGGATTCCAAATAGAGGTATGAAGTAAAAAAGCAAACGATTCCATCTGGCACAGTTTTGGCGGTTTCCACGAGCAGCTGGCCGTAGTTTCGTGTGACAGCCGTATCCTCTCGCGTTTCAAAACGGGATGATATAGCAACTTGATCATTACCACGAGCAACAATCTACAAAAACGTGTTCAGAAAAAAACGGAAAAATAGAACGTGAAGATATTCAAAGAGTGAATAAAAAAATGGCAAGATGTAATCCATATATATATCATTTTACTTACCATAGGTAATAAGCAAGGACGTGCAAGTGTCATAGTAAATGAACTCATAACTACGGGTTCGAAATCAAGAATCTTCGGGTACATATCCATCGGTGAAAGTGTACCTGAAGTGATGACGACACTCTGGAATCGTTGGAAAATTGGTTTCATAGCAATCGACGAGTCAAGGCAGCTGAAGTGCATAATCGGGTTGGAAACGGTTGGCGTTTTATCGTCGAACGGTTCGATGATAATCGTAAATCCCTTGGTGTATGTTGACACGAGCGTCGCAAAAGATGTAATCACCGACAGCGGACCGTATTCACTGAGATCCGTGATTTCAAGCGTACGCAACAGCGACTGTAACCTATCAGCGCAAAAACGCAGCGGTTTACGCTCGATGCAAACTTTCTGTTGTACATCTCGAAGAAACCCGGCCGGGCTTTCCTGTACTACATGCTGCACGCGTAAACGTGATTTGATATATTCAATAAAACGCTTGAGAAAACTTAGAAAATGATCTGCGTTGCGAATGTTTCCCGGAACCACTTCTCTTAGAATTTCATTCGGTAACACTGGGTTTGCCAGAACCATATCTGTTTCACGTGCAAACGAGGCATCTTTCAATCCTTGCACTAGGCGAACATACTCTTCATTTAGACGTCGTTTATCATCTTCTTTCAATCTGTAAGAGAATCAAGTTCAATGTATAAGCATAAGATTACCTACGCAATGTGCATAAATACCAAACTTACTCTGCCACTTGTTTCTCTAGATTGTGGATGCCGGTTGTACTACGCTCAATCAAACGTCGGTTTATTTTAACACTCATTGAATCGACACATACGTTATCGATGTTATGCGCTTCATCGCATACGACGACTGATTCACGAGTCAGTTCTTTTGATACTACCTCGGCTACCTTCGGATCGAGAAGATAGTAGTAGCTGTACACGACCACGTGCGCCTGATTAATTGCAAAGCGGGACAAAAAATACGGACACCAATTGCGCTCACGTCCATATTCCTTCAGATCGTCGATCGAGTACACTCCAGGAGGGAGTAAACTTTCTTTCCCCTCCGCTTGAAACCCCTCATAATACTGGCACACTGGAGCCGTTTCGTCGTGAGCCGCTCTTTCACGCACGTAACTGGCCGTCATACCGTAACATCGAGCATCGACGATCTTGCCTTCTCGTTCACGGCTTACCTCAGGATGAATGCACATGTTCTTGCGCGAACTGAGTACCAATCCTGTGATATTAGGCATAACACCTGTCTGCTTTTCATAGTAATTCATAAGATGCTTCAACTCGGCTATTACCTTTTCGATCTCAGGGACGGTACGCGAACAGTAGATCAACTTGCGTACAACATGTGGGTACTCCATAATATAGGCAACTATTAAAGACAACAGTGTTGTGGTTTTTCCCGTCCCTGAGGGCATTTCTAGCAGACAGTGTCCCTTGGCATCAAAGGTGCGTTTCAATTCGAGCATGTACGCGTACTGTTCAGGGTAGATGTACTCGTACGGAAAGTACACAAGTAAACCGTCAACACTTATTCTGTAAAATATAAGTAAAATATCTCGAATCAAATCATTTAACCAAAGGGCATCTCTTACCTCATTTTGTAAAAGTTAATTCATTCGTTTCAATATAGTGCAATTGCAAAGAATATCTTAAACACAATGCGTCCTGAAATGTTTGCTAAAAGCCGACTGTCAAACAAAGCTATGTCAAACATAGTCGTGCTTGCCAGTTGACAATTCAAAGATATTTGTTTAGTTCAGCAAAACAAAGTCAGTATCTTAACTTGAAATAATGTAAACGTATTACACACCATCTACTTCAGTACTAATCGAATCACCAAGCTCAAGCATATTAACTACGCATTCGTAGGTAATATATATCAAGCATCGTATCGTAATAGTAAATATCACGCAATCGTCAATGGAATTTGTTTGCTTTTTCCTCAATATTAACATATCATCTCTTTCACAGAACGCGTATCTTTCGATTCATCGTCTGCTTTATACGATTGCTAGAGCCAATAATGTCAGAAACGGCTGCACGATTGCAATCCCATAACCAAGAAATTGTTAAATGTCTCGATCTGCTTCGCAGACAGCAAACGGCCCTCGAAAAACAGATAGCTACGAAGGAAAAGGAAAGGAACACACTGTGCAGTGAAATGGAGAAAATGCAGCAAATGCTGGATAAATTGGAAACTTCTATGGCACAAGATACACAGCAATTGAACGAATGCACCAAGCGGCTAACGGAAACTGAAAGCGGATTCACAAAAGTTGTAGACACCTTACAATTGCTGGTGATGTCCGTTAAGGATAATCCCAAAACGGAAACAGATTGAATAACGCTTTGAATACAGATAGGTTGAGGATAATTGTAACAAATATCGGAGTTAAGCCAATAAATACTTTATGTAAGACTTGAGTTAATTATTATTTTTCATTTTAAGCTATCACATTTTTTTTAGAAAGAGATAAATACGAGCAAAAAACGCCGACCCTTTTAATATTCCAATCCGCTAACACGCTCGTTTGAAAAAATGACGGTATTACGTTCCTACTGTTCGTTGTCTACTATTTAATGTAGTACTTAGACCATGTGATTTGAACGCTCTAATAAAGAACTTATGGTTTGTAGTTTCTACGATGATAAATTGCGAGTTCTATACGGATCGATAAAAAACACATCTACGTTAATTTTTTCCTCATGATTCACTGTAGTCTAAACTCGATATTGGTTGGGATCAAGGTGGAAAAAGGGGCGGCATTCGCGTCAATGACAATGCGAATGCCACTGTAGTTTTGGACCCCTTTTTTCTTAAGGTGGGAAAAGTTTTAAAAGTGATAAAACCGCTGGCCTGATCAGAAAGTAACTGGTAACGATTCCCTACTGCGTACGTATAAAGTTGAAAAAACATCTGCACTTCGAACCCTTGTGGTTACAGCCTCTATATGCTTGCCCGCCGGAAGTTAAACTGTTCTGCTATTTCATCTTCATCTTCTTACTTAACGAGGTTTTATTACGATTTTAAACTGATTCCCAGCTTTCTGGGCCCAACTGTTTTGATCCGTGACTAGGAGTACAGCTCCACAACCTCTTTAAGTCAACTCACACATTTGTTCCATTAAGGTCATTCTAAGCATAACCGGAAGCTCGTATTTCATTCCACACTTTGGTCAGTTCAGCTTGTTCATCATATCCATGGGTTGCCAGGACATACTTATAACTCTGCGGGCCGAGATAGGGAGCTTTGTGAAAATAGAATTCCTCCGAATGGAGCGGTTCAATTCCAGCCTTCATTGCAACAATTCCTAAAAAGATGTCATCGAAACTAAACAGAATACTAAACATTAGTAACGCTGGGTAGTGACATACTACGTTCCTTGAGTGTACATACCGAAAATGTTTCGTGTACATGCTAACATAGTACATTTCAAAGAGCGCCTCATGCGAAAGCAAAAAAGCGCCCGCAGTAACATACGTCGGCCACATATCCCACGGATACTCTTCCAACGAAACGTACCACTTACTGCTGCGATGTCTATGAGGTGCCGAACGAAACACAAATCCCGAAAAAAGTTTCACATTGGGGGGTAGTTCCATCTCCGTCATTAGCTGCCGTTTGGTGCGATTTTTCGGTGGTAATACGGGCACGACCACACCCGTCTCATTATTACTATTATTATCCGTTGTTTGGGCTAGCCTCCGTGCTAGCTTTCGAAGGGCTTCGTCAGTTTCCTCGAGATACTCAGGGTAGTTGACTGGATTTCGTACGTAGCGTAGGAGATTTTTAGCCGAAACGTAGTAATCGTCGTCTGCGAACATGTAAAACTTTGCTCGTGGACAGTAACTTACGGCCCACCGGAAGCCCATCATTGTTTTGATCGTGTTGTTGAAGTAGTCATCTACAAAATCTGCCTGGATGATGTCCCGGTAGGTACTGTATTCGAGATCCACCAGCGACTGCAGACGACGATTCGGAACGATGTGTGATCGCCCCAACACAAACACGGTCCGTATCTTGACATCTGAAAAGCGGCGTTCATAGCCCCAACTTTTACGGATCGCGGCTCTTCGATCGAAGTGTTCCATGGCCGATTTTACGATGAACACCAAACGCGGGGCGATCAACCGATCATCTTCCTTGCATTTGTGTTCGCAATCAGAGATGTAGGAATAGTTGTACCGATTAATCGGCTGGCGTGCCGGCTGCTGTCCATGACGCAGTTGATACACATCTGACAAGATATCCCCATTCAGCGGATAGTCAAATGTGGATTCAAAGTCCTTTTCGAAGAAATGTGTGAAGGCACCGAAGAACTGCAGCATGTATAAACTGAGTACCGCAGCCAGAACATACTTGAGCTTGAATTTCACACAAATCCGGGGTAACATCGTGACCCAGACAACGCTGTTTTTATTGTTGCCGTTCTCTTTCGCTTCGTTATAAGCTTCTCATAATGTTTGATTTGTTTTGTGACGAATGACTTACACAATTCGAGCAGTCATTGATAAATTAAATTAATAGACGCCATTGGTGCAAACTGACCAGCAACCGTGCCTAATTAAATTGGCGACCTACCTACCGGTAATAGTGAATGATAAAGTTTATCCCTCAGTTCCTGCAAACTGAATCCAGAAATATCAGAAATCTATGCTACAATTCGATGCCTTTTTAGTGCAAATTTAAACCAAACACGATGTGTGAAAACGGAAATAATAATTCCTTGAAATGTTTATCTAACAACATGCAACCATTTTCATCCGGCACCGTACGTAAACAAGTTCACTCTCTTTCATCTTTGATTAGGTTTCTCTTTTCTGCGCTGTCTTATACATTGCCCAAGATTATTAAATGCGCAACGATATATACAATACTAAGTATTTTATTTACAATTTATTACTCTTCCAAATTTATTATCAGCTTATGTTCATAGACATGATAGAAAAACGAGATATTTTTTAACTTGCTCCACACGAACGTATTATCTTCAAAATGAGAAATGTTTCGTTGAAGTAAGCAGACGAAAAAGAATGTAGAAAAACTATGCGATCAACCATAAAGATATAAAAATGCTCAATTACATGTATTTTAAAAATAGTTACAAAATGAGTTAATCGGTGCACGTGATTGGAAAGTCAATTTCAAACAAATCATGTATAGATACTTACGCGATTTACACATCTAGAAAAGTTTAAAATCTAGCATTATAAACATAATTCGACTTGTGAATGTCAAAACATGGTGGATATTCGAAGTGCTTGCACGTTGTAAAAGTTAAAAGCTTTAAGTTAAGGTAAAAATTAAATGTGAAATTCAAGCACTATCAGTTTTGATAAACAAGACACGATTTTGAAAGTTGTCGTAACACTGAAATTAACGTGATATGGCATGTCTTGGTGCAACAATGTAGAAGAACAAAACGAGGCTGAAGAAGTGGAAGACAAAACGAGGGCTTCATTCCGTGAAATCGAGTCGCGCTCGCGGTACGAAAAAAAAAGATAAACGCAAAAATAGTGCTAACTGTATGCATTGAATTTCGGTCGTTTTGCAGGCCTCAACTCGGACTGCCATTTTGGAGCAAGGTAATGGGTAGAATCTTATCCCACCCATTGCTTACTCCCCAGTGTAGTGATCGTGTTTTAGCCTGATCAGTGCTGAATGAGAAAGTAATGCATTGGAAAAGCGATCGGTGTTCATGTACGCACAAATGGTTCTGAACGCTTTCCGCGGACGTAGTCTGCGATGGCGCTTGGTGATTCATGGTGAAGAAGCGTTGATGCCAGTGTTTCACCTTGGTAGCAAATCAACATCAGCACCAGCCACTACGAACCTGTCGTTCATCTCATTCAATAGCGGAAAAGGCTGGCAGCAGGGAGGGGTTCATCGACCCGTTTCTAACGAGCAAGGGGATAGGGAACAACGTGTGTGTGTGTGTGTGAATGCTGGCGTGTTATTGTTGCCGTACTTGCACGCTCATTACAACACTCATTTGCGATCGCGGTGTGGCCACTGTTCAACGAATCGGGTGGTTTGTTTCTCAGGACGAGTTTCCTTTCCCGTGGTTTACAAGCACGAGTATGTGCAAAGCCCCAATGCCCCAAAAACATTGCATAAAAAATGCTACTTACGAGAACACTGGCATGGTTTTATTTATCCGGTTTTTTATGGATGTGGCAAGTGCCTGCATCACAAATGTCATACGTCGTTTGTTTTCATTTTTCCTTGATTTCGTATGTTGTTTTTGTCCTTCCACCCGAGGTGGACAATAAGCGTCAAAGGAGGATCGCTTTGTTGTCATTGGCAGTAGGCGTCTTTGTTGTTTAGGAATTTAGAACAAACACGCTTTCTTTCGTTATTTGAGATCTCTGGTTTTTCCCTTCTAGGTTTTGTAATTTTCATGGCAACTTCTGAATAAGCAGTGATAAAAAAGACAAAAAAAAAAAAAGAAATTTTTTTTCTCCTGTAAAACAACAGTCATCACTAGTCGTGCGAACGAAAGAGGGTAAAGTAACCGACTGTGTGTCGAGTTCGTTCATGCTACTGTGGCGGGCAAGGCGGAGGAGGGCGAGTTAAAGTGTGTGAAGCAAAAAAGAAAATTTCCTCCACCCATATATTCTACAGCCCTTTAAGTGAATGTGTGTGTGTGCAATGGCGTACGTGTGACTGCTTCATTGAAGTAAAACAACGGATACGTGGTGTAGGAGAGGAAGAACCCCATACTCATCCCAGGAAAGGCTTTTCGGTGCGTCTGGGCTGCGTGTTGTTTTTTTCTTTCTTTCTTCCTTTCGCACTCCCGGCTGACGTTTGCTCTCACTTGCCCTGACCTCGATGGCAAGTTGCAGTGGCCACAACTAGCGGCAGCAACCAGACCAAACAAGAAACAACCGAGACAACATGTGAGTGAAAAGGCAGAGGAAGGGTGCTAAAACGGATCCGATTGATGCAAAAAATGCGATTTTGTGTGTGCTGTCTAATGTTCATTCACGCGATTGTGTTCTTGTGGCTATTGTGAACCACTAATGTGCTGATCTCTTAAATAATATTCCGTTTTGGTAGCGCGACTGCAAATCAATTACAGCCATTGTTAAGAACCCGGATGTTCCGTTAGTAACAACTTCTCTAAGGAACGAGAGAAAGTGCGTGTGTGTGTGGAAGAGAGAGAAAGAGAGAGAAAGTGAGCAAGTAGTCGAAAAACATGAAAACCGTCCACAGTCGGTAAGGCAGTTTTTCCTCTCATCCAGCATCAAGCATTATCCCAAGGCGAACACTCGATCTCAACTCTTCTCACTAGCGTCTCGGTTCATGCTAGACAGACATTTACTTGTGCGAAGTCTGGCATCCCCAGCAACATCCATTGTCCCCCCTATCAAGGCCACAGAGCAAACCAAGGACGTGGCAAGAACGTAAATTAAACGGAGCTCTCCTGGCAAAGTGAAAATAAATCGTACAAGAAATTACATTTTTTAAATACACGCAAAGCGGAAGTACCAGATTCCTGTCCGTTTCCGGAGTTGAGATTGACACTATCGATATGGACACTGGCGATAGAGGTAAGCATTTGATGCAAACGACTTTTATAGAGGGATAATGAGGGGTTTTATTTGGAAGGGTATTTGAAGGATTTTATTGCGACCTTGGATAAGAAGGCACCAATTTGAACGACGGAATTTCTAGATGCATATTACAGGATGTGAAGTGTCCTGAGAACATATGATTTTATTTGCACAGAACGACTATTTTAATAGGGATCACAACTTGTCTCATGCAGCGAATTTTTATCTTTTTAACAAAGTTTTTTATGCCTGCTCAGTAAATTTATCCTTATTGTTTGCTTAAATTTTGTTTAGTTAAAACAAATAACTTATGTACAGCACCTTAGAATTTTCTGTATCACTTTGCTCAGAAAAATATTCGCTTTGTTTAAGAAAGAAGAACTGGCGACTTGCAGTAACCTGTTGGGTTGATGAAATTCGATTGATGGCACCATTAATCGCAAAAGCGAGTTGTCAACCTAGACCAGGCGATATTAGGAGCGTCAATCATTTCCAGTCCATGTGCAGCATCTTCCTGATAGTCTGACCTGTTTCTTGCCTACGAATCATCTTATCGATATGCCTGTAAGATGGTGAGCTGAGACATGCCGATATAGATGGGTCGTTACAAGAAACGGTAAGCCCTTTTATGTTAGCTCCTTGGCCTAATTTCGCCCATCTTGTCCCGTCGCATTTTGCACCATTTGTGGGTTATGGCGAATCGTTAGCTCAAGGTTGGATTGTTAATTAGCACGTCATTAGTCGTTCGTATTTTCACTCCATCAATATGGGGCTCAATTGCCGGAAATCTTTCATATCGTTTCGCTTTCTTCACTGTTTACTGAAACAAACAAAGGGTGTCTTTTACTGGATGTTTCTTGGATCGAACTGATGCTACAGATGGCCTCATTTTCTTCAACGCAAAGTGTTGTTCGAAGGAAACATATCCTTGACCTACTTTCCGGCGCTCACTGTGGGATGTCTAGGGAGAAAATTTAACAAACTAGAAAACTACCTGCCAAATGACTCAGATGCCGGAAAGCTCGCAGCTATCTTGCACTAAACGGATGTAGAAGTGCATCTATATCGAATCTCGTCGTTGCATCTACCATCGGGAAGACGAATCGTTGCAAGCAACACAGAAATGGAGGTTGAACAAGCAGCGACGATGCAAGATACCGCAAGGCAATGATGGAAAATGCAAGCTGATCATCTGGTTGTCCTTCGATGCGTAGACGTTCGTTAAGCTCTCTGCAGCCGGTTCGTTTATGGTTGGGGACACACCATTGGCCACGTCGCCGATCCAGGAGCTTGAGTTGGTTTGAAGTTGAAGGCTGACCGAATGCAGCCAACCACCATCGCGCTCTATCTGTCAAAGATGTCCAATTTGTCTTGGGCAACTGAATTACGGCAGAAATTTCACCTACCTAAGCGCCACCACCAGATAAGACAAAAGACATAAGAGGATTTACAAATATCCCACGCTGGCGTGCATGGTTCGCTTATCATCATAATTATTTCTTTTTTGTTTTAATATAACTTCACAAATGTATGAACTTTTATTTACAAATTATAAAATCAAATTAGAAAATGATAAAAAAATGCTTGCTTGCTTGCTTGCTTGCTTGATGCTTGTTTTGATAATAAGTTTAAAGCCAGCAGATCCACTTCACTGTTGCAAACGAATTACGCATTCATAGCGGCGTTTTTTGGGAAGGTCGTTTTACTCGTTATACCTTTGTTGGACAAAATTTATCATTTTTGGCATTCGTGCAAGGTTGTTCAAAAAGACAAATTTCACTTTTGCGTTGCATGTCAGGTTAAAATGTGTTTACTATGGAATTCACATTCTGAAGTTTATTCAAATAAAATAGCATTTAAAAAGAGGTTTGAAGAGATAGTTTTGTAAAACACACTGTTCAAATAAGTTCCTTTTCCTTACAGTGAATCTTGCTTTTAAAATGAAAATAAATGCTATAATCCAATTATCAGCTCGTCATCGTCGCTCTACCAATCAACGTGATACAGCCGGTTTTGAGAAATAGAAGAGCACGAAAATTTCAACGATAGCTGACCTTGAAATTCACGAGATCAACATGATGTGTGATAGTAAAAAATAAAAACCAACGAACGCACACTGGCTCGGAAAAGCCTTGTTTTCGTACGTTTTGCATAAATTTGCACTTATCCGTTCCACGCATGGAGTGCTTCTAACTTCACAATATTGCATATTTCGTTCTCCGCTTGATGATCGTGCTTTGTTGTTTTATTTGTAATAAACCGGATCTTTTCCAAACCGGTTAATGATCGATTTTTTTTTCAACAAGTCGGTTTTATTAACGAATGTTGTTACTTAGTTTAATGTTCGTAGAATTGATTAACAGTAAAATTAAAATTTGTGAAATTGATATAGTAGTTGCAATGGTTGATAAAACTCTTTTTAAAGTCGAGAAAGCTTACATAGGCTGGTCCTAACCGACAACGGTTATTGCCCCACTAAAGAAGAAAACAATTCTAAATAGGACGGTTTATGTTTTGTATTATTACAGTGAAGTTTACGCTTGATTTTCGGTATAAACTTTGCAATCAGCAAATCTCTTCTTTACGTTCTGAGTTAATCTCTTCTTTAATTCATTTTGTGCAATGCCATCTAACATGCTTGTCCACATCAAAGAAAAACTTTAGAATGTCGTGTAACTTTTGACATAGCTACTCTCCCAAATATAACTTTCCTCATTACGATTAAACTAATTTTCCCATCTTGCAAGACGAATGTCCTGAAGCGAAATGGACACCAAAAGCGAACGTGCTCACCTCCGGTTTTCCTTCGCAAACCCTTCGTGACTGTCCCTTCGCACCTGACACGCAACCTAAAATAAGTTGCGATGGTCATGGACATTGCCTGGGTGAGGGTGGGATGCCTTTTTAAATAAAGAGACAGCAAAGCAGTGTACGGGAGAACCGCAAGGATGCATAGATCGCCCACTTCTACTCCACTAACCTCCATCAGTGAGCCATGGGCGTCCTTATGTGGATGAAAGTGTGTTTCTTTTGATCCACATTTGCACTGTTATTATTTCATCACCGAATGCACGAAATTGAGCCATCGGTTGGACGATCGTGTTATTACTATTATTACGACCAACACATAGCTTCTATGTACATAGGTACAGGCCGGGTGGGTTGGATACGAGAATCTTATACCCTAGAATCCCGTATCCTTACGAGTTGGTTTCCATGATGGATGTATAGCAACCACCCATACATAATGCTTTCACATAATATTTTCACACCTTAATATACTCCGCCGTTGTCCGGTCGGTGCCCTCTTGCGCAATACATAAATTTATATATATTTCATTCCTATAAGGTCGCACCAGCTGCTTGGTTCTTCTTCAGTTGTGTTGTATTTTAATTTCCCATTTTGCCGTTAAGCTCGAGTATCCTTGGAACGAGGGAATGGCGAAACCCGTAACTTGAGACGCGAACCATCGCAAGATGGGTTCCAAACCTACCTCACTGAGTCGATGTCCTTTCCCATCGCGAGTATCTGAGCGTCGCTTTGTGGCCAAAATATATCGGTGAACGTAACCAAATTTTCCATATATTTGAGTGTTTGTAGATGTTTATATACATTTTTACCTCGTTCCGTTCTTGGCTTGCGTCTACGTGTTCATTTCTATCCTGTGTCCTTGTTGAGAGGAAGCACAATTTTTTTATATACTGCTCGGCTTTCCTCGGCTGCCACCATTTGCTCGGTTTTCCTACGTTCCATATCTTCGCCACTGGTGCCGCGGTTGGCCATAAGCTCGCGGGTACATACCAACAAACCACCAAGAGCCTGGCAACAACGCCCAAGTTCAAGGAACCGATGGGAAAGGTCGTTTCCATCGAGATACGAGCTGCTGCACCACGAAACTTCCTAAGGACAAACACAACAGCCAACGCATGGGAAAGCTATGGGTAATGAAAAAAAAATTAAATAAAACCAAGCTACGCGTTCGATGAACGAAGCGGATCCTTTTTTTTTGTCGTGATACACACCTATACATGAACTTAGCGCTATTTGTATTTTCTGCATTCTGAAAAAATATTATTTTGCTCTCGTAGATTGCCGTTTAATTATTTATTACCCGATACATGGTTAACAAATTTTGTTCCTTGTTGTTCCGAACACAAATTTTATTTGGAAAGAACGAAAAATGTTTGATACGTCCTTTGTTTATGCTTTTATCACACACCCAACTGTAGCCGTCCTTGTGGATTGTGATTCTCTTGTAGCTGCTGAAACTGAAATTCGGTTCGCATTCTACTACGCCCGGGAAAATTTCACATTGAGCTAGGTCATGGCACTCATGCGCTTCTAGCTTTCTCACAATTTCCCTTTTTCGGTATCCCTGGCATTTCATCTCTCACTCTGCGGCATTTGATGGACTGCTCGATGGATGCGGGCTTCTTATTTCTTTGCCCCTTTGCACGGATGTAAACTGGGTTAAATGTATGTTTGAAATCTATAGAACAATCAAAATATGTACGTATAATCAGAGTTTGCACTTCTTTTAGACGAGCGTTGGATGGGTTTCTTAATCCTTTTTGTTGTAAGATTTATTGATTCAAATTCCAGAAAATTCTAATTAGATAAAAGCATACTCCTTAAGCATCAATATTTTAGCAGTAATTTTATTTGAAGTTTATCAACTATTCAATTATTGATAATCTAAGCATATAACAAAATGAATTACTAAAAAGTATTTACAATTGCTTAAATGTTTATGAGTCTTTTGCTAGTATTCATTGAGCTAAATATTATAGTTAAATATTTCGCGAACTAAAATATGATCACCAAACAGATGATAGTCATTTTTCTACGTAAAATAAGTTAAATGAGTATTGATTGTTGAATTTATTATAAAAGTATAAAGTTGTGTGAGTATTTTGTATAAAATAAAAGTGAGAAAATATGATATTTACAGTATAAATCATAAAAGCAAAAAGGTCCTATAATCCTTACATTTATAAGCAACAGTGTTAGGAAAATTGATACGATCTTTACGCTCACTTCTAATTGGATCGCACAAATGATTTAAAAATTGTTGCACAACAATTGATTGTTTCAAAACCAATTTATTTGCAACTGTTCTGAAATTCCTGCCATTAAATTATTTTATTATAGTTTTATAATATATTATTATAATTTATTATGCTAATAATTTCGATCTTCTGATGGCTGAAGCTTTGATGAATACTTGTTTATTGTTCTTTTCTGTATCGCGCTCTTTTCAAAAGTAAATAGTTGTCAACATTTGCATTGTATCAAGCGTACCAATGCATGTAACCAAGCATTTCTCTTCTGATAACAATCTCGTCCCTTTGATTAACCCACTGTGAACTCTATTATAAACGAGTTTATTCTCCAAAAACGTGCCATCAAACACTTGCAGATGAGTCGCGAAAAATCATTTATGTATCATGTCGTCCTACAATCGCGATCTACCGGCATAAAATCTCTTTTTATATTTCTCTCTTTCTCTATTTTTATGTTGTTATGATACCGTGCTCTATTGTTTGTTTGCGTTTGTACAACTAGAGAACGTTGAGTGCGATAAAATGCGCTCACGATTTCGCTCACGCTCTCGAGTCCTCGAACTCGGCTGCGATTCGAGATGGGTGGCTGAGGACGACGATGCTCGCGTCTCTCGCGTTGAACGACGCTGGTGTGCGCGAAACATTCCGCCATCAGTTCCGTCGGGGAACGCAACTCGTTCCGATTCGCTCCGTTCGAAGGTCGCCCCTTTTTGGCTTCGCGGGTGCAGTTGCAGTTGCACTTTCGCGCGAGTGCTTCTCCACGGTGCGCTTGGAGCTCCAGAGAGTAGCGGCTTTCCTTGGGTGCTACGGAGTCGTCCCTCGGAAAGAATGTAGTGTTGTGGTTGGTTGATACGCAGATATTCGATCGTGCTTCTAGTGCAAGTGAAGTGACCGGTGGCCGGTAGTGCAATTTAGGAGATAACATATCTACCGATCCGAAAATATAAGTGGATACTCTATGTGTGTACTAGAATCGAAAGATCTTTGATTTATAACACATCCAACGAACGGGCACGATGAAAGCACCATTCGTCATGGTCTTAATAATTTCAAGTGCGTCATTCCAGCCGGTGACATACAACATATCCAACCCAACATAACTCACTCTTGATGTTACAATATGTTGCGCGAAGCGGTGGATTTCTTTTCTTGGAATTCACGTCGTGTTATATTGTCTTAATTGCAAATTAGTGCAGGTGAAAAGTGACTATGGTTGAGAGTAACATGTGTTTGTCAGTCTGGCCCTTGGATCCTATAGTTCCTGGTAGATGTCACCTTTCCATTTCGTTCGTTGTTTGGGCATAAAACAGTTCGCGGAAACAAGCATAATCGTAGACTCGTGTAGGACTACAAGTTGTTAACAGACCCAAAATGAATTATTTGTAAACTGGGTTTATATATGTTAATTTATATCCCAATCTGCTGTTTTGAGCGCTAATATAAGAATCTTTTCATTTCGCAGTGGGTTCATTTCTCAGCTGAATGAATTATAAAAAAAACAACCGCAGTGGACGTATTATTAATATTTATTAATGATTGTTTTTAATTTTTAAAAGCTATAATCAATTTGCTCAAAGTGAGGGTGTTAAATGGTTCGTTAGTTCGCAGTGAGGGATTCGTGCGGCACGAATGTCGATATTCTTTCTATACCTAAGATGACGCAGGTCTGACTCCTGGCCGCCGACACGAAAACGAAAACCGCATTGAGTGACATTCACCGGAATGCGGTCGAAATATGATCGCATGGTTGGCGATCATTCAGAACCTAGGAAACGGGCTGCAATGGAAAAGTTATTCTTGGGTGATCACCTGATCGTGATCCTGATCGTTACACATTGCAATAGCAATAGGCCACTAGAGATAATTTCAGTCGCTTTCTAGATAACGTTCGCTTTTGTTCGATTGAACTACGCACGGTGGCAGTATCGCACCTTTATCACACGCGCTATTGCCCATTTTAGAAGCATTTGTGAGATGGCGGAATCGTGAAGGACACTACTTGTAGCGCTGTTGTTGAGCGGGCTCAAAAATCAACCCTTCCCGACTCTGGCGCCTCGTCATCGTCGCATTTGCACGTAGCGTCATTTGCAGCAGTACATGTTTCAAGGTTACATGCCGACAAACCCCGCCCTCACCCCTTCCAAACTCGTTTCCTCGTCGTGCTTTCTCCATCCAGGAGAACCACGATCGTACACTCTTTCTCTCTCTCTATCTTATTCTCTCGCTAGTACGCGCACCAAACCGGACAAGATGTTGCACCATCTCACCTCGCCCGGCCGGTCTCCTGGGCCCGCATTATGCACGTTGGCTCCATTTGCATCGGATTAGAAAGTCAAATGATCGGTGTACCGATGGTAGACGGTTTCGATGGCATTCGTGACCGCTCGTCTCTTCCCCTCATCGATGCGTTGCCTTACAGACAACTGCACACATACGCGTACTTGTTCACTCATTCGTTCGCTTCAAAACCTAATGTTTAAGCTTAGGATAATACACGCAGCTAAGCGAACAAAACTGTCTCGTTGCAAACTGCTAGCAACGCTATTACACATTCGCTCATACTACAGTCCCTAGTATGATGGAAATTGAGCGGTCATTAAGCATTCGATCTCGAAGAATCATTTGACGGAATTGATTTAAAACAAAAAAGATGTTCTTTGTACTCATCTTCTTTATTGTTTTTTCCCTTACCATCACCATACTATATCCTCACCATTAGCTAAATTATAATCTTGAGTCCAGTTTGGATGTTATTGAGAGATGGATGAAGGCAGATTGATATTATTGGGAGATAATTTTTTCAAACGTTGATCCTCGATAACTCGTTTCTACAAAAGGCAGAAGCCCGTAAACCATGGACGACGGACATCAACTAGCAGATCATCAGTCAAAGAGATCATCACTAGTTGTACCACGAATTGATCATTTGTGCCTTTTGACAGCTTTCAATTAGGTTGTCACTTGAAGTGCACCTCAAATGGAGCGCAACCAACAGTTTATCCGACAGGATTGGAGAGAAAAGGCCGCCAGCTGAACAGGGAGAATGCACAAATGAATCGCCTGTTTGAAATCGTTGCACCCATACGATCGCACACTATGAATCTGTTTTACTGCGAGAGGCACAAAATACGGTGGAATGATGCGAGGGTTGTAAAAATCGCGGCACTCCACATTCATACCATTTAAAGCGATCCAGCGCTGTCGAGAGATCGTGCCATGGTGGCGCTGCCGAGGATGACCTTGAAGGATGGTATTTTTTTTTGTTTTACTGTTCCGATCATTTCGCCACAGACACGGCGATCCGTTATTGTGTGTGTATTCACGGGTTTTCGCGGATCTGTGTAGAGGCGCAGTTTGAACCCGTCTTTCCTTTCTTTCATTCTCCGCATCGTCTTCTGTGGTCATCGTATTTTTTTCGTCTCTCGTGTTACATTTTTTAGACTTATGCTACCGAGTGCTGATGTGGCAAATTCTTAAAGCAACACGCATCCTTAGGAAGCGATGCCCCATTATTCGCGTGCTGTGGCTTGATTTTCATTCACCACTGTTGCATTCAAAAATCTGCCTAGTTGCTTTGAATTTGTTTTATTTTAACAACTGACATTTCTTGCTGGACAAATTTCAGTTGCTATGAAAAGAAAATGGCCTACCGCATTAACTGCGGTTGTAAATTTCTTCATAAATAGTTTTCGATGAACGCACTTCGGAAGCGTGGTAATATCGCGTCGTTCAATGGTTGTTAAAAATGGTTAAATTTGTGCCTAAATCAACGCACATTTCAAGGTCTCTCCAGTGATCCATGTCACAGACGGCTCGAATTTAAGGCTACCTTTTCTTTTTTTTTCTTTCTTTTTTTAGCACGGGCATTAATTCTGTGGATGTACGACGAAACCACTCAAATTTTAGCTATGCTTTTTTAGGCTGTGGAGGGAATTTATTACAAGCTTGAGTTAACTATTTTTCTTTCTATTCATTTATTGTTTTATCAGTACCAATCACCAGAGATAGAATGATCGGTTGGCAATGCTATCGGGTATGATTTGAAAATTATTCGTAGAGTAAAGCACCGTTCTGATTGTGAAATTTATCTCAAGATTGTACATTAACACTGAGTAGATAATATATTAAAATACGATAACAATAAAGGGTATCATTTCATAAAATTAAAAAAAATCATGCTAAAAAATCAATATAGAATCTAGTTGTGAGGCGTGTAATTCACAAAATGGATACGCTTAGGAGGATATTTGTTTCAATTATTCATTCGACGAATCGTTACTTTGTAATGGTCGCCTGATTTATCATCGTTATTTAATAAAGTTGCTTTCTACTCTTTTTCAAGAGGGAATGCAATTGTTTTTAGAGTGCCCTAGATAGTTAATGGTTCCCCGAATCAATTTGAGCATAAGACATTTACAAATACTCTTTTCAATTAAATTACAATATACGTGGTTACATCTTTGCTTCGAATTTTTTTTTTCGAAATAACAGCAAACTGTTGTTATGATTCATTTATTGTTGTTCTACTGTGAGGTAACATTTCATGAACTAGAGGATTATATCTTTCACAGCGGTTTCCTTATCGCGTTGCCTTAAACATATTTGTTTTTCTACCAATTGTTTCTACATTTGGAATGTTTTACTTTCTTAACCTGCTCAGCTTTTGCATTTATCGTAGCTTCGACGTAATGTGATTTGTATCATGTATCCTCATAGAACGTTAATGTTTTTTTAAACAATTAAATTGGAGAAAATCCTACCTATTTTCTGAGGATATTCGAAATTGAAGTTATCCTGTTCCCTCGACCTGTTTTCATATTGAATACAACGCAACGCACACGCTTTCTTTCATAAAGCAACTCATTTACTTGTGCAACCTTGAGAGAGAAAATAAGGTTTAATAAAAAATCCGCCACAAAAACAAACAACCTTCTCTTCCGATGGTGATAAAACGGTGGCCTCGACGTGCTCGCTACTGCAACCGCACTCACGCCGAGCGCGCCGTGCTGCACGATGCACTTTTTTGTTCCTTTGTCATCTTCGTCATCACGTCATGTATGCCCCGGTCCGGGAGCGTTCCGGCTTCAGCAGGCGTTCCGAACTGGGTCAAGGACTTCCGCTGAAGCACCCCCGTCTCTCGCACCAATCTGGCCTGTAAATATTCCCCGGTTCGCGGAGATTCCTTCGCCTCTGTGTCGCGATCGTGGCAAGTTGGCCAGACAATCGACGAAACGTTACATTTCTCGCTTCCTCGTTTCCAATCACCCCGAGTCGCTCACTTACGGTGCTTATCTCACGTTTGTCGGGGAACCCGACGTCGATGGTCCGGTGGAGTAGAGGACAGCACAAACGCACATGGTTCGCCTGTGGCATGCAACTGCAGTTACTTTTGCATGCTGATAGTGCTTATCGAGCGACGGGGCTGGGCTCAACCTTGCTCATCAAGGCACGACTGGGGGAAGCATGACGACGAAGGCTAATCGTTGTCGGGAGGTATATTGGGGCAAACGCTGCTGAATCGTTCGTTTTTTTCCCATAATATTCGATTATTGAAGACAAAAAATGAAACCACTGAGTGGTTGAGGTACTC
Source organism: Anopheles nili (assembly GCF_943737925.1). NCBI lineage: Eukaryota > Metazoa > Arthropoda > Insecta > Diptera > Culicidae > Anopheles > Anopheles nili. Next base: position 21,185,385 of record NC_071291.1, read on the forward strand.
TTTCTTTGTCTCCAAACATGCTATGTCACCTTCCGGGTTTTCTGTCTGAAACGAGTAGTTGTTAGTCTTGTATCTGCTAAACGATTGTCCAAGGTAGTGATTTCCTGACTGCTTTTGTTTCCTTTGTGGTGAAATGAGTTGTTTAAACGTAGCGAAATATATGCATTTCTTAGTAACTTATTACGTCTGAGATAAAGAAGAGGGTGGTTTATTTTACTGCATCACATCCTACACACTACAATATGTTACAGTTGTTTAACAAATTGCATCATATCGCGTGTAAACTTAAAACGAAAACTTGACGGATCAGTACGTCAGTTGCAACAAAGTGTGTTTCAACGGCTGAAAATAGGAATAATTGCGATCATGTACTGATGTGATGAACCTGTTACGAAGATGGTATGCAGGCAAGAAATAATGAAAAAGCGTACCCGTTCGTTGTTAATCAAATAACTGAGCTTGATTGAGTTGCTTTTGCGTGTTTCTCTATTGGCGTTTGTTTTAGCAATCGTGAAGATCACGCTCAAACTTCGATGATTACACTAGTTTTACCGTGCAAAGTTGCAATAGCCGCGATGATCATTTCACTATCTTTCAACGACGCTCTACTTGGCTATTAGTAGGCATGAAGATCAATTAAATCCCACTTTAAGCCGTTGGAAAAGCTCCTCGTCTCGCGTCGGAAGAAAAGGAAAGTGAATTGTGTTAATCATTAAGCTGTTTATTTTTTGGTCCTGCCTCTTTCACGTGTCGTTCGTTGTATAGAAAGGGCTCGGTAACGGTTGAGTACAAATTTGCCGGCAATAGGCACGAGTGGTTTATAATGTAAATTTGACCAAAAAACATAGTAGTATAAAAAGTGCACAATTTTTCTCGCCTAACAGAGAATCTGTGTTATTACCAGTGCCATTTGTAACGCTTCATAACGACTCACATCTGTAACCCAGCCGTGTCGATGTTTCGTCCTGTATAGTGTAACGGTGTGTGTTATCATAATGTTGAAGAAGGAAAAACCGATGCTGTCGGTTGCTGCAATCATTCAAGCACAAGGCCGATGGGATCGGTCACTGGCCGGATTAACAGGTATATGTTCGTGTGCGAATGTGAAGCAAATTCATAGCATTACATGAAAAGGAAAAAAATGTGTTTCTGTACACGCATAATTGTTATTTGTTATTATGTTTCTGTTTCGAGTATATATTGCATGGAGAAAAGGAAAACTATTCTTTAAATTTCCCGGGCATAAATATTATTGGGGCTCTAAATAAAACATTGAATAATGGTTGAAATTACAAGATTCGCATATGCAAGCTTTGCGCTTGTCCGGCAAAACAAATTTTATTGCACTATAGGTGATCGAGTGTGAGGTCGAATGGTTCGTGTTATTTGTTTCATGCTCAATATCATTTTCCCACCACCAAATTGCTCCCACACAACGTTCGGCGCCGGTATAAACTATCATCGCTCTGGGCGGGATAGTCGTTGCAGGATTACGTGTGCAGCACATTCCATGGATGGTGCTGACGTAAGACGAAGAACAAACACACGGCGCCACGAACTTTGCCGAGGTCATTCGGCATCCTTGAAGTAACCAGCACCGCACCCGCCGATCCAGGATATTTCCCTTCCCGTGGCAAACACAACTGTTGCACGTCGGAGTGGCTGAAGACAGAATAGACCGTCCGTTTTTCCGCGCTATTGGGCCGATCTGGTCCTTGCGCACACTACCGTCACATGGGGAAACACTGTACTACATAACACAGCTAAGCAAGGATATTCGTGGCGCTCGACTGCAAAGCGCAAGGCAACGACTTTGCGAGGGAATTGCAGGGAAGGCGGTTTGCGGACGTCCGCCTTCATCTCCTCGTGTTGTAGCGGTTTCGACCGACCCTCTCGCCTCGGATGAAGGATCAATGGAAAAAGCATTGACTAAGGTCATGAAGGTTGTTCATAATCGATAAATGACGGCACGCTTATGTAGCCCAGAATGGTGCTATGTAAGCTGTGGAATGTTGTGGACCAATGGCGAATGTTTCGTGACAGGTGGGTTTTTGGTATGAAACGGTACATAATCCCGTATCTAAATCGTCTGCAAACACGAACACCATTACGCCGATGCGAGAATATGGTGGAGTTTGTGGGAAAATTGTACCCAAGTGTTCCTAAAAAAAAAACTGAACAAATCGAGCACTGCATCGGGGTTGGGAGTACATAAAATCTTCTCTTTCCTTTTTCGGTTGCCCAGCGTATGCTTATGCTTTCTCGTTGTGTCTTCCATTTTGCTCTCTCGTGCCTGTTCGACTCGTCAAATCAAAGCTCTCGGGGCTTAATTTTCTCCTCCTTGAGTGCGCATGCTCCTTGCTAAAGAAAAGTGAAGCTTTTGACGATAAGAAGACAAACAGGAGACGCTTGCAGTATGCCTTCCCGTAAAGGTGAAGGACATATGTTGTGACGCACGGGGCACCGAGTACGTACGAGAGGATGATAAAGGAAGAAAAGTATTACCCGATCAACGATGGCACATAATTTCTTCTGCTTTCAATTATTCAAACCGGCTCCATCTTTCTGATTACACCGCACGGCAAAGCACGTACTTGAACGAGGAATACGAGAGAGCGAGAAATCCCTTCAATGGAACGATATCAAACACCGCTCCGCTGAACGAATTCACACCGAGTGGGAGAGAGTTAAAAGCAAAAAAAATATACAATGAAATTGAAAGGAACATACCATGACCAAGCCCAAGCTTTTCTGCGTTATCAATACTCATCGAGGCGCAACCGAAGTGCATTATCCTGTCCGCTGCCCTCACTCTTTCTGGCTGGGATGGTGTGTATTGACTTGGGGGCCCTTCTCTCATACGAATACCGTTTTAGTTTCACTTCTTCTCATCAGTTAGTTGAGTTAATTTCCATTCACCCGTGTTTGCCTTGACGTTTTTTTCTCAGCTTGTTGTCTTGATTGCATATGAAGCTGGTGTCTATATGAGCTGAGTTACTTGGTGCTATATTCAGATAGCATAAATGCTTTTAGTAAATATCATTAGAAATCAAGTTTAAAATAAGTTGAGGCTTAAAAAATGCTAAAACAAAACATGCGTTTGATTGATTTGGTGGTCAGCCTGTTCAAAACAGCTTGCAACATTTGTGGTAGAAACAATTCCTCTAATCATATAACGCAGCTGTAAGGTACCATCACTCCGATAATTTCTCCGAGAATGCAAAAAGTACGCGACGTGAGCAGGTTGTTCTTTCATTGATTTCATACACCTGCGTCGTACTCCGTACGGTTAGTTGCATTTGAAAGGTGCAAGATAAAACCGAAAAAAAAATTAAAAATATGTGAAGTTTGTCATTAATGCGCACATGCCAGATTCGTCGAGTAAATAAGAAGCATCCATAAAGCAGAAACCATGCTACATCTGTTCGATAAATGGAATTAAAAAAGAAACATTGCTCTTGCCAATTAATCTGATGCGAAACGGAATGGTCCGACAAATTCACTTACGAACGTCTTTATTCATCACTCTTCCTTTCGCTGTAAGGCACGGGGGGAGATGGCTTGCGGGAGCAATGCAACCTAACAACACGTAAACGCAGACACACGCCAGCTGCTGGCAGAGAAAAAGCTCTTGCAGGCTCTGTCTAATGGTTTTGCGTTTTTTTATGTTTTTCCCCCCTCTAAATATATTAGCTGCTCTTCCTCATAGGAGTCCTCGTGGAAATGAGAGACCGGTGCGAACGATGATGATGAAAATAATGATCGTGTAATCGCAACGAATGTGATAATAAATAAGTGCTGTCTGTTACTGGTTCCGATTTTCCGTTTACACAACCAGCGGTAAATAAGAGTTGATGCAATTCTTTTGCTTGTTGAATACATTGCGTTTACGAGTGGAGCATGTTTTTGAATTCAATTATTCTACAAATATATTTTTAGCTTCCTTCCCTTCGCTCTTTTTCTCATAATAGCCTCTAGGGATATATAAACCAGAAAGGATGCTTAGGAAGTAAAAAGAACTGAATACGAAAGAGAGATAAGTCTATAGCAAAAGTGCAACCGGAAGCAATCCTGATTGCAAAATCTGATTACCTTAAAGCCGGCTGTTTGATAAATGGAGTTTGTTTGGCCGTGAGTGCATGTTGCTGATCGTATCACGTGCTGTGGATGCAATTGCAGCTGGTCATCATTGTTACCACTCTTTAATTCGGTCGGCTTTGAGCAGATGGTTTCTAATAAACATGTAGTTTACAGTTTACGAGTACAATTTGAAGCAATTGCAGCTGCAACCAAATTTACACTATTCTTTAATTGTAATCAAACACAGTGTTTTTTTTGTAACAATATTTTATTAGATGTTTAAAGTACTTTGTACACATGTTGTATTACATTCCTCAACTATCAGTGGCCTTTTCAAATCATTTAAAAAACAAACTAAAATTCTTCGAATAGTTATGATTATCTGATTTGCAGCTGCTGGAAGCATTAAATGTAGATTTTTTGCTGTTTGAAATAGAATGTCAAACACACAGTTACGGTTGAAGTGGAAAAAGTACAAACTTTAAGTTTAACAAAAAGACACAAATCATATGTTCGATTATTTTTAACTGCCGGGAGACATCAATCATGTTCGAAGGCAAATATTGGTACTATTTTACGGCACCTTAAAAAACTAACACCATAATTGTGTGAATTTTGCTTTTACTCTTTCCTTTCCCGAATGTGTGAGCATTTGAGAACGAGAAAAACACCACGCTTGGATTACGTTAAGCTTGACCACAAAGGGCTCCGTGACCACGTAAGAGCGCGCAAAGGACAGGATGGAAGACAACAGAAACGAATGCAGCGCTAAGCTGTATCTAATGCATATTCATTACTGCGGTGCTAACTGTCCCGTTTACTGCCTGTGCGATGATGCACTCGAAGGCGACCGGGTGGATTGTAGGAGTAGGTCGAGGAGAAAAGACCTTGTCTGCAAAAGCGACGAGGCAGTAACAACCCTTCTCCTGGCACCACCCCCACCACTACAACAGTGTCTGTTAAACGCATCCCCGCGGGTGTTACTTTGCATACGTGTTCGCGCTCTGTCTCTTTCGCTTCCTTTCAGACTCTGCCGTGTTTAGTCCCACCGCTGGATAAACGTTTCGGCAAGCGCATCCGAGCTCCCTTCACCTTGAGAGTGGGCAGTCGGGCGAGGGTTATGTTGCATCTGGTGCATTATCGGTGCACTTACTTAGCCGACACCACAGACCATTGCAACAACGGTAAACCAACTGCCTTACCTCCTCTCCCAGGGACTCGATTTCGCATATTTTTTTTAAAATGCTAAACACGTTGCTCAACGCGCTCCTATACAATTTGTACCGACTGGTATGGAGCTTACAATACTCAGGCAAGGCTGCAAATTGGATTGTATAGGTGACCAATTGAAATATATGTATTTAAGAGATGATTTTAAGATGTGTTTTTCGGTATCATGATTAAAAAAGTTTTCCATTAATTTCCGGCATGTGTGGAAATAGATTCTTCTTCGGTTGATTTACAATTTACGATGATAATTGTCCTTTTATAGCACGCATCTATCGTGTTTGTCAATTTTGTTTGAGGTCACAAATCAACGTCTCACCTAAGAAGGACATAGACGCAGTTCAGTGACCTAATTAAATTCTACTAAACCACCTCCATCCATTACATATAAATTAGAATCGCCATGGAAGAGGTGGAGTAGTGTGATGATGCAATCAAGATTTTACTATCATTCTAGTCACGGTGAAGTTTGATTTTGTACATTAGAGCCAGCCTAAAGAGCAAACCAATTAGTATAAAGTATTACCTGTTCCGGGACCTGTGCGGTATAAATCATCGCTTCCTCAGCTCCCCATCCGGGCGCATTCGATTGCCTACCGGAAGGCGTCATGTCATCATGTTGCTAAAACTATATTTGCACTCTGTACCCTTCTATTTCATTACCAGGTTTCGATGCTGCTCTGGTCGGGCACATGGGCCCGTTGTCGCCGCCGGATCTGAAGCCAGACCTGAAACCGGACATTTCACTGCTGAATGGTAGCGGTGGAGGCCCGTTCTCGCCCGGTAACAACTGCGGTCCCGGCAGCCCCGGTGGTGGCGGATTCAGCTCCGTCGTCTTGCAACAACAGCAGAATGCACTCGTCGTTGGAGGTGCACTCGGGAATGGGACGGGTGGTGGTCAACAGAATGCGCTCCTGATCGGTAGTGGTGGTGGCGGTTCGCAGCAACAGCAGCAAGGAAGTAACGGTGGCGGCAGCGGTCCCAACACTCCCTCCAACATCACCCAGCAGTACCCACCCAATCATCCGCTTAGTGGCTCGAAACATCTATGCTCGATCTGCGGAGATCGGGCCAGCGGCAAACACTACGGTGTCTATAGGTAAGATTCTGAAGCTTCGGATATAAGCGCATGGGAAAGCTTCATGCTTGGGAAACTATCGAATATCGTCTTTGTATAAACATCTCCTTGTTGCTGACTTTTATTATGGGTTTTGAAAATCTTTAATACATTTATATTTCACTTGAGTATCGGTGCTTAAATAATTAAGCATTACATACTACTAGTTCGCCACTCGCTTAAGTTTAAGTAACACTATCAAACAGTCAGACAAATTTCTCGAAGAAGGGAATATAAACGACGGTTTGAATGCCGTGCTGCATCTCACCACAGCTTTGAGCAAAAAATATTCTTTTGACCTCGACATTTGCTTCCTTTACGACGGAGGCGGCCGAGAATCTCGTCATCGTGTTCGTGTTGCTGGCAATCAGCAGTCCGCACAGCGCGCGCGGGAACATGCAGTTTTCCCCATTAGATAATTAATACACCACCCGCGAGAGAGGAACCCTCACAGTCGATGACGAGATGCGACCAATGGTGCGATGCCGACGCCACTGACATCGTATGACATTTGAACACACGGGAAGCTTTACCGACACGGGCATGTATCTCCTTCTTCCGTTTGTAGTGATTCGTAGTTTTGCGGATTTGCATGTTGCTGTCCGAATGCCAACTAGCTCGTCGTCTCACCGGCTCTCCTGTGCTCCGTCGAATGTGTTGCTGAGCCTTATCGTTTAACATGCCTCAAGAATGCCTCATGACCACAGCTCGGCTGCGTTCCAGTTGTGAGATAATTCTTTCTCACTTTTCATTCAGCCAGCATCAACGAAAGTGAGCAGGCCATTAATAATAGGCTAACTGTTTGTTGTTCGCGGAATTCAGTCTGCGAGTTGCATTAGACTGCACATCTGTATGCACAGCAGGATGATTGGAGGTGGCATTTATTTTTAGCCGTGCGCTCGATGCTCGACATAGACGGACGTGCGGTACTGATGCGATGAATATTAATCAAGTTTTTTTTTTTCAATTTTGTTTTATCCAATTATGCAATCAATTTTGTTGTTCTATACATTATTTCATACTAAAACCTGCTGGATAAAATCAATATTGTTAGTTAAGAGAAAAACGATACTCCCAAACACGTAGAAATATGACGCATTTCCAAGCATTATTTTGGGCAAACACACATGTTGAACGAATATATACGATTTAAATATACCATACCTTCCCACATTACGCAATTTCTCATATACCATTCCATCTCTCTTTTGCTTTCAGTTGCGAAGGATGTAAAGGGTTTTTTAAGCGAACGGTACGCAAAGACCTGTCATACGCTTGCCGGGAGGACAAAAACTGTACGATAGACAAACGCCAAAGAAATCGCTGCCAGTACTGCCGATACCAGAAATGTCTGGCCTGTGGTATGAAGCGGGAAGCTGTACAGGAGGAGCGGCAACGGAGCTCCAAATTTTCGATGAAGGTATGTAGTACCGCGATTACTACACTGGCTGTTAACCAATGAAGGTTTGGTACACATGGCTGACGGGTTGTTGTTTTGCTTCATTACAGGCCGAAGAGATCAACTCAACTAGCTCGGTACGGGATGTTACGGTCGATCGGTTCCTCGAAGCAGAGCAGCTGGGTGAGCAGAAAAGTGGCGATAACGCCATACCATACCTGCGAGTTGGGCAGAACTCTATGATTCCGACAGAATATAAGGTAGTAAAGTGATATCGCTATTTAGCATTTGATTGTGTTGAACAGCTTATAATCTCAAACATTACGCTCCAGGGTCCTGTTTCGCATTTGTGTCAGATGGTGAACAAACAGATCTATCAGCTGATCGAGTTCGCCAGGAGGCTACCGAATTTTTCAAACCTTCCACGGGAAGATCAGGTAACCTTGTTGCGCAGTGGTTGGAACGAGATGTTGATTGCTTCCGTCGCTTGGCGAAGTATGGAGGTAGGGATCCGTTGGAAAAGACTCTTATAAAACGAATGGCCGTCTAAAAGTATATGTGTGTTATCTTCTATCTTCATAGTTTATTGAAACAGAACGACCCCCGGATGGGAGAAACGATGGTCGTGTTACGATTCGGCAGCCGCAGCTGATGTGTCTGGGACCGAATTTTACCCTACATCGAAACAGCGCCCTGCAGGCTGGGGTTGATTCGCTGTTTGATCGTATACTGTGTGAACTAGCGATAAAAATGAAAAGACTGGACGTGAACCGAGCCGAATTGGGTATCCTCAAGGCAATCATTCTGTTCAACTCTGGTACGTTTCTGTTTGTTGTTATGTACATCCGAAAAAAAAATACTGCAGGATATTCATTGCTTGCTTCTATTCGTTTTAGATATTCGGGGCCTCAAATGTCGGAAAGAGATCGATCAAATGCGAGAGAAAATCTATGCTTGTCTGGACGAGTACTGTAAAACACAACACCCATCAGAGGACGGTCGGTTCGCACAGCTCCTGCTGCGATTACCGGCCTTGCGCTCGATCAGCCTCAAGTGTATAGATCATCTAAACTTTCTTCGGCTGCTTGGTGATAAGCAGCTAGACAACTTCATCATCGAGATGCTCGATACGCCGTTGTAGGCGGAACTGTCGACAGATGTCTGTCACCCGCGCACGAATGTTGCCGTCGCCAGAGAACCAGATTCCTCTCTGCTGGCGACTGTGCTTCAGATGCTGCTGAGGGAAACAGGATTGTTTCTTCTATTATTGACGTTAGCATTTTTAAGGGTGCTACTCTCAAGGTCCTGAAATTATCTTCCGTTCGAATGAATATTAGCATGCTAGCGGAGGATAAAAAATGACTAAGGTTCGCCTCAGTAAGTCAGTTTACCACGCTAAAACAAAAAACTACATATTATGTTTAATCAATATGATAGGATTTGCAAACCGGTATGATGCGCCTTTATTTTACTTAAGTAGTTCATCGCAAAAAAAACAATAGTAACTGCGTAAACATGTTTGGCACAAACTTGAAAAAATCGCATACTGACATAAAACAAAATATATGCATTCGATTGCATCATTTCTATTGAACGATGAAGTAAGTTACAATTTAAAACTTCACCGAAACGCAGTGAAGATAATGTATTGAAAGAGCAAATAACAATGTTAATAAGAACACAAAAGAACATGGTGCAAATAGATTTTATCGAACTCAAAACTTAATCCTGTTTAAAAGATAGGTCTACATAGCTATAAAGTGATAGGGGATGGGGAAGTGAGGGTTTAATGATGGGACTAGTAGGTTTTGTTTGGGCTAAACATGGCTAACAGGCGTGCTTGGTGTAGCTTCTACACGACATGCTGCATTGCTGTGTTTGAGCAATTGAAGCTGAAAAGAAGAAATATTGATTAAATTTATCTAAAAATCATTTTATGTATAAGCTATTGAGCTAGAAAACGAAACACCTAACGCATGGTAAAAAAGATAATGTATAGATTGGTTGGCTGGTTATCATTTGCCTGAATTAATCGACGTTAAACGTGTTCTCTGTTTTGGACGCAATAATATCACCAACCATCATGCATTTTATTACACTTGTTTAAAAAGAATTTACTCTGGTGGCTCTCTCTTTCATAATCATGTTTCATAAGCGATACACCTATGTGAAGTACCAAAACAAAATATTTCAGAATACCTATATTCATTGGCCAATGTTTAATTTATATCTTTAAATTTTATTTTCCTTTTTGTTACTATCTGGATTGTATAATATAACGAACTCTACAGACATTCTTTGCAGGTGAATGGCATATTTCCCGAGTGTGGCTTTTTTAACCGGTTACAGTTCATATATGGTTGTGGAAATTCCCGAGCAACAAACAGATGTGTTTGCGCTTCGTATCTATGGAATATAAGAACTACCCGCGGTAAATTTTATTAATCTGCGATAGTCTCTGTCCATATTGGAACGTTGATGGTTAAAAAAGACATGTACCGAGAGCGATGAGTGAAATAAGAGAGATGTCAAAGGAAAACATAAATTCAGCTCACAATACAAATGGAAGGTATGTACTAGCTGACTCGGAGTGTCGAGGAGCGATCTGAATAGTAACCTTGCAAAATGCTGTCGTAGAAATGTTTACTATGTTCGATAGTAGAACCATTTTCTCCCAGTCGTATCTTCCATCACTAACAGTTTGCTACGTGTTCGCAAAACGAACACTCGCACAACATACGGCCAGACTTATGTAGAAGCTTAAATGATTGTATCTAGTAGGACAAAATTTTTTTTTGTTTCAACAAAATGCATGTGCAAATGTGTTTCGTGTGGTTTGTAGAACACCGCATAATGATAGGGTCAATGAAAAGGAGTACCATTGTTTGTTAGGTTGTTGTTTGCAGAATGGAACTAGCAGGATGATCGATTGAAACATTCAAGCATAGATTAAAATATCTATCCCTAGCAAAAGTTTTACAATACCGTCACACGACACGATTATGATCCGTATTCCTCAGGAAAAGCAGAAAAGTGCCCATGTAGCATGAGGCAGTGAAGAAACCCAGGAACAGGGAAATGTGCTACAGGAGATGATGGTTAGAAGGCAGGATTTGCGTAAAGATGCAACTAATTTATATATTTTTAAGCATTTCTCATGTGTAAAGAAAACTGTAAACAAAATCAAAAATTTAATGCAACTTGTAGCAAAAGAGTGGCGACGAGGCAATGGCGATCGCACACTGTGGGTGCATCTTGAAACAAACTCTTAGATTATAATCCTGGGACGTAAGTGAAATATGGGTTGCAAAACGGCGGGGCTCGATGTACAAGAGTTTATATACAGAACGTTCTTGAAGAACGTGCACTCGCACAGACAAGCAGAATGGTAAAATGAATGAAAGCATGGGGTGGAAGGCACCGTCTTTATCTTTTACATGCAGTAAAACTATTGAAACGCCTAACTGCCTCCATCCACCGGCCCCTGGACCGGCATGGTGGTGTCACGCAAATGGTGATTAAAGAATAAATGAATTATTTGAAGTATAACGTCGACTACCATTTGCTTCTTATACCCCCTGTGTCGGTATGCCGAATAAAGAAACAACTGTTGCTGCTACGTGCGAACCAACGCCAACCCCAATAATATCACAATGGAGGTATATACTTTAATGAATTTCGTGTAACGTTACATAGTTTTCCGGCGACTAGTGCTGCACAGCAGGAGCTAACAATAATGCTGCTATTATGAGAGGGAACACATTGATAAATTTCGCTATCTACCGTTTATTTTTATTTAATGTTCCCACTCCCATGCTTTCGCATTGGGCCTGAGAATGAGCCGTTAAAAATGTCATTAGACCATCGTTACACAGCACGGCCCGCCAGGAGGGTGTCACAAATCAGTTTTCCCTCATACCTCGTATCCGTAGAACTCGACGAGGAACATACTAATATCCTGCACATCCTGCTGTCAACAAGTAGCAATGACTAGCGACAATTTTCACGCGAGCTTTTACGCGTCGGCCCAATATCGGCCAACCCTAGACGAATGGGACGATGACGTTTCCCTGAAGGCGGCCACTCACGAACACCCGCACTTGCGCGTGATAAATTCAAAACAAAAATGATTTGTTTAGACATTTCGCTCGGTCGTGATCATAGTTCGCCCTCTGATAAATTATACGTTATGTGTGGTTTTCTTTGCTCCACCTATCAAAGCATTACAAAAACTGACTTACAATCCAAACGATTATTCCAAATCAAAAGCTTCTTCATTGAGGGAGCAGAAAAGCGTTGGCATTCTCCAAAATAACTGACATGTACGGTGAGTGCTTAATGTTTTGAAGCCAGTCACTCACGCGTTCCACAACACAGTCGCAGTGGGGGCTGGAAAATCGAATTTCCTCCGACGGCAGATCTAGCAAGGAAATTGCTCGCTGGCTATCAACCCATCGAGGTTACCCGTGGAATATCGTCAACCCTGTGGATGAGTAAGTGGTACGGAGTGTTGTATGTGAGTTGAAAAGTCAGTTAGGTCGATCCTAAAAGAGTCCTACCCGTGGCATGTGCAGTAAAGGCCTCATCCCATCGTCGGAGATCCTTAACGCTTTCAGCCCAAAACACATTGGGTTGCGGGTGGAAATGAGGTGCGAATGGGCCAGCGGCAGCATCCAGGCACTCATACCAACCCACCGCAGCCAACACGCACGCTCACCATCGCAGAAACCAGCCGTGGAGCAGCCCTCAAGCCACTAACTAACATTAACAACATTAACGCGCGCCGTCGTCGTCGTCCTTTGCGGATCGTTTCGCGGACGCGCGCGCTCTCTTTCTCGTTTGCTCGTCCTGACCGAGGGACGGTACGGGTCGGTCGTGCGCGCAACAAAAAAGACAAGGTAACATCCCTTGCAAGCTGCAGACAATTCGTGTTGATGGAGCAAGGCTAGTTAATTGCCGTTTTATTGCAACGAAATCGGCCCCCGATTTGGCCGTCGTTGCGTGGTCCACCTGAACGACGAGAAGTGTTCGAACGTGTGCATGCGTACGTGGGTGTGTTCATCTGTCCGTGGGTAGTGTGTTTATGTGCTGCGAGTTAGATTTATGGTGTTCCGATCCGGAAATGGGCCCATTTCGACGTTCGCTTCCGTGCTGATGCTTTATTTCGATTGACCTGTGCTGGTTTCGGCCTCGTGAAAGCAATGGCGAAAAAGCTCGCCGACTGCAGTTAAGTGCACGTGTATGACTGGAACGTGCGTGTGTGTATGTGTCAATGTGGCATCGCAGGAGCCCGTGCTCGTCCGTGTGTTGCTTATGATGTGATATTATTGTTTTTGTACCAACCTCAGCGCGGAATCACGGCAGAAAAGCGAGTAAAGAGCAGGAAAGTGCGGAGCGGAAAAAGAGCAAAAAAAAAACACCTTCGAGTGTACGAGAAAAGTGCACTTTTCGAACAGAAATCCTCGCGGAGGTTTCCATGCCCCAAAAAGCATCGCGATTAGTGGATGTCCCTTTTGGAGCATCGTTCGGGATTATGTAAACGAGACAACGCCGACCCGAAAGTCATTCAACTTGCCTGCTTGCGAACCGTGATGTAAGTATGCTCGCCAGTCCTTTCCAGTTGCTGTGAGTTGACATTCCGCCACAGCAACAATGGCTTCCTTCGTAGCGACACCTTCCCGGGTACTACCTCACGGTAGCTGCCATTGGGGGGTTTCTTTGTTTGGAGTCGGCTCCGGTTGGGTGCGCGCTGTGTTCTTTTCTTTTTCCGTTTCCCTCTCACAAAGGTGCTGGAGAACACACATACACCTACTCACACGTACAGTGTTGGCTAAAATGTGGTTTACCCCAGCCAAGTTCGGTACAGGCATCCTGGCAATGGTAGCAAACAAACCAAATGGGGCCGTCGGTAACTGGAGATGAAAATCGATTTTCACTCACTGCCCCGTTGCCAGTTCCCACAACTGTCTCGTCCGTTGCTCTCTTTGTCTCGCGTTGGAACCGCTTTGTTTTCGGTATCCTCGATGCTGCCCGAAGGTATCCATGGTGATATATGTGTATAATTTTTGTGGGTCATCGGAGCGTGGCGCATAAGAAGTACACGGAAAACGGGGAAAATGAAATTGGAGGCTCCCTTTATCGGACAGCTGTTTCGATGTGTTTCTCCACATGAGGGGTAAAGGAGTGTCTGGCAGCACTTCACCGCAGGTGGTCAATTTAAACGGAGGATCTTTTTTTTTCTCAAACACGGCCACGAAAAGCCACAGGCGTGATAAACACAGCAAATAATTCCGCGTTCCATGCTGGCCGACGTACGCCCGCTGGGGTAAACAAAATGTGCATTATTAATGGGTCCGTTCAACTGGTCGACGTTTGCCGGAGCGTTCGACGGATAAATTGGGCTGTTCGTCTCTTTTTTACGACCCGAACGTTGGCGAACTCCTTTACGATTCGATTGGTATGGGTAACCTTACCACCTTTTTTCATGTGTCGAGGCTGCCCCGCTTTCGGTACAAACTACCAGGCGGCTCCACTGTCGGTGGGTTTCGCCGTTCGTTTTTTTTTCTCTGCGGATGTAATCTTACTGAAAGTGAAGAAAGCTTAACGCTTAAAGCAGGGATAGGATTAAGGTTGCCTTCGGGGTGAGCTAATCCCAACGCTTGGGCCGACAGAAGATTACAGCTCTGGTTTGAGGTATTAAAAAGAAATTCCGTCACTAACGCTAACGGCAACTGACGCTCTGACTGTTTTGGAACATTTCGATTAATCGACTCCCAACCACATTTCACTAGGCCAGGATGATTGTTATCAGGAAATAAATACATACTGTAATGACAAAGTATAATTAAATAACTTTTGCTTTATCACATTCAAAGTCTGGTGTAATTCATATGGAATTAAAATGCCGCTGATTACATACATTAGTGACTTTTTTTTACAAATGTTAAAGAAAATTGTAAAAAACTGTTTTTTTTTAAATTGACCGCCAGTTTGTGTTAGAAAACTTACACTTATAAAAAGAAAGGGAATTCCATTTCAAGCTCGAATACGTTCTGGTTTAAATATCGTGAAGGAATCCCACAGTGTGATTATGTTTTTTTCAAGATGATGAATTTCCGCCAAAATTAAAATTTCTAAATGTTTAGCTCTTAGTTCACCGTAGTTTATCTGCTCAATCTCGAAAAAGTTCAAAATTCCTATGCTCTGTCCACCGGCGTGTATCTAAAGCAAAAAAAAAACACTTCAGAAGTGCTTTTTGCATACGAAATATAAAAATGCCAGAAAACCAGATACGCTCACTCTCTGCTCGACGTGAAAGCAACTGGTGAAGGAATTTTAATTTCAAACGTGCCATCACCGCCATCTACGAAGCACATTTTTTTCAACTTCTGTTCACATAAGGTTCTCGAAAGTGAAAACTTTACCCGTGAAAATACTGTGAAACGTGGTATGTCTCTAGGGAATAGAAGCTTCCTGTGGCAAACTATTAAACTGCAATTACATTTTGCCTTACGCGAGCCCAAACGAAATGCTCGGCAAACGACAACGACAAGGTTCCCCTCGCTCGAATTGTATTGCTGGAAGCAATAAACTCTGTATCAATACGCTGTTTGACTGGTGAAAATTTCCGACCCCATCAAAAACCACGCAACGGATTGCGAACAACTTGTTCGCTTCCTTTGCCGCCAGCCTGAAGCGTTTATTATTCCTCTCCCATTGCGAAACACCTTTTCGGTACGTGTTTCTTTACGAGGCGCCAAATGCATGCGGAACTAGACTGGCAGGGGAGATTTTTAACAGCTTCTTACTCCATCTGGCATATTGGCATTGTTTCTTCATTTTTTGTTTCTCCCTATATTTCCATAAAGAAAAAAAACCTCTTTACCAAGCAGGAGTTTCAAAATCTGAAGCTAATATCGGTTTCAACGTTTTATTCCATCCACTTCTATCTCTATTTTGTTGTTTTTCGTTTGTTTCAAAGGACTTGCTTATGTTGGCTGGTAAGCGTATATGCGTACATGCGGTTTTATCGAAAAATCCTTCTGAAATTCTGAAGAAGCAATATAATAGCGAAAAACATCGTTCGCGAGCATAACATGGAAACAAACTCTCTCAAAAGAGTTCTTTGCTCGTCTTTGCTGAAGGTACACACTTCATCTGATAACCTAAACTTTTTGTAAAACTGATGAACTGCTGCGTGCAGCAGCTTTGGCAATAAAAGGTTTTTAGTCATATAATGTATTTTATTAATTTCTAAAGGTAGTTGATGAAGTATCTTTTTTTGATAAGCATGCTCAGTACTAAGATGTATGATTTCTCTCTTGATGAGTGTATTAAAATATCTTTTCAATACTAGCATCCAAGCCACTAATATATGACACATTAGCTTTTTCCAATTTTATTTTTGTTTACAGGATAGTTAACCGATTGAATATAAAGTTAGTAAGATTTTTGCACTATTTTTTTTACTCATGATTTAATTGACTTAAGTGTTGCTTTTCACTCATTGGAAATTGATCTCCGCTGGGCTTATGCTGCTTTCAACATGTTTTAAAAATAGTAATAATAAATTTCAATAATGCAAGAATAAAAATTATTGAAACGTATATGAATAGTCTATACTTTCAGTATAACTGACTTTCTACTGCTACACATCATCTAAAACATCTATGAGGATTATTCAGAATATTTTTAAAACTACTATTTGCACACATTTTGTACTATCTTTGAATTATAGTCAAGAACTTGAGTAGTTTACATTATATATTAGTAACTAGTAATTTTAAAGAAAGTAAAAAGTTCAATATTTAATTAACGTAGTACCGATGGTTTGTTTTTTCATTCTTTAAATGTTTACATAATGCGTGTGTGATTTCTTTTCCGAAAACCGCATACTAACTTTAACTCCCAACCAATTGCTACAAGGCAAAAAAATCGATTGGAAACTACACAAAACAAAAGGTAACATGATCGACCTCTTGCTTCCGATATCCCCACAGGCGACATTACGGCACAGGGTATCACCCATGGGGATTTGCGAGGCAAAGTAAATCCTCAATAAATATCCGCTCAAGCTGCTGTCACGGTTTAGGGAGCCTTATATGCGACAGAAGAAAAAAAAACGAATCTAAAGCCGGTGGAATTCCCGCT
Organism: Anopheles nili; assembly: GCF_943737925.1. Taxonomy (NCBI): domain Eukaryota; kingdom Metazoa; phylum Arthropoda; class Insecta; order Diptera; family Culicidae; genus Anopheles; species Anopheles nili. The sequence continues at coordinate 21,202,358 of NC_071291.1, forward strand.
TGGTGGCGATTTACCACTCGGGCGGTGAAAATGATTCCGTACACTCCTAAGCTGACCACCAGCCAATATTACCTGCAAAGAAACTCTAGAATCTCATCAGCGTTTCGGTGTGTTCAGGTTCACACCGCCTTGCATCGATTCTTGAATGAGAGGAAAGCAATATATGCGGGAATGAAATTGAAAAAATAATATACTGCCCCCGTTGTGCGATTTTTTACTTTATATCGTGAGCTTAAGCGAGCTATATAAACAAGGAAAATCCCTCATAACACTCACTTGCGTTTGTCGCTTCCACAAACGCTTCACAGACACTTCCCAGGTTACCGGTTGCGCGGAGGATAAATAAAACATAAATGAAAGTACCTTAATTCCCGTGGCATTCGAACCCAATAAGGTCATGCAGCGGAAATTCTTTTCCGACGCCTGACTGATATGGAAACAACAGTCAACGAACCATATTTGCATGCTGATGGTTTGAAAAGCGCCATGGAATCCTCACTTGTATCGAAAAAGACATATGATTGGCTTAAAGTGTTTAACACTGTTTTGTGTGGGACCATTTTGTAAAAATATAAAAACATCAGCAACGTCAGTAACGCATAAATATCAACAGTTTTTTTGTGGTTCACTGGGGAAATTCTTTTTCACATTGTTTCAAAACTAAGCTTTCATAAATCGTAGAAAATGTTTTATTACATTGAACTACCACCATTGCTCTACTATGGCCGCCATTGTTTGCGTGTTTTTTGGTATTATTTTATTATCCTTTTTTGACTAGAACGAAAAGCATGCTACCGATGGTGTAAAATATTTATCCCACTGTCACCGGCTTTCCAGGGCTATGTTTTTGCTGTTTAGTTGAACCCGACATTTGCCATTCCTCTAAGGGGGATCGTTGTCGACCGTAGGAATTGCTAAGACGACTAGCTTTTCATTTCCACGAGCGACGCCTGGAATGCGGAAACAACGAACGGTGAAACAAAAGTCGAGACATTCCGCTAAAACATACCATGTCATCAAGCTGCACATTTTGCACCATAACATAATTTCGACATTATTTTTCTGTGCTATTTTTCTCTCTCTCTCTCTCACCCTCTCAGCCTGATGGAAGCGGACTTTTGTTCGCTGCTAGCATAGCACCTTACTATAGACTGCATCGCGATGCTCCTTTTTTCCTCGTGGCATGGTTTTATCATTTTTAATAATCACTCGTACACCGTAGTATTGTGTGGCATCTCATGGTTGGTAGGCTAAAGATGGTTGCATCCTATGGAGCATTTGTTGCGATGAGCTTACAATCTGTGGTGCGAAACATATAAAAAGTAAGCCAAACCAAGAATGTGAACCGAACAATAAACGTGTTTTTTTTTCAGGCATGACACAATGACACAACTACTTTTCATCTTATTTCCAAACTCGAACCATCGCTTTCGCAATGAGTTGAATAAAATACTGACCGCATTGTTCCTCTTCTTTTCTTACTCGTGCCATTACTATAAACTTTAATCAATCAAAGCTTGACTGGTCGGAAAAAAGTTGCATCATTGCATGCGGTGTTTGCTCAACACATGCTTTGACCCTTTTGGTTCCCTTTGCGAATACTTCTCGGGTTTCTTGTTTGTAATTTGATGGCATAAACGTAAAGGGATAGAACTGTGCTTGTTCATGAAATCGTGTATTTTCATCGCTGCTCTCTAGTTTTTTTTCTATTCGAGAGAAAAGCACAGATGCAATTTATATTAAGCTGATATATTATTAAAAAGTAAAATAATGAAGAAAGGGCAATCAAAATGGTTTTACAATACTTCTCCAATTTTTTTTATGTATACTTCATTTTTCTCCATACACCAGGCGCCTCCATTTGCCGAAATAAACGTACTGTTGGGAATGTTGTATTCATCGATAGAAAATCAACTCAAAAACATAAAAATTGGTCATATTCTGATGATTTTCTGCTCTTTTTTCTTACATTAATTTCGTTAAATTTACATTAATGCTGATCGCAAAATTTTGTTATGTAAATAGATAATCTCAACTTACACCATTTGTATGCTATCTGTTTGGTGATTAATTCCTATACACGTGCAGGAGCAATCTAAACCGATCTCCGGTCGGCTATATATCTAAATAGCATAGCCGAATCGTTTATTAAACAATTTTAATTAGCATTCATGTCGGCCATCCTCTCTCTTCTCGTGCAAAAAAGCACTCATCAGCTTCAAAACTTACAAAACTCATCGTATATGTTGTTATTCACGCTTCACGAAAATCTGTGTCAGCGCCACGTACACGGAAATGATTTTTGAATTGCGGTTTTGTATGAACTGCGGGCCATGATTGATACATCGCAATTTGATGGGACATTCTGGCAGCATTATTACCTCGCCTTACACCGTACAATACTGCCATGCCCAACTCAACTCATGACGGGCGAGAGATTTGGGACTGACGTGATGACTATGGTGATCGTACCACTGATTGACGAGTTTGAGAGCTCATGGAAACTGTCCTCGCTGCTGCGCTGCCGGGAAATGGAAAATGAAATGGCAATACCGGTAAATAATTATTTGCTCTCAACCGGACCGACCTTTTCTATCTTTTCCGATGCGTAATCATTTAGTAATCGTTCGCCCCACATATCATGCAGTGGAGTATCTTTTTTATGTTGTTCATAAAATGTTGTCATAAATGCCTGTCATAAGCATACGTTCGCTTTCAATTTAGCAGACAGGCAAACATTGATTGGGATATATGTCTTTCTAATTCTACAATTCTCCAAGATAACATCCAAAATTCTCTAATCACAAGGTGGCTTATTCTGGTTGTTTTTTCAACTCTTAATGAGAAACTTCTAGCAATTTTACACAACAGCATGAGAGTTCATCTGAAATGTTACATACCCAATCATGTTGTACCTCCGGCTTGAGCTGTACGCTGGAGATGGTTGATGAATCGTTTCATAAAGCAGCACAGCTTTCTGCTTCCAATCGGACAAATCCGACAATTTGACAGAATGTTCGTTATCGGTTTGGACTGTAGCGGTGCTGAAACAGCGTTCCGCTTTGAAGATGAAACGAATGTCACATCGCTGCAGCATATCTGATGTTCTAATAGCTGTTTCCATGCTAATATACGGGTTGATTCTTATAGAGTATACGAAATCACTTGCTTCCGTTTGGTATGCACTGCTTCTTTTTACAGGTGCGCGTGTTTACCGCATGTCCTTCTTCTCAATGAATATTGCTCCATCTACTCGTGTGATAAGCTTCCATCCCTAGCACTTCCTTAAAGCACCAGCCGTCGGTACCATCTGTTGTATTGTTCGAACGATTGCATACGTATAAACATGGCATCTCTGTGTCATTTCCGAGAAGATGCCCAACAGGCGAAACAGTCCGCTAAAACAGTGAAAGGACATCAAAAAGAAAAGCATTGCTCATGTTACTGGCAACTGACAGCTCCGATGGACATTGCAGTTACGACTAACAACTATTTTTTGCATTAATAGTTTTGTTTTAACAAATGCCAAATGCATTTCCTCACAAGCGAATACTTCAAAGGGACTTTTGAATGTCATTGGTAATTTTGCACACTTCATTTTTACTTCGTATGAGCAAAATAATACGCAAGATTATCGTGTAATTTTTGAGAGAAAGTAATGAAAATATAAGCAAATACCTCAAAATTGCGAATAGGATGGCGTGGATAAACAACGAAATGTAAAGATTGCTATCCATTACAACGCCAACAGAAAGTCCGGCATCTAATGTGGATTTGCTTATGAGCCCGCTTGACCATTCGTACATTTTTCACAGCGCAATCTCGTCAGCCTATCTTAATTTACCCTAAAAGAGTTGTTTGCTCAGTGATTTGTAAACCGTCACCGAGCGCCGAAAGAATACCATTGGGCACGTGCGGACGGTACCCCGCAGTAACACATTTGCCGTGTTGCCATTAACGTCTGCTCGGAAGGAAAAATGAATGTCCCAAAAAAAAAATCGAAAAAAAATAGAGCCACGACGCTGGAAACGGCAAAAAAGGTGCAGAAAAGCCACCTCGTGCATGAGGTTGGTGCAACAATTTATCACCGGAGAACCGGAGGAGCTTTCCTCGAACAGCTATCACTTGAACAGCTTGAACTATACCCCGTACAGCGCACTTCCGGTCACGTGCTACGGCCGTGACGAAAATTCGTCTGTTACCTCCATTCGCTCGCCGCACCCGTTCCATGGCATAATTTCCCGCGTAAAAAGTCTCAGCTCGTGCTGCATCACTTTGCATTAACCCACTGCAGGGTGTCCGGTAGTGAGTGGCCTATCGCGTGCCACTGTCTGACCAGTGCAAGTAAGATCCTGTGTCCCCAATACACACATGTAAAACGTATCTGCGATGCGGTCGGACCTCGCAGTGAGTGATGAAAATGGGGCCGGTTTTCCGACGTGCGGTTCAACCTCGAAGCCACTGCCGCATAGCACCGGGTGCTATTGCCACGTAAACGTGAAGTCCGCTGAGATTATTTTTCTTTTGGTTCGTTTGTTTGTCCGCCGAATGCTCTAACATAACGCATGGCTAGTGTCGCTCATGTGGAAGTGGGATTCACTCGTCAAGCTGCTTTAAAAGCTTAATTGCTTGCAATTACGTACTTTTGAAGCATTAGTCATATTGCAATGAACAAGATATGTAACCAACCGTTGTACCTGTTTAATATGATCTCTGTGAAAAAGAGAGCCAACGATCTGGTTGAGAGCGAGAGAGAGAGAGAGAGATAGTCCAAGGAAGAAATAGTACCACGCGCGAAACGTCATACCAGCGCGCGCGCCTAGTAGCAGCTACTAACACCCCGAACGTCCTACGCTGTCAAACCAGTGCGCCGAGTGAGTGTGCTTTAGTCGATTGTTTACCACCGTGCGGGACGTTTCGTTCGTCCGTTTCGTGCGTTCGTTGCTCGCTTTCGAAACCGCTTTTCAACTACGGGCCAAATTTTGTTTACCTTTCCGCACATCAGGCATCAATATCGGTTTGTGCCGCGTGTGGGATTCCATCCATCCGCGACCGTCCCTTGTGTCTTTGACACGCACACAAACGGTCCGATGAGTCAGTGGGTGGAACGGTTGCGTATGAATAATATTACATGACGACAAAACAGTACCGACGCGTGCCGCGTGTGTCTAGTGCTGTTGGAAAAACATATATTCACTTTCCTATGGTTGTGTGGTGGGGTGTTGGTGGTGTGCAAAAATCTTATCGATCCTCCTGGCCCGATCTAAGCAGTTGTTTTGCGGAGTGGAAGCAGTGAGCTTTATTAGCAAAACATCCAGGCTTCGTATCGACTACGACAGATGGGAATCGATGATTACGTTCCAATTGTATTAATAAGCAACCGAAAGCAGATGCGTGTTGTGAATTGTTATCTGTGTTATCTATGAATTGAAACTGCTTTCGGTGAACACAGACTACTATACTTAGGATAAGATGACAAGGACTTGCTTCTTCCTCTCACACAAAAAGCACGATCGTTTATGTGTATTAAGCCGTCAGAAGATGATATCCTTTGTATAGCGGGTGCTGCATGAACGTGTTATAACGTGCGATCGGGTACTTTAATTCGTGTTTCCAATGTAATGAGTTGGAGATTGAGCAAACAACATCCAAATTATGCTCGATATCTGTAAGATCGTAGAATGATACATTGGCTGATTTGTGAACTGGCCACAAATAGCATACCGACCCTGTCGTGTTCTGGTGATGTCCTATCGATTACGGCACATTTTGCTGATATTGTCTAGCTTTCTTTGGGGCCACCATCACAGCTACAAGGCCACGGCTTTCGATGACATAGAACGACCTGTTCCCCCTTTTGTGAAATGGAAGCCTTCAGAACGCGCATCCAACTGCCCACGCCGACGACTGGTGGATGGCTAGGGCGCAGGGCAAATATTCCACTGGTTCTCTTGGAGCCCGGTTCGGTTGGCTGGAGCTGCTACCGAATCAGTAATAGGATTAGCGGGATTAGGTGGTAAAATGGCGTACTACACCTCCTCGCACTCCAGCGCGATCGAACGCAAACAACGTGGCTCGTTTCATGCAATAATACAATTGTCTGACCTTCTGTCACCTGCTGCCAGCAGCGTCCGCGAAAGGCTAATCAGGTGGATAGGGAGTAAGGGCCTCTCTTCAGCGGCACTGAAGGCATTGTGCCGTTCCTTTAGAAAATGGCTGTACCTTGCATCCAACCGTAACCCGTAGCATGGAAAAGGCATCCAGTGGGGTCGGGAATGGGCGGATATTCGCGCTGGAATCGATCGACCGGCGGATTAGAACAATCTGTGAATTAAGTGAATTAACGCCCCATCCGACAGCCGAAGGATCCGGACTAAATCGAGGCAAGAGCCGAAGACTTTCTCCGAAGAAAAAGAAATACCATCTTGAAGGCCGTTGTCCGTAGGATCCACCCGTCTGGGAAGGAAGGGAATATTTTGCCTTTAATTGCCGAGTTTTAAACAAAATGAGGAGCCTTTTTGAAAACGTGGGTCCTTTTTCATCGTCCCGGCCGGCTGCTTAGCGTTCCTGGTAAAAACGTCGAGCTTAATTTCAACAACTACATCTGGGCCGATAAAAGTAATCCGCAAGGCGGGTCTGCCTTTTGGGAAAATTGAAATTCACACGTGCGTAACCGAGCACAGCCACGTGACGATACGGGTGCAGGACCCGAACCAGGTCGTGAGGCAAATATTACTGGCCCGTGCGTTGCTTTCATTTTGAGGTTGCTTGTTATTTACGTGCGCACGAGCAAACACACGACGCACTCCTTGGAACGAGCAACAGTCATTAGATAGATTCAACTTGGGCAGGAAATGGAAAGAAATGCATTAGGAAAAAAAAACACATCCAGATTCTACCGCAACCTACGCCATTTGTCTATGTTAGAGTATATTTAAAAGCCAGCTGAACTCGCACATACTTACATTAAGTTTCACATAGCATCACGACCTTTGCTAATGCACCGATAAAAAGGAAAAAGTGCTGTTGCTGTTGGGAATGAAATAGAACCAAAAATAGAAGATGCGCAAAATCCTTAATGCCAGAATCCCTTTCGCCTTCAGGATGAGAATCGGTTCGAGGTTCGTAAATTACGGGATCCGTAGGGATCCGACCCGTTTGTGTAATTTGCGGACATGTAATGAGTTTGCATGTTCGCAATTGAATTTAATCACCGTATCATGCGTTTGGCTGTGTGGAAAACAGGTCGCCATCTTCCGAGCCGTTTGGAAGATCAAAGCTTCACCGCACGAACGCGCCTGTGGGAGAACGATGCCTCGATCCGGTTCCTTTTCGCCCCATGGAGAGAACATCCCACTACTTGGCAGCCATGCCCAATGCACCCCTATTTTTACTGGATAATTTTTCCACCCTGAGACTTCATCTTTCGTCCCCGTTAGCTCTTATTTTGTGTTCCCTTCAGCCGCATTATACACCGGCCGAATAATGTGTGACAATTTTCCAACTTAATTAATGTGCTACTCGGAGCTGGGGTATGAAACCGGATGCGTTATTGAAGCGGCATAAAAAAAATGCTCATTGAATTTGCTCCACCAGTGATGCTTTCATTCTGCTCATCATGCCGCTCACCTTTGTCCGCCTCCGCATCTTATTGCCGTCGTAAGCGTTTGACATACTTTCGTTTGCTCGGTTTGGTCATAGAGCATTCCCGCGCAGTGGTAGATTGGTGCAGAAAAAATTTTAATTGGCTTGAGAGCTTTGCCGTGCGGCATGCATGGTTGAAGAATGCCCTTCCTGAGTGGTACGTATATGGCTGTTAATCTGTTGATGAGGACGCTGGTCGTCGGTGCACTAAATGCACCTGTTTCCTGGCGTTGTGCTGCGTCCCGATGCTCGACAGCTTTAGGGCTTTTAGGGCTAGAACATGTTGAAACATTCGGCACAATCTTCCTTCGCGTCGTTTACTCACTTCAGAACCCTTCAGTCCAGCACCCGGGGGTTGATGCGATGCTTTGCATAAAACGCACATTTTCACACAAAAGCCTACCTCCCAGCGCGCGTTGCATTGTGCCGTGTGGCGATGTGGGTCATTGCGTTCTTTCGGTAGTTTTGTTTTCCGTTTGCCATCCGACAAGATCCGATGGAATGCTCAAACGAGCTGCAAATAAATGGAAACGGGATGAGCAAAAAAAAACTCCGTACATTCTTCCCGCATCAGCGGCGACATGTCAGGGCTGATCCTGTGCCGCTACGGAGGGAGCATAGTGTGTGGGAAAATACGAACGAGTTCAAAATGAAACCACGGAATGCTACAAAGAATGAAGAAAATCTTTGCTTATCGGTGTGGCACGTTTAGAAGAACCATCCTCGGCAATAACTTGTGACACAGTTTCGCTTTCACCCGTCGTGGAGAGAGTGCCGGTTGTGGATTTTTAAAATTTTAATATTTGAAACACATCACGTGGAGCGTGGGAGGTATAATTTTTTGGAGTGCAACCTTACAGACGCTTGCAAACATACCCGTTTTTGAATGCTTTCCTAACAGGTGTAGTTGATTTCCCCTAGAATGGTTGAAACTGCTTTTTTTTTGTACTAAATACAGTGCATGTATGGTTTAAAATAATACTATAAACGACAATACAGAGGCCTTTGTTGGTAAAAGTATACAACAGGTAAAAGAAATAATTTTAACTCTAGAAACTTTTATGAAGCGATTGCAGTTTTATTTGTCCATCAGTCTTGAGGGGTTAACACATTTGACAGATTTATGCTTTGAAAATCGTACATAATACAATACGTCTCTTGCAGTGTTTCATACCACTGTATTTTATTTTTGTGTTTTATTATTGACCATAGCTTTGTGGATTGTTCTAAAAATTGTAGTCTTAGGAAAAGTAAATCGATTACTTAAGTCCAGGTTTGGATGCACGGCAGGAGCATTTCAATACAATTGACGGTGATTTCAAAAACCAAAGTCCATCACCCTGAACGCATGATCACATTTAACGTGCGTGGCCGTGAAAATTCCACCAATCCGTACCTTCTTACCACATGGCTTCGCAAGCACACACGCGGCATAAATCACAACACGAAAGGGGCTTTTAATGAGCTGGAATCACTTCCCGCCCATCGTATGATTCCCCAAAATGGTACCTTGTCGACGTGACCGCCTGTCGAGTGCCTCGACGGATCCATCCGTCCGGATTTGGTTCTCGATTTGGCAACCGATGGAACGGACGGAGTTGAAATGTGTGTGTGTGTTTCTGCTTGGCGCATACGTTGCCCTTTGCCGTGAGCACTAATTGAAGTCGAACTATTAGCATAAACGTGCCCACGAGTTGGAGGAAACCTGACGAAAAGGGGGCGCGCGGGCGATGTGAGCGATTGATAATTCAATATTTAAATTTGGGCCATTCCGCTTCATTTCCGCTTGTTCCGTTGATTCGAAGTTGTCATCAACGGCAGCAACGCCCCATCGGCCCGCACGATGGAAAGTGAAAAATGATGTCGATGTTTGCAGGAAGGCTTCCTCCGAGCACTCTCGGTTTCACTTTCGATTGGTTTACGAAGCTCAAACGCGCCCTGCCCGTGTCCGCTTCGATGATGGCATCATTTCCGTCTCGTCCGACCAATTTCAGCCAAACTCTCCCCAACAGGACGTGAGTTTCTCCACTGGACGCCAACTCGTGTGTTGGTTGCGTTGGCTGCCCGTGTTTGCTCTCGTCCTTCGAGAGAGGCCGCAACAAGTGGTCGTTTTTCCGCTTTTCCGCACCGCTGTGTGTCCGACCGTGCATGAGTGAGTGAGTGGGGAGAGACGCGTTTTAGATTAACGAACGGACGGAACGGCACGAAATCCTCGTCCTGGGAGACCAGACCATGTCCGCCACCACGGCACAGACGCCCCAGGCGTCGGGCGCCAACATTGGTGCCGGTCTGCTTGACAAACTGATCAGCTCGACCGTGCTCCACGAGGCACGGATTTACCCCGTCACTGTACCATCGATTACCGTGTACCGAGGTTCGCCGGACTTTGTCAATGCCTCCGAAATGACTTCAGCAACACCCACCGTCCTGACAACCGTCGTCCAGACGGACGATTTCGTCGTCCTGCCAGGTACTGCAAAGGGCTAGAAAATTTTCGATCCCATCTCTCATCGCAACAGATCAGCGCTACTATCTTTCCTGCTTTATGCCCACCATCTAATGGAACTTTCTACCTCTTCTTCTTCGTTTTTTTCCTTCTTGTTTCCTCACAGGGCCAGAGGATGTGCTGCTGCTCAACACGACCACTGGACTGTACCAGCAATCGGTGACGCTAACCGCACGGATGTATCCGATTGAGGCCACGGCGGCAAAGTCGATCTGGGGCCTACCGACGCTGATCTGGGGTATACTGATCGGAACGGTCGTGATACTGATCCTGATCCTTGCGACACTGTTTTTCTGCTGCTGGTTGCAGCCCCGTACGCGCAAGCTGCTCAACTCGAGCTACTACACAACTAGTGCCAACAACGGCAACGGTAAGAGCGCCTATTTTGGGCGAGTAAATTTCAATTGCTCTTATCTCGTATTCATAAACTGATTTTAAAGGCAAATAAGATCAATTTCAACCCATTACGGATAGTAGATGTCTTTTTGTTGACCAAATAAACGGGGCCTTTTTTCCACCACTTGTGGTTTTTTTTTTATAACATCTTTCATGCCCTCTAGCTTCACAGAGCTCGATCGTGGCCAAATCGTGCACCAGCAGCGACTCAAATCAACTAGTGATGCCGCTCTCGATTGGCATATGTCCACCACAGTACAGTGCCCCTCCACCACCTGCCGGCAGCACCAGCACCGCCACACCGCAACACACCGCAGCAAGTGGCAGCAACAACTCACTGCATCATGCTACCCATCCGGTTGGTACCTGTGCCCACCATACCTGTGGCGCAGTTGGCTCCATCGGGAACCAATCCTGTGGCGTGGCTCCCGGAGGACAGGATTATAGCCATGTAAAGTATGGTAGCTCACCGCAGCAGTACGCCGCTCAGCAATACGCCCATCACCATCACCATACGCAGCAACAACAACCGCAGCAGCAACACCACCAGCACCAGTGCATACACTATCAGCAGCAGTATAATCAGCAGCTCCAGCTTCATCAGCAGCAGCAGCAACACGTGCAGCACCACGGTCACCACGTGCATGGTCAGCAGCAGCAGCAACAACAGCAGTACAGCCCGTACAATCAGCACCAGTACTATCATCATCCTTCGCAGCAACACCAGCAGCAACAGCAGTACCTGCACTATCAACAGCATCAACAGCAGCATCATCAACAACAAAGGTTGCCTCGCGGGATACTAGTGGAAGGCAGCAAATAATGACGCTTGACTTGGATTTCAGGGAACACCACCATCAGCACCACCAGCAGCAACATCAACATCATCAACCATCCTCGGGTCATCCGTCGCCTTCGGGTCAGCTTGTGCACACGCAGCTACACAAATCCATGTGGGCGATCAATCCACTGTACGCGTCTAGCGGTGGTAAGTCCTGTCACTAGCATCAGTTCCAGGTTTGCGCTTTCCTACCGTTTTGCCTACCATTTTGCAGTGATCAACGACGATAACGAGGGTGACACGAGTACCACCTACCGGACACGATCCCTACCATCGTGGGGCAAGAACAAGCAGCGTCCGCTATCGAATGCGGACGATCTGGAGGAGCTGTACGCGAAGGTATCCGATCGTGGCAAGCAACAACTGGCGCCGGGCGCTTGCAGATCTCTCTCCATCAAACGTTTGCTTTCTCGCCGTAGGTGAACTTTAGCAAAAAACGACGCAACCGAATGCGCAACGATGAGGCCGCCATCATTGCGCTATGTCGGTCACGATCACAGAATTTGGCCGCCCTGCCGCTCACCAACGATCAGGATGCGGTGGTAGTGTACGACGAACGAACGGCTCTCTAATGTGGCCGTTCATGGCTTCCCGGGTCACTGTTTCTTGCGCTTAGCATAAAATACTGCAGAGATTCCGGAGATGGCGAGAAAAATTCTTAGCTGATTGCGTGATTCTTTGTTGGGTGATTATGAACATCGCCGTCGTTAAGATGTAGCAAATGTATGGTATTATAACAGCGCAATTTGTGCGTCGCTTTTCGTATCATGAACAAACGCTGAGAAGTTTCGCCGGTGTTGTAGCAACCGATCTAGTTCCAATTGATCATCTCCGCTTGTAGTTTGTTCAAAACCAAAGAGACGGACCGATGTCGTAAGTAGATCATTTGTATTTGCTAGAAGTGTAGTTGCAACTCACCGATGAGGAGGAAGCTGATTCCCGAGAAGAATTTGAAATTAGCATTCCTGTAATGTGCAGTGTTGCAGAGCGCATGCAATGAAAACTGCATTTCTTTTACGATAGGCTCACCGAATCTCTCTTCTACGCGTTTGGTAATATCGACTAAAGCCACAGTTACGTATAAAAATAAGAGCACCCGATGTGTGCGCGAAAGATGCATCAAAGTACTTTGTGTAGTATTATAGAGGAGAAAAAACCACTCCACAACCCACAGAGCTGTAAATGTGTTTGAAACAAGACTGACAAACGAACAAACAAAAGCATAAAGCTCGCATACATTTCATGCTACTTAACATCGGATAATCATAATGGAATAAAACACTATCTCCCGATGTAATGCTAGCGATTTAGAGATAGATAGAACAAAACTGTAAAAAAGCTAGACCGATGCATGCATACGGTAAACTATAACTGGAAAGAGTTTGCTCGTTGAATGATCTGGACGGACATATTTTGAAACATTCTTTCCCTACTATCATCAAAACCGAGGTGTTAGTCGAATCTTAAAACCCCAGTTCATTTTTCGTCGTTACAAGGGTAAAGATATCGTTCTAAAAAGAAGTTTGTGTAAAACTGAGATAGCGTTGAAGTCACTTCGAACAAGGTAAGAGTATGAAATTTTTCTTGCCAGATTTATCTCATCATTCGTCGTAGAAAATCATTACAAACTATTGAACAATAGTCGTATTATCCAGGAAAGGGAGCAAGAGAAACGATGAGCGAAGGATAGGATTGAGGATAATGTAATTGTTTAGCTTGATATGCAACCAGACACAGTTGGTTTCTGGACCAATTGGATAGGAGCGAAAAATAGAAAAATTTGTTTGAAATGCAAACCGAACATAGTTTGAAAGTAAAAAGTGAATTGATGAATTGAAAATCGGCGGACTAAGTCATTCAATCACGTAACGAAAGAACAAATGTTGATTGATCTCTCCATTGGAAATCATTTTTATTATGGTTTATTTCTCTATATACAGCTCTAGCACAATAAGACGCAACTAATTTTTCTTTGCATTGGTTTGTTATACTACATAATTTGGATTCGTTGCAACAAGAATAATCGTGAGCACGTGGATGCTCATAATTCAAATATGGATGTAGCGTGGTCTTTATGTGTCAAACTGTCGGCAGGACATACCTCATGCTTTGCTAGAGCCGTGTGTTCTATATACACCTTGTTTATGTTTGACATTTCTAGCTGTCAACGGTAAAAGCAATTTCTGTAAAACATTCGGAGCCGGAATAGTTTTTGATAAACCTGTATTTATTGCTGTGCATTACCGATTGCGGAATGTGAAAGAAAGATATATAGACAAGCTGTCTGCACTTTGTTACGATTCGTATCACACCGAACAGAATGGTATTTTACTTCAGCAGCAATGTTGTTCAGCCACCGGTGACGCTGTTCATGGGATTGGATAAGTATGAAAGTACGTCTTGGGAAGGTGTTGTTTACAAGTTACTCCATGCGCTGTTCATTCACATTTGTTTTCACAAATTGTTTTCTTAGATGAAGACCTAATCAAATGGGGCTGGCCAGAAGATGTGTGGTTTCACGTGGACAAAGTGTCATCGGCGCACGTGTACCTGCGGCTTGAAGCGGGTCAAACGCTGGACGATATACCAACAGCCGTTCTTGAAGACGCTTGCCAGCTAGTTAAGGCGAATAGCATCAACGGCAATAAGATGAACAATGTTGACATTGTGTACACGATGTGGGACAATCTGAAGAAAACACCCGCGATGGAGGTCGGTCAAGTATCGTTCCATCGCGACAAAGAGGTCCGCAAGTTTCGCGTTGAAAAACGCAGCAATGAAATCGTAAATCGGCTTAACAAAACAAAACGCGAAGAGTCAGTAGATTTTCGAGCGGAGCGAGAGAAACGGGACGCATCCGAGCGTGCAGATAAGAAGCGTGTTGCGAGGGAACAACGTGAACAGGAGAAAGAAGATCAGAAGCGGCGCCAGGAAGAGGCCGAACTGCGAAGCTACAACTCGCTGATGAAATCGGAAAACATGACTACTAACTATGACGCCGGTAATGATTCGGATGAGTTCATGTAGGTGAAGAGTTAGTTGGCCTCCGAGGAATTACGAATAAATTATTGAATGTTTTATTTTCGTGCTAAAAAGCTTTTCGGTACACATTCGAATGCAAGGAATCGAAGAAATGAATCATATTTGGCTAAGGTTCCATTGAAAGCGATAAATCAAATCCCATATCTAGAGAATCACGTTAACGGCAGCCAAAGCATCCCGAATCCACTGCGGGACGGTGTCATTAGGGTAACGAGTGGCTATGTAAGATTTTACAAATTCTGGAAACCGATCTTCTCGGATGGCTTCGCGCATATCGCCCATCAGTCTCAGTTGGAAGGCTACATTATGTACGCTGACGATGCTACAGGCCACTGGCTCAACGGTAACGATGTGATGCAAATAGGCTCGGGTATATGTTCGACACGTCGAACAATCGCAATCCTCATCTATCGGTCGCAAATCTTGAGCAAATGTGCGTTGCTTCAGGTTAATCTGCCCTGCCCGTGTCAGGGCACATCCGAAACGGGCCGTTCTCGTCGGGAACACACAATCGAACATATCGATGCCAAGTGCAACGCAAACCACGAGATCCGCGGCAAATCCGACTCCCATCAAGTATCGCGGTTTATCCTCTGGCAACAGATCGGTACAGAGATGTACCGTGCGCCAGAACTCATCCTTACTCTCACCACCGCTGAGGCCACCAACGGCGAATCCTCGTGTATTGCGTTTAGTCAATTCGGCTGCACAAACTCTCCTCAAATCTGGCTGTAAGCCACCTTGTACGATCGGGAAGATACTTTGATCATTGTCTCGTCCGTAGGCGGCAATGCTACGATCAAGCCAGCGAATCGTGCGGTGCATCGCTTCTTCAACTCTAGGTCCCGTCGTTGTAGTTTTGACCACATCGTCCAGCTGCATCATGATGTCCGCCCCGATGGCGTTCTGTATCTCCATGCTGCGTTCTGGTGTCAGCATGCACTCGCTTCCATCGTAAGGACTCTCGAAGCGCACGCCCTGCTCGGTTATCTCGGCCAGTTGCAGTAGCGACACCATCTGGAAACCACCGGAATCGGTCAGCAGCGCTCTCGGCCAACCCATGAATCGATGAAGACCGCCTGCCTTTTCCAGCACATCGGTTCCGGGACGCATTCCGAGATGATATGTATTACCGAGCATAATTCGGCAATCCAAAGCGAGCAGCTGTTCTGGGAGCACGCCCTTCAACGTGCCCTGCGTACCGACCGGCATAAAAACCGGTGTGTCGACGTCTGCATGCTGCACACTCATGACACCGACGCGGGCCTTCGTCACGCTGCACCTTGCGGTCACGCGGTACTGCAGCGGTGGTGATGACGAGGCGTCCGTGGTGTCGTTGGATTCACTGGGTATTGTTTCTGGCTTCATTGTTGATTTTGTTGCAGTCTCACGAATAACAAAATAACGTCCAGGCGCGTGTAGCCTTGCGGCGACTTTTTTAATTGCTCGCGATGTAAACATGCGATCGTTACCCGCCGCGAGTTCTTCTTCTTCCTGTTAGTCTTGCAGGCTGTCATTAGGCACATTTGCTACTATTATTTCAAATGTAATAGACAGAATTTATATTAATTTTTTAGTAATATATGATGTTGCAATATGTTTACATAAAGTATCATTATAATGATTCAAAATATAATTATACATTCTGTATTTATTATCGTTTGGTTGCTTGCATGATGTGCAATTGATGTTAGTGACGTTTTGCACATGCAACTTTCCTACACCGGCCTTCAAATGCTTTGAATTTTGACCATATCCCGATTTAATAGGCCTTTTGGAACGTTTAAGTACGTTTCAAAAACGTTTTTGTATGTGCTGGTTGAAGAAGAAAATCGGTACCTTCGGTATATTCTGAAATCTTACAGAATGACAACATCAAAAAGAAGTACCCTGGGAGTACGACAATGTACATTCAGCTCTAATTCAAAAATGCCAGAGGACTGGTTTAACGAAAAAATGGTCGACACACGTGTTGCACTTTAGGGCTTCCATCCCAGCATGTAATTGTGGCCAAATTCAAGCGAATGAGAAGAAGTGTGATCGATCTCGAGCATAACGAGAAAATATTTATATAGAGCCCCGGAATTATCTAGCTAGTTGATTAGAAAAGTATTTTGCTTACTCACTATGTCCTCACGCAGAGTCAATTTCATCGTATTTTTTCCGTTGTGATGCTCTGTTAACTATTTAAATTAGTTATTATTAACTAGTAATTTACTATTATTAATAACTATTGGAAAATTTGAATTATTGTTTAAATATCAATATACTAACTTTTTCCTAGGGGCTGTAACTTTTCATAAGCAGCCCTGCTTGACGTCGATGACAAAAAGATGGATGTGTTCAAATGTTCGTTACCTGTTTATGTTTCAACTGCAAAAGCATATCCGAAGGATGTACGGAACGATTGTTTTAAATCTTTCGGTTTTGGTATTCAAGATTAATAATCATTATAAATTAGCATTTTTTTAAAGATTTGTTTTATTTACGTTGGACAATATAGCACGAGGAAAAATTAAACATAGCTAGCAGTTTACCTAATGAAATGCGTCAGAGACTCTTGTTAATACCACGGTGCATTCATATAGACTTTGAGACATATCAAAATATCGTTAGTGCAGATCATCTAACCATATATAAACAAAAGTGTGCTATTGAAAACATTTGTTGTTTAGCTCATGACAATGCTGCTAACAAGTTTGGCAGTAACGCGGTGTACACATTTTGATTTGCCTATGCAGGTCTTTCAGCTTTAAATTATTTAATGACAACTATGTAATTTAACGCATTTTTGGGGTATCGCATCGCGTCATGGATAATAGATTTGCCGCTAACATGAGTCATACGACCGTTTACAAAAATGTAAACAACGGCCGCGTGTTGTGCTTCTCTCGCGGGAACCTCGTACGAGAGACAAGGTGACGTAAGCAATCACGCCATGTTTTTTCCCGTTTGTGATTGGTCGAAACAAGCATAGAGAGAGAGAGAATATGGATACGCTGCCGCTCTTGTTAGTTCACTTGCACCACGTACAGGGGAGAACGTAATTTGTAACATCCGTTACAATGGCAAGGACCGAGGCAGGGGAAAAAGGAGCGTAAATACACGTGTACTTTCTGGCGACTACGTACTCACTCAACAGGCGGCAGGAGTGCTGCTGCGGAGTGAGAAAGAATTGACTCATTATGATTGTGCAAAGTTAATACAAAATTGCTCAAGGGACGTTTCATGCTGGAGACTTTTCTGTTCGGTTACAAACCACACTAAAAAAATTAAAACCACGCTCGGTCTACAGTGGCGTGAGGCGGTTAGTTATTTGAGCCGCAAACGGCTAAAAATCAAAATGAGGAGAGAGAGAGAGACAAAGAGAGAAAATGTGAGAAAATGATATGCAAGTGAGAGAACTAGGTGAGTGAAAAACTCTCTGCGATTGCAGGGTACTTAGCGAAGTGAACTACCCTAATGGGCGTTTCGGTATGGTAGAATTAAATGCTTAAGGTACCTGGTGCAATTTGAAATTATGCTTTTGTTCAATTTGATAAAAGGCAAACCAATGTGATTGAGGATAAAGTGCAGTGAAGTTTTAACCGATGTAATGAGACTCTCGGCCTGCCATTTGAGCACACCACCCCTGCAGCTGTCAAATGTGAAGCGTCGCTCTCGCTTATGCCGGGAAATTTTCTCTCCCGATCGCAGCGCACCGAACCGTCGTGTTGTTGTTTCACCATTGCGTTGAATCGGGTCGCTATTTGATAAACGGGGACGTGTACCGTGGCGAGACCGCGTGCGAAGAAAGTCCATCTTCAAGAAACCCAGCAATTCCGCCCAGGTTCACCCGAACCTACCGGCCACAAAGAATTTGCCGCCCTTTATCGCCTTCTAAGTTAACGTGTTTCGTGGCCAAAGTGTGTGCTACTTTGTGGGCCAGCCTAGCTCACCGTGGCCGTGCAGCTACCGCCATCCGTTGTGCAAAATCAATTCCGTTGGGCCTTTACTTTCTCCCGCTGCGTGGCGTGTGTGGCATTTGTGTGTAATTCAGTGCTTAAGTTCCAACACGGCCTAGAAACGTCTGGTGCCTAATACGGCCTAGCAAAAATTGTGAATCTGCAACACCACCCACGAGTGAAGCGGTGCTGCACCAGTGCAAAAGGCTTTCCGCGTAATTTCCGTTCCGTGAACTGGCCACGGCACCACCTCATCGTCGCATTTCGTCTCGTGGCGTAGTGTGGTGCGGTACAAACGCGTAGAAAAGTGGTGTTCCGACCTCGCCTCGCTTTTGACGTTTCTCGTTGCGTGTGTCTGCTACAGCAACAGCAGCAGCTGCCCGGAAGCAGGAGAGGGAAGGCCCCGGAAGAGTGAAGAAAAAAAAATACAGTTTTCTTCGTCATCTCCCGGCGCTCCCCGCATTCACGGCGAAACGTCATCAGAAACATCGTCACATAACCAAATCGTCCGAATACAAGGTACGCCCCCGGCCTCGAGTGTCAAATGAGCCGACAAAACATAACCTTTGGTACTGTGCGCGCGGACCGAAGGATCACTTTTCAGTTTTTCACCGATTGAGCGTTTGTTCGTAAAAATATTCTACCGTACCCGGTTGCAGTATAAAAATAAACACACATTGTTCGCGTACCATGACGCAGACGTGCATGAGTAGGACCGCAAAAGCAGCTAGGCGTCGGGGACTGGCGTAACAGCATGGCCTATCGATCTCACGGCCGTGTAGTACTTCGTATAACCTCGCAGTCGGCATTTTATGCCACCCAAAACGACCACCTCATACCGTCTTGCGCCAGATATTCCTACTGGCATGGCTAAAGGGGTTTTTTTTGTATGTTTAAGCAACCTTCGATGGTGCGTGACAAAGCGGTAATACCTCTCCCAGAAACGGTTCATTCTTACCAATAATCCTCTCTTAACTATCGTGCAATACGTTTAACCCTTGATAGATGTTTTAAAAAAGCTGCGACAAATTCAACCGTAGATCGCATTTAAGAAGTGTTAAATTTAAGTGTGTTAAAACGCACTTCGGATCGGATGAGTGTTTCGTTATGGATCAGAATTTGTTAATCGTATGAGATGTAACTCGTAAATTTAAGGATCATGACTAGGAAAGCGTCAGTCAATTCCTTAATTCGTGCGTTTTGTGTTCCTTTTTCGACGCAAAAGATAACGATTTTTTGCAAATGTAGCAATTGCCGTCCGTTTTTATTTGATTCGTCTGTTGACAAAACATCGAACCACAATCTCCCGGGGATATCTGGCAAAACTGCAACGTTTTGATTGCGGTTCTTCTTTTTGTAGGTCAAACCTAACGGTTATTCCCACCCGGTTTTTAACAGAAAACCATTAGGCCTCGAATGCCGGTCCATCGCGCGTGGCTTTGTGCAATGGTATTACCCTGGAACAGGTTTTGCAATTCTCCCGGGTGGCAGGCACACCCGCTTCCTTAGCCTCTGTCCTTGAGTACCATCGTCCAAGGTAATTTGCAAAGTTCGTCCGATTCATTCGCGGCATGAAAAGTATCGATTGGCCAAAGAAACCCTTCAACGGGCCAGGGGCATTTCTTTCAAATGGAATCACTTCACGAGCTATAATGCGGCAGATAAAATAGCATTTGTGTACGGAAGTGAAAAACCGAGGCAGAATGTTTAGCAATCGCTACTTCGCACCTCGGTGATATATGGTTCCGTTTTACCTCAATTACCGTGGTGATGTTAATTGTATTTCCATCGAGCTTACCAGAACCTATTACGTGCGTGTCTTTCACAATTGCTGCGATGTTAAATTTCATTGATTCGTTCATGCGACGAGCTCATGCTACACATGCATATTTGAAACAAAAAAAAATCCACAGAATGATTGCTACATGACGACCGACCGGTTCGATGGAAGTATTGACCCTGACACGGATAATGCCCGCATTTGTGGGTTTGCGTGCATCAATAGGTTCTTTCAAGGATCGCAGACCCCTCCTGTCAAGATGTCTCCTTCCGTGCTTCGTACTATTTGCCGCACCTTTTTAGAGTAATTGTTTTTTGAGAAAAAAATTTGTTTGGGAGGACGATTCGTTGTTTTCCTTTTGCGAGGTTCGCTTACTAATCAGACGTTTAACGCTTCGAGAGGCAATACACGGTTTTTTTCTGGTGGAAGAGAGCTAAAAGTTGTCAGCTCGTATAATTACATCACGAATTATTCTTTATTTCACAATCAAAACCCATACTATCGACGTGCATGGTAGATCGAAAGAAGTTAATCATCGAAAGCTTTCCAACTTCTGGGTTGGGAAACCTGTTTTCGTCTTTTTCTTCCATTGCCTGGCCCTGGCTCAACGTAAATGTTTGTAGGCGAGGTTATGGAACATCGCCGTACGGTTCTTGGACATGCCACCGAAGGACTTAATTTATTATACGCTTTGCGCTTTTTTTCCCGAGCCATTCTCCGTTCTGCTTATGCGTGAACCATTCGCCACCGTCGGGGGCTAAGATGCGTTTATGCTGTTGTGCAGTACGAGGGAACCGGAAATATTGCATATTGCATCGATGCGGGAAAACAAGCAACGCATAAACAGCATTGGGTTCTTGTTGTTTTATTATTTCGCTTTGTTTTGCACTCAAGTCCAAACAGAAGAAATGCCTCATTGAAAAAGGTTCTTGTGGAGTTGTTGTCCGGCGGTTCCGGTTAGCGAACGGTTGGTTTGAAAATGATGCGTGCAGCCACGCGATCGAATTAGTTGTGTTCGTAAGGGATGCAAGCTTACTTATTGTAAGTAAGCTCAGTTTTTATTACATTTTAAATGACTAATGCAACTTAAAGTACCAATAAAGATGATTTCCGCTTTGAAATATACAAGAAAACTCCACTATTTGCGTACACTAGTGCTGAATTGCGCTAAATGTTAGTGTGCTTGGTTTGGCCGTAAACGTCCTAATTTGTCTCTAGATGCGATCGTTCTCGTGTGTGCATGTGTAATATTCGTTATCAAGAGAAGGCACACTGCAGAAAATTCCCCTTAAGCGAATGCAATCCTTACAGAGAGGGTATAATTTTCGACCCCACTCGAACGGAACGTGTTGAATGCACGGCGACTTTCTCTTCGAACTTATCTTACAGTTATGTTTCTCTCTCCATTTGCTGAAAATTTTACCTTGAAGTGTGATGTTTCTGTGCATATTCCGTGTGGATGCGGAAAAAGGCACGAATTTTTGCTCAAAAGAATCTTTTGAATGATTATTTTTTGTTAACCGCAAACTTCCATCCACGTATAATTTCTACGTTACGTGCCGTAGATGCGAGGGGATAGTTTTCTTCTCGAGCGCTTGGCGAACATCGCGCCTTTTTCAAAGCACTTCCAGCAAACAGGGAGAGGATGCAGCTATTAGCGGCTCGAGTGGGCATTTGAAGTGCTAATTGTTGCGACCTATGCCGAGCTTGAACGATAAATGCCAACGGAGACGATGGTGACAGCAATCGCACGCGTTATCACGCAGTGCAAGGCCCTAGCAGGATCAGCATGGCAAGTGGGTTATAAACTTGCTCCACGCCTTTCTCCATCCGTAGAGGTAATTTATCTCTTGATGGAAAGTGTAGCCCCCGATGGGGGGTTCTGATTTCAGTATGTCGTTTTTTCGCTTCGTTTGCCTGGTTTGTGCGGGCTTTTCAAGATGTGTATTTGTCGCGTAGACATGCGCGTGGTACCGTCAGGTGGCAATGCGTACTGGGCAACCCCGATCGTGCCCATTAACGTTGCCAATTTTTCTGATGTGGCAATGGAAGAGCTGCCGCTGCTGGGACTGGAGCAAATCGGCCTTTTTTCGCAACGGCTTTGCCAAGTCAATTGGGGCCACTGACGCTTACTGGCGAGCGACGGTTTTAATCTTGTTTGGTCAACGCAATACGACCGGCTTTGCAATATGACCGTAAAGTGTACACGGGCGGTGTAGAAACGGCAACACACTGTTCTGTTTTATCCAACCTGGGCTCTTGTTAATTGCCATCTAAAGACGATGCTCGTTATGGTAGCTCAGGACTCTAATATTTGGTTCGAGCATGTTTCATTTTGGGAACAAGTCGGCGAAATAATGCTTGTTATTTGTATGCTAACAGCTCCTTTGGCCTTTATGTAGGATGTGAATGTTGGCAAAACATCGCGAGTGATTAGGATTTACCTAGAAAAGTGTAGGCCGTTTAGCACATCCTGTGAAGGAGAACACTGTTGAGCGCTCGTTGGCTGTTTTTGATCATTAAAGCTTGCTTTGTTGGTTGCTTTTTAGGAAATAAATACTAACTTTTGAAATGGTTTACTGAGCAAAAGGAAGAGAGCATTTTTTGGTCTGTGTCGGAGATGCTCTCGGACGAACGTGACCACGCATGTCCCGGTCCTACGCATGGATCTAGTCCTCGAAAAGCGTTTCGTGTGTACGTTGGGTGTTCTAAAATTAAAACATCACATGCCACCCCACCGATGGATCGCTTTCTAGCTTCAGAAACAGCATAACCGTCTGCGATAGAGTAAATTGCATACCTTAGTTTCGATACGGTACGATTGTCGCACACGCATGCACTTTATTTCGGATCGTTTCTGAGATAAGTAGACTGCGCCATGCTGCAACCGGTTGAAGGTTTCTACCGGTTCAGTTCAATGCGTACGGAAATTGCGTAATGCTACGCACGTCGCTTCGTTGCAGAAAACAGCGAGTGTTCAACATGATCTTTAAAATTTGCGATGTATTCGTTCGTGTTCCAAAAGCAAAATTAATTACTTTCATAGTAATGACAGCATATTAAAAAAATATTTATTTTATTTCTTCAATATCTTTCATATTTGTTCTAAACTTAATACTTTATATTGAAATGTAACAATGCAACAATTATAATGCCAAGTATATTGAACAAATTAAGTAAAAAAAATGTTGAATATTTAGAAGTGTAGATTCCCCTGTAGTCATCTGAGAAGGTTATCGCTGTAGATGAAAGCGTACAGTTGGCGGGCTGAAGGAGGGACGAGTGGCCAACTCGTACGATGAGTCCAAAGATCGTTTGGCATGTATGCAAATGCCCGACCGAACGCACTTATGTACCGCGATCGGTGCTCTTATCGGGTGGTAGCGAGAGTTTTTCTTTTCATCCTCTATTTTTCCGACACGGACCCCGAGCATCGGTGGAAGGTTCAAAGTCGACTGATGTAACTGCGATCGGTGCGCCTCGCGAGACAAGACACTTCGCCTCGCTATGATCGCGAGAAGGATAGAGAGATCAAGAAAGAGAGTCGTCGCGCATGACTCGTAGACTTATTCGACATATGACGGGGAGTGGAAGGGAACAGTCTCGTAATCGCGCTATCGGTCATTGAAAGGATTTTCACCAACACGAGAAACCCAATTCACCTGCCACGTGTGTGTCGATGAAAGCGAAGGTTTGACAGTGAAAATTTGTTGGGCCACAGGCATGTTGGTGTTTTCATTTCCTTCCGCTTGCGTGGCTTTTCATTTTCGATATCTCTTTGGAAGGAAATTATTACCCCGAAGTTGTGCACCTGCTCATCGAATGGAAACTTGCACCAGAAGATCATGTGATCCGTATTAGAAAAATGAAACACCACCTGGTGCGCCCGTGGTATGGCTCACGTTACATCTGTTGGATAGATGACTGAAAATTGATGAAAAGGGAAGCGTTATAAATGTGTGCTTTCGTTTGTGCAATGGTTTTTTTTGCGACAATTAAGAAACGTGTCGACATTTGGGAGTAACAGTGCGGAAAATTCAAATTAGCTTGTTAGGAGGGCGAAAGTGATGCGACATTACTAAACACGTGTAATGGTTGATTCGACTGTTTTTATCTAGATGTAAACTAATATGTGGTGATTTCGACGTTTTTTATCTAAAAAAACCTGAGTTCCATACGACAATCACATCAAAAACACACGACAATCATACCAAACGTTGTGTTGTAGACGTAAACTTAAAACGTAAATATTTCATACAATTTCGATACTCATAGCCGTGGGATGAGACCAAAAATGAAACTTACTCTTCCAACCAATCAATTTAGACTGTTTTTTGTGTATAGCTTTTTTTTTATTCTCATGCCTTAGCAGATTCGCAAGATATTAGAAGCGAATAACAAACCCGTGTTGCGTCATTGGTGCGAAAAACAAAATCATGCCGCTTTTTTTGCGAGATCTCATGTTAACAAGTAGATACTGTTTCGCCGAATCACACCACCTCAGTGTCCCGATGATGGTAACATCCCCAGTGTAAAATCTCGTTCGGTAGAGCGCGAACAGGGCAACGGAAGGAAACACAAAATGCGTCAAAATAAGGCTGAACTCTAGTTCAAGTGGGTCCAACGGTCGATCAGCTGATCGCGAGTGCGCAATAGCTGTGGAACATGAGTACAATGATCAAAGAGCAGGAAGCTGTTGGACGCCGGGAGTAGCGTGGTATGCCTAACCAGACGCGGACACCATCAATCGACTGGCCAATTGAAGGCGAAGCGTTGTGTCGTGGCGGATTCAATCTTTTCGTGACATTAACGACCGATGCTGGCGTCGCGAGTACAAAAGGCCGAAGCCTATTCTGGTTTCAAGTTCAAGTTCATCTTTGTGATCATGCTAGCCGTAGCCGGCCGATTGATTCCCACATGACCGACCGGCTTTTGTATGCCCCTTTTGATGCGCCCGAGCGTAACCTTGCTGGATCCTTACCCGATTGTTGTCACACGCCGCTCAATTGGGACGATACTCTCTGAGCTCTGAGTCGTTGTGAGCCGGAATTTTCCGGACAGAAGTTATGCATGACCCAAATTCCAGTTCTAGCATTTCGAGCTTGGGTTTGGATGCCAAGCTTTGTTGATATTTTTGTACCAAGGAAGGTTTGTTTCTAATCGTAACGATATTAATCAATTTCATAATTTAGTAACGTAAATTACGATAGTCTTTTTTTTACCTTCTACTTCCCTTGTTTGCAGCTGGTATGGTGATTTCTAAAATAACACGCAACCTTATAGGTGTTGTAATTGCAGATCAATCAACTCGGACTTTTGATCTCGCTAATCACTCGCCAGGAAATACGCAAAGCTCGAACGACATTGTTTGGTAAACACTCGACTCGCAACCGGGAAAATAGTTCGTTCGGAAGCGAAGGCCCTTCGATTAGTTCCTTAGGTCCCGGTCGTGGTGCGATGTAACTGCGGATCGGTTGGCGCTAATCTTGTTTACCTTTAGCGCAACCCCTCCTTATCGATGCATTTAGCCCAGTGCCCTTTAGCCCCACTGGCCGATCTAATTGGCGTCCTCGTTGGGTTCATCGGACGGATTTGGACCACTTTGCATCTCAAGGGTGGTTCCCGTTGCAGCGCATGACCGTTCATTAACGTTGAACGATTAACTGAGTGTTGTTTTCCGGATCAGGACCGGAATGGGGAAATTCTGTTGTGCGCTGAACTGAGGAATTTGAAGCAGCCACCCTTTCTGCCCAGTATGTGCTACTTATTTGCAACCACTCGAAGGACAGTAACCCTTAGAAAATGATAGTGGGTCGGTATGTGAGCTATATCCTTTTCCAAAAGGGACAGAATCAACCCTAACTCTGGTACAGTACCAACAGAAATGCGGCATATTTCGTTGGCTCTAATATTCCCATGAACCGTCTTACTTTATGGGAAAAAAACTCGCTTCCATCGTCCAGAGTGCTGTGGGAACTCGGTGTTACACACGATTCAACCTTTGTGATACAACTTCATGTTTTGTGGTGGACCTACAAAGCTTCAATTACGACGCCTTCTAAACGCCGCGTCTTCCCGCTCATCGTTCGTCTGGGCTGAATAATTTATTCGCCAGATATTCGTTCTAGTAGCGTTTCTACTGCCCGATTCTTCTTCATCCCTAAGCCCTATTACCGCTCTTCCATAGGGGATCGGTATTTTTTATATTGTAGTTTCTTTCCGGTGGCGCCACTAGCGTAAACTAAGGCTCCAAAGTCGACCATGGCATGCTCTGGTAGCTGTTGCAGTGCGTTAGTTGTTCATTAATTTTGTACGTCCAACTGGCACCGTAGTGTTTGGCGCGCGTGGCATTGTAATATTAGCTACAGACGTATTGTCCGCACGAAAGGACATTCCGAGGGACGCTGCTATGTTTGAGGCTTTTTTCCATCCTGCAGCACGGCGGCGGTGTATTTGGAAAGAAAGCTGCAACCAATGTCGATCGGTGGCGTTAGTATGAAATGACAATGGTAAGGGTCTGTACGCATTGTATGGGGTGGTGTCATCACTACGCTACAAATAAAGGGTTCAGAAAATGTAAGCAACTCTTTGTATGCATGCTTTACGGAATGATTCATTTTACCTATGTTGCGTTCAGTTTCACACCACCAGTTGTAACTCGAACACAGCTAACCTCGAAGGCGGCCATCCCACATTCTCGTGGCCAATCGTGTCAATCGTCGTTTAGCTGGAATCTTTTTTTTTTCATTTGCACTTGCCATACTGATAAGCCCAGACTGCATCATCACAAAGGATCCCGTTCGATGGGATTTATTGTGTAAAATTTCCTTTATATTAATATCTTGTGGTGAGTTGCTTCGTGAGTTCATCCTAGAACAAAGTGTATGACGATTGGTTCCGATTTAAGGATTTATAGTTTGTTATACATTTTGTAGTTGTTTGTACATATATTTGTGTAAAATGTGCACTAAAAACTTTAATAAGCGCGCAACGAGTTAAAAAATCGTTTTGGCGTTTGAGTTGCCTCGTGCTTATAAGATCACGTGTCGGGAGAGACTTCGGCGAGAAAAATGACTAATAGGAATGAAACAATGTGATTCGTGGGAGCAGTAATGAGTACATTTGATTTGTAAGTGATAGCTTTACTTGAATTCAATTTTGTTAGTCAAAAAAAATTCCATTTCGATTTTTTTTAACGATTTATCAGTGTAGTGTATTGAAGTGCAGCTTACTTAAGAGGTATCCGAAATTAATTTTCTTCCCATTGCACTCGAGAATCGCCCTTAAACACGCCCATGATTGATCTCATCGTTTTCATCACATGATAACGCGATCGAAAAGTAGTGAAACTAGTTAAAATGGCGGGACGAAGTTCTCTCACACCCGCCGACCCTGGGCGCCTTTCCGGTCACGCACCTCGTACGGGTCGCGGACAGACGGTTTATCTCGTATAGCCTCCCTAGTTTTTTTTTTCGAAAGACCCCCCTGTGCATAAAGCGAGATCTGAGTAAGTTCAAGTAGCCAATTCAGATAGTGTATGCGTGCGAGCATGCGCGTGCACTTTGTACCTGTGCCACGTGATTTTGATGGTGGTGTATACGACGTGCGGTGGGTCATTATGGTGAATTAAATACCACACACCACTTCAGCCGCCGTCGACACTATGCTAACGTTTACATCGCAAGTGCTTACAGCTGCGATTCGGGCCCTCTCGTAGTTGATCACCTGTTTGCAAGCTGAAAAGTTTGCTGGACAAAAAAAAAACAAATCAAATAAAAATCCAGTCAGATTTGGTTGCTCCATCAGCCAGCTGTGCAGCATCTTTCTCCAATTTGCGATTGCCAGATAAGCTATCTCGGCCATTGTTTCTTTGCGATTCAGGACGGGATGGGGACAATTTGTGCTAATTTAGAACAATTGAATTAGTACTGAGCGATGCTGTGCGTGCAATATCGGTGTATGAGAGGCGCTTGCAGCATATGTGGTGAAGGTTGGAATCACGCTTGATTAAAGGGACGACTGCAAGCGCAGGGCATCGCATGCGTGATGGTTTGATAGCATGATCTGTTTTGACCTAAGCCGCACTCCAATCAAGACAGTGGAAATGGACTTTGGAAGGACATGCTCTCGTTTATGAAGTGTAAACTAGTCGCATCGTTTGAATGAACCGACCAGAGAGAATCCACGATGATAATCGCCCTTTTGCAGCTTGATTTTTCAAATTATTTTCACATTGATGGAGTTAGTTTAAAATCTAAGTAAAATACAGGCCAACACTTTTAAGCCTTTGGTAAACAAGTTTCTGCGTCTATTTCGCACTCTCTTCGCAATTGAGAACTCCAACCGGTTCCGAAATAGACGTTTGAGGTCACTATGAACGCATCGGCATTTGCATTATATCAGCGTATCATTATATCACGCTAGACGGTCCTCTGAGACCCTTTAGAGGGGAAGCGGTGGGGAATGCTTTGCAAGCCGGTTACGTTGGGTGGTAATTTTGTGCAGTAATTAATAACTTTTTGCACATGTCGCATAGCGTCATTCGTCGGTCAGCTTCGTCCCAAGATCGATCGTTTGCAGTTGGTTTCGGTAATAACGTATATTCTAACAATACTGACGAAAAAACATTTAGTTAAAGTGCGCGATAGGCTCTTTTTCGATGAGCCTAAGTTTCGTCAAGTTGGGTGAACACTGTACTACCTGGAACATGATTTGACAGTAATAGCGTGTGAAAAAAATGTTCAAAAGCGTTTGTTATTTTTTGTGCATCTTTGGAGCGATTAAATTCAGCACCTTTGCAAATTGATCTTCTGTTACGTCAAAAGCTCTGGGTGATCATTACGGGAATCTGTTTTTTGTGTCAATTTTAATTCATCGTTATCGTTGGTATGAGTACTAATTTTTTTTATCTTTTTTCTTTGCTCTCATCATGCAGGACTCGTCGCATTCCTTCAAGCTATAGTTGATCGTAGAACTGATTGAATCCTCGGTGGACCCCAGTACAGTTTGTGTGAGACTTGGTTTCGTTTAAACCATTTTAACTTCATCATCACAATTCCGTGTTTAAGTGTTTCGTGTTTGTACGTCGCTCTCGTGCGTGTGTCTCATAAGCCGTACGCCAACATTTGTGTCGTTGGGGCACAGGGAATCGATCATCCAATTCATCAGGAATATATTACCATCCAAAAATAAAACAAAATAGCATCATTGTTGTGACGTTAAGGTGATCGTGATCATTTGCTCGCAGTATACGGTAGCGTAATTCATTCGTGTTTTCTTTGGTGATTACAAGTCATAGTTTGTTGAAGAAATTGGTTCAAATTTTACACTTTACTGGTGAATTAACGATAAGGCAGACAAATTAGGTGTGCATTGTGAGTGACAATTCCTTAAATTTAGCTAAATAGCTACACGAATTAGAAGAAACCAACTTTGACACCAAGGGCACTAAACTCAATCATTAATTCACGAAACACTACCTAACCACAACTTGTGTATGTAGCAATTGTATTGAGCGAAAAGTGTTAAGCAAAACGTCAAATTTTCGTCAAAATGTTCTTCGAGGATGATGATAAGTAAGTAACACCCAGCAGGAAGCTGTGTACTGTTTTTCGATGCTTTCGTTTGAAAACATCAAGTTGTTATTTTTTCATTTCAATTTTATATTTGATGCTTTTTGATCTAAATTGTTATTAACCTAAAATTTTTATTATTACGTAACAACTTGAACATTAACATTATTTATTTACTTCCACTTGTTCTGGATGAAAATCGGAATATGTACTTTTAGCATACAAACACATTTCGTGTTGATAATTTGTATTACTTATCTACATCTTGTAATCATTTTCGACTACTTTTAGCACTAACTTGCATGTCAAAATCAAAAAGCTGTAAGAACTCGCAATTTTCTACCTTTTGTTCTATATCTGTTTTGTAGAATGGCTTTCGTTCTTTTGCAGCTTGTATTACTATCTATTTCTTAATGTAACTTATTGTCTTAATATACTGTATTGTTGTAGTTCACTATCACAAATGTTGTGCCGTGTGTAAACAACAATCCGCTTCAATTTAAGTCACATTTTTATGAAATCGCTCACCAGCTCGTGTATGTCCATTGGCATCGATTATCGCACTGTGGTTGTTACGATTTTTGGATCTTAGGCGCACGTGTTTACGTTTTATCTATTGCGTCGGTTCTTATCTTCGAAGTTCGACGCTTATCACTTCATTTGAGTCATCGACGATCGATGAACTCCCAGCAGTTCCAAAGGTCCATTCCATCCATTCGCGATGTCCATCGAGCGTAACCCTGCAACGCATGTGTACTGCTCGGGATTTGGAGCATTTCTGAACCATTTTTCTGGCACTTCGTAATCCTTCAGAAGGTTGACGTGGTACCAAATCGGTTTGTGCAGTAAACTGGCACCAGGAGCCCAATAATGAATCGATAAGCAACCGGTAGGAAATGCACCGCATGGGTTGTTATCTCAACGCCTTCTCCGCGATACGCATGCCTATAATGCCTCACGGTGACCCTCGATCGGTACAAAGTCCACCTAAGGGAATCCGAACAAATCTTCCATAGTCCCACGGCGATCCTTATCGCAAGAACGTAGGCCTGGGACAAGTGTGTATACTTGTGAACTACTCGGCAAAGTAAAAGGTGATCGATAAGAGGCACTACATACATTTTGTCTTGGAGGTTTAGCAGAAGGCATTCTAAAAGTAAGCAGCAGTTTGTAGCTCAGATGATATCTTTCCAATTCTCTAAGTTTAGTTACTTCCAGTACTTGGGTCTTTTATCTTCTTGTGAGCGTTACTTATAAATGACCTGTTATCGTTTGATAACTTCAGGTCAGGTCCATAATGCGGTTCTCATAATCGCACTGTAAATTAGTTTATTTTTAAAACGCTTCCATTCTGCAATTGCAACCCCCACATTCTCATTACCTAATCCTTGTGGTGGAGGTGAGATTAGCAGCGATAAGCAGCAAAGGTGCAGGCTCCCATACGTGCCTTACATAATGGAAAAGCAGACCTCAGGGAGAAGAGATTTGCAAAACTCAAATCTCAACAGTACATCAATAAAATTTTAAAGCCACCCTATGATTATCACAACACCGTGCGCACCAGTTTGCTGTACATTAGATTATACTGACATTTGGAACGAATCTAATCTTATCACCGTTAGCAATGCGAGAACACAGATCCAGCCTAAATGTTGGGATAAAACAGTCGGTTCTTCATTCAGCATTAGGTGCATATCATTAATCCAGCGCAGTAGGATTGATCTTGAGGTTTGGAGCACTCGTATGACGTCCTGTAAAACCGTTGCCATTTGTTCGAAATCGGCAATCGTCGAAGGCGGTGTCCTTATCGCACCATGTTTTGTGCCGAAAATTTAAGCCAAAGATATAAGCTCGTGTGCGTTATCGGACCGTTTTGCGACCAACCGAACATTGGAAGGAACCGATGCTGATGGGTAAAGTACTGAGATAAGATTCGGACGATAAGCAGGTTTCCCTGTGGCGATAGTATCCTCAAAGAGAAGGGGTACGTTTCGATTCCTTTTCTGTTTTTTTTCTTTCATCCTCCTGCAACACCCTTTACTATGACTTGGGGTTCTTCTGGCGTGCTGCACGGGTGCCCTTTTTATGTTTGTGACCGCACCGGTGCAACACTCAGTTCGCGCTACTACACGCTACGGTGCAGTGGTTCTTGACATCGGTCCGCTTCGGTTGCTCGGTTCCGTGTTTTACCGCAGCTGGTTACCACGCC
Organism: Anopheles nili; assembly: GCF_943737925.1. Taxonomy (NCBI): domain Eukaryota; kingdom Metazoa; phylum Arthropoda; class Insecta; order Diptera; family Culicidae; genus Anopheles; species Anopheles nili. The sequence continues at coordinate 21,234,292 of NC_071291.1, forward strand.
AACCTTTCTGGTTCTCGTGCCCTGCAGTTGCTGATCAGCATTCACTCCCTATTTCTTCATTGCGTACGCGTTTTTGTACATACAGGATGGGCCAGCAAAAGTAAGAGTAGTGGTGCTAATCGGAAGGGCAGAACCGATCGTTGATTGATTTATGGGAGGGTTGGTTGGGCTTGAGGTGGTTGGTTAAGTGAAAAGGTTTCTCTTACGTAAATTGTCGATTTTCGATTTACTTAGTTATCTTGCTTCACAGAGGCTTTCCCTAGGGAGTGACATTATTTCGATTCTATTTCAAATCTATCTATTAACTTTGAAATGCTCACTGAAAATGACTCCCTAGGATGATAGATGCATGCATGGCGTGTTTTGAACAACTAATGCTTATTGTTAACAGTAATGCTACAGTAGTCTATCGCTAACTTCCTATGTTAAAAGCTTTTGGTGATCTCATGCCATTTTTTGCTGTATTCGTTCAATATCTTGCATGGGATATGTATGGTACAATTTTACTAATTTTTCCGGTTTTTTTTCAAAATTTCAACGAAACCTCGGAACAACAGCATGGAGAGCGCGTGGGTGCAGACGGCCATCGGCGCGATCAAAATCTTCACGATGATGTACGACATCATCACGATGCCGATTTACCTGGCCATCCAGCGTCCGTGGAAGCGAAGACAGCTAGCCAGGAGAGTGAAAGTAAGTGTACAATAGAGTGACAATTTGTTTTTAAAATTCAATTCGTTCTTTCCTGGGTTACATAACCCCGTTCTGCTATATTGCGAGTTAGTATTGCGTTCATATAAGAAGTTTGTAATATTCCGCACGTCACAATTTGAGTTATCGTCGGTTTCGAATACCTCACAAAACAGCGATATGGTGGGATTAGCAGCCAACACCGTACCTTGCAATGGTAAAGACGCACTTTGTAAGAAGAAATCAAGTATTTTCTTTCCTGGCTTAAGTCCCCTGCTCGCATGGAGATTAGGGACGACGGTTGTTAAGATTGCCTTGACGGTTTAAGTGTACGCGCAGTTATTTGTTTCTTCAAGTTTGCTCTTGCTATCCTGCTTATCACAATCACAGTTATCTAAATTTTGGTAGCTTTGGGTCCACTTTGTTCAAAGAAGTGACGATTTGTGGACGGTGTAGGGAGGCTAGATTCGTCCATTTATCACAAGGTTTAGTTAAATTTGGCAACATGTGCAAAAAATAATGGATGACTTTTTTTTTCGGCTGGAAGACTTTCAATGCAATATGTCTTATAACGCCTTAAAGTATCCACCGGTTCATCGGAAAGGGGTGATGGAGCTCATCTATACCTTCTCAAAGGTGCTCCGGTTGCGTGCTTTTCCGAGTTGTATGACCGTGACCATGGAGGAGTAGAAATGATTAGCGATCGGTCGTTACCGGGAAACGGGGGGCTTATGGTTTGTATAAAAAATTGTTTCCTGTAGTCCTAAGAACACCCTACGTTCTAGTGCTAGTGGTCAATATATCTGCCCTTGGCGTGTCTTGCAAGTTTTCAACCGTAAACTGCCCAAGCCGAAGGGTGGTTGTTATGGAGTAGCAGTAGTAATAAGTTGCACACTCTGTAAACTGCGGTTTTGGCAACAGCTATGATGATTGTACACAGGATTGAGTTTTATGGCAAGGCAAAGTATATGCCTGCACATCGAATGGTTATACCGTGAAGTGAGTGTTCAAGTGAGATAGAATATAAAAGAAGAAGAGAAAATTGAACATAATTCATATTTTAGAATAATAAGAAAATACGCTCAATTTATCGTGACATAACAATCGTACGTATTTTATGCTTTGTAGGCCAAGATCATTCAGCAGGACTCCAGCTCAGTCACGTACCGGTCGGTCGATTCGCCCGGAGAAATGCACGTCAAGATGCTGCAGAACAACATTGACACGCTCGAGCGCATGTTTAACTTCGTCACGAAGGTGCACACGACCAAGCGGTGCATCGGTACGCGCAAAATCCTGAGCGAGGAGGACGAGATGCAGTCGAACGGGCGGATGTTCAAGAAGTTCCGCATGGGCGAGTATATGTGGCGCAACTTCATCGAGACGGAGCACGCGGCGGCGTGTTTTGGGCGCGGCCTTCGAGAGCTTGGCCAGCAGCCGAAGCAGAACATCGTGATCTTCGCGGAAACGCGAGCAGAATGGATGATCGCGGCGCACGGGTGCTTTAAGCAGAACATGCCGGTTGTGACGATTTACGCGACGCTCGGGGATGACGGTGTGGCGCACGGTATCAACGAAACCGAGGTGACGACCGTTATCACGTCACACGAACTGCTGCCCAAGTTCAAGAGCGTGCTAAATGTGACACCGAACGTGAAGAAAATCATCTTCATGGAGGATCAGCTACACCCTACTGAAACGACCGGATTCAAGGATGGCGTCGAAATCATTCCCTTCAGCAAAGTCATCGAGATGGGCAACTCGAGCAAGATTCGTGAGTTGACATGAGATATTCGCTACGTTCGAAATGATCTTTCTAATCGTGTGCTTCTCGTTACAGCTGGTTCTCCTCCGACATCCGAAGACACGGCTATCATCATGTATACGTCTGGTTCGACCGGCACTCCGAAGGGCGTCCTGCTGTCTCACGGAAACTGCATCGGAACGATGAAGAATTTCTGTGATATCTTCAAGATCTACCCTGACGATGTGCTGATTGGATTCCTGCCGCTTGCGCACGTGTTTGAATTGCTGGCGGAAAGCGTGTGCCTGCTAACCGGTGTCCCGATTGGCTACTCAACTCCGCTCACACTGATCGATTCGAGTAGTAAAGTGATGAAGGGCTGCAAAGGTGACGCCTCCGTTCTTCGGCCAACCTGCATGACATCGGTGCCAGTAAGTGGTGTCATAATGTCCAAGAGCTGGTATACGTGTATATGGGGTTAACTAATCGATGTCTGTTTTTCCCTACTGTAGCTTATTCTGGATCGAATTTCGAAGGGTATCAATGACAAAGTGAATGCTGAGGCTCCGATGAAAAAGGCATTCTTCAAGTTCGCTTATGGCTATAAATCGAAGTGGGTCGCACGAGGCTTCCAGACACCAATTTTGGATAAGTACGTTAATAGATTGATAGACAAAGGGTGTTAATAGATAACTTATTGTTTTTCTCATGCACATCACATTCATCTTTCCAGGATTATCTTTAAGAAAATTGCCAAACTGTTAGGAGGCCGCATTCGCAGTGTTTTGTCTGGTGGTGCACCCTTAGCAGCGGATACACACGAACAGATCAAGCTTTGCCTGTGCGTCGACGTGATTCAGGGCTACGGTTTAACGGAGACTACTGCTGGGGCAGCGGTAATGGACAGTACGTGTTGCTCGTTGAAGTGTGTTTGATGCTAGCGTTAGTAACATTTTGAATTGTTGTATGATTTTGCAGAATTTGACATGGAGTACAATCGGGTCGGTGCACCGTCCTCGAGTAACGACATCCGGTTAATTAACTGGGAGGAAGGAAATTATCGTGTCACCAACAAACCATATCCCCAGGGTGAGATTGTTATCGGAGGCACGACAGTCTCAAAGGGTTATTACAAGCTTCCCGGCAAGACGCAGGAAGATTTCTTTGAAGAGGACGGTCAACAGTGGTTCCGCACTGGCGATGTGGGCGAAGTCCATCCAGATGGTGCGCTCAAGATTATCGGTTAGTATGTGTGAACAAGTTTTATGTGACATTTTGGGCTAGATTGAGTTGATTCCAATCATTCACTTTTACTATTACTTTGTACTGTTTTCTTTTACAGACCGTAAGAAGGATTTGGTAAAACTGCAGGCAGGCGAATACGTTTCGCTCGGTAAGGTGGAATCGGAGATGAAAACGTGCCCCGTTGTGGAGAACATTTGCGTGTACGGTGACTCAACGAAACAGTTTACGGTCGCTCTTGTGGTGCCAAACCCGAAACATCTGGAGGAGATCGCTGAGCGACTAGAAATCCGTGGCGTTGAATTCGAAGATCTCTGCGATAACAAGAAGGTTGAAAAGGCAGTTCTACAGGAGCTGGCTGAACACGGACGGAAATGTAAGAGCTTCTGGCGTATATTTCTATCGTTTCTGGAAAAGTGAATATTTTTCTCCCCGCAGGCAAGCTGCATCGCAGTGAAATTCCCGCCGCAGTGTACCTATGCAAGGACATTTGGACGCCCGATATGGGTCTGGTAACGGCCGCCTTTAAGCTGAAACGCAAGGACATCCAAGAGCGGTATCAGGCCGAAATCAATAAGATGTATGCGTCGTAGATGCGTTAGTGCGAGGAAACACGCATTAATAATCAACTACTTCCCATCTAGAGAAACACAAACACATACACATACATACATGTTCATACCGAAGCCAGAAAGATGGGAAGGCAGTAGGGAAACAATCGTAATTAGTAAAACAACAAAATCCTCGTTGATATCGGCGTACGTGTACGCTTGAGTGACTGGTGCCGTCGGTGTAAGGTACAATCCGTGCGAATCCGATCTTTCGCGCAGTGCGCGTCCTGAGGCACAGGGGATCTCCGCTAGAGACAGGCTTGTGTTTGTACCGTTTGTTTTTTCGTGCTCCTTTCTGTTAAACAAATTAGTTGGTTCAGTGTGCAGTTCAGTGTAGAATAACACATAGAGGGCGATAGAGACGTAAAGGTGGAAGATATAGAGATTGACTGCGTGACTAAGTGACGAATACCAAATCGACAGGGTGGTGCAAAATGAAAAAGAACGTCAGCAAAAACGCTGACACTGAACGTTAAAACCAAAACTTGAATATCAAAGTGGAACATTGACACTTGAAAGGAAGGAAAGGAATTGCATCCGAGAAGATAAAACGGGGCATGAGATCTAGAGGAAGAGAGCTTGCTGCATCGAATGGGAATGTTTCGACTTCTTCGTATAATTATAAGCATACGAAATCGTTGCGCACTACAGGGCTAGTCGAATTCGGGAATATGAGTTTATTGTTTGTTTTTGTTTGTTTATTTTTTTTATTGTCTTTAGTTGAATGGGTGTTTAGTTGTAGGTGTTTGTTGCTTTACTTGAAGCGTTACAAGTGCACCTCTATTTTGCAGGTGTTTGTTGCGAAATGAAGCAAAATGTTAAGAAATCCCCGCGAGCAAAGAACAATGCGTGGTGATCGTAGAACGTTCCTTCGTTTATAGTTCACTGCTATCTTTTTAGTGATAGTTGCAATCCAATATTTGATTGCAAGAGCGATTGATCGATGAGCTGCGTGCGGTGTACTGCAATTTGTAGCAGTAGTCAGGATAAGTACACATACTAATGAGTTAGGGTCGGTAAAAGTGCATAACTGCGGCACATAGTTTCCTCCGCCTCGCTGAATTTGTGGCAGACACTCCGATCGGCAAAGCTTTGGAGTATTGTAAAGACCGATTAGATAGTGCGACTTTATTCAAAGCAGACCCGAAACCGATAAAAATCTGTTTCGAGCCAAATTTAGGAAGGTTAAATAAGTTTATTCAAAAGAAAAGTGCGGAGACTAAATTGCTGTAGGATGAAAGGGATGAAATAGGAATGAGTTGTCTTCAATAAACAGTAAAAATCATTGGTTATTTCTTGCGCGTCTTTCTGCACTGCCTCTGTTCTCTATCTATCTTTTCTGAATTTGTGACTGCCTTCTTTTCCCATCTTTCTTTTTTTGAATCTATTTTCACTATGCTAGAATCAGTCTGCTCTTGTTTGCCTTTGTTAAAATTATGCCAATCTATTTACGATCGATGTATAAAGTAGTAAGAAAATTACCAGTAATAAATTATTGTTATCATAGAATAGATTAGCTAAACAATTACAAACAGTAAAACAATTCGGTTGAAACCATTATCTTCTCGTAACCATACCGATGTATTTATGCTTAAAGAATTTCCACTCTTTCGGCTACACATTAAATATTTCAAAAAAGTGAAATAAGATTGGAAGGACATGCTATCAGAAGAAACTGAAAGCAAATCACGTGGAGCAGGCATGCATAGAATACATAGGATGCGGGAAGACTTAAAGGAGCGAACGTCTACTTAACGCCAGATGCGTGCTAGTTGTTACGAAAAATCCCTGCTAGATACAAGGTGCTGAAGCTCGAACCAATCTGCGTTCTGTATATATGGGAATTAGCTTAATTTTTAGCGATATAGAGTTAAGTTAAAGTACGTAGCAAGATAATGCCCTGGGTGTATAAAAGGATACAATAAACTTACTTTTGATTTTCGTTTACCAATGGCTTCAACAGTAATGGCAACATGGGCTGTATTTTAATGGTCCGTTCGCATTAGTTAACTAACCATCTTTTGCATATGATAATTGGGATGGGTGTAGTATTGGGATAATATATGAGGGCAACAAAAGTTGAGTCATCATAATTCTAAAGACGGTAGTGCGATTTGTGCTAAGACATGCAACGGTACCAGAATGCGAGTTCCGAGAGTCTGATTAGGTATAGGAGGCCGAAGGAAAACATCGAACACAGGTGTGGCGCGTGAGGAAGAATCTGCGATTGTTTGGAAGTGTAAATCAGTCTAGCTTCGTTATGAAAATGATACCGAAAATGATGAATGACACAATAAAATTCACTAAATATCATACATCTTATAAAGCTGCGTATTTTCTAATTTCTACATTAAAGTAATATATATTGAGATGCTAAAAACAGATAGTCGATAGTTATCGTCATGTAACGGTTTGTGTTTATCGTTTTTGCTAATTTCTTTTGTAATCTCACATATAGATGGCGCTAGTATGATTGAACAACACACGGTGCTTTTTTAAAATTTTACTTTTTTTGGTTCAAAAGGAAATTGAAAATTGAAATATAAATATATATATATATATATATATATATATATATATATATATATATATATATATATATATATCTATGTATATATATGTATATATATATATATATATATATATATATATATATATATATATATATATATATATGTATATAAATATATATATATATATATATATATATATATATATATATATATATATATATATATATATATATATATATATATATATATATATATATATATATATATATATATAGATGAATAAATACAATATTACAATAATATATATATATGACAATGATATAACTGAATAATGTAATTTTATCATAATAGTTCCAAAACATTGAAGTAAAGTACATCGTTAATTTCGATAATTCTCGAATGGAAATTATAACAATGTAGCTTTAAACATCGTTGTAATTTTATTTTCTTAGATTGCTAACTGGGTTATACGATAGTTCAATAATTCACTTATTTTAAAATTTTGTGTTTTTCAAGAAGTTTTGTTCACACACTTTCTCTGATTATTTTCGTTTAAATTGGCTGATGGTCCCCCTTTAACATCACCCTTTGATATGTATACTCAACATGAAAACAATTAGGAAGCATGTGAGACGATTTTTGACTATACCATACTCTTATTGTAATTGAACTAGCTTACAGCACGTTACCATGGGGTTGATGAAAATAAAGCTAGTCTACAAATGCATGCTTTCCTGTGGTGGAATGTTAACGCAATTGTGGAAGGATTATATCAAGGATATGTCCAGATAATGTGATTTAATAACGTTTGCTGATTGATCCACTGTGTTAAACCGCGAGTAGACAACAATTGACAACGCTCTGCGCTGTGGGCTCGTACATGCTTTTATTGACACATAGTCTACGATGCTGCCATGGTTGGCCATGCTTTTAATTTATTTCCACCACGGATTCGACACTTTATGGCTCGTTTTTGTAATTGCTTGATAAAATTCATTATCCGTGCCCGCTACCAACGGCAAAACGGTACCATTTACTGGGTATGGTTTTGTGTGTGTAAAAGGATAATTCACCATCAGAGATAGCAACACAGTGGTGTCATTATCATCATCATCATCATTCGTGTGGAATCCACTGTAGGCTCTCGTGAGTCCCAAGCTGTCTTTGATGTTCAATGGCCGCAAGGCACCATTATGAGGCGGATCGGGCCCAAATGAAGCTCTGTTAATCATATTTGTTTCTAGGGGGGGGGGGGGGGGGGGGGTGACAATGTACTGTAATGTACAAATTTTTAATTTGTTCTATACTATATGAAGAGTGAATTGAAGACGGGCTTTTGCTCTTAATGAATCTGAATCGTCTGAAAGAACGTATTTCGCCAGTGAAACATAAAAATGTTTTGATATTTCCCTAAATCTTTAAGAAAATACCCTAAGTTTAGTTTATCAATAATCATAGATACATTAAATAAAGTAAAAATATAAAATTATTAGTAAATAAAGAATTATTCACAACTATACTGTAACTTTACATGCAGACATAAATATATTTAGTTTTTACTACCATTTCCTAGCTCCAGTAGGGCGAGTTCTATTTTTTTTCTGCGCATCAAAGACTTAATTTCGCATGCATTGTATGTTAGGTTTGCTGACTTTACTTGCTTTTCAAATGATTTGCACATCGACACCAGTAGAAAATCCACGGTCTCAAAGTTAACAACGGCACGCCACAGCTTATGCGACAGAACTGCACCGGAAGCACAGGAAGTGCTACATTCATCTATCACAGGCCGGATCGAGACAGTCATCAACAATTCCGATGGCACGCGATCGCGATGAACCCATAGAAAATAAACGTAAATCAAGCAAAAGCATCATATGTAAAATAGTGTTTCTTTCTTCATTTCTATCATTTCTTTATCCGTCCGGTTTTCTACGTGGTGTGAGGGATTCCTTTTGCGCGGTTTTCTGAGCCGAGCCCGGAAGCGAGTCCCGCGGGGGTTTACGCAACGGTCTGGTGCGTCCGGTGTGTTTTGCCCCGAGTCCCGGACAGCCTTCGTCGAGGCCATCGAGACTCGATTGACATGATTTGCATAGGCTGCAACCCAAGAGATGTTCGTTTGCCCGTTCGTCTCGCCGTCCTTCCGTTCGAGAGGCATCAGGATGCTCGATTGTTCCTGTGGTAGTGTTGCATTCATACATGTCTAGTGCCTTGACCACCCGAGGACAATATAATTTTCAGTTTGTTCGTGCCACGCATTTTATAAATACCGTAGCCGCTTTGAAGACCGAGCCTGATTTTCAATGTTTTTGTTATTTGGTATTTTTTACCAGCAATCGTAATGCCTCTCGAGACTGCAGCCAATGTTACGAGTTTTATGTTCCACTTAGAATTGTTTCTTGGCGTAATGATCTCGTCACGAAAAGCAAACGCCTGCAAGCCCTGGATTCAGCGAAATGTTCCAAACAAAGTGAGAGTTTTGATTAGGCTCAAAAACAAAAGCAATTTGTTGAGATGAAAAAATAGAAGAATGTATTACAAGATCGTCAACGAATCGTTCAAATTGAGCCACTGGACACGGAAGCCCTGCCGCGATTGTAAAGCGAAAGAAGGCGGCAAAGTGGGAACGTCCCCACTCTGCGGCAGTTGGACAAACAGCATTTCACGTTTTCTGTGTATCCTGTCCATGCTACCGGCGCCATCAGTCGCTCGATGTTAACAAGATCGTTAGCAGCTGAAATTTTACGCAGCGGGCATTGCTTGAAGTGTGGGCTGGAAATTAAAGCCCAATCTCAAATTCCTAAGCCCGGACCGGGAGGGAAGATTGGTGGGCTATATTCCATGGACGGAATTAAAACCCAAAAACTTGTCTAGCATCAAAAAGAGCAATGCTTTAGCCCGTCAAATGTGTCTCTGTCGAAATGCACATTACTGGAAGACAAAGATAAACGTTTGTTTGTCGATTCAAATTGGCTAAGATAATTTGCCAGTTTAGAAATGCGCTTTCAGGAGAAGATATAAAAAATGTGAAATAAAAAAAAGCCCAATTGTTACTCTTGAATACCTAGATTGCAAGGCGATATTGTCGACGTCTTTGCTAAACCTACCAAGGACGAAAAGCAGCTTCATCCAGCCGAGTAAATCCATTTAATATATTCGATGTCAACTTGGACATCGATTTGACCTACAAATTTCCCTTCAATTGAACCACCTTACAAGCACCCTCGCCTTATGCTCGGAAATGGCAGAGGAAAACTTCGCTTCCGCTCGACGGCAAAGAAGCCAGCAAAAATAATATAGATTGTTTTGCATTTGTGGAACACACCTCGGGTCAGGCGAGATGAAGGCAAAGTTTTGCTTGGAAATTAATTTCAAACCCGGGCCGCATCTGCTGGCTGTCGCCGACAGATTCTTCTTCACCGCGTTCACGATAACGCTAATATCGTTTATCATTTTAACATGCACCTAAGTAAGCGGACACATAATTGAATTGGTTTATCTATCATTTTCCTGCTCCTCGTTTTCATCGCTTTGGCGTAGGTGAAGAGAGAACGAAAAATATGAGCGCAAATGATGGGAAACTAATCCCAACATTCGACGCATATTGATTGATCTCGAAAGATGAGTTGGCGGATCTTTTTCTGCCGCTTAGCAGTTCGAAGCCCGTGGGCGACGGTAGGAAATTGAAAGTGACGTTGCGCGTGAGAGTGGGTTGCACGGAACTTCATTAAATTAATAATAGAACTTTTTCCGATTTAGGAGAGAGTTTTTTTTGTTCTTGAAAAATAAATTTCTAACGTGCGTTGAAGTTTTTGTCCCAGTTTGTCTTTTGCATACCCCGTCACGACACCATCCGAAGATTGAAAGGATTTTGAGCTCAACTAACGGCAAGACGCGGTTTAACTCGTGGGCTTAAGTGTCGAAGGCTCAAGTGACCTCGTCGAGCCGATTAACGGTGGTTCTCGGCGAGGCCGATTCAACCATCTCGCGAGTGTTAAACAATAACCCAACGAGCCCACTTCAGGCGCAAGTGTCCTCTTGTCCTGTTCGCTACAATCGATTGCATAATTATCGTCCAGCCACTCGAGCGTCTGGACAGCCGAGCTGTCTTTGTGTGGACCTCACTTGCTCTCAGAAAGCTCCCGCAGGAGGTCATAATGCAACCCGCTCAAGCCATTATTTTCCGGAGTCGACGGTGGAGATGCGCGGCATAGTCGGACCCAAGGGAAATTGCTTTTTGTTTTTCCCCCCATCCGGCTGGACCCAATCGACCTCCGTTGAACTCGCAGATATATTGAGTCATTCCCGCCCTCCCAACATCCTGCCTCTGCGCTCACGTGTACCCTAACGGCCACCAGATTACCCGATCGTTGTACTCGGAGGCCATTGACACGAACGTTCTGCCGTCATCGACCACCATCATCATTATCGTCATTGCTCGAAAGCGGCACCGGCCCGTTTGCTGTGGAGCTTCCTCACGTGTAGACGGTGGAAAATCGAGAAGGCGATTCGTTCCATTTGCACTGCTAGACTCTTCCCGGTTCGAAACCATCCTCAAGATGTAGTAGCATTGCGGACGTAATACTACACACGGCATGCCGCTGAATGAGTCGCTACCGCTTTCTTGAGAACGCTCCGCGTGTGCGTACGGGAAATCTTTGAAAAGTACCCAAAAGAGCATCTAGGAGGCGCCACGTCGCTCGTGGAAACGGAGTAGATCAAGCACACCTGTGTTGTCGGCACCGGAAGTCTACCAGTTGCACGTGCGGTGTACCGTATCTGCTCAAGATCCCGTACGGGTTGCAGGATAATGCGAAACATAGTGTTGTACCTCATTAAAGTAAACGGCCAAATAACGGACAACTTTTGCTGTGGTTTTTTTTGGATATATTTAAAGTTGGTTAATATGATGTCAAACAATAGTGTAATGACTTTACTGATGATTGATAAAACAGTCTGCGATTCGGGTTTATGTCTACTGCGTTTGATGGTATAATCGAAACTATAACTCAAACATGGTTATAAAAACTTCAATAGGTTCTATCGAATTAGCTTAACTGTTTTGTGTCATTTATTGGTGGTTGTATGTATTACCAAACTCCAATAACAAACATTCTATGTAATTTCATGCCAAAAAGAATTGTAACGATAGTTTTTATTGCGTGATATATGTCGTAAGTAACGTTTTCCTCATTATACTCAAACAAAAGTAGAAGATGGAAAGATCCAATAAAAAAACTAGTTTAAGTCATTAGTCATTACTCTTAAATTTAAACATACAAAGTCAAGCATATTGTGTTGCATCAGATAAATATAAAATCGTGAAGAAATGTTAAGCTTAATGCAATTTTTTAGTGTTTTCCCATTTTTTGAAGAAAAAAAAATCAGAAACAATCCAAATGCTTGTATTTTTCCATAACACGCTATATATTGGTTTTCGTTCGTTTCATCATAGTATATTTATTTTTGAAACAGAATGCGAAAATTAGTTGAGAAATATTTTAAATATGTTTTTGAGGAGATGACAATAGTAAAAAAACAAAATGCTATCACAGACGTTCTAGATCCGGCCCGGAATGATGCTGTTTGTTGCATTCATTCGGTAAAACTAGTACAGCTTAAGAAGACTCATGTTTCAACTTGGGTCGACACCGTTACACCATGAAGGGCACCCAGCGCCAGATAATCGTTAATGATAGATCGCGGTTGTGATTTTGCCTGAAGGCTCGAGCTTGCCCGAAGCACTTGATCACTTGACTTGACCAAGTCCACGGTCCATGAGCTACCGACCCTAATCCGATGAGTCATCGAACGCTAACAGCACGAAGGCTAACAATCCGCTGAAATACAACAAAAAAAAACGTGAACAAACTCCCAATTCAATCGTGCATGCGGCCGGTTGAGAAGCTCCAGGGGCGCAAGCAACCAAGCCCGCTTGTTTGAGCTTGTAAAACGGTCCCTGAACTTGCGGCAGAGTCGGGATCAGCAGCCGGGAACCGATTCTTAAACCCCTCCGCGGCACGTGTGGTTGGTCTGGATTAAACCCGTGGTGTTGGGGGGCCCCATCATCGGCTATAGCAGCGGGCTCTAATTAGCAATTTGCGGGCATACCAGGAAGCGAGCTTAATGGAAACAGACGAGGGCGATACGTTGGAGAAGATGCTCGAACAGATGCGCTGAGCAGCAAAAAAAGTCTACGAACGATTGAATCCCATATTCACCATCGAACCATCGCACCGAATGCTAACGACCGTGATGGTGTTTGGGTTGAGAATGGAGCAACAAAGCGGCACAATCCTATCATGCAAATAATTAGCAGCTACTCAGAGCAGACCAGCTCGCTTCTCCCACTGTTGATCGTGGGTTTTCCAACTGGCAAGGCGGATTAAATCAGTTTTCCAAGCGGGTGTGTTTTTTTTTCTCCTAGCTTGCCTGTACCAACCTCTTCCAGGCGTTCTTTGCTCGTTATCGAGGCGCCCGTTTTCTGCCAGATTAGTTTGGTCCCGTCGCATCGAACAAGGAAGTGAGCCCTTGCCACTAGGGTTTTGTCAAACTGAGCAACAACAATAAGTAGCGATTTATCGATTTGCATAACGAGCATTTCGTAAACCATTCGGAGGGGCTTTAGAAGAATTGGGAAAAAAAACCCATCGATAAGGCACAAGTTAAATTTAATCTCCTATTCCAAGTTTTGAGAAAATGATTTTAACTAATTCTCGTACCCTTATCAGCATGTCATGCTTGCCAATTGTAATTACATTTTATCTTTAATCAGGCAATGGCAGGCTGACGAATACCATAAGATTGAAACTTTCCGAATGGGGAATATGAACACAGTGTTAGATTAATTTTCTGGTCATTCTTTCCAAGAAAATCTGACAAAGTTGTTATTAATTTCATAATGATATATCATGTTGACAGATTCCGTTGAATTTTAACGGAACGCAAATAAAATATTTGCGCGTGTATAGCAACTGGTTTCTCTTTCTAAGAGATTTTCTGTGAGTAGATATGGATTATGAAATGATGTTTCAGGTTGTTGAAGGATACGTTGTTGAATAAGCGTGTTTTTCATATCCAAAATAAAAAACGTTTTAACTGAAAGGTGTAAGCTATGTATCGCACATATTTCACAAATATTTTTTTGATTCTAGATGTTGATGTAAACATTTCTGCCGTGAATTCCAAGTCGTTGCTCAGATTTCCATCGATCTGTCGCATCTCAGCATGTACATGTCGTTCACATAACATATTAAACTCCCGACGACGACGAATGTCCTTTTTCGTTCGGTGGTTTTCCGTCACTCAAAAGCAAGCTAGTGGTAAAAGCTGTAGTTGAAAAAGTTTGAATTCTTCGTCCCCGGGGGGTTTCACACATTCGAACTTGCAAGACGAAACGAACCACTAAAAGTTGGTGTTTGGGATTCATTGCAGCTTTTTTGTGCCATTTGTTGGGCTACAAACTTTTGTTTTTACGCGACGATTTCTTGTAGAACTTTCCAACAGTTCGTTAGCAGAATTGAAAGTGTATCGTAACGAAAGCTGTGCGCATATTGAGGAATAGATAGCAGAAGCCCTTTAAAAACGTGCTTATATTGAGCTGCTCGAATGATCACTTCCCGCGTAAAACAGATTCCAAGTTTCAAGCCATGGAAACAAGGACCGATGTACGGAGTTCGAATTTTAATTTCACTTCTTCGCTCCCCTTAACGTCGGCTCGTCCGTCCGAGACTTTCGGTTTCGAAAACGGAAAGGGAATGTGCCGAAACGCTGAAACTCTCGCAGATATGATTGGCAAACGAAAAAGGGTTTTTTTGTTTCGCTTCTCAGTTATTTTTTTTTGGTTGCATCCTCTTTCCGCGAAAATGAGATATTAAAGCAACCCTACGGAAGCGCTGAGGGCTCCAAATCCGATGATCGGTTTCGGTGGAATTCGAATCTTCTAGACGCCTCAAGTCGTGGGTTCTTTTTCTCATCCTGATCTCTCTCTCTCTCTCTCTCTCTCTCTCTCTCTGTCTCTCTCCGGACCCTTCTACATTGCAAAACTTTTATCCAAATCCATCCGTTTCGTCTGGCATGAAGATGATCAAAACTTCGCGTGGGGCAGGGCGCGTGCAAACCAAACTCGAGTACCTGACGAAAACGTAAAATGGATATGTTCCGATGGAAGAGCAAAAAAAAAACACATAGAAATTCCGCCCGACACAAGGGCGGTGTGAGGCAAGGGATGCCCTTGTCTTCCCATCTCCACCCGATCGTTGGGTTGTGTTACACGATTTCCAGTTTTCCAGGTCGTTCGTACTTACGCGAGCACCTCGCGGCCACGGTCATGGCCAAGTTCGTGCTTTTGAACCCTCGCCCAGGGATTGGGCCGTGAGAACCCTATCCCAGGCCAAGCCGTCGCGGCTTTTCTGCCCCAATGGGGTGCCGTTCGGCAGGGGAGTGCATGGTTATGTTTCGCAATCGCGATGCGCCCAACCGGGCGGGCCCATTCGTATGGAGTCACGCCAGCGCCAGCCGTGTGCACCAAGATGATCGTAACCGGGAACAATCGGAGGAAGTCACGGCTTCAGCTTCGTCAGCGAGACGGTAGACGTTTGAGGTGGGAGCATGACCGCGGATATGACCGCGAACACATGAGTTAGAAGTGAGGTTTGGTGACTTGAAGCGTTCTTTTGTTTCTTGCTCAATAAAAGCACAAGTTATTTTGTTTAGGTTATTCAGTGAAGGATTTTTCTCATAAAGCCCATCAAATTTGCTCGTACTTACTTTTGCAAGCTTATGTCTTAATATGTTATTTAAGAGGGGTGCGAGCGATTCCATTAACATTTAGAGATGAGGCATTTCTTGTCGTCAAATGCTTGAGAGCAGATTAATGATTATTCGGATATTTGCTGTGAAATGGACATTATATCAAGTGTCTTTTTTTTGTCCTGTTCCTTTTCTAATCCATTTCATATAATTCACCAGCCCGCTTATCCAATTCAAAACATAACATTATTGTATTATTTTTTGTAGAACTATTATATTTTGTTCGATTTTCATGTTTTGAATCATACTGAAAAGGAAAGGATACCTAGAATTCTGCTCGAATGCGCTTGCTGTTCTTCTGTTTCTTATTGCACACGTTACGACAGATGAAAAACCAAAAAGGAGATAAATAAACCGCCACTCTAGCTGGTTACATGGGACTGCTCGTTCTTTGAATCGTCTAGTTTCTACGAGTGGCAAAGCATGAAATGAGTTCTTTACAAATCAGAGCTGTGATGGAAAACCCAGCGCACCGTGCTGATAGTAATTCCCATTAGCCAGGGTATTTCGGCTTTCGCTTTTTTCCCCCAAGTGTACTGCCAACGCTAGTAGAAGTGCGTACACCATCCAGACACTTTTCGACGTGCTTTGTGTCGGTAAGCGCGGTACGAAAGAATAATCTTTCCGAACGTTTGATCCTTCGATGCTTAATTTCAAAGCCTCTTCAGATTTCGAACCACGCACGGTGCCCATTTGGTCGCTGTAGCTCGATCGGCATCACAGTTTCTCAGGTCCTGTCCGGTTGCCGGCCCCTCGCACACTTTGCACCACTTGGGCCCTTCTCCACCATGTGCGGAGAGAATCGCAAAAACGTTGCATTGCTGCAGGGCTTTGAAGAGGATGCATCACGAAACAAAACGGCACCACGAAGCCACGATGCACACAGGAATGCGACTCGACTGATGTGCAACATTTGCACACACACACGCACACACACGCTGGATGCACACCTTTCATGCTGACCCAGGACCCAAGATCAGGTTTTCGTCCCTTTTTCCTGCCATTTTCGTGCCGTAATCGATTGGCTCGATCGCGTCCATCGAAAGGGGAGATTGAGAGTCGACGCTCGAAGCGGTCGAAGCGGCTCCCAGACTACCCCTATTGCATGCGTTTCCACTCAATAAGGTGCCGTGTTGTGAAGTTTAATGACTTATGGGCAAAACCTCGTACCACCGTAGCCATCGGTCGAAGTGCTTAAGGCGCTACCGGCCCTCACGTTGGTCCGTTCCAAGCCGTTCCGATTTGTTCTGCGTGCCGAGCTGTCGGCGGTTCTGAGATCATTTACGTGTCTTGTCCGGCGGCGGCATTGGGTATTGGGTGGGTATTTTTTCGATTTCGTTCGTTTTCCTTCTCACCGGAATGGGCGCTTGCCGGTGGGGTTTTTCCTGACCTGCTGGAAGAGGTTGAGAAGTTTCGTTTTCGAATCGGGCACGAAACACTAATTACGCTCGCACCAGCGTTGGTTGTGGTCGGTGGTTTCGCTTTGGTTGAGGTGGACCGTTTGGGTTCTGTTTGGACGTTGACAAAAAAAGCCCGGTGGAGAGAGAGAAAAAAATAAACATTCAGTCTCAGCTTCCATTTCGGTGTGGTTTTACTTTTCAATTAACTTCTTGCAAGGGTGTCATTAAGGAAGACACCAACCAACCCAAAAAAAAAGGAAGCAAACAATCTCTCCTGCGCTAGTGAGTGAAACCATCGCCTTAAATACCACGGCCTGCGTTAAGGGCGATGAAGCTGACGCGTCGCATAAAGAGGAACATCTGGGCATGACGCCGTGGCTCGCATGAAGCGATCCGATCGAAATAATTATGCCACGTAATGTGGCGTGACACGACAGGAAATGATTCGGGTCCGTTTTAGGCGACAGTTTAACGTAGAACGTTTAGAAAAAAAAATCAAAGGCTCCCTATCCTCATTCGAATGGACTGGCGGATCGATGTTTTTCGCGATTCTTAACAGCCAGGTCGTTCGCACGTTCGTCAGTATGACATTGGGGAAGACGACACGCTGGATTATGAATGTTTCTGCGTATTGTATAGGGATTGCCTGTCATCCATGCGAAAATGGTAAATGGACGATACAATGGATTAGTGGACGAATGCTCTTGAAGGCAGCAGTTAAATATAAATGTTTTCAGATAGCATTATTTATGTTTTCTTTGTATGTATGCTTATGTCTTTCAACCAATGCTAGTATTTAATACTTATTTTAAAAGTTCAAACACATAATTTCAAACGGCACAATTTTTTGAAAAAAATTAAAAATAGTATAAACACACGATTGCGAACAGACAATGACTAAATCGAGTAAATCCATGCGCTGAACTGCCCTATAATAATAATCTGTGAAAATTAACGTGTTAACTTATTACTTTTCTTGAATATTTATGAAATACTGTCTGTGAACAACGATTAATATTGAAGTGTGTGTTTGAACGCACATATGCTTTGCATCACTTTTTACAAAGACTTGTCGAATTTATTATTCCATCGAGAGAGGAGTTTAGTAATTTTGTAATAGCTTACAAGCAATACTAACTATTATAGCAGTAATTTTATATCCTCATCCAGTCCAGAGAGTGGAAAACAAAAGATGCTGAAAAGGGCAAATGAAATGTTGAGCAAATGAAAACCTCCCCATGATCTGCACGATAATTACTATGCGTGTTTCGTGTGTAATAAATGAAAAATCAATACATAGTTTCATAGTTTTAAATATGCCCAACTGCTGCACCTGCAGTAGAATGATAAAACAACTGCCATAAATCTGAAGTGATAACCAATCTTAACACTGTAAATGAAGCTTTATAATATGGAGTGGCTGATTAGAATCAGCTTTTCATAATAAATAAATCGGATGCTGTTGAGATAATACGTAATTGGGAAAGCGGGCAGTTCGTTACAATTGTGGTCATTTGACACGTGTCGAGGTTGTTACCGGGAATCGTTGAACAACAAGCACAACCATTTACCCAACCGCAGTAGAAATGCATGTGTCGAACGAGAACAATTTATTGGGCAGTCACACCGTGTGGTTTTTGAAATGTTTATCGCACTAAAACGAACATACAAATCTCTTTGCGATTTGCACTGCTCTGCATTGGCGAAGGATTCATTCGCTGGTTTGTTCAACATTTACCAACGGCACCGTCTAAAAGGCGCTGAAAAGCGCTCAATGGGATCAATAGAACACGTTTCGGAGCCGTTCTGCAAACCGGTTCGATGGCAGTGTATTCGAATCAACTGCAATTTTCATGCGCGGTGACGAAGATTAATCGCGGCAATTATGATAAACGCAAAAAATAGCCCCACTGAAAATGACCCCGTTATCGACGGAATAATTAATCAACCCATCGTGCATTGCCAACGATTTAAAGTAAAGCATTCTTGCTATCGCAATAATCGGGGATGTAAGAAGAAGCCATCTGGATGGCCGTCATGAAACCGCATTATCATGACAGATTTATCCTGCCAGTTGGTAAAGCGTAACCGACGGATTCTACCAGCTCGCATCCGTCTCTTAATTCCTGCCATCCCATTCGCCAGTGACCTCTGCTAGGGGTCAACGAATGGTTGCTTGAATAGAGGAACGTGGAAAACACGCCCGCACGCCAAAGACCTGTGTCGTGAGTTTGCGCTGCATCGTAGACTTCCCATGGCCGGCACCGGCAACGAACCAAACTTACATAGAACCGAGTGGAATCGAGTTTGCGTCAAGTCAAAAGGTGTGCTTGTGCTATTCCCATCTCAGCCAGCCCATTGCGCCTGGAGCAGTTCGCGAGGGTTCCTCCGTAATTGGTAATGCATTGCTGGGTCTGCTGCCCTCTGAGCCCTTTCGGGGTGGATCTGGTCGAGTCCCAATGCTCGAACGAACTCCACCGACGGAAGCGCGCGCCATCAAGGTGAATAAATTTAAATTGCTTATAATCGGATGAGCATAATAAATAAAGCGATTCCGTGCGGTCTCGCGAAAGCATGCGCATGGAAGCTTTGCTGGAGAGGACACGCTGAGGAACAACCGTCGCGCGGATGCATTTCTCGACCCGTATCCGCCCAACATAGGAACATTGTGTGGCGGTTGCAGCGGCAAGCTTTAATCGTTGTAATTACCAGCAGCCCGGCTATCGCGTCCGGTGAGCGAGATTTATCTAGTACCGTCAACCGGTGATGGCACGTGAGGACCGATCGGTAGACCGATCGAATCGCTACCGAGCACACGGTTGGGAATGGAATGCCTTCCGATGGTTGCCGGTTGCCGGTTACATGATTTATTTGCGCCAAGCGGTGTAAGCATTGGCCGGAAAATGACAATCAGTCCGTGCCTCGTCACATCGCGTATGACTCATGACTCATGCCGCCGGTTGCCACGCGGGTGACTCGATCGGGTTCGTCGTTTGTCGGGGCGCACAAGTCTTTCGATCATACGACTGACTTCTCCATGGAGTAGGGCCGTTCTATCTCTATTTGTTGCCCTTTCTCTGTCTTTCGTTAAAGGATTTTCTATATTTGTTGCTACACTTCTTGTGCTTATACTATTTATGTGCCCATTTCTGCTCGATCACGATTTCTAGCGATCGATAGCGACCTCGCCCGGTCGCACTGATCGACAATCGACCATTGGTTCCCGGCCCATCCCGGGTTCTTCGGCCAG
Organism: Anopheles nili; assembly: GCF_943737925.1. Taxonomy (NCBI): domain Eukaryota; kingdom Metazoa; phylum Arthropoda; class Insecta; order Diptera; family Culicidae; genus Anopheles; species Anopheles nili. Next base: position 21,254,553 of record NC_071291.1, read on the forward strand.
TTGAATGCCCGGGAATGCGGTACCTTAGCGGTAGGAGTCTTTCCACGGCGCGAGAGTAATGATAAATACAAGGGACGAGTAATTTATGAGTCTATAAATAGCCCCAAACCGCGGGTCCGGCCATTCTTCGCTTGCACTGGGATTGCATCCCAACGGCGTGCACGGTTGTGTGTGTCCATGCTGCACATTGCAAAATTGCGCCCTTTTGTAAGTGTGCAAGGCGTCCGCTCCGGCGGGAACGGTCGCCACAAGGTTAGTGACCTACCGCGCGCGCGGGACAGCATAACCCCGCTGGCATTACGACACCGCACTGATGTTGTTGCCGCTGATGATGATGAGGGAAAATAGTTTAGAATAACGAACAAAGCAAGATCATGTGGACGATGAAATATGGCCCATAGGTGCTGGGCAGCACTGGCAGTTGGAGCTGAGTACTTAGCATCGGTCCGTGCTGGGTTTCAGTATACGGACACGAACGAGCCGGTGTCGGAGGTCAGCTAACAACGGGCGCTTACGAACTTGGCCACGGCTTGTTGCCTAAGAGTTTGTTGACATTGTTGTGCCGGCAGGGCAGACAGTAACGATCCGACGATTATTCCTTTCCTGGTACCGAATCGCATCGCTTGATTAATGACGATCCTGTTGATCTGGCATCTGATTTGATAATGGGACGCAAGAAAATGCATGAACGAACGGGCTGTATTTCCGCTTTGGTTAAATTATGCGGTTAAGGCGTCCATTCGCCTAATTGCCAACAGCAAGTGTGTTGCCTCGTTGAGATGCTTAGGAATAGTCGATTGAAACAAAGTTGAATATTGTTGTACCATGATTAAGCGACAGACAAATTTTAAATGGAAATATAATCTGTGCCTACAAGTTGCATAAAAATGTAACGAAATTTGTATGATAGCATAAAAACTAAATATAATGTGAAAAAAGACATAGAATCTTTGAAACTTTTGCCTTGAAAGAAGTTTGAATACTCAAAGCTTTAGGTTAGGCATTTTTGAAAATTGACCATTGTTTTCCTTTTTTTGTATGCATTGTATGTAAGAGTCTTCAAGAGGTTCAGTTCAATAGTTTTCACTTGCTATAAATTACAATGAAATTCTTACAAGCGAGGCTCAATCATTAATTCCCAGGAGTTCAGCTCGCCAAATAGAGCCAAAAGGCACATTTTACTACCACATTTTCGAAGACCGGCCCGTGTGGAGCAACAAAATGATTCTATGAATACTACTTTAGTGCTTACATAGCTAATTGCTTTCACCAAGGTATTCAAAACACGGAAACCACCATACAACGAGCAGCTGCTATCCGCAAGCGTTCCTCTTGGAAACTGCTTAACAAATTTGTGGTGTACTACGGTGCTGGCAGCGTTTTCGGTACCATATATTACACAGCATAATAGAATTATCTGTTGGGACACGCACCGATAGAGCTGTTCCCCGGAAGAGTACGTATTCCTATGCTCCGGTAGGCGTACCGAGTAGGTGTCGAGCCTGCCACCGGTACTAGATAATGCCGTACGACGAGCGACGATTAAGGAGACCTGTCTTCGGATACCAAGCTTCACCGGTTCAGCCTGCAACCTGCCTAAGCAGTCTATCGGCGCCGTAGTGTAATAAATTCTGTTAAATAATTTAGCTCCATTGATCGAACGATTCCATTTGCCATCCGTTTCGTCTTCTAAAGCTGCCAGCGGCATCGTGATGGTAAGGTATGCAAATTGTTACCGATGGGTAGGCGTCCCGTAACTTAATAGACATTGCTAACATTCTAATCAAACGGACATTTTTGGCAGCATGTTTCGGTACGGTTGAGGGCAATGAATTTTCTACAGATCTATCGGTTGTATAAACATGCTGTTATCAACAAATAGAATTACAACTTAATAGGAAAAAGTTAATCAATTTATGAATAGCCATAGTTCGAAAATTCTGTTGTAAGCATACTCAAGCAATTAACCTTTGGGGAATGTGCTGTTTTGTAGATTTTCTGTTTTATACGTAATGAAGCAAAAAAAATTACCAAGTAGCGCATTGGTAGGCGATCTTAACAAACCTACAATCGTTTTTTGAGGAAGGAATAATATTTAAATTTGATTCTGTTTCGTACGCACCGATGTTGTGATTTGTTTTTCTTGGCTGTTCCAAAGGTGTTCTTCAAGTATTCGTGAACTAAAATTGAGTGGGTAGCTGTGAAATCCAACCGACCACAGTTGGCGTTTATCACAGCTTTTCCAGCACTAAATAGCCACATAAAATTCATGCAGGCTCCCTCGAGTGCATACTCGTCCGTATCTCATTCGTGAAGCTAATGTTTTGAACCTATTTTTTGCTCTTAGTCCAAAACTCAAGATGTTTAGTCCATGATGAGCTCGGTCTTTGTTACCTCGAAAGCAAACCGCTTTTCGCAAGCAGTTAATTTAAAAGCACTTTTATTTAGTTCACTGACTTTACGGAGAGGTCGGTTAGGTTTTTTACCTCCGGTATTCGCAGGTTGCCCATTCGTGCACGAGAAGAACGTGAGTATTTTATGCTGTTTCCTCACCCAATATATTTTTAATCAACTTCTCCGCGGATTAAATTTACGTATCATTACCGTCTGGCATGCCGCACAAGAATGCCCACGTTGAGTTATGATCCCGGTGATGTAGATAAGAAAGTATGCGATTAAATCCGGCCGCACCGTTAAACAACAGTTAGCGGAAGTAGGATCGCACCGTTTTCTCTAACCATAATTAATTCGGCTACTCGCTTTAATTCGTGTTTTTTGTTTTCTTTTGCGTGCTTTTTTACCGAGAAAAAAAATCAAATTTCATTTCTGAAATTTAACTTTCAGAATGCTTCCGGTAAATTTGAAGATGTTTCTAAGCCTCTTACTTACTAACTCTTGCAGGAGAACGAAAACAGCTTATGAAAAAATGAGGTAAAATCTCTTCGGTTCGTTGGTTTACTGAATTTGCAATAGCAAGTCTTCTTAAGCAGGAAAAACTCTTCATCGATATATTTTGACACGTCGCTGGTCCCATTTCCGTCGTGTTATAGCTCCACGGCGCTCGCACGTGCAGCCATGAGTGGGCTGGAAAATTTACTTTTAATTGAATCGAGTTCCGATCTTTTATGTAGAAAATGAGTTTTTAAATTGTGTGTGTTAAAAATCCATTAACCGCAACCGGAGCGATACCGGTTTCTGGTGAATTGTGTGGGTGCATTTGTCGCGCACAGTAATATCCGATTTTCAGGCATTATCCCCAACTGAAAGGTGGGAGGTAAGTTGAGCCTGTGTCCTTGTATGAAAAAAAAAACAAAAATACTACAGCTCGAGGAGTATACAAAATAACACGCTCATGCTTTGACACAACATGTACACGTATAGGTACAGAAAGCTGCACAAGTCGACAACAGCACGTGCGTGGTACGCTCTGATGTTGGTGCCAGAAAATTGCATTTCCCACTCCGTAAGCCTCGTGCTTTTTTTCTTTTTTCGAACGATAAAAACAAATCCGATGAAAAAATTCGTCGCACGCGTCGTAAACGAGAGAACGCGCGTTTTGCTGCAGGGGTCCAAACGTTATCGTTGGATGGTAAGATTTTTGAGAGAAAGTAATTTTAAATTCCATCGTAAATCGTTTCATTTTACTCGTTAGCATACCGCCATGTCTAGTTGAGCACCCTTCTCAAAGATTATAAGCGAACGTTAGCGCTCATTCAATAGCATCACTGTTAACGGTGACGTAAAAAGTCCGTTAATGTTATTAATTAAACGGTTTTCCCAAGTTTTGCCTCGTGTTGGGGGTTCAAAGGACTCGTACGAGCTATTGCATTATTCAGTAACGTAAAAAGCAATGCAAGGTAACCGATTATTCAGCAATAAAGTAAAAAAAAACGCAGTACATTTCGTTGGAAGCATGAACTTTCCTTTTCCGAATCAACCCCCAAAACTTGAACGGTTTATTCTGGGTTTAATACGCTTGTAGTCTGATCGACCGGGGGTCGTTTTTGGGAACCAGTGACTATACTTCAATTGGCTCCAACTCCTAAAAGACTTTTTTTGCGACAAAAATAATGGTAAAAGTAAAGAAATCAACAATGTGAAATATTTTAATTTTTTAAGATATGAATGTTGGAAAACTTTCGAAAAAACCTGAGTGTTCTTAAAAAGGCATACCCACCCAAATACTCTTATCGGGCAGGATGATGTAAAGTATATTGCATTCCCCGCTACCCGTTGATAGATGGGGCCAGGGTGGTGGATTAATCTTATATATTTTTCTTCCTTAATGGATAGAACTTTAGAGGGATTTTTTATGCGAAATTCAAAACTGTGGTTTGTGAAACATTTCGGTGAAACATGTTTTTTGCTTACCAGCATGATGCAGTGTGCACCAAAAGTATCCAGCTCGTGGGTTCCAATTTATCATATGCCATGGGTTGAAGGGACGTACAATAACTTTTCTTCAATATCTACATTGATCGTGCTATCGTGCAATCGTGGAGCGATGATTCATGAATGATATGCGTTTTGACGTATTAGAAATTTTGCATTAACAATTTTGAGAAAGCTATAAATTCATAAAGTTATTGCCCAGAAGCTGTCAATTAGCTTTCAAACATTCACAAATTACATGCACTACAACAGAATCCAATCAAAGATTAAAATAGATAAGTATTGTTTTATTAGTTTAGTTTATTTCATGCCAACAAAGTGCAGTTAAGTTTTGATAACATATGATTTTTTTCATATTGTGATTTGATTATATTGATTCACATTTAAAAAAATAGAGACCGGTACCGCAAGGTTGCAAGGTGTAAATAAAAAAAAACATCTTCATCCCAATCTATCCCTTCAATGGAATCTAAAATGCATTCAACGATAGCTTCGAAATCAAAAGTTGATGGGTTCTTTTTTTTGTGTGTTCTTAACATGCACGAATATATATGGGTAAACATGTGATATATCGGTAAGTTGAATAGCAAAAAGTACATGTACCGTGGCATCAAAATAAATAAATCAAACGATGGTACTATTGCAACGCCTACCTATTTTATGTGGCTTGTTTGATTGGATTGACTTTTTCCAGTTGTCACTCGTTGTCATGGCACTTATCCAATAAGGTTGCGTCTGCATTGACGAACGGTCGCTCTTTTTTGCCCGATAGCTTGTTTGTCATACGGATTTCAGTTCAAAGGGAATTACCATTAGTTTGTTAGAGCAATTATTTTTATTTTTTCTAGTAATGTTAGTCTGTTTTGAAACGAAACAGTCGAACGGCTCACTAATGCATACTAACATCAGCGAATGTAAGTCAATTGCTTTCCAGGTGAATAGAAAACTTCAGCCATTCACCGAACATTACCCATAATTTGAGTTTTTTCGATCATGATTTCATACTATAAAAAATTACCAAGGCATTTATTGTACTGCAATTAATGGCACTTTTCTTTTTTTTCTACGCGTAGTATAAATCAAGGATTCTGAGACAATTCAGCAGCGTTGTAAAAAGAAAACTGTCATTTTAAAACCCCACAAAATCTGAGTAATTCATATTGCTGTGCATTGTCATTTATACAAATATAATACGTATTTAAATATATATATATATATATATATATATATATATATATATATATATATATATATATATATATATATATATAAATATATATGTATATATATACATATACATATATATATATATATATATATATATATATATATATATATATATATATATATATATATATATATATATATATCTATATATATATATATATATATATATATATATATATATATATATATATATATATCTATATATATATATATATATATATATATATATATATATATATATACACATATATAATTATATATATATATATATATATATATATATATATATATATATATATATATAAATATATATATATATATATATATATATATATATATATATATATATCGTTTGATCTTCAGTTGATGAGTAGAATTAATGGTGGGGCGTTTTGTTTAGAACTAAAGGGGGTCGTCCTGGTTTCCCGTGGATTCCAACATCCACAATAGATTGAAACCGCTTGCCGGCCAAGTCGGGTTGCATTTTATGTACATCAGGAGAGAATTACGGCATCTTCTGACCGGGAAGAATCGTCGGCAACAAAATAAAAACATACAGATTGGTCAACGACGAAAGCACGGTGCGATTAGGCCGCACGTTCACGACACCCTCGCGCGGTTCCTATCGCGCAACGTAATAGACGACGTGATGGAACTTAAATTGCCACCGCACGTGGAAAAGGAAGGAAAATTGCCATTCGGTTCCGCTCGGAGGCATGACAGCAACGATTGCTAGAGTCCTGCCTCGGGCTCGCTGTTTGCTGCGCTGTAGGTGGCTCACGAGAATTTCCCAGGACGCGCTAATTCTAGGTTGAATGATACTAGTTCCTCCTCAAAATTCCAATAAACTGGCGTGAGGCGAAGCGAAGACAATTGAAATTCAATCGGCTATCAGCCGCGGTATCATAGGGCGTGTGTTCTATTTTATCGTGTCGTTCGTTGAGTGAGCCTCGTGATCAGCAAAGGGTTACTTTCTGGCGAACATGAAATGACGGGTGAAATCGCAGGCCAATCCGTGAATCATTTCTCAAAGCGGTACAGCGATTCCTAATTCAGTTTGGCGGCTCACAGAGCACATTCGGGCCGGGTTAGCGATAATTTTCCACGATATCTCGATTTCCCTCGGCGAAGATGTCATTATTCGCCTTTACTGCCGTATTTATGATGCCGTCTGTTAGTGCGATGGCCGCGATCGCGAACAATTTTTTTTGATTGCAGCTCTTAGCTAGCTGGCTCAGTAATTCGATACTTTACGGTCATCAAAGTATTACAACCACCACTGGCTGTCTCGATTTTGTAGCTTCGTGGAAAATTATGGTGCCTTTGTAAACCCACGAGTAAGGTAAACCCCGGTACCCACTGGCGGCGAATGGCACGGGTATCCCAGGTTTATGAGCATTAAGGAAACGGTTTTGCTCATTCTCTAGAAACTTGGGTTTGATTTTCCACATGCAAATGAAATTGATAGTACCGACATAATTTCGGTTGTATCTGCAAATGATGCGGGATCCTTTTCACGGGTGCTATAATGCAGTACATGTTGACAGATGATGTGGGTCCGCAATAGTAGCAAAAATTGAGAGCTGTCAAAACATGTATCCGTTTATTAGTCCTTTCCTCGTGTTTCCTCGTTAGCTTTAATAAATAAAAGTTTTATTAGAATTGTGGATATGTTTTTGAATTAACTTCAACTTCTACAAGATGAGCTGTCAAATCATTTACGCTTATATTGAGTCTTTCCATTAAGTCTCTCCTGGTATTCCTTTGTTGAATTCAATAAATGAAATCTCTATGTGCGTTGAAGACATTTTCTTAAAGACGTTCCGTCTATATGAAAAGTTTCTGTTTATTTTATGGTTTTTTTAGGCTTTATAAAATGGATTCTTCGAAAATACATACTATGATTATAATACTATAATACATTGTTGCAATAAAAATGATTTTAAAATCAACGGTCTCATCGATTGGACGGTAGATAGTTGAAAGTAATGCGATGATATCAAAAATGAAAAGAAGTAAATTGAATCAATCTTTGTTTGCTGCATTTTTGCTGAACGTGATCTATTGCCCGAGATAAATCATCTCTACATAGCATCAACTATGTGCTATCTTTATCAAACAATAATGGGTAAGCGTGTCGGAAACGTTTAATTCAGACGATAAAGATACGTATTTTCCCAGCCGGATTCCCAAAGCGATTGCCCGAGAATGAGACTGTTTTAATCCTGATTAAAACGCGTTCGATGAAAATGCACTTATATATCGTTGGTCGCGTGGTGGCTCCCTGTGGAAGGTGTCTTCAGCTAGTTTCCATCACTTCACCGGTGTAAATTACTCTCAATATTTTCACATCGAAGTGTACGACATAAAGGATACGTCCCAATGGCTCGCACCGAAATCCATTAACTCAACATAAGTCACGTACGATTAGAGCCGGGTGTGACACGAGATAGCGTGTTCGATAATCCTTCAAGTGCGTGAGTGAACGTGATCGATCGACGCCAAACTCGTCTAAGAATCGTTGTACTCGTTCCATCGAACGGGTTGTGCTCGAGATACGTCCCATTGGGTCGGCGCAGATGTAAGTGTTTCTCACCTTTCCATCAAGCACAAGCTTGAGAGAGGTTTCCTTTAAGTAAGTTTGATAAGTGTTCGCGACTCTTCCATCGACATTTACGAGCGCATCAATAGGGTCGTAATGGGCTCTCGAGGTTGCCAAACACTATATCGGTCATACTGCGTTCAACGTTGAATTTATCTATCCTATTCCAACACTTAAATCCCATCCGGCCAGTACGTCCTTTAACTGGCAGGTTCAAGTTTCCGCGAGCCTTATTGACATTTCAGTAGATAAGGTTTTGCTCCTGAAGGGAAGCATAAAATCGTCTCATGGATGGAGTACAAGTGCACCATCCAGCCGCGTTTTTGTCTCGTTTGCATTGTGGCTATATATCTGCCCTTTTTATTGCAAAACGTTATCACTTTCCATCATAGTCCCCTGCCAGCGTTATCGTAATCGGTCTCCTTCGCAATCCGAGCATCGCTAGACGCACGAATGCGATGGATGCGATTGGTACGACGTCGCAGGAAAATATCGTACTTTGTCCATAAAACGAATGTAAGGAAGGTTGTTTTTTGCCCTGGCATTTTGGTGTGTGCATTCGTTTTTTCTTTCGCAAACCAACAATCCATGCCTCGACAGAATTATTCCCACGGTGGTGATAATGGTTCAAAAGGTGCGAGTAAGACCAAAAAAGAGAATGAAAACTCTGGCAGAGATTTTTCATTTCCATTTTATCGATGCCGCGTGAAGAAAAGAGGGTGATTGAGAGGTTTGCCAGTTTTATGGTTTTGCGATCGTTTAAATCGAAGTAGGAGCAATCGCTTGCCGATTCCATCGCTGAACTTCAGGTCGATAGCAAATTTAACACCCAAGCAAACCCGTTAGTGGGTGGGTTTAATGGTCTGTTACATTTTACGTTCTTTCCACCGATTGCAAAGTAGCGAGTGGTACTGTTAAAATTCAATTTAAAAAAAATCTAAATTCTTTTTTAGCGTGTAATTAATGCCACTCGGTGACGAACGCTGACATCACATTTTGATAAACTTTTTGCTCGTTGAAGCCAATGCAACTGATAATTATCTTCTTTGTGGTGTAGTTCTCGAAAGGCAAAAAAAAGGCATTAATATGAACCAGACTCACTACTCTGCTGCTCGTTTAATAATCATCATTATGCATTTTCCCTTCGGGAAGCTTGGAGGCAATCTACGCTTACGAACGGGAGAACTCCGCCCAGGTAGGGCTCCGTGGTCGAGAATGCCTGTGCCCAGCTAATGTCTATGCATGGGTTTTTAAAATTTATTATGATAATGTTGCGACCATGTCCTGCGGGTGCAGAAACTCCTGGCCGTCACCAGTAAGTGCAGATGCTAGCTTGTGCTACCGAGCGCGCGAAGTAGTTGTAGCTGATGGAAAAAGCAACGTCTGGTCTTCCGTTCCCTTGGGGAATCCTCCAACGGTGAGGAAGGTTGTAATAAAATACTTTACATTTTCATTCAGTACAAACCGGACTGAACGAGAGAGTTGGAGGTAAGAGTTCTTCTGACTGCTGCCGGATCTAGGATTAGTTGAGCAGCTCCGGAAGGATGTCGTAGAAGCTGGTATCATCGTACTGAGAGCGTACAAAAAAGACGTCCCAGGCATTGGAAACAGGTCGGGTAGTGTGGGCATCCATTATGCATAAGGCTGGAGCATGCCGGATGGAGCATGCAACCGGCACCTATTAGAGACTCATTTCGTGTAAGTTCGAGGACACTAGAAGGTTGCAATATCACCCGAGAAGCGTCACGTTCAGTTGATAATAAAAATTGCTAGTAATCGCTTCCATTTACGTTATCGCTAGCATGCCGAAGTTGATCGGCATACAGGAATATTAATTAGAGGCATCATAAATCTTACCGTTTCAAACATATAATGTGTAAAAAAAATCGTTATAAAAATACTAAATAACGTTACTTTGTGAAAAAATAACAGTTTAATATTTAAGTAAAAGCATTCATAAAAGGAAACCAAGAAATATAGAAGTGTGACTGCTTTTTATTAGCGATTAGTCATCTAAAAATACGCTTTTCTTTTACTTTGTTACAAAGTAGAATATTATAATCAAGCCAGAATAGAAGCGTTTGCTCAACATTTTACTGGCCTACTATTATTTGTATTTGAAAACTAACATATTTATTTTTAGTTTTTATCACAGGCCTATTTTAACGGCATGACAGAACCAATTAAATTTTGTATCTTTTAAGATTACATTTTCATAAAGCTCAGGTAAAGTTTACTTTAACACTCTTTCTGGTGTCTATTATTTGATTTATTATAAAGACTACTACATTAATAAGATTTTAAATATAATATATGTAATTAAATTGTTTAACATAATCATAGTTTGGTAAACATTTAAAAACAATTGGCATGTGGTAAGCAAAAACATGTCTAGTTTCGTTAAAGAATGAAAACATTTTCTTAGCGCAATTTGAGTGCGTGTTATTTTTTTCTTCCGAGAAGAAATGCTTTTGAGGGTGTGTTTAACATAGGTTTATAGTGAATGTTTCTGACATCTTTTGATTTCTTGTATTTGGGAGCGAATTTGCTGAATCATCAGCATTGGTTCCACATCCAATATAACGCCCCTCGCTCGGCGTGTTGATTTTTTCTGTTCATATTTATTCCTGCCAACCATAGATTGAAGTGCAAAATGTAAATATTACCATTTTTCCACAACTTATTGCAATTGTTCGTGGCACACCATGGTTTACATTTACGGAAAAAGAGCGTACAAAACCACAGCAAATACAAAACAAATAAATTTGTATTTTTCGTTTTCTGGAATCATGAGCTTGAAAGCTTTATCGGGCACCATGCCACCAACGGGACGGCAGCAGACTGGTGTGCCGTAATTTAACGTGAAATGTGATAAACGATCCCGAACCCCTTCGGGGAAACAAAATGGCAACCCGACTTCGCCTGGCAACTGCAACACTGTTAGCAACGCTAACGGCTAGGTCTGAGATCTGTTCTTTTTCGTCGAAGGCAACATTCGTTTTTTAAGCTTCTGCTATTATTTAATTTCAAAGAGCCAATATAAACCTCTCAAAAATCGTGGTTTGGAGTGGGCCGAAGTCGGTAAGCCGTGTGCCGGGTTTCGGAACCAAGCGAGCAGTAAACTGGCATCTACTTTCCGCGTCAGACCGCTGGATGTTGTTTATAATGCGCTATAATGCACAACATTGGTGTATTTTTGGATGGTATATTTTAGCAACACAACTACAACTTCCGTGTGAAATGCTACCACGAAGTGCTTTGCGAAAGGATTCGTTACGTAACAAAGGCAGGCGAAGGTGGATCTTTAAACTCATTACGAAACGCCGTATTTATTTTCGAAATTGGGAAAAAGTGCACATTTACAAGTGTTTTGCGTGAGCGTGGGTACCGGTCCGGGCTTACCTGAAGCATCACGAACCTGTGTGTTCAAAATACTCTCATTGTTTTCTTTTACTCATATGCCCCTAACATGTTCAAAGATGTCAACAAGTTTGTTCTGAATGAGGGAAAAAGCTCGAATTGGGAAAGAAATTCAGCTTCTTTAAGTGATTTATGTCGAGCGGCAGCATACGGTTGTTTACAAGCTTCTAATCGGATTTCATGCTGAAAAGGCCGCTTCCTGGCGCTGCTTTTCATTTGCGAGCATCACATGTGCGTTCTTACGTGATTTATATTCAATTCCCTTGTACCAAGGCTCGCAACCCTAGCTGGAAGGTCGGCGTGCCACCAATGACTGTAAATTGATTATCTTCTTCCTTTCATTGCCAAGAGCTTCCGGGAGGTCCTTATCGTTGGCGTTGATTAACTGTCGGCAATCTATCTCAAGTGCTCGTACTTTGCATACCTTTGCATACTTGCAGCTCATGTAGAATCAACATTCAGTCGAAGTAGAAATGGAATATTCTACAAGATTTTTGGCCTATTGGACTGCTCGTATAAGCAAGCAAAATTATTCGTACCGTGTGTTTCTATTTTCGTCACGCCGATTTGCTATTTTCGTTTCGCCGACAACAGATTTCCAATCACCGCGAGGAAATTTGTGGAGTTACAAATAACGGAACAAATAACTTTGCCTGGCACAAAATCACCAATCCCACTGCCCTAGATGTAGGTTGTTTGTCCGGTACTGAAAGGACCTTCGGATATCAGACCTTTAGTCAACCGTTAATCCACTGGTCATTGGGCAGGCCCTGATGGTGTTTCATGATGGATGGATTAGATGCATGATTTCCATTCGTCGTTCATCATCCCGCTCCGATAAATCCGGTTACCGTTACTGGAAAGGAACCGTTTCGGCGATGGAACTCTTGCCCTTTCAGCTCAGTTAATCGTCAGTGACAATCGATGCATTTGTGTGCCGTGACAAAGCATTTGCTAGCGTGTTTGGGGCGTAGAGCAGGGATCTTTTTCGGGGATGATAGATAAATACGACAACAACTAATGCTCTCTAAATTTTCCGACCAACTGAGTCCGTTGTAAAGAGTCTCGAGTAGAGGGAAGCTACGAATATTCTGAAAAATCTTTTTAATTGATTCGTTTGGTAAAATTGAGCGTATTGATACATTCGGAACGAACAAACGCATGTACGTGAGATGAACATAGTAAATATGTTTCGTCATCTAGAACATTTTTCATTTGTAGTGATTTAAAATGTTTCAAATGAGAATTTTTTGTTTCTCATGTTTGCATTTGTCATTACAGTTTCGGGCAGATCAATAATGTTTCGAGATTTCTTTCATATCCTTTTTTAGGAATAGTTACTGGGTTAAATTACGGAACAGCTGAATGAGAATCCTTTTTCCGTCGAGAGATATATGTCATCGAGTTTGGAGCTTTGTTATGTCCTTTTGACCTTAAAATTCCAGGCACCTTTGCAGCGTTTTAAAAATGTTTTGCACGACCCAAAAGAAAAAAAATACGAAATATATCGTCCAGCAACCCAGGTCAAGGGCACGAGTCACCGACAGCGCGAAAAGACAGCAAGCATCCGGCGAATCTTGTAATAATCGTCTACCAAACCGCACCCGTGTAGCCTGTATACAGGCACCCATTTTGCTGGGTGGCGTTCAACGAGGAGTGTTGGGAAAACGAGAGGGGTTACAGACGAGATCCAGGCACAGGATCACTAATCCAGTGAACAATTAACCCCGTAACTGCAGCTGCCGCCCTTCGGCTTCAGGCGAATGGAACAAGCCATCATACGCCGCCAGAGAACGATGGGTCGAACGCGGGCTAGAAAGAACGAAGGAAAATTAATCCAACAGCTCCCACCTCCCGAGTGTAGCATAGAAACCAACCCGGGTGGGTTCGGTGCCACCCAAACGCTTAGTTCCCCCTTCCAGCAACCCTTTGTCGCGCTCTCTACCATCTTCTGAGGCTGCATCACGAAAATGGACACGCGCGAGCGAGGGAATGTTTCTCGGAAAAATGCAATCCCGATGTCATTCGCCGGGGATGGTTGATTGGATACGGGATTCCATCGTCCCGGACGGCTTGACAGCATACTTTCCGCCACCCAGGCCATGCCACGGAGCACCGCGTGCATCAAATCACCCCGAGGTCCGGCATGTCGACTGGAATCCAACCTACCTCGTGTGATTGTCCTGTTAGGTTTTGTCTTGGCGCTGGAGCGTGCGCTAGATGTTCCTTCTGGTGTTTTTCCTCTCGCTTCGCAACAGTGGGCTAGCGCGTTTTTTTTATGAAGACCGGGTTCCAGCTTCTATAAGGCAGGCATTTCGGGTCGGTAAACGGTAAAAAGGGCTTGCTTTGTTCGAGTACATTTCGAGGCTCTGCGCGTGGCGGACCCCACGATGTTAGTCACTCTTTTCCTTTCTACTTTTTTTGTCGCCGTACGTCCCGTGCGACGGCACGGGTGAGCCCGTTAGGAAAAGTTTATCACCATTGTCACCGACCCGTCGCTAATGACATGTTTGGCACCTTTAATTTGGCCTTAAAACAATCATCTGGCTTGGCTTGAACAGGCGAACGCATCCGAATAATTGCAGCACGGGAAAATCCAACACGCGTACACGGAAGGAATGGCCATTAGGAATGGGAGCAGCGCGCTACCTTTCACTTCAAGGAAAAACCAACCAGCCGAGGCGAAAACATGCTGGAACACAAACAAAAATACTGTCGATTAGATCCTTCGAGTGCGCGTTCGAGTGTGAGTGGGTTAGGTGGGAATACGAGCCAAGGAAAATGCCACCCTGCCCTAGGAGCGGTTTTGCGGGTTTACGAAAGCAATTAGCAAATTAGTTGAAGAAAATTTGCACGCTTCTCGAGGTGAGGGCGCACGTGCCAGTGCGCAATGCGAGAAAAACATCCCGGAAAAACTGGAACAGCGGGAAAATAGTCGGGAGCATAAAGAGCAGATCACGGGTGATGGTTGGCTTGAATGGTGTTTACATGCGAGATGGTCGGTATATGGAACATTATTTCCATTCTGATCTATGCTGTGATGAAGAATATTGACAGCAAAATTCAAAGAATATTTGTATTCATTGTTTTGAGTCTTGATAAAGCTGTTTTTGTTTCTGGAAGTTGAGAAAAAAATAGGTAAGCATTATGTTTTATTTTGATTATAAAAATAGCATTAAAAACGTTGAATTTTATTTCGTAAGAAAATGATTGTCCTCTACTTTCGAGAATGACGCTGGAATGATATACTGGAGTCGTTTGTTTAATATGATTTGTGTTTCACATTTAATTTGTCGGTGTTTTGTTAGTGTCTCTATTGTGGGTTGGTTTTTACTGAACAAAAAACATCCATATTAACCCAAACTAAACAACTAGTCGTGAAAATTAATTAATTATTTTCTCTATTTGAGGAGCTTTTATCATCCTTCAGCCTAATTTTTGTCTATCGAGCTACCTCACTATCTGGCACTAATTGAAAAATTGTACGAAAAAGATTAAGTTACGTGATTGTGAAGCATGCAATGAATTATGAAAGCACAACATAATTTATAAACATCATTATCCATTAATTATTTGTAATCCACACCTCGCTAAACATTCGCATTATGCTTTGGGTTGGTTGTTTTTATTTACGCTTCTTTCTCTCTCTCTCTCTTTCTCTTTTGCTCCTTTCTTATCTTTTGTAGCAAAGATTTTGAAAAATAAATTCATGCTTGTACGAAGCAAAGACGCAGGGACCTTCTTTAAGGCATTTATTTGTTCCTTCGCCATTAACTACACACAAATACGCCGACCAGATTTCAGCCAGTACTATGACATTACGAAAACTTCGCCTTTGGCTGTGAAATCAAGCTATGGCCTCCACCACACCAAGCTCCATGGCGCAACCGCCGGCGGATCGCTTTCGGTGTCAAGTTCAAGACGTGACTCATAAAAGTGTTTATCTTTCGACACACCGAACCAACCGCGCTGAGCTAAAGTGAGCCGGAGGGAGGTGGCATCATTGGAATCATAATCCGGCTTTCCGTTGCACATCCCAACGGCTCGCGTATTCCTCACTTTTTCTTATTCTCCTTTTAAACGCGGGTGCATTGTCTCAATGCAAAGGAAATACGGCGGAGAAAGGGCTGGCTGACTGGGAGAAATAAGAGAGGGTGGGCAAATACTGGATAGGCGTTTGTGGGCACCAACTACAAACGCACTGCACGGCTGGTGCAAGGAGAAGCAAGAAAGACTTCCAATTTGTTTCGCCCCATCCGGTTCATTTTGGAGCCCATTTTGGGGCGACGGTAATTTTACGCATTGAAAGTCTTTTGGGCCGCTGGTGAGTATTTATTTTTTTTGTTCTTGTTTGTTCTACCTTTGGGTTTTTTCTTCCCGCTTCGCTGAAAGGTGCGTGTGAATAACAACCGTGCTGGAATTCTCCGACGTGGGGAGTTGTAGCATTATTTTAGTTTGTGGAGATTTCTTTACTTCTCCTCACTCGCCTCACCGTGTGCTGGAATTTTTCATGAGTCTGTGCAACCGCGCGAGTGTTCGCTCGGGCGCGATGTAAAAACAGAAAACACCCCCCAAAAAACCCAACGCGTGCTTCAGCGTGTTGGTGGAGCGTTCCGTGGGCTTTTCGTTTCGTACAAGCAGATTGCGTTGGGTTTTGGAGAGCCACCAGCCGCGTTATTGACACTGTCACTTAGCAACCAGATCAACGCATGAGTCCAAGGGAGGCCTGATCACGCCATCCCTTGGGCTCGCCCCTGTTTGGGGAATCAATTGTGAACGCTTCGGGCCGAACGGTGGAATGTTTGCTCTCCCGGCGTTGGACGTTCGAGTTTTCCATCAAGCATCGAAGGCGACGGGTGGACAGGCGGCAATACGTACCGTTAGCGATTCTAGCGACGTTTCGATGGCTGAAAAACAGAAACAAAAAAAAAACAAAACTGAAGCACCCCATTTCCATCTCGGTTGCCCGATGCGCTTCGGACGGTGGAAAGGTTGATGCTCGAAGGCTCGAGCCCGTCTGGATTTTACCGGTTCCCGCGGGAACGGCTTCGTCACGAAACCGGGGTGACATTGTTGCGTAATAAATTCGTGGCCGCTTGGTGGTAACGGGAATCCGCGTTATAGCCGCCCAGCGGTGATAATAAAGTATGCAAATTGTGGCTGAAACCGTTCGATACGGGCATTAGCATTAGCGATTGCTCTGCATGCCGATTGGCGGACTTGCAGGAAATGGAAATTGCTCGGATCATAGTATGTTCTGCTGGTGAAAAGATTCAAGGATTCCAGAAGCTTTTCAATGTGTGATAACCATCCAGGATTATGCACCTATTCTTTATTCCTAGAACAAGAATATAAGCCAAGGATACGGGTAAAATATCCTTGTTTCAGTATTTTATAATAGCGCTTTTGCAAAAAGCTCACCTGATGAAAGAACCCAATACCGTGGAAGATAAGAATTTGCATTAAAAGTTCTCCAATAACTGTGGGGTGATCCACAAGTAGGGCTTCTTGGCTGTGGTTCAAACTTCATCACTTTCCGACGATGGAAATGTGAACACATTGAAGCCGAGAATCACTTCACGAGCGGTCAGAGTTCGCCTTTCCATGGCCCATGTTTGCTGTATCCGTTGCCCATTTCAGCGCCGTCTCAAGAAAATGCACTCTTACACACGTGCACGAACAATGGGCCCACTCTGCTTCTATCAAGTTTCCGGGACTTCAATGCTTCCAGGGCTCGTGTTTGCTGATAAACCTCGTAAACCACGGTGTGCGCTAGAAACTCTGCACTCAGAATCCGGAGCCAGTCCTGTTGGCCAGCTTCAGATGAGTCCGTTGGCGGAACAAGCATGATCTGAAGCATGGCTTGGCATGCTTTTGCTGCTCGTATTCCGTTTGGTTGCCGTTTGTTTGTTTAACTCGGTTCTACCGCTGCTGTCCTCGTATTCCCAGCGGAGGTTTCTGTCCGCATACGCCCTACTCTTAGGGGAGCTTTTATTCCAGGCGGTGGGATTTTATTTTGTTTCTTTTGTGTTTGGTTTTTTTTGTAAAAAAAAGCGTACTTACGATTTCATCCTTAGACGCTTTCATCCCTTATCATGGGTACTTTGAACTGGAGATTTACCATCCGCCACAACGATGGAGCAACCACAGTTTCAGCAGAGGCCACTAGCGGACAGTTTAACAAGATTGTTGTCTTATTCTTAATGGTTTTCGACGGTAGGACACTGCTTATGGGCTTGCAGGACCGTTTAAACCATTCAGGCAGGTTTTAAGATGAGCTTGATTTTTCTCCCTTTTTTACTGTGGCTACCGTTTAGGTACAACCACGATGTTCAGAGTAGATTCATGATGTGTTTTCTTATCGTACGAACTTAAAAGTTCTAAGCGAGCATTGAAGCAATTCGCAAATTAACGCTTTAGTAAAGAATGGAGAGACGATATGTTTCGTTAGGGTCGCTAAAAGCTTGAATCAAGGGAATGTAAGGTTTAAAAAAAAAAAACCGCATACAAGCTAGCGTTGAGTTTCGCGTGTTGAGGATCGATGATCGGGCGCTCCCAAAGCGGGAATTGAAGATGTGCCCGCGGGCTTTTGTGGGCTATGGCGGAGGTGGCGTAGAGGGAAGATCTCACAACGTTCGCACAAGTCGCAAGAGGAGATGAAAAGAGTCCGGAAAAGGTGCAAAAGTCGATGGCTGAGAAGTTGAAAAACGAAGAAAAAAGAGAAAGAGAGAAAGTAAGATAGAACGACGGTAAGAGATGAAGAAAGAGCAACTGAACTTGTGGTAAAAAAGGAACTTATCTCATTGGGAAAAGAATAAAAACAGTTTGTTACACAGTGAGAGAGAGAGAGAGAGAAAGAGATAGTAAATGAGAAAGAAGGAGAGAGAGAGAATGATAGAGAGACAAAACACGCATCACACCGAGTGAGAATGAAAGAAAAATGTAGAAGAAAATCCAGAAAGGTAGAACGAAAATGAACCTCTAACACGCCGAACCGAGACCGCGAACAAACAACGTGTGCGCCGGCCCAGCGGTTGTTGTAAATTATACATCTTTCCGCCGAGTGGTAGAAAAGCGCACCCGATCGGCGAGGCCAGCACATGGGGTGGAAGGTGCCGGTGGATAAACCAAAGTGTGGAAGAAGCAACACAAAACAAAGCAGCGACAGAAAAGGCAAAAAGGCGCATCCTATGGCGAAGCGATCGTGGCGGGATGCTGCACGATCGCGAGGAGAAACAGGACAAGCGGGGAGTGTGTGTGTGTGTGTGTGCAAGGTTTTCCTCCCTCAATCACCCCTCTTCTACCGCTTTCGTTCCGTACCTTCCCTGGGGCGCATGGTTACGCGATCGTTCGATCTTCTGGCCGCGCACAGGTCAGGTGAGATGAAGCAGCGAAAAGAAAAGCAGCCGCAAGGATTGCTCGGGCTGGTGGAAGCCAGCGGAGAACGGGCCACAAAAAAAATGTGCTGAGACAGGCAAATCAAAACAGCGCCTTCAGCGTACGATCAGGACGAGAGAAACCAAGCTAGGTGAAAGAATAAAAAGCCAGCGAGAACGAGAGAGAGTTCCAAAGGAAAAAGAGAAGAAAAGCTTTGCTTTGCCTTCCGTTGTGCTGCAGGATAAATCTCGGTGTGCCCGCGATGCGCGAGACGGCCAGCAAGAAAGCACGATCACACGATCATGTCAGCGCCACGCAAAAAAAAACGGGCAAGCCGGCAGCTTTCAGAACCTACCACCGCGAGCTGGCGGCGCAAGAAGAACACAACCCATCCGATCATCTCAGGGTGCCATGCCCAGCAAGACAGAGAGAAATAGAGAAAGAAAAAGAAAGAAAGAGAAAGAAAAAGAGAAGGAGAGAGAGAGAGAGTGCTGAAGAGAAAGCGAGTGAGAACGCGAGTTTCCTCGCTGGGCGGGTTTCCCTCACCCAGGTGACCCCGGTGCCCGGCCCGGGATCTCCCGGTGGAAATGCGTTAACCGGGGCTGCGCGAGCCGTGCAGCGGTCAATTGTGCAAGATCGTCCAAAGGAAGCGGGTCGCTTCGGTTCTAGTGCTCATCCGCATACATCGTTGCTGCCGCTGCTGTTGCTACCAACCACGGTGACTTTCATAGTGCCTTTGCGTGCCACCGACGAACGTCCGCACGTGGTTTTCAGGAAGAAATCAACTGCCGACCGGCCGGAAACGGAAACGCGGAACATTGTGTCCGAGTAGCAGCCAGAGAGCGGCTAGCGGCGCATACCACGAGTGACCGAGTGCGTGAGCTGTGCGCGCGTGTGTTTTTGTTCTAATTGGGTGTTCTCCCCGGATATCCCGCCAGACGTCGAGACGAACGAACTTTCAAGCCGCCAAAACGTCCTTCCACCCATTCTCACACGATGAAGTCCATCATTTTGTGTCTAGTGTTTGTGCTGGCGTACGCAGGAGGTAAGTTGCCACGGTTTGCCGCTTTGCTATGAGTGTGGGAAAATTCCGTGCGCGAAAAGGATCCATGAAAAGGCTCACATTTGTTCGCATGAAGTGGAGTAACACCATTAGGCCGCTGCCTCAATGGTAACTAGAGCAGGAAGCTCTAGTCCAAAATCAAACCGATGTCTGCATCCGCCATGAATGCGCTCTTCGTCATAGTAGGTTGTGCCATGAAGCTCAAGCTAGACGTAAATTCGGCTCGAAAATAGCTGGTTTCAATGGTAACGCGAAAGCTGCGCCTATTGATGTTCCGTATCCTGCAAATTGTCATTCCGTTCGCCATGACGGCTGTCGTGGGCTGGACTTTCCATCGCTTCGTAACGGCTGTACCATTTGAGTCAAGCTCGCGGAGGAAAGCGTAGAGAAAGAACCAAACCCATCAGGGCGTTTCCATATCCCTGTCCAAACCACAAAGCTTGCGCTCTTTCCTGCCGGAAGGCGCTAAAGTTAGTCATTAACGGTGCGGTGTCTTTGGACGCTTTCAAGACACTTTTATGCTTTTATATTCAGCCCGGCCACTTCGGGCGTTTGTTCGTTGGCATCGGAAATTAAATTTATTCTTTTTTTTTTTGAGCGGAACGAAGCGACCAACCCTTCGGCGTGGGGAGTGCATTATTATTGTTAAAAGAAACCTCCTCGTGCGGGGGTTAGGTTGCCGAACGGGACGGCAACTTCCGCGAGAATCGACGTGGGAAGCGGACGATGCGCTGCGAACGGAATTGCTAATGAGCTTTCGTATGACGTACCGATGTCTAACATCTGGTCGGTTATTGCACAGCGCTGTTTCTGGGCCGCTCTTTGGGTTTGAATTGCAGCCTCGCCGAGTCCGAGAAGCTTCACCATTCTGCGGTGGGATGCACGCGAATGGACCATTGCTTTTTGCTCCAACGGATGGACGGAAATGAATACGTTCGGTGTGACGCATGAATGTCAATGTCCGGTAGGTTCTGTAGAACGTTCAGCGCTTTAGCCTTTTTCCCTTTCGGCATGTGAGCGAGCGGAAGTGCATTGCGCAACGACAATTGCAGGATGATACCACCTGCAATGAAAAACCTGGTGGTTTTGTCTCTGCTTTCGGCGATGCCTGACACACCCTTGAATGCTTTGCTAACGGACGTGAGTACAGGACGTTGACTATGACGTTACATGCTAAGTACTGCGTTGATGAAGTTGCTCACAAAATGGCTCTGTTTTGTGAGCTTCATCGAGGGACTCATACGAAATGCTCAATTACAATTACCCATCCACCAGATACCGGGCATTAGCATCAAGGGTTAACATTTGCATTACAGTCAGCGACACCAATGCAAATCGCGTGCACGAGAAGGGCCAAACGCTCCCAAGATGTCCGATGTTCACCATAACCGTGAAGCCAACGTCGGAAGTTGGCTCCGTTAGTAGCGGTGCTTTTTCCTTTGCTGGACGAACGGACAACGCTCCGCCCAGCGACAGGCCAACTGAAAAGTGGATAAGAACGGCTTCCAGCTGGGTTTCCTTTTCCCGCACCGTCGGTGAACTTCCATTCCTGTTTTGGCAGTAAAATTTTGCGCTGTTTCGCCAACTTCGGAACGATGACGATTCCCGCTATTTTAGAGAGGAAAATAAAAGCTTCCAAAAGGCGCACAAATAGCGCAGAAAATCTCACTATCGTGAACTGGCTATCAAGCCAAGCGTTCCGAAAAAAGCGATGACAGGAAATGGGTAATTAAATCCGCTGCTTCGCTGATTAGATTTGACCGGACTGTGGCTTTGTCGATACCCTCCCGCCGGGTGGGTCGGCAATAAACCGAAAGTATAACGCCACAAATAGGTACGCTTCCGTGCCGGCGTTCTTTTCGTGCTACGGGTGGAAACCGCTTAATGACAAACGATAAACTTGTTGGCGGCACCAACCTCGGTGGATGAGTGCCCGATGCTGTTTCCTCTTGAACTTTCTCGAAGGAGAACACCGTTTCTTCGGGGAACTCGTTTGCTGTTTGTTTCTTTTACCTTTCGCGAGGCCACGTTTGCTGAAATATAACGGAGGGAAATAGAACGCACGCATGATCGCCGATCGGCAGATAAGAGGAAAAGGTAGATTTTTATTAAGCTCACGATCGCCGTACTGGCCACTTTGGAGCAATCCGGCCTCGGACCCACAGGATAAAACCGGGAAAGCAATTTCACACCGTCTAACGGAAGCGCGGTCAAAAGAGACGCTGGCTCAGGAAAACCCTCAACCGGACGGGAGAAATGCTTTCTTATCGTGTTCCCATCAAAGTGGCTGTTCAATCCATTTTAATGCTATTTGTTTTTTATTCAGGCACTCGGTTGGGTCAGCCGACCGACGAGCTGACCATTTGGTGGAGCAGTTTGCGTTGATTCCGAATTGTTTATATTTCCTTTCCGCCGCTTGAAGCGGCTTCGACCTGATGCCATCACGCGTGCTTGCACCGGAAAGAACCGTTCGGTTGACCGTACTCCCATCGGATTTGGTCACGGCGGTCAGTTGGAAGTGTTGGTCCGGTTTTTACGGACCCGTCGCAACGAATGGTTCGGGGTGTTACGACATTTCTCGATCCTTTCGTGGATGGGATGTACCAGAGCTCCGTTAGGTTGGCTGTGAATGTGAATTTTGTTTTCCTCCAGCAGCAATAAAGAAACAGAACCTTATTGTACGGGCGAGAAAAATAACTTTTAGGCACAAAGGCAGGTGAAAATGCGTGCTGGCATGATTACGCCACCAGAGTGCTAAAAGCGCTGGAAACATCTCTGTGTTATGTAGATTCGCCTCGTGAACTGGAGGATGGATCTGGATTTTCATTAGCAGCTTTGGAAGGAAGACTGAAAGTAACTTGCATTTTTTCACCATTCCCGCATGTTGACTCGTCCGTCTGATGGTTGGTGTAAAAAAATAACACCAAAAAAAAAGGTAAATGAAAAAAGCTGTCGCGATATATGCGAAACTGAGTGCTGGTACCGTTAACTGTACGTAGCTTGAAGGAGTTTTTGCACGATTACGAGAATGAGCTTTTTTGGGATGGATTTTTCTTCTTGTCTCTATGTAGCCTTTAAGTTATACGGGTAATTTGGAGAGTTTATGGAAGAAGAAAATGGGACAGGAGTTTGAGAGAGAAGATAAAACGCCACACCAAGAACACGAAACCCGTTCCCGGCCATCAAGCTAATGCGGGAATGTAAAACATCACGCTACATTTGGAACCAATTTACGGGCATGGTTCGAGTGCTTTTCAATGACAGATGCAAAACGATGGCGTACACTGCAGGTGGCTTTTTCGTATTTTACTTCATCTCATCCTCCGGCAGGAGCAGTCCAATCATTAGATATTCGCGCCGCATCACAGCTGAGTCAATAAAACGACACACGGTAATTTTCCTCTACCATTCGCAGAAGCTTACTTTGTCGCCATACGCGGTAAGGTGTTGTTGGTTTGGGACAGGGTCCGAAGTAGAACCACTCGGCAAAACATGCTGGTATGCGATTGGGCGCTTGCTGAAATGTTGCTGCACAATCGGCGAGTGTTGCTGCATGCTAAACAACGTTGAACAAAAAGAACACTGCAAAAATAAAAATATGACGCACACGTCTCTTCGTGTCATTTTGGAATCCTCGTTGGTAACGTTCAATCGTCAGGTCGTTTTAATTTTTCAAGCTTTCCACCTGCTCCAAGCGCTGCGGTAAAAACCGGTCTGCGAGGTGAAGGTCCAGCAGGAGCTACCGAGCTTAATAAATGATTGGTAAATTGGAACACCTAAACCGATAAACCTGTCGCGAGGTACCGTTAGCTTGCCTGGTCATGCTTCGTGCTTCGATTTATTCCAATTCCCCACAAAGTTCACCACCGTTATCCTTTCGCGCGGCTTTTTTTTGCTCTTGCGGGGAACTATAGTTAGGATGCGTATGTGCATCTCTGTACGTTTTCGTAAGCTTCCATCGATTGATTGATATAAGAACTTATATAAACGAAGATAAGCGAAAGCGAAGAGAGAAAGATAAACCTGGAAGAATGAAGGAAAAATGTCGTAAAGCAAACAATAGTACAAGAAAAAACCCAAGATAAATGCTTCTTAAACAAAGTAGGCGTTAAACGAAGACTGTTTCAACACGGACTACGTGCGGTAGGCTTGCCTTTCTCGCAGGAAACCGGAAATGCTCATGCTTGCTGTATTGTTTGCTGTGTTCTTCCTTCCAATGCGGGTCTGCCGCTCCGTCGCTCTTACGATTCTGCACTTAAAGTGCCTTGCGTCGATAAAGCGTTTCCATAATTCATGAAGCTCTAAAGGGTGTGTGATTTTGGGGCTCGGTTCTGTTAGATTTTAGCTCAAGAACGTCTGGTACGAGGGCGTGCGCAATGGAATCCTACGAACAGTATTATTGTAGGTTGAACCGGAAGGCTATCGAAAAAACCAGCAAAACGAAGATGTTTGCGGACTTATCTGATACAGCATCATGTTAGACAATTTTTTCCCAATTGACGCTTTTGAAAGCGAAACATTATTAAATTAATGAAGAAAAAAAATACACGTCTTGGATTTTCTTTTTGTCAGTTAGCGATATATAGGTTTAAATCTCAAGCTTTTGTTGAGTTTTGAATGTTTGTTTTTTTATTTATAGATCGAGAAAAACCATGTAAGAATCAAACCAAATACATGAAATCAATATTGTTTTTTTGCATTATTCTTTTCACAAAAAAGCTACTATATACTATTTTTGTTTGACTATGGGTAAAAAACATGGTATGAAAAATATAAGTTCACAACCATGTGTTCAACCATTCAAATTCAATTGTAAAAATATCGCCAAAATACCAATCATTATGAAAATTGCCAACAAAGATTTTCACATATGCCTTTTGTTCTATTTTTCTTCGTATTACGCAGGCCAACGAATCACGACCATCCAGCTGGACGGCGTGCAGTACTTTATTAGCCGGATGAACCCGTACTCGCCGGAATTGAACTACTTCCTTGCGTATCAGTACTGTCGTTCGCTCGGGTTGCAGCTAGCTTCGTTCGAGACTAAAGAAAAGGTGGAATCGATGACCGAATACCTGCAGAACGCTGGTTACGGTAAGTACAATTTCTGGACGTCCGGTAATCGGCTCGGTACGGGCATGTTCCTTTGGATGAGCACCGGACTTCCGTTCAATGCCACGTTCGACTATTTCGAGAAGTCACCGGAAACCGTCGGCATGGACCCTCTGGACCATAACAGCAACACATCGCCTCAGCGTACCGCTCGCGACAGGTTGGTTTCCGTCTTTCTTCTTTGATATGGTTTAGCTAGCTCTAGCGTCTAAGGTGGCAATTAACGTCTCATATTATCTTGTATCTTTCTCTTTCTCTCTCACCTCTCCAGCAGCAGCGGACTGCAGAAGGGCTGCGTGCACCTGAAGGCTCCGAGCCTACGGTGGGCCCCAGAGGATTGCTCTGCCGTAAAGGATTTCATCTGTGAACAAACGCGATGCTACTACTACAACTACGGTAGCATTCCGGTTTCGTCCGCGCAGGGGTAAATATTGCCTCACCCAACGGGATAGCACTGAGCGCATTAAGGACACTTAAAAAAAAAGCAAGACATTCCTACCACTCCGACATCAACCTTTCCTAACTTCCATATCCCACCCTACTGACAAATTGACTGCAATCCTGCCTCCCAGAATTATTCCAATCGAACGCTTCACAAATACACTGAACCCTAGCAACAGCAAGGACAATAGACAACGATAAATGGAATAAAATGGACAGCAACTTCCAATCGAAATTAAAATAAACAGCAATCCGTTAGAATAGCACTAGAACAACAAAAAAAAAGCATAGTATAAATACAACACGGTTCCTTGGCGTGACGCGCTCTGGTGGAATCGAAGCGCACTGTTGGAACGAAGAAGGCCGGACAAAACATGCTTACATAGCGAGATCCGATAAAACCACTTACTTCAAAATCCTTCACTGATGGATTATGCAAAACTGCGTTTTGGTGCCCGGATTTGACATACACCAATAGCCGATGACAAACATGAATGGAGCGAAATCAAATGAAGCGCGGCACGCGCAGAGACAAAAAGACAGCCAAGATACAAACTGCTTGAGTGGGGTTTGCTAGATTTTTATTTTACGTTGCTGCGCGCTGTGCACGTAAAGCAGCATCGTGCGCAATCGTGATAGCAATCGACAAACCGAATCTCACGGTACCGTGCCGTAGGTGAGCTAACGTCCTTTCCACCATCTTTATGTTAAGTTTCGCTATTTAATGCTTCATTCTACGCTTTCCGTCTAATGATTAACCACCCGATAGAAAACTGGTGAGCGATTTAGATATCCTTCCATCTCAAATCCCTTTCGACACTTACACACAAACACATAAGCCCATTTGAAAGCACCTGGAATAAGCTCGGGTCGAGCTCGTTTCAATTCACAGCACTCTGTAGTATGTTGCATCAGTTCAGTTTTCACCAGGCCGCTTATGAGCTACAAGCAAAACAAATAATGATACTTGAAACATGCGTTCAATGGTTTTCCTCAAACTCTACATTTTTTAATTGAACGTACGACTTTCTATGGAAGAGAGCGAAGATTACATGCAGGCCTGTAGCTATTAGCTCGCACAACACTTCTACTTCTTCTTCAACTCTTTTATATTAATCTGCATTAACATTTGGCTGGTGGTTTGGAGTTAGTTCATTAAACGTATAGAACGGAAAAAGAAAATATTCATGCTATCCAAGTTTCAGACGGCCATTCTTTGCCGCACATTTAATAAAGCAAAATAAGATTCTTTTCGTTCTCTTGAAATGCACTCAGCAATTGGTTTTTAAATGTAGTGTACATTGCCTGGCGCCTGATAACACTCACAGCATTCATTGGGGTTGTTACGGGTCACAATAATCAACGATTGACAACATTGAATTTCGGTTGCCGCCAAGTAACATGTGGAAGATATCTATGCGATATGATCTTATCTGCGATTTTATCTGTACTCTGTACTGTTGGTTTTAGTAAATCCGCCCGTGCGGAAAACAGTCGTCGGCCATATGGGAAGTGTGTGGTAGTAGTTTTCGTTTTATGCTTTCGATTGAGCGTAGGTTTTATTTTCTTAAATAGCGTTTCTATTCGCTCCTGTACAATAACCTTGCTAATAAAGTAAGCTTCCTCAGTATGACGCTGTTCCTATTGGGGATCTGACTTTACTTGAGTAATAAATTGTTAATGTTTTCATGTGCCTTTCCTTTTAGCCGCCCAATTCAAACATCGACCAGTACCGCACTATACACCACGCTCGCCGTCACGACGACGACGGCTGCCCCCGTAACGACAGAGCCCGCAACGACTTCCGCAGAAGCGCGCCAGTTTGTGTCCTACTCTACAGTGTCAACAACTAACGGGGAACATACTTCACCACTAGCCTCCTTGTTGAATGGTGACATTTTGGAGCAAGATCGCACACCGAAACCCATGCCGGCTCAGAATGATAACACCGCCGAAGAGGAACAGGACGATGACCAGGAACTCGATCACGATCAGGAGGACGACGATCAGCAGCAGCTGCACGGGGATGAACTCGAAGAGGACGATGATGAGCTGAATGTTGTCGGTCGCAGCAGTAGCAGCGTGTCTGCAGCAGCCGACGACGACGAGGAGGAAGAGCACGACCAGGAAGAGCACGATCATGATGAAAGTGAGGACGAGGACGAGCAGGCCGCCGAGCTACACCACCAACAAGCGCTAGCAGCCGGTCAGGATTCAGCATCCGTCGCTGGTCTGCCCGACGACATTCCGGTCGAGCAGAAACTGAAACAGATCACGAAAGAGATCGAACAGCTGTCTGGTGGTAGTGGAGATCGCGAGCTGCGCGTCGACAGCCGCCAGAGCTTTCTTTCGTTATCTGATTTGATCAAGAATATCCGTCCGGCTGAGAAAGTAGTACCACAGATCGATTCATCCTACGCCAACACGATGCGTGTCCTCGGGGAACCACTAAGCCATGCACAGAAAAAATAGAAAAATCGTGCTTCGCGTGCGATGTTTGGGCTTGGATTTCCTCTGTTTCAGCTGAACTATGTATGCGAAACTATGTGCTTTAGAGGTCGTATCCGTCCAATCGATTTTAGCTTGACAAGTGTTTTAATTGTAGTGCGTCCCTTTAATCCCATATGACCTTCGACCGTTCAATTCTGCTCCATCAGCTTCAACCATGACATGCGAATGAGATGACAGGCGGTTCTCTCTGAGGATGACATCCCATGACCTCCTTGCATTGACCTTCACAAGGACGGTCATGTAGGCTCGATTCCGGGACGATCCTTCTCGAGAGGACCTCTGCCAATACTCATCTAGCATAATTTCACTTTCGGTGAATGAAGTGAACAACCACGGCTAATCGTCAAATTTATCAAAGTCTAATGATTCTTTGGAGGCGAAAAGACCCGAAAATTGGCTATTCAGGACAGTTAGACCCTCTGGCATTCAAAACAGTGAAATGAGCAAAATGGAGTTTTTGATGGACTTTTCCACATTGACTGACTATTGGGTTTGCTACAAGTTTGAAAAGTTGAAAATGAACTGTCCAGACAGCACTTGGCTATTTGATACGTCGCCATACCTCGACTTGATATGGAAAGTTGCAAATGACCCAATGTCCAATAACAAGCTAAAATACACCACTACCCGCATAAACCCCACCCGGAGCAAACGAGTGACGGAATAGAGATAAGAATTTCAATGTAACAGAATACAGTAAGTGTAAGCGTACAAGAATTCTTGTGATTTAAACTGAATACGAAGGAGAGAGATCATTGCAAGACAAGACAGGCGTGATAAGAAATTTGAGCGAGGTTCCCGAGAGCCGATACTGAAACGTACTGAAAAAATAGATGGAAATAAATGAATAAAATATAAGATTTGTACAAAAAAAAATGGCCCTGAAAATAATACACACTGCCAATACAAACGATCGAAGTTGCAAGAGCGTATATTTCGGTGAAATCTGTCGAGCTTCATTTTGCCGCGAAGTTAGCCTATGATTTCCAAACAACACTTTCGATCCAATCGAGATACTTATCGATTTTTGTGAAAACAATTTTTCGGTGCACTTCGTCACAATCCACACCCTTGCCTTCAAGTCCTATGAGTCGATATGCGCCGTGAACGGATCCTTTTTCGACCGTTTGCAGCAGTTCACCGACGTCACCTTCACAGGTCGATTTCCAATCCACTGGAGCCTCCACACAAAGCTGCTTGTCAGAGACACCCTGCGGGAAGTATTTATTGCCGGCGTACACCTGAGTGCAGTCCTCATTTGGGACACGCCTCATACGTAGCTTCATCAGCTGGGTATCCTGTGTATCGTTCACTAACCAAGGGAATTAATTGATGAAGAGTAAGTGATCGCAGCAAACTTACCCTGCTTCCCCATTCTAAATCCTGTTGAGATAAGATGCGATAAATCCAACGGTTTATCGTCGGTCCATAGGCAAATCGGATACACATGTGAGCTAAAAGTGACGGATTCTTCAAGTCTAATCAACCCAATATCGTTGTACGATGCCACCGTTAGCTCATCGAATCCGGGGAACATGATCAAGGAGCCACGTTTGATCAGAAGCTCTGGGAAGGAAGAGTTGCGCGTATAGTCATGCCGGCCGAGTGAAACCTCGTCGCCGGCCAACGCCCAGAAGCAGTGGCCTGACACCAGTACGTACTGATCACTAATCAGAGCACCACTGCAACGCATAATGAAAGCAGTATCATCCTCATCCTCGTAGAACCACTGGCCTACGAGCACCTGGTGCGGAAACTCGCCGTCCATGGCCGGTAGTCCGTTCGAGGGAGTGACAAATTCATTTGTTCTGCTAGCCATCGCAGGTGCAGGTGATAGAGCGGCAATCGTCTTACGATAATCCTGACATTCTGAGATAATGTATCGCATCATTAAGACATACTTCGAACGATATACCTATTTTCAGTAACGCTGGTTGATTTACTCACTTTGTTCCGCCAATCGAATTCCTGCATATGTAAAGAAATTGAAATGTGTCAGATGAGGTGTATTAGATATGTATGTAAAACCTACCTAGCACCTTGTATGTACAAAAGCAGAGTAATACAGTTACGCACACCGTGTGGAAAATTGTATGTTTCATTTCGTCGTACAACAACGCTAAGTAGAAGCTCGCTAGTATAGCAACTGCCGCTATTTGCAGTTGACGATTTTTGCATGCATATTTATACCAAACCGTTATACAAATGGAGAAGATTCTCAGATTCTTTGATCATGCGAGTGCAAATTTTTAGCAAGGGGTCATTTGGGGTGATTCTTGCAAAACAAACCACAGAATGTGGTTTGAAACGGCTGCAACGAAACGATTACTGATACAAAACGTAATTGTTATGTTCAACATACGTTTTAGTAACCTACAAGTATTGGAAATGGTCCACCAATACGAAAAAACTTTTTGTAAGGAACGCTCGTGTTTGTCGGGCTGTTCATTATCGCTATCGTCTATAGCATTCGTATTCTTGACCTCCGGTCACTTAAACTCTTCCCGACGTTTCATTTGACAAGATGGTGAGTCCCACAAGTGCTGTTTTCGTTGCAGTCGTCTTTCTGGGGTCACACTTTGTGGCATGCTATGCCCAGGGAGGTATGGACAAGAAATTTTAACAACATTTTCTCCAGCTAACCACTTTTGTTTTTCATTTCTAGAGACAAGGATATCTGTAAAAAGTAAGTATCGCCTGAAAGTAGGCAAAAACCGATACATTCTAGGACAAGCGATGCAGTTTTCTAACGATACTTCTGCTGTATTTGATAGAGTGCGATGAGTACCGCAGAATTATCTCGTCGAAACGAGGGATAATTTCGCTCACCTTAAGTCCTAAGCCATTCTATTATCAGTCCTACAACTGCTCGAATGTAGTGGAGCTGATCGTTGGCGGAGAGGCCGCTAAGCAAGGCGAGTTTCCACACCACGCACTACTGGGTTATCCTTTAGAAGATGGATCAACAGGCGGGTATAGCTTCAGCTGCGGTGGCTCGTTGATTTCGGATCGCTTTGTTCTGACCGCCGCGCATTGCTTCAGCTATGGCAATCCGGTGCTAGTGCGCTTGGGAGAGTACGATCTGACGATGGATTCGGTCAGCCAGGTTGATTTTGGTATCGCGGAGATCATTCGACATCCTGAGTATCGGAACTCTCGTTCCTACCACGATCTAGCGCTCGTAAGATTGAACGAAACCGTGCTTTTTTCAAAAACGATACGTCCTGCGTGTCTCTGGACCGATCCCGTGCTCAACGTTAGTCGCTTCGTAGCGACCGGATTCGGGAAGCTGGAGGAAGGTGTGTATTCACAATTTGTGTGTGTGTTTACATCTACCATGTATACTGAAGGGGCGAAATCGTTACAGGAACCGTGGAGTTGTCTTCTAAAATGATGAAAGTGCAGCTGGATCTGTTCCCATCGGCTGATTGCGGCCAACTGTTTCGAGATAATCGTAGATTTCGTGACGGCATCTCTGAAGGTCAGCTTTGTGTAGGAAGCATTATCGGCGGCAAGGACACCTGTCAGGGTGATTCTGGTGGTCCATTACAAACGATTACGGAGCCACGCAGCTGCATTTATAATATCGTTGGAGTGACGTCGACAGGGGCTGCATGCGGAATTGGTCATTCGAAAGCCATCTACACGAAAGTGTCATACTACCTGGAGTGGATCGAGCAAATCGTTTGGCCTAAATGAACGAAGCCACCGTAAAGCATTCGAAATTCGCTACGATGTTTGTTTAAAATTTGTTTTTTTCCAAATCTGTATACGAAAATGCAAAATAAAATCACACCTTCATGATTTGATTACGAATAAAGTTTTGACAAAAATTATACCATTTGGAAATCACTTTGCATATGGACCAAATAACATAAATATATAATATACACTCATTTAATTTGCTATTTCCTTTAAACCCTCAATACTAAATGTAAAGCATTTCCGTAAAATGTTAGAATACTCAGTAATTTAATCTTAATCATTTATTGTTTCATCATTTATGAAGGCTTGCTGGCATGTCATAGCTATTGCAGTATACGGCAAAAATGTGTTTGCAACCCTTCTGAATGTGTAGTCCAACAAAATGTATTCCATTATTATAAGGCATTTCAGAGATAGCTACGAATATGAAACGGAATCTATTTCAGGAAGATGCACTATCGCAATTGAATTGAGGCTGCTGAACTGATATGGATTGCACCACTGCAGTGGAACATCCTACTCTTGTGCATGGAGTAGTAGTAGATCACGTGAACGGCGATAGCCGCAAGGAGTACTTTATATTCCATTTCTAGCTCAAATTATTTGGTACATTAGAAACATTGCGCCTGATTGAAATGTTCAAATGATCGCAAATAAAAATCTCTACTATAGATCAGCATTCAAGTAAGAGAGTCACACTAAAAAAGCCGGTTTGGTAAATATAGTAAAATCGTACAATTCGACATGGAATTGTTGATGGCAGCTGACAGGAAAAAAATTCAACAAAAAACTTGTTTCGAAGCACGAAGCACGCGTCTTAGCAGTCGCAAAGTGGAAAGACCAGTTCGTTGATTGATCGTATGCGTTGATAGTTGAAGATCGCTCCGAGGTGGCGTCGCTTGGTCGCAGTTTCCTAGTGACCCCCGAAGTGTTACAAGCGCAGGTTTGCATCTGAGCGCGCGGTATCAGTTGTTCCTGCATCAAAGTGAGCGTAAATGCTGGCCGATCAGCGGGAAGAGATTCGAAATAAACCTCCAAGCTGCAATCATTAACATGTTGGGCCAGGTGCCGTACGTAATATGGATGGGTACAATGCTAGTGTTAGGTGGCTGGTTCGGTTATGGCGCTCAAGGTAAGAGTGTTTTCGGAAGTGCAAAATCAAAATAGTTAATGTTTGCTTCATTCTCTACCCCTGTGTATGTTGATACCCCTAGGTCAAAGACTTGCCGAACAAAGTAAGTTGTAAAACACGAAGTGGTTTTTATGTCTCTGAGAGAAATGTGTCAAATCAAATCACTCTTCTATATCACCAGAGTGCGAGGAATATCGGAAGATCCTTAGCAAAAAGCAAAGCGTTATACCGCTCACGCTTCATCCAACAGCGATCGAGTTCGAGGTCTTTAACTGCACTAACGTTGTGCAGCTAATCGTCGGTGGTGAGGAAGCGAAGCTCGGCGAGTTTCCCCATCACGCCCTGCTCGGTTATCCAAAAGAAACGGATCAAGAAGAGTACGACTTTCGGTGCGGTGGAACTCTCATTAGTGATCAACACGTCTTGACCGCGGCCCACTGCTTCTCGGATGACACGCCAACCGTGGTGCGACTCGCCGAATACGATATAACATACAGGACCTACACCGAGTTCCAGACCGATATCGCTGAAATTCTTCGGCATCCGGATTACATGAACACGCGGGTATATAATGATATCGCGATAGTGAAGCTAAAGAATAAGGCTCCGTTGTCGAAGGACATCCTGCCGGCTTGTTTGTGGACCAACGAGCACCGCAACCTCACGCGTTACATTGCGACCGGATTCGGCTATAACGAAACACTTGGTGGTGAGCTGTCCAAAACTATGAAGAAAGTGCAGTTGGACGAGTTCCCGGTGGACGATTGCACTCAATCATTTAAATACGATCGACGATTCCGCAACGGAGTTCGGGAGGGTCAGCTATGTGTTGGGAGCATTGTAGAAGGTCGCGACACCTGCCAAGGCGATTCGGGTGGACCCCTACAGGTGGTGACCAACTCGAAAACCTGCACATATGCCGTGGTGGGCATTACATCAACCGGTGGGGCATGCGGCATTGGTCAGTCGAAGGCGGTCTACACCAAGGTATCGCATTACATCGATTGGATAGAAGACAACGTTTGGGGCGCTAATGCGTTGTGATGTGATTACGTATAAAATGGTTCTAAGAAGTGCATGAGAAAAAGTCTAACTACCATGATTGAGCTATTTCAAGTAAGGAGCAAAAAAAAGAGAAAATCTCAATGATGAATACTGCAAAATGGACAATTTATTGGCTTATGCTGTATGTCTATGTTTGTTGGCGCATAAGTTAATTGTGCTCGGAAACATTCGTTGATGTGTGCTGTGGCCGCTTCGACACAAAGAACAACTCACGCCACATGAAAGCGTTTCATGCTTATAACATAAATAAATTAAAATGAACGTATCAAAGCCCTAAAACGGGATTCAACGTTTTCTTTAGATGTACATCTTGTGGAACATGTAACTAATCAATGTATTGTAGACTGCTTAGTTTTGTCTTAAATAACAGAACACAACTGAAAACACTTCCCGGAACAGTGCGGTTTTCGTAAACTATCATTGTTGTTTGTTATTTATTTGCGCTGCATGAAGTTCGAGATCGACTGATCGCAATTGCTAAGCAACGGCTAAGTTGTTTAAGTGTTGATCTTTCAACTCTTGTTTTCTGTTGCTTTTTCTTGGGATTTTCCACAAAAAAAAACCCCGTTAATAACACGGTACACAATGTACCTGATGGAAACACAAGGTACACATTGCTTGTTGCAAGATATGAGGGTACTATTTACAACACGTGACGTGCGGTCAGCGTAGCCACGAGCGTCATTCCGACTGTGACAAGTGTCAAACCATCTAATCTTCGTCCAGCCCCGTTATCATCTTCGGTTGTGCTAGCTATCGTAGTGGTGGTAGGTCCAACTGGTCCTTCGGTCGTCGGGATAATGGGTTGGCCTTCCAGTCGAATTCGCCACTCGATCGCCGGATAAATAGGCGAGTAACGCACAAGATATTCCTCGGTAATCTCATACTCGCCGAATGTGAGCAATTGCATCGGGGAACCAGGCAGCATATCGTATCCATCGCCACCCTCATACAGGAACTGGCTTAAGATCACGCGATAGTGTTCATCGGCCTGCAGAGCTTCGTACGTCGGTACTTGACACTGAGCGCACCGTACCTCGACTGCAACAACTCGCTCCAGCGGAGGACGCGAGAGATCGTACTCCACGTGGACGCCCGCCATCTGCAGGAATTCTCCGTATCCGGACACGCCGTCGTACCGGTGGACACTTTGCTCGAGCATCTGACGCAGCTGGGTACCGGTGATCTCCACCAGCACCATCGCGTTGCCGAATGGCAGCACTGTCTTCAGATCCTTCTTTGTGATCGGTCCCGCACTGATGGAAGCCCGGATGCCACCACCCTGTATGAACCCGATCGCTGCGTCCGTCCAAAAGCCATCGTTGGCCTGTTCGCGCGTTATCGCGTACGTCACCACGAGCGAGTCTGCTATCATGTTGCCGATGTTACATTCCTCGAACCGGCAGCGGCTCGCGTCAAGAAACACATTCGTGCGTCCAATCTGGGCGTCCAGCGCCAGGATACCGGGTCGGTAAATCTCCAGCAACTCCAGAACGTCTGAGTCCCGCTGGACGGTACCGTTTAGCAGTATCGGGCTTCCGTCGAACTCGATCAAATTTCCGTCCGCGTCAAACATAAGGTGCAGATAGCCAAGGTACTTGGTATATGCGTAAGCCTGCACCACTGGCACGTTCTTCCCGACAGTGTTCTGTACCATCACAGGATACGGTCCGGCCGGTTGTTCCACATCCGGCGCCGTGCCGCTGTACAGGAACGTGTGCGAATGGCCTCCGATCACTAAGTCCACGTCGGGACATGCGGCTGCTATCTGTTTGTCACGCTCCAACCCGCTGTGCCCAAGGGCGATGAGAATCTGTACACCTTGCTCCTTTAGGGTGGTTGCCTCCTTGCTAATGGGGTGGTAAAAAGGACACATGATAAATACCCGCTACAGTGGTATGAATATTCCAGCCACATGCTCACTTGATGGCGGTGATTTCGTCTTCAAATTCAACTGTGTTCACCGGCGTGAGTTGCTTCGTTTCCGGCGTGAGATAGCCAATCACGCCTATGCGCACTCCCGCCTTGGTAAACACGACCGATCGCTGCAGGGACTTGGTGCTCTGCATTGTAGGCGTCTTGGACAGATCTAGGTTCGCCACCAGCACCGGAAAGTCGACTTCATTCAGGAAGGGAACCAATCCTTCGACACCCAAGTCGAACTCATGGTTGCCGAGAGACTGGAAGAGACGGATGTGCAAACATGGCTGATTCATTCGAATAAAAAATAACGAAGGACTGGGTTGCTTACAATGGCATCTGGTTTCAGTATGTTAAGAAAGGCAGCGGTTATGTTGTCCTTGTATATCGCAAACCACGGCGTTCCGGTATAGGTATCGCCCGCATTGAGATACAAGACCGGAAGTCCGCCCGCAGCTTCGGTCGCTCGGTATTCGCGAACTCTGTAAACCAAAGGAAATGGTATGAGTTGGAAACTAATCAATCATTGTTGTTTGCAAATAAGCCCACTACGAGAAATTGATAGCAGAACTAGCAACCAAATGCATAAGAAATGATAGAAAAGAATTTGAAAGATAACAAATACTTACTTATGAGCGACTCGGGCAAATCCTCCATAACACCGGTTGCTGGATACATCGGATGGTTGGCATTCGTTGCTATAGGCACCGGTTTGCTCAAAGCGGGCGTGCATATCATTGTTGTGTAGTATGATAAGCTCCAATCCACCTGCTTTTGGTGCTGCCATGCTACAAGTGAACCAGGCAGCAACCAACAGCAACAGCGTACACGTCGATGACATGCTGAAAACCGTGTGCATTGGATCAGTAGAGATCCGTTTAACGCACTGCTTGGATGATAGAAGGGTAGTGCAGCGTTTTTTCAGGACCACAAGCTTAGAACGCGAGCTCGATGATCCTATTTGACAGAATAAAACAAATCTTCTTCGATTAGTACACTCGCGCTTTCAACGTTGAATTATTCCACCATCTTGTCGGATTCACCGTAATTTCAAATAGACCCGTCTACTCTTAAACTGTAAAACCATCAAATGATTTTACCGAACCAATTATGAACATCTCGAGGCGAGAGCTCGGTGTAAATGGTCGTTGGTTATCGAAAGCAATTGACGCTTATCAACCTGCGACAATGCCTGCATTTCAGCTCCCTTCAAGTACTGTTCGCAGATCACGCCTTCACTCTTTACTGTTTGCATTCGTTAAGTCCGTGTTATCGTACGGCGGGCCCTTGGTTGATAAATCTCTGACGTTACGGCAGGCAGCATACAAATCTTGCAGGAGGCCACTATCCGTATCCGCCAGCACGCTATCTCACAACAGTAAGGTTCGCGTCCGCGTGCGCCTTGGGTGATGGTCGCTGTCTTGCTTGACTAATTGACAATAAACCCGTCCGCAACAATCTTGATCATGTGCGGTGAATAACAGAGAGATTACGATTGGCCAGAGGAATCGTGTGAAAACAAAAAATACAGTGAAGAACGAAAGGGTATTGAATTTATCAATATTAATCATCGATATCTGTGTTCTAAATCAAAACTGTTGTGAAAACAGGATAGAACAATTTGAACGCATATTTTCAGAAATTATTAATCACGTTTAAAAATGTTTTCTTTTTTTAGCAAGGAACGTGGTTATGTTGACCCATTCAAAGCCATACTCTTTGAAATCCTGCAACCTGCATTCCTTCAGGCCATTAATATGTATGAGATCGAAATCAAACCATGTTTGGGCTCTTCTTACCGGTTTCTTTTTATGTTTGAACCACTGTGCTTGCATTTTTATCTCAATCGCTGCCAAATTCGTGGAAAAAATTGATTAAAGAAACGTATAATCAGAAGCCTCTACAGCATACAGCAGAATTTATAACATACATTCTTGTTTTGAAATGATTCATTTTTCATCCTAAATTCTATATTGAGCAGATAGATGTAACAGAAAAAACATTAGAAAATTTTTAAAAATCAAGCTTTCATCGAATTGAATTTTTTATTTTTGATGCAACAGAATTCATGTAATTTGAGAGCTTTTAATGTAAAGAAACTTTGATTTGTATGGTCAATTGATTTATTTGGAATTCCGGCGTAGTTTACCAAAACACCAAACGAAGACGGTGCTAGTGTAAGGCAGCCATGAGAACACCGATAAGCAGGATCTTCCTCTGTTTGAATCTAGAGGCGACCATCCGAATGTTGGAAGTAAAATCTACGACTGTCGACTTCTACAAGCAAATTCAGATCCCAGCTCATTAGTGAGAGCTGTGGCTAATAGCGGTAGCCAGCTTTGATCATCTAGGAAACACGATAAATTGATTAGTAAGTTTTCTTTGCCCGCCAAAACGATGATTAGCTAGCAGCCGTGGCGGTGAGAAGTGCCTATCAATGCTGATGTTTGTTGTCC
This sequence comes from Anopheles nili, assembly GCF_943737925.1. Classification (NCBI taxonomy): domain Eukaryota; kingdom Metazoa; phylum Arthropoda; class Insecta; order Diptera; family Culicidae; genus Anopheles; species Anopheles nili. The sequence continues at coordinate 21,292,976 of NC_071291.1, forward strand.
AACGACTAAGCCATTGTCTTTGCCGCTCGGAATTTCCATAGAAGGTGGTTGTTATCGCACCGTTGTTAATAGTCTCACACCAAGAACAGTTTAATTTAGAAAAACAAAACGGGGCCATAGTTACAGGAATTGGCATGATGGTTTCGTAAAATGTGAATTGCAGGGCAATTAAAATGCGATAGCATAGTTTAGCCTGTTTATCGACGGAGCAAATAGTCCAAAGCAAAGAGCAAACCAAAGACATAACTGGATGTAGTAAAAGGGGAAAAATTATTGCATATAAGAAGCAAAAAATTGTATATATAGCGTGAGTACCTTGTTCTCAAGCAATGCAAAGTGGTTTAGAACAAAGAAAATATATTGTGATGCTAAACGTAAAATTAATGCATTTCCTTGAGACACAGATAGACGGTCACATCATTGTTGAACCTGTATATACTAACTAAAGTTTTTCGAAACACTTGCACGGTTTTTAATTGTGTTCTGGTGAATCGTGCTTCGTGTTGAACGAACGTTTTTGCACGAGAAATATTAAAACAATGTATAAAACATGTAATGCGAACAATGCCACCGATGGATAACGAATACACCAAAAATATAGCAAAAGTGAACACACTACACATTAGAGGAGATGTGCAGCAGGTGCACTCATATGTACAACCGGAACTTTATAGTGTACAATGCTATGATTCACTGTACTTAAACCCAAAAACAAAAAAAAACTCGTATTTTCTTACGACCAGTAAAAAACGCATCATTACTTTTGTTTGCTCGCTGCAGCAACAATAGTATCGTACCTCGGTTATCACGTTGAGTTCAAAGTCACGTGCAAGGAATGGCGGCTCTTTTTTTACAGCGTTTGCTGTCATTACAAGAAGCACTCGCACCAGTGCACTACTCGCGCACGCTGGCGTTGACAGGAGCTCATCAACGATGTCTGGTGACGCAAATTAGTCATCCGAATGGATGAACGTAAATTAAGCTACCGATAAACGGGTCGCATTGATCGCCCATAGGGGATGGTTAAAATTAGCTACGCTAAGGTGCGCGTGCCCGTCAGATGCGCTGATATGCCGGCACAGTGATCGACGAGCTCTCGGTCGACAGACGAGGCCGCGCAGGAGCACCGTATTGGTTGACGTTCGTTTTTCGAATTTTTCGAACCGGAAGCGTACTCCGATAGCGCTGGTATTGATCACGCGTTTTCAGTGACCTTAGCAGTGACCTCGCAAGGCAGAGCCAGTGAGAAATCTGAGTAAATGACTTCTCACTCCGTTAACTTATTCCGCACCACTTCTATTTTACATCATGCCAGTCGCGCTTCCAGAGTCTTGCGACCGTCACATTTTGTATCGCTCTGTTATCGGTCGGCATCGGCATCGAGTGATCTATTTTCGACCGTCGACACAGTTTTCAAGTAAAAAAAAAAAACACAACATATAAGCACGTTGCTTTTCGCAAAGGTTCTCCGTTAACGATATGTCTTAGTGTACGGTTACGGATGGTTAGGTGATTGATGAGAAGCGTTCTAAGTGGAGCGCTAGTGAACATGTTTCTTTATACATAACTATAGCACAACATCTTCGTGTAAACTAGCGCATCGACAAAATGAACAGACGAGAACGAAAAACTTCATGGAGTTACTAACAGCTGCTTCCATTTCAGCTGTCGTAGCTCGCAAAAGCCTGAAACACATTGGGCAGCGCGAAAAATTGAAACGAACTAATCCATTTTATAGCATGACCTGCGATAATGCAGAAACAAATTGCAGTGTTTTTCCGCCACATTCAACTCATTCCAAACACGTTGCACCACGGAATTTGCGGTCGACGGAAAGGGAACGCAGTTTTCCATCTCCTTCGCGCAGCAAAGCAGAAATGTGCTTTCACACCGGTTACACACAGAAAGTAAAACTAATTTACTCTGCCACGGACGGCCGTTTACTCACGTGATGATATAAGTACGCTGCCGTAACTTGCTGACAAACGATCGAGTACGTCCCAAACCGACTACCTACAGTGTCCGTGTTCAGTAAGGCAATTTTGTATGCCGGCACTTGCGCCAAGCACGGCTACAGTTTTAATTCAGCACGATCAGTTGAAGCGCCGCCATAAGCACGATCGTCGGGATACGGCAGCAACGGGTGATTTTAAGAATCCCGGTGTAGGCTTAGTGTCTCGCACGTACCACTGTCTAGTTAAAGGACTGATGTAAAGAAGCGCCGCAGTTCCGCGTGGTACGGCGATCGTCAAAATACTAAAAATGGAGGATCACACGCAACAGCGCGCGGGTCGTCGAGTTAGGCATCTTTTTTGTGGTGTTGGTGTGGGTTGAGCAAATGTTTTCCCGTACGTATGATGCTGGTGGGGATGGTACGGTCCTGCAAGAGAAGAACTTGATAAGGGAGAATGGAGTAACTTTTTGCCCAGCTCGATGTGATTGTGTTTTGGACAGGATAATAAGGACATAATTCAAGTGGCAATAACCGGCAACGAAGTGTTTAAAGTGTGTGTTGGTGAGCGCTCATCGTTTTGTTTCTTCTGGACAGGTGAAGTTTTACAAGGTCGGTCAGTAGCAGACACGCTTTCTACCTGTTTAAAAGCTCCTTTATATCCCTTTTCATCATTAATTTGAATATATTTTATCTGCATAAATGAGGGCAACATATGTTAAAGGATGAGTTTTGTTTTAGCTGCCAACGGAATTCAGCATAGAAGGGAAGGTAAATTATATGTAAAATCTTATTTTTGAGCTTGGAAACTGATATAAATTACATATGAAAAAGTGATGATTATGTTAATCATAAAGATAGATAGTAGCATGAATGAGTATAAAAAGAACGGGTATGTATTCTAAAATGATTTTTTTACAAACAGGTTTCTTTAGGCTGCTTTACCGTGATAGACGGTTTCATCAATTGATAAGCATTTTCTACGTAAATGTTTTGCCATTGTTCGAAAAATTGTTAGAGAGATAGAACTAATTTATGCTATGAGATAGCCGAATGAAGTTTTTTTTTCTTACAAAATGAAGCAAAATAAAACGCTTTGGTAGAAAACAATCCGTCATGCCCTTTTTGAAGTGAATACTTTCAATTATCAACGCAAGTGCTTCATAAATGCCTTGTTTTGGGTCAGATAAAGAAACGATAAGAGACCGCTTGTCTGTGATGGTTGCTGGATGGTTACAGTCATTAATGACTTTTCTTTGCTTTGTTGTTGATGATACCGTTTTTAGCAGTCACACTAAGCAATGCCGGTCACACAAGAGATGGCAGTTATTGGGAAATTGCAACGAAAAAATGCCGGCGTATCAGTCGTGTCATGTTATTAAAAGTATAGGTTTGTAAATTTGGTTCAATGGAAATCATAAATGTTATGCTACAAAGTTTTGTCATATTTGGAACAACTTTGCAAATTACGGAAATGGTAAATAGTTCACCTATATGAATCGAGGCAATCGCATGCCGGAGAGTCTAATGACATTTCTTCCGAAACAAAAGTTACACGCGAGCACCATTTTCGTCTCGTTACTTTGCAATGGGAGGAAAAGAGCACAGAAATTAGCGCGTCATCGGCCCGTGTGCATCGCTGCGTTTCAACGAAAACGAACAGCTGCGAGGAAAAGTCCTCCGACGTGGTAGCAACCAAACCCTTTTATTTGAACTTTTCGCATATTTATTTGTGCTGTGCGTTATCAACAGCTATTGCTTTGCATTTGCCCCTCCGGCGCGGGGTAAATGCAAATTCAGCTTCACTCGAGAGCTCAATGGCTGTGCGACCATCGTGTCTTTATAGCAACATCGGCTACGAGCACGTGCACATATTCTCAACCCCGCGCAGCAATGAACGAGAATGCAAGGAAAACGTGTCGTTGTGTGCCTTGCGGAAATGCGATCATTTTTCACTTCTATCGTTCTGAAACGTTTCAGACACTTCCGCGCGCATCCGCAATGTGGTCACAAGTTGGAACAGTATGCACGAGCGGTAAAGCATGGGAAAATGAAATGCTGCGGGCCAGGAAAACCGCTCAATTGTCGATGAGCGGCACTAGTCACGAGCAAAAATGCGGTCGCAGGGTATGATGGAAGTTTGTCTCTCGCGGAAAGTACCCGCTGCAGAATGCCTTCGATTGCGGATTTTCTCCACAAAAACACAATAGATGCATCATTTGGTAACAGTTGCTAGAATATAGTTACTATTTTATCCGAAATTATTGTTGTTTTTTTGTAGACCAGTTAAACGATAGGGTCGAAAGCTAGTTAAACGATACAGTTCGTAGCAAAAATTAAATATGTGAAAATATTTGCAGGCGTTCGTCCAATCGCTATGACCTTACAGCTAAAAACATACAATTATAAATCATGCACAGGTATGCAAACTATTCATCATTTTTTAATCGAGGCAAAAAATTGAGATCACTTCATTAAACCCTATCCAAAATGTGCGCTTGAAGTTCAAATTGCAAATCATTACATCTACTTTGAATGGGAATCGAAGGTTGTGGTTTGTGGCCAGTTTTCACGTTATATATTATCAATGGTACTACGTTTAGGCGCCATTTGCGGTGCTAACAATTGTTCACTCAAATATTGTCGGTAATTGACAGCACAATAGAGGCTAATCTTCTTACATTCATTACTTCCAAGCGGACTTTCAGGAGCCCATTGAATGACAATTCCATTACCAGCACCAAAGATATGAAGTGTGATATGATTGAGTGTGTTGCGATGAAAATGAGTGTTACAGCAATCGAAAATCGTAGTAATACGAGATAAGTTACTCTCGTTAAGCATCATAAAAAAGTTTATTAAACACATTAGGAGTTTTCATATGACAAATATATATTTATTGTTTAGATCATGCATACAGCAATTGAGCAAAAAGTGAATCATAAAATATTGTGCCAATAATGTTTGTAAGAAACTTTTCAATGCTCATAAACCGATAGTAATTGACAACTTCATTAGTGTGGAGGCGTGTGACTACGTAAAATGGTTTGCTCACATTTTTTGCAAGTAATTAGCATCGTTATGAAATTGCCATTTAATAACGATAAAATTGTTCTGAAAATGGACTATCCATTGTCAATTATCCCATTTGAGAGACTAGGTACTGGTTACTTGGAACCGTAAACAACGTTCAACTAATATTTTATCTTAAATATAAGAGTAGCAAGGGACCTTCAATATTGGAAGCATCAGCAGAGTTGAATATATGAATCATCTTATATCTAAATCCACTGATCAATGGTTTCCTAAAGGTATCAATGCAGTAAATATTTTACAACCTAATCACATACATTTTTTTCTTGTTTTCAAGGATCGTTATCATTAATGTAAACGATTGACTGTGTTGTTCGTTTTCTCCTAAAAGTGCGTAGCAATGGTAAGAACCCTTGACCCACCATAGTATTCATCAGGTTTTTATGAAACGTATATCTGCATTTGAGTAGTCGAGCTGAGGGAAGCGATCAAAGACCATACAATTTATATCGGCCTATCTGTGCTTCTCCTTTTTATGTATCGTCGCTTAACTCGTGCGTCTGTGCATTTTAATGTTACCTTAAATCAGTTTTCTCACAAATAAAACCTTAAAAAAAGCTGTGATATTCAAGATTGATTGACTCATATATTATAATTTAATAATGATATATGATGCTTTTGCGCCGAAATCTGTCAAGTATTATATTATTGACGAAGTACGTTGAAAATAGTGCATAGCCATGTATTGTTGAGCGAAGTGTCAATGTTGCTTTAACTCTGTTTCAATTTTTAATTTATATAATGTGTCCAACTCATTCCAAATATTTTGCTTATTTCATAATGAAGACAAATCTGAAACTTTATGAATATATCCCGTTGTGCTGTTGCCAGGAAACAAACATGCTCTACGTGTTGCATACCACAAGGCGTAATCAATCGTATTAAAGTAGATGAATTGGATTATATGGATTTTAATTTTCATTATGGTAAAATTTGTATCAACTATTTTTTTATCCATGCCACGAATATCATATACTTAAATCTGGGTGCTAGTTGCTGGTTCGACCATGTCGTCGAATGTTATATTAAAATACTTCACTTCTCAGAATGTCTAATGCGAAAATACTGCTATGCGTCGTTCTCTTTATTTATTCACTTGGGAAACCTTGTTTTTCGGATGGTCTTAATTACTTTCACAAAGTTCATAAACGAATTGTTAATCCACGACTTCCATGCATGGTTTCGGGCTCAAATCTTGACTGAGTCACCCCCGTACGCAGGACTGATTATCCGGCTACGTAAAAATTGCAAGTCCTAGAAAGCCTCAACATAGCAAGCCTTAATCGTGTATCGGTTGTCGAAACATTTCAGAAGCAGAAAAACAGGAAGACGGAACATAAGAAGGAGGCGAAGAAGAAGAAAAATAATAATAAGCAGCAGCAGAAGAAGAAGATAACATCGTTTCAAATATCATCAATTTATTTGCAGATTTTATATGTTCCGGTTGTGTATCACGAAGCAAAATCAAAAAAGTACATCTTCAAAAACTTTATTTCAGTTCAGTTACCGTGACTAGCGTATTGAGTGGCCATCGAAATTAAATTATTTGTGGGGCTCACAATCACGTTAATTAGTCTCGTTTCGGATCGACTCAAATGACTCAAAGGTTCATGTAAGTTTCTCGAGCATCAGCACGAATCAATGAGTGAGTGCTGATAAACGAAGTTGTTTGTGATAAACTTTATCCAATGGTCAGCTTCCTAATAGTTCAATTTGAGCTGCTAAATTTTACGCACGGGTGAAGTTTCAATCAGTACCTCCTTTGTAAAGGTCAGTTCAATCTCACTGCAAATACACACGCACACACACTTTGATCGCTTCCACATACCCTGTTCCATTGGCGGGTTTAATAAAGCGTAATTTCACCGCTCTGGAAATGTAATATCGTGCTTTGGTCAAATTTCATTCCACAATAACGCCTCCCTGTGGAACGGAGACCAAACAACCGGCATCGTGGTCGGTCAGCGTCGAACAGCGGAAAGAGTCATCTCGCGGTACAGTTTGCTCTTTGGTATTGACATGCCATATCCCTTTCCGTTTCTCGACAGGACTAGAATCCGTTTCTTTCGTTGCACTCAATCCTAACTCCCGAATGATTACCGGCTGGCTATCGGTGACGGGATGGTTTCCCGTTCATCCGCTTTGCCACCCTCGATGTTGACCTGCGACGTGTACATCAGATTGTGTCCCAGATAGGCGCTCACAAGCAGATCCTCCGGTGAAAGATTCAACCCGTGCTCAGTGGACATCCGCTGGAGCCGCTCGTACATGAAGGAGGCCGTCAACGGTCGTGCCGGGGTTCGATCACGTGCCAGCTCAAGTCCGGTGTCGTCTTCTAGCGAACACGGCACCATCGCGGCCCACTTTACGTTCCTCTCGTTCCGGAAACAGGATATTCAATTTGTCGTTCGCGAACTGGGGAAGCTCTAAATTACGTTGACAGTAGCCTGCCGGTACCAGCGACACCACTCCGAGCGATTGACGATGTTGGACTACGGTCGCGAAGGTTGTCGACGGTCGCCTCGACGTTTGCCTGATGGCACACCCTCTCAGGATCGAAACGGGGCTTTATGGTTTGGGTCGCTGCGTTATTCTCTTCCTGCCTTCTCCTCCTCCTGCAGAGGCGCAGAATATGGAAGCCATATGATCCGGTCCGGATGACGAATGCAGCTGATCGAATGCCTCGAAGGGGAAACCCCCAGGACTGCGCAAGCTACGGCAAAAGGAGGGACGAAAATGTTCATAATGCACATGGGCTGGCAAAGGAAAGCGTGAATAAGAGGTGCCGCTCAGAAGCGAGAAGGCATGCTTTACGCTCAATGTCCATAGCTACGGTTGCCGAGGGAACCGTAAAAAGGATACACAGATTGGTTTGGTTTAAAAAAACCGGCATTGGTCGTCGCTATGAGCTTAAGGGTTTTCTGTTCTGTTTTAGATCGTTTGCATACACATAAATGCCTCGACTGTGTGAATGCTAATGAATATAGAGGGATTTTCCATTCATTCTATGTCACTCCGTCATATATCCGTCCAGAACAGGAGTATTTAAACTTTTTGGCACACGGGCAGCACCGTCAAAAATAATTGGGGTTCAATTATGGAATATTAGATATAAAATCACTTATATTTTACAGTGAACGTCTGATCAACAGATTTTTGAGCAGTTGAGAGATTATTAAAGAAACAAAGCTACTTCAACACGGATTGGTTTGAACAAAATAGCTATTATTTCCATTAAGATGTGTTTTATTAATTATAAACATTCAGATGAAAAAATGCTATCGTTTAGAACTCGATATTGAAAGGCTAAATTTATGTTAATTTTTTGTTGCTAACACATCTTTTTTTTTCATTTTCACGTTAAATTTTATATTGACATGCAGGTTCGGCTAAACCAGCAGAATAATAAACTATTTTGGTGAATCAAAACATCTTTAAACATAATTTTTGGTCGGTTTACTGGTTTTTCTATAGAATATATTTCTCCTCAGTTGGTTAACAGTTTCTTGCGCACATATGCCGCAAACAATTTCCATATGGACCCAGTCGGACCTTTAGGCAGTCAAGCATGAATTAAATTGGCCCATCTGGAAGCACCACAGGCTTTAAGCTAGTACTAGCAATAAAACATGTTAGCGTGCAAAGGTGGAGAGTGGAATAGAATTAGCTGCAACCGTTTCAAGGGCAAAAGCGCAGCGCGCAACCATTGCCAACCATACAATCTGATGCTGCATATTTGCCCTGCGCCGTATATTATCATTGTGATGGAAATAAAAAATCTTGGTAACGCGAAATAAGTACATCACGCTATAGCAAAAAATCTGTTTAGATAACGCCATCTGGAAAAGTGTGTTGCAATAAAAATTATTCAATATATCTTCGTTTTTTTAGCAATTGCAGCATAAATACGATGTTGCCGTCGAGAATTTTCTTTTTTTAAATGATTAAAAATTTCTCAATGTGTAAATAGCATTACAGAAGCCACAGTTCAGTTCGTACTGCATTCAGGTAGCACATGTTTGGAAAAGTGTACAAGTTTATTATTTAACTTGCATTCGTTGCGGCGTTGGCTTAAGATGTGTGCCACATAACTGAACTCATTCCGTACAAGACGAGCCTATTTTCTGTCGTACAAAAGCCCCTTGCCAGTTAAGTTGTAGGTTGACACTGCATTGAAGGTCCATTCTTTGAAATGGTTCGTGCCATGTTTGCAGTGTGAATGACGTAAAAAACATCAATGGCAAAAATGCAGCCGCGCATTCAAACACAAAAAGAACCTACTGCGGTCTTGGTACACTGCAGCAGCAAAACAAAAGTTATCCGGGATAGCCGGAGGCATTAGCCTGTTTTCTAGTACAAGGATCGATTTTAAGCGAGGGAAAAGAGTTGAAACAATGCGCACCCGCTTGCGATTGTCAGTTGCACCAATAGGCCAGGGTTTGTGTGCTTACTTGCATTGTGTGGTACCGAGTGCAAAATATGAATCCCACCATACCGTCTATTTTTAAGACGAACGACTGGAGATGTCATAAAATAAACTTCACCAACAGTTGCGTAGGTCCGCAGCAGGACTTCCATCCGGATTTGTGTCATAAATGCGTTTTTTTAAATGAAGTATAATCGTAAAATCACTGAGCATTACAATCAAACAAGATAGATTTATATATATATATATATATATATATATATATATATATATATATATATATATATATATATATATATATATATATAGCTTTGCCTGATCTCCGACATAGGGTATAATTTAAACTACTAAAATAGGTACCGCCTTTACCGGTTTCGTAGCGTAGCATTTCAGCAGGAATTCTGATACGTAAACATGATCGTCCTAAGGCGAATATAAATTCTAGGTTTATAATAATGAGCTTTCCAAAAATATTAATTGGATATGGTTTCCGCGTAAAGCAGCATTTCGTGTAATGCGATGAATGGAAATGATAGTAGCAAAAGCAACCAATGCAGCTGTGCTCATTATAATCTCTGAGGGCGGCAAAAGCATCACAAAAATAACTGAATCAGCCATGTATGAAAAATAGTAAAACCGTAGCAAAACAGCAGCATATCAAACATTTTGGGAATCGTGCATCGTATCGTATATGTATGATGACTGAAATCTCGAACTTCATCACCTAATGAGTAGTTCTCGGTTTACGCTACACTAATGGGTTCCCAGCGCTGCTTCTGTACAGAATCACAGGTTTTTCCCTCGTTATATTGATGCATGGAGGAAAATAGATCAATAACATAACTAGATGGCAACTGTAAAATGTAGTTAGAAGTTTTAGTGATCAATGCATACATTCCTGTGTTACATAAGTTATAAACTAATCCTATCCCATCCAATCCGAAACTGCAAGCAACATCTATGGTATCTGTGGTAGATTTAATATAATTCAATCGAATATTCAATCGTAAATCGTTATCGTATTGGGGAGCAATAAGGTTTTATTTTACAGGAAACTATGAGTATTCTAAAATGGATTTTTATGACATTCTGAAATGTATTGTAAGCATAATATGTACGTATGTACATTACGAATGTAATGTAATGTATGTGTAATGAAACATTTTAGCAAACGCCCCAAATGATTCCATCCATAATTGTGTTTGCATTCAAAGATCTCTTTTTTCTTTCGTCCTCACGAGCTACTGCTGTCGCTAAAAGCAGCTGCATTTGGTTCAAGTTCCCTTTTTCAAAGTCCTTCCGATTCAAAATGTGAGACCATTGCTTGTTCATCCTGAACTCGCTTAATGCACCAGAGCAGCTGGCTATTACTTGAGTTTGAATGTAAAGAAATGATCATGTGCCGGGTTATGTGGGCATTCTGTTGAATCGATTACGGCCAGCTGTTGAAGGATCGTTTTGGTAGTAGAGTCTTTCTGAGTCTTCGTTAACAGGATTTCGTAACGAAGAATGCTTTCCGAATGCATGAAAAATTCGTTATAGCAAAATCTACAATTGATTCTAATTAGGACTTAGGCTAACGTCGATCTATCTATCAAACAATTTATCACATTATCTGAAACAAGATATAGAGCCATTTAAAAAACAATTAAAAACTTTTTCAAATATTACCACAAAATATTACCATATTATATATATTATTATTAAAATTTAATCTGAGTTCAATATGTCAACAACATTATGTACATCTTTTTAATGGATTATTTGTTTATTTCTTTATACATATAACACAATACTTGTATGTAAAGGCATTTTGCATTCCTTACCACTGGACTTGTAATATTTCCCGTGTAGAAAAGGTCTATCATCTTGCTAATGTTTTCCCTGAATTCAAGTGCTTACGTAAGTTGGGGTGCAGAAAGTGATCCTTAAACGAGCTACGAGTGAATTGCTTCCACCAGCAAACAACTCATACCTGGAATTGAGACTAAACAAGGTATCAAGAGGAATGCTCTCTAATCCATAAGTAAAAAAACACTTAGATGTCGTGCTGTTCCAATTTTGGTCTAAAGCAGCAAACAAATACTTCTCGGTAAAAATGTTATTTATAGCCTTCGCTTCGCTTTTAATATTATTTGTGGTTCAAAAATTTTTTTTTCTGAGCACGATAATTTATATTGTGTTAAAGAACAAATTTGAACTTGATTATAGATAGCTGATGTTAATGTTTACCTGATCAATTGTTTAGCATAATTTGTATTCAAATATTTTATTGCTAATTCAAAAACTAAGCAACCTTGTATGAGTTTAAAACATCTAGATGACTACATGAAGTGATATTGCGAAAACGAAAGTCGAGTATGGCTTGTTGAAACAAAACTGTTAATGCGAATTGGAGTTTGTGCAGAGCTGCATGCATCCATACTCTATTCCTGAAGCAGGAGACTCGACAAGTTCCAGTAGGTTAGCAATTTTCACCCTGTAACAATAAGCCAACAACAATAAAAAGGACTAACTGGGTTTCCAGCCAATCTTCAACTCTGACTTGGCTCAGTCGCCCTGATAAGTATAACAAAACCAAAAACGCAAGCTGAAACGTGTGTCGTTTGCGCATGGCACGCGTACCGCGCGTTCATCGGCGCACGCCGATGACGCCGATGTAGAAACGAGATGGCAAACGCGAAAACCAACGTCGTTAGCCTGTTCTCACTACAAGCGATGCCACGTGTCCTGTCCTTTCCCTTTACAATACCTTTTCGATCGCCAGCAAGCTGTTTGGCAGCAGTTGCACGTCCTTTATCCCCTCACGGCTGCTCACTCATTGGAACAGTTCAGCAATCGCGTTCGTTTTCCCTCTCTCTTTGCGGTCCTTGTCTTGCTTTCTCCCGATTGCTTTGATCATACCAACAACCAACTGCTTTTTGGTAGGGAAACTGTGGCAGCTGTTTGAAATCAAGCGTGTGCCGTACGCAGGCTGCGCAAACCCTTGTGGAAGACACAGTGGGCCAATGGGTGCACTAATGTGCAATGATCAATCATGGATAATATATAGACAGATCATTGCACTGTACTGCTATAACATGCTATATACATCTATACAACTACTTACAAACAGGAGCTTTCGAACAAAATCATTTTATATGTAAGCAGTTTTACCAATGTCACAAAAAAGGATGTTTACATAATATCATATTAATTATATATGATTTTCTTGTATTTCATTTATTGCAAACATTTGATAATTATGATAACCATTTAACTCCAGCAGACATAAAATAAAAATAAAAGGCCATGCATCGATTGAACTTTCAACTAGTTATATGTATATCGCATTGTACTGCCCCATTTCTCCCATTGTGCAGATGCAGTGTTGAGCTGCGTGTCCTTCGATGGGCGTTGGACGGAAGGGCACCGGTGCATGGGTTCGATTTGCTTCCTTTCCTTCCTTCCCGTCGTTTGGCGTTGTCCTTGCGCCAGACGGCAGTTGTTTTCGCACCGTCTCTTTCATTCGCCCTTCGTTCCCGTGTGTGCAGGAACAAGATGCAAGTGAGCGATAGGGTCGCTCAAAACCGTTACTGGACGCAGGATAAACGGCTCCAGAATCTACATCAGAAAAAAAGAAAAAAAAAAGCAAGAAGAACCTGCTCGTGCTTCCGAACTAGGCCCAAATCGCACTTTGCGGCCGCATACGCGCCTCCATTTCAGGAAGTGCAGCCGATCGAAGTGCATCGCGTGTTCGCAGGTGACAAGAAGCGTGTGGATCTTCCAGCAGGATCCAGCATCAAGTGTGTGCGTTTTGTGCAGAGTATCAGCTGGCAAGTGAACGTTAAAAACAGTGATCAGCGGCAAAACAAAGCAGCTCGACGTCACGGTTGTGAAAATGTCCGGTTTTTGGTAAATTACGCACAAGTTCTTTCTATTCGTTTTGAGTCTTCAACCACTCCAGTCGATACTCGAATCGACGGCACTTCATTTACCATGCCAAAAATCGTTTCGAAGACGTCCAAACGGAAGTTGGAACAGGCGCCAACTCTAAGCGCTTCAAGTCAGCAACCAGACTGCCCAGCAGCCAAGAGGAGATCTGCCCCGGTGCAAAATAGGGTCTCATCCCCTGTAAGCGTCTCCTCGTCGTCGTCGTCCACCGATCTCTCACCTGATGGACATAATGGACGGTCGGCGTCCATGGACTACATGCTGAGAGCCCTAGGACGTATCCGCGAGCTGCAAGACGAGCTGGACTTTTTGCAGAACGACCCGTACGCAGAGGACACGGATGACGAAGAGGACGACACACCTGACGTGGGCCAACACGTGCCAAATATGATCGGTGGTCGTCAAGCGGAAGCAATCGGGTGGGCCGTGTGTGCTCGGGAAACGATGCATTTCTTGCAACGCGAAGGCATCGCACCAGATAGCCCTCTGATGGTGCAGCTGCGAAGACGGCTCATTGGACCACAGCCGGACGGACGATCGAATGCACCGGACGGCAGAAGTTTACCTAGCTGCTAGCGCCGAGCACGGTGTAACCATCTAGTCACTACTGAACACGACAACTACCTACAAATGTATCCATTCTTCAAAGAGGAAGCTCTAGTCACCTTTTTAGCGTATAAGACAGAAGATGTACTCATTTATCTCACCCTTATGTCATCTATTTTGGACCAATAAAGCTTATGCCAAAACATTAACATGTAATTAGAGATCAGTTTTGTTTAGTATAATCGTTTTACTTTCAGACAAATATAAATCTTAATTTTACAACTAGAAAACATCCAAATTCGTTCCACGATCTAAGATTTATTACCACACTTGTATCTCGCGATTTCTGGGAACTTTGAAAAATAATTTTCACATTCATTTCTTGCACAATAAGCATCAATTTGTTTCAAATCTTCTCTATCTCTCTTTCTCTCTCTCTCTCTCTCTCTCTCTCTCTCTCTCTCGTCACATACTTCGTCTAGTTATGTTGCTCTTGCACTGCGGCTTATTTTAATTATAAACTCGCTACACTGCGTGTCTTTTTCTCATTATCACCTACCTGATCCAGATCAAGTTTTTCAATAAATCCCAGCTTTCATCGCAATGTCACGAGCCTCGCGAGTGCTGACGGTAATTAGTTTTTGGGTAAAACTTTTTCTCATTTGCCCAGTCGGCACAAGGAAAGCGCATACCGTCGATAGAGAAACCGAAAATTGTACCTGTTTCTTTGGGAGTTTTTTCGCTATTTAAGTTTTATTTCGCGCATCGTCCTATCTTGCAGGGATTGGTGCAAGTAAGCTATCATAAAAATAGCAATCTGGGCCCTGGTGTAGGCAATATAGTACCTGGTAGGAGCGTGATAAAGAGTTGATGAACTTTGTTACCAGTCGTGATAGGTAGGTTATTTTTTTTTCATACTCTGCTTTTCACGAAATTACTTTCTTTGGATTGTAGGGATGTTGAAGTTGCTATGGAACATAGGCAGGACATCTTCTCAACAAGACAACCGCCTCGCTAGTAATAGGTGTTTTACACCAATTTGTTTTCCCTTTGCACTGAAAGCTTTGATCCATTTCACTCCGAAATGCACTTGGGAGAATTGAGCAAAGTATCGGATCGTGGATCATATTTTTGATAGGTTCAAAATGCATTTCTTAAAATACATAGCTGCGAATGATCATGGCTACGGGAATATTCTCCATCCTAAAGCAAGTAAATGTTTTTGTTTTCTTTACATTAAACTATCTCTGAACAGGTAGAAGGGATCTGAAATCTCACAACAGTTAGTCATCCGAACGACACGTCGCATGAGAGTTTCTTGAGGTGGGAAGTAGTTTCCTTGATTACCTCAAATCGAGCTCACTGTGCCCAATTAATTCTCCGTAAGGATACGTTACCATGAAAAGCTTCTTAAATCTGGCCGGCCTTTGGTTGGTGATGGTGCTGGTCCTGCGGCAGATTCTGGTCTTTGGCGTCCGCGCGACCGCGTCCAGTCACGACCAGACGCACGAACTTTCACCTTTTCCCATGGACGCTCTGCACCGACAGCGACTTCCGAATGCTGTTGTTATGCGAGCGACGGATGGTCGATACGAAGCTCGTTTCACAGGCGTTACCGGCAGACGACAGTCCGATCCGACGCTGGACCGTCATTGGGCGGCAACACAGATACCGGTGGAAGTGCTGCCGGAAAACACCCGACACACAGTACAGTGCCACAGGATTGAGACATGAGTTCAGGAAGCTGTGAACAAGAGAAAAAGCGAATGCCGTGTGAACACTACGGTGAGTAGGATAAAAAGAAAGCGAATATGGATTTGTGATACAAATTGCATGTGACAAAATTTTTCAGCAGTATTGATTTTTTATCACTAAAATTCTTCGTAACAAAAGAGTCGTAACAAAAAGTTTGAACAACGGGATGATATTGTTATTAAAAGAAAAAGAAGTGAAAAAAATTAATAGAAATAATGTGCTTCAAAATAAATTAGTATCTTCCTTATAGACTTAATCAAAGTGTTCCTCTGACTACCGAGTTTCTAGTATATGTTTTAACTATATCATCGTTGTAGCAATGTTTCGATACCATCTAGAGGCCATGGAATAAAGTCCTTCAAAGAAAAAATGAAATGAAACAAAATTTGTTTCCTTCTTTCGAGCGCATGTTTATATCTTCTCCACACCCAAGTCTACCAGCGTATGCGGAGAGAATTTACAGCATTCACGAACCGGCTGTCAGCAGAACTATGCTCATCGTGTATAGAACCTGAAACTAAAGCAGTAATTAAATTCCAAGCCTTTACCATTCCTGACCTGAGTTTCAGTGCCAAGAATTCTAGTGACAGGAGGCTTTGGCAATTGGGAATACTTGAAATCGCTATTGGGGATGGGTGAGACTGTTTTCTACGAAAGTTTTCTGCTAGCTATATCCGTGAAACGTAATTTCATGAAAGCTGCCAGTGTAAATGAAAAAGTCTTCAAATGTTTGAAGAAAAGTTTTTAAGTTGCAAGGACGCATCAACCTTGCAAAACTTGCATGAGCTGGTTAGACAAAATCGACGGACCTATATGTGAGCTATAGAACGGCAGTAGGACCTCGATAGATTGATTCATCCAGAACCACGTTTGATGATCCAAAATGAGCCCCTTTGGTTGAACCAAAACTTTCCAATACTTATCCGCATGAGATGGTAAAGCTTAACAGGTCTATTGCATCTATTCATCCGAAATTTCAGTCGCCTTTGTGAAAACTTTTACCTTCACTCGATCGTCTGATTAAATTCAGTTCTGGATGACGCACACGTGTACGATAGCTGTCATAACCTGGCGATGTAGGATTTATGAAGGAAAATTGAAATGGGTACTTCTCAGGGAATCTGACGACCAGTTCAGGGAATCATTACGTGAAGGTTATTATTGTGTCACGATAAAAGCCCGAATAATGTCCCCTTCCTTTTATGCCTTTTTATCTAGCTCGTTTGATTATTGACACCGACACTACAGTATTTCCTTCTTTATGGTCCAACCAGAACTCGGCGTACTAAAGTTCCAAAATGTCAGGTTTAACGGGCACATGCATCCTGCGGTCCGTCACACGTGAATTGCGATGATGAGACGCCATCTTAATCGTGTGCCGGTGTCGCAATGCGTGTGAGAGATTCAGATACTTCCTCCTCAACATCGTCGTTGACCCCACACGCTGTGCAGACTCGATATTTAACGATGGGTGTGCAGATAAAATCTGAGCCCCATTCCGAACATTGGCGAGCAATCGCAACTGGCTGGGAAAAAAGACACCGAAAATCGTCCAGCATCATTGGGCCCGATATTGGAACGATAATAGTGCGTAGGATGGTAGTGGCATATCATAAGCGGATCCACTTTTGGGGTGAGCGAAAATAAGAAGAAGCCTACGAATTAACGCACGAGATGTGATATTTTCTTCTGCACGCCTTGTCTGAGCATAGAGGAGAGCTTTAATGCTCAGCTATTTGTGCTGAAACAACAAGACTTGGAACAAGAACCAGTGAAGGTGTCTTATGACGTGTATTATATTTAAAATGTATTATATTTATGCGAGTCGCTCATTTTTCCGACCCTGTGACCAAAGATGTATTGGTTCTTTGATGGTATTTTCTATTAGTTGTTAAGCGGTAATATGCAGATTAAAACTTGGCTGTATTCTTGAACAAATTGCGTATATGTGTTTTTTTTTTCGTTTTGCTAAACGGTCAATGTACTTTTTACAATGGCATTTCATTCTGAATCCAATATCCATCAGATAGCTGCTGATTGAATCATCAATGACGATCAAGTCACGTGTTATACTAACAACCATCTCAAGGGATATAACAATACTTATAAAATATAATGCGATACGAAACACGATATGGTAAAACTTGTTCTGAGTACACTGCGAGTTAGTTAGCTGCAAGCCTCAACTGCCTGATAATGTAAATACAGTTGGCTGTTAGCACACGATGATTCATAAATTATTCTCCAAACTATAATCATTCACTAAGCTCAGCGTTTTCGCTCATCTGTAATCAGTGCCAATGCCCTGGAGCCATTCCATTTTATTGCTTCAATAAGCCAGCAGTATGACGAGAAATTGAATCCCAACATCAAAGCTGTTCAACAACAAGCGGCGTCAGTCACCGCATCAGTATGACTATTTGCGTACGAATCGATCATTTGCCATTGGGCACCTTTTTGAATCTGGTTGCCACGTGCCTTCAGGTGAACAGGTAACAAACGGGACACCAATCGTCTCTCAAACCCACCTCTAGTGGAGAATCTATTCGGAACCAATTAATTAATAATCAAGCTGTCCAATCGGCGATGCAAATTTCTTCCCAGATGGCACGGATAGCTCGCGCAAGTGTTGGTACCAATCGTCGGAACAATATCGACAATATGACGGAAGTAACAGCTCGACGCCCGGTGATGTACGAAATAATTAGCCTTAGAGCAACGCTCCAAATTACTTAAGCTTTAAGAAAATAATAAAAATCTCTGAATCAAGAAAAAAATATAATCAAGCACAATAAACGTCACTAAGACTCCATTAGGTTCCGAATAGCGACACTAATCTAAAACTGTTGAGTAAATTAGGATTTAAATAGCCTTCATTTTTATCCTGCGGGACCGAAGTTGCAAATTGTTTCACTGGAGACAGTTGACACAAATGCGAGTTGACTGACCATGACGGAAAGACAACCAGCGGTGCGGTGGCCTGCTAACCACAAATAGATTAATGGATGGAAACCGCTCCCACAAAGCAACGGACCAGTGGGAATGTCATCGGATGACGGACGAACCAAATGCCTGGCACAAAATCCCTACTCAAATGCTCCTGCTTTTGTCCGAGCCTTCACACCCACCTGAGACAGAAGCCAGTGATGCGGAAAATGTGCCAAAAGTCATCGTAGTCCTCCTCGGCTTTCGGATTCAAATGGAACCACAACTCGACCACGTGATGCGGCAAGAAGCAAACGATAAAGACGACGACGAAGGTGATAACCATTCGAGCAACGTGGCGACGGGCTCGGGCCTGTGAACGGCTCTGATGGCCAGCATTCTCACCCGGCATCTCTCGGGCGCTGGTATGGAGCCGATGTGCCATCAGCACGTACAGGATGGCGATGATGGAGAGCGGCAGGAAGTAGTAGACGATGGAGTTTATCACCGTTTTGTACCTGGAACGACAAGCCAACCAGGCAAACCGATGGAGTAAATATTGATGTTTCCGGAAAATACGAGCACCCGTTTGGGGACGGTTACGGAAAGTCTATTAGCACCCTTGGGCTCTCGAGATCCAGTTAATCTGACTTAGCCGTACTAAAAGTACATAATATTTGATGACACTAATTCGTATCGAGATCCGGTTCCGCTCGATCCACTTACCTTGAGTAGCTGGAATCTCTCGCCTGTGGTCCAAATGGAGAGCAGAACTCGATGGTTTTGTTTGGAAGTCGGACCACCACCACGTCAGACATGACCGCCGATGGAATCGCGCAGATGATGGCTAGCACCCAGATAAAAAACGCCACAACAACCGTAAGTGGGCGTGTCTGAAAGGGTTTGGCGAAATATTCGATTAGCACTGTGTTCATGAGTGTATTCCTGTTCCAAGGATACCTGGAGATTTCGCAGCGGATTCACGATGGCACAGTACCGGTCGGCTGAGAGCGCTGTCAGCGTAAACACGGATACGCCGATCGAGATTTCCTCGGCGAACTCGGATACCCGGCATAGGGCACCACCCCACGGCCAGGACTCAAGGGTATAGAGCATTGATGCGAGAGGTACGCTGATCAGTATCACCAGTAAGTCGGCTAGGGCCAGCGAGAATATGTACCTGTTATGGCCGGGACGAATTAAAATAACGTTTAAAAACTTATCACAGCCCTGAACCAAACTTTCATATTCTTACTCAAGGTGCACTTGGTTCGATTTTTTCTTTTCTTGTTTTCTTTTGCACTTTTTTGTTACATTTTTAAATTATCAATTATTTGCAAAGAGCTCCATGCTAGTGTTTATTGGCGGTTTCATGCGCCATTTTTTTCTCAGTTACACAGTGCACTCAAGCTACAAAAGGTATCGTCTTAATGAAGCAAGAAAAAGTGTTAAAGGATATGCGATTTTTTCTTCTGCCGAGTTTTCATCATCATAAAGAGATACTTCCTTGCTGGAATTCGAGCAATAAATCAATTCCCCCTCAGTCGGACCGGCAGTTCGGGACAAACGAAATATCTGTCACTCGTCGAAATCAGTTTCACTTTGACCCGTTACCCTGACTTTTTTATTTCCCTTTCAATTGCTAGATGGCAAAAACGATGGCACGAAAATGATTAATTTCAAAGCTGTCGCTAGAATCACCATTCATGTGAAACGGTAAGCGGCCAGATTTCAAGAGTTTGTGAAAAGTGCTTAACAACCCGTTGATGGTTGGGCATAGATAGGAAGTTTCAAGCACAAATCGGATGCGTTAAAAGTTGTAGCACTCTCTTTACTCTTCCCCATGGAGGGATGAAAATTTATCTTGTGGTTTGATTTAGTATGATACCATCCGTTATCTTTTTATTCACAGCTATGTGTTATAACTTTTTCGATTCGATTTATCAAGTTCTAAAAATTTGAGAAGCGTAAAATCCAAATCCAATCTTTTGCTATAAAGTTGAAGAAAACAGCCGTACTGTACTGGTGGACGACTAGAGTAGTGTAAAGTACACTTTTTTCACGGCACTTACTGTATACCCACGCAGTTTCCATTGCAATAGTTTATTATCATTTTTACATCGTCATACTCATAAAAAATACAATTATTTGTTCAAGAGCTGGAAAATATTTGTCACTGTAGCGGAAGCAATTAGCAGCGTTGAAACACTAAGGCGTTTCCAAGATTTTCTGAATGGACTAATGGCGACTCCCAACTGTTCAAATAGCTATGCCAACCAATAAACACGATTTATATCAATTGGAAAAGTTGCATCGATGACACTAAATAAAAATGAAGATTTCACAGGCATTAGGTTACTTTCTCCCACACAGGATCGTCCTGAAAATATAACTGTATTCCGTCTTACTGATGCGAAACACAATTTATTACGGGTCAACCAATCGAATCAACAGTTCAAGGAAAGGACAAAAGAATCTGATATGGAGCATTTTGATGAAGAACTGCCCCAAAGGTATGGAATTTACTTCAATGTCATTGAATATAATGCAGTTATGTCTGACCTTTGCGCACCATTACGTATCTTCAAATTGGATATTCAAAATATTATCAAAGTAACAAAAACAAACTCCATGATTTTTAGCATAGTTTATCCATTTATAGTTATTAGATAGATTAGATATTTAATGCTAGATTTATAGGTTTGTAATTTTTTTTTCATTTTCGTAGAATGTCCGTGAAAAGAGGCATATGTGTGACAATTCAGTTTATTCGATCAATTTAGAATTGTTTCACCAAATTGTATCAATACATCAAAATCTTCATATGATGTTCAATAAATTCAATACATAAAAAGAATATGTTCTGTGTTTAACCCAGATAAGTTTTCATAGGTTTTTCCTTTCGTGGAAGCATACCTTTGCTATACACTTGTTGAACACAATATAGCTCATTCATTTTTATTTTATATAAGGAATAGCAATGTATTTCACTAGCAATAATATGTCAACAAAATATGATACAAATAAAATTGGGCGTCTCCATCGCCGGGAAATCGGTTTCACTTACGTATTGGGAATGTTGCGCATCGCACGGTGTCGTAGAAATATGACCACCAGCGTGCCATTGCCGACGATCCCGACGATGAATATTAGGGCGAACACTACCGGCACGATGTACGTCTCTGGCCGCTGTTCATATGGCACGTAGTCGTCAACGATCACTTCGTCCAGGACAAGCTCCTTCAGCGAACCGTTTGGTACGGGGCTCGTCCACGTGTGCGACCCCTCTGATCCAGTTTCTTCCGTCAGCAGTCGAATAGACTTCTGTATTCGGTTTACAGCATCCTTTCCTTCGGATAGTGGGGCTTCGGATGTGAAGTTTCCGCGATAGTACCGTAGGGAGCTCATTTTGTCCCAGCGCTGTGACGATAACTCAGTAATGCAGTAATCGGTTGTCCCTGCTGCAGAAATGGCGAAAAATAACGCATGAAATATTTTAGCTCGTTTTATCACACCAGCCGCTGACTACCTTTAAAAAAGCATGACTTGCGGAAAACGTTGAATACAATTTTCAGAGCTCGAAGTCGTCGTCGTCGTCTTAAAAAAGTGAAACGAGAAAAACTGTTACATTCATGTTGACTGTACCAGGAATCGAGTTAAATAAAATGCACCAAGAACGAGACACTCTCCCGTTATCAACGCCTTTCCACGAAACAGCTACGTTACCCCAGGTAGAAACTTTATGTCTTCATATTAAACTTACATCGTTTCTCAGCTGTCACATACCAGACATTTTCTTAAGATGAAAAGCACTCTGTTTTAGATCGTTTATGTGGGTTTTCAGGGTATGACGTTGGTACGAATTTAATTTTGAACACGTGTCAAAGAGAACGAGATTATTCTGCAGTACGCTTTGCCTTCAAAAATAGAATATGTTTAAGGTATTTGGAGGTTTATATGGTAATCCGATTGCCAATGGAGTCAATTTTCGGTTGTCAATGGAGGTGTGCAAAAAACAAAACTTTAAACGTGTATAGTGAAAGAATTTCTAAGAAACCTGACTCAAATTCATTGAAATATTTGCATTGAAACCCATGCTTTTGTGAATGTAAATAAAATAGCGTAGACGAGAATGACAGTTTTACCGTTGAAGGTATTCCGTACAGCCTTAAATATGAATAATATATTAAATGTAGATGTATCAAGCAATTCGAAAATTCACTGGCTTTGTTTGCTCCTCCATTTACCATCCATACAACTTGAGATACATTCCATTTCTCAGGCTAAATCTATCTTAAGAAGGATTTAGAAGCTGTAGCAAACCTTCACACACGGCCCCCGAATCAAGAACTCGACTTCGGTGCATGAAAAAAACTCTTCGAAGCATCTAAACCACATATCCTACAATCTTAACTTATCGTCTTTCCCGGTGGTAATGTTGTTCTACCGGCTTATTGCATTATGTTGTCTCACCATTCCATCGCCAAACGAGTGCAGTTTGTGCAGCGTTCGTGATAGTGACTACGTGTTTCACGCAGTGTGCAAGCTGTTTCAAAGAAGTCGTCATGCTTTTTGTGAATTTGAGGCTATTGCTCAAAGAGTGCAGCAGTTGAAAGCGAATTCAAGTATGGTGTTATGTTTAAAGTATCTATTTTGATGTGAAATGAAAACTGCTCTAAATCTGACAAGGCATTGAGTGAGTTCGCCCTAGTCAGAAAGCGTTACGCCCAAACGAAGGAGATCAGTTCGTTACAAAGCGTACCGGGATTCAGAGCTTGTACACAGAATAATCTATTCGAATGTCGAATAGTGGTTGTGAGTGTAGAATGACATCACAACTCGGAGTGCCAAGCCACGCGCACGAGTCGCTGCTCGAGAAAAACTGCCATCTGTTGATAGGGGCACGCTGTAAAAAAAGTTGAAAGGCAGTAAAGAAAATCTAATGCTCAAACATATCGCGCTTGAACTGGAACTTCTGTTAAGCTTAGTTCCCACTCTTCCTTTTCGAAACATATTTCAATGTGCGAGAAAGTGAACTACGCCTATTATATTTTTCTTTCAACCTCCTAGGAAATGCCAAAAATACCGTTCGGTGTGCCATTACGCGATGTAAATTTTAGCACGTAACGGAATAGGGCCGCACTGGGCTATAAATCAGATTTCATTTGCCTACCGGGAGCTAGCTTTCATCCCTAAGCTTGCTATCGATCGGGGGCCTCCCTCGGCGAGCAACAGGCTTGCGGGGGATAAAGATACTTCGCGTATTCAAGCCAACATCAAAACGAAACCCGCTTGATTAAGGGATAATTCGCCAATTCCTCTTATCGCCAGCATGAACGAGAAGGGTTGATAAAGTCCGCCTGCTGCATTGTACACGACCCGTGTCGAATTCGAGTGGTTGCTTACTGAAAAGTACCGGAAGAGAATGTTTCTTGGCCTTTCTCATCGAACGACATAAGCGGTGTAGGATGCGACTAAAGACGCAGCGCATCGAATGTCGACGGTACCCGTTAGTGGTGGCAATAATTCGCAATCTCTTCTAGCGAAACGAACACTAATGCTGCTGGCGTAAAAAGCAAGGGAAATTATTTTCTACCCGAGGACCTCTGGATTATCAGTTGCCATGGCGACGAGCACCCGCGTCTTTTACATCTCACAACGCCGGGTAGCTGCTTGGTAGCTAGGTGGATGTCGACCGAACCACTTTTCCATGCCGTGATGGAGACATGCTTTGGACAAGTGAATAATCGATCCGAAATATTCAATCTCATTTTTATATACATACAGCGTTTTGAAACGCAATCGAGGAATGAATTTTAAAAAAGTTACAAATAGAGAGAAACACCGCCGAGAAGCACAGCCTAATTCGTAGTCGGATGAGAAAAAGATTTTCAATGTACTGATTTTGCCTTTCGCACTGGATAGGACTAATATCCCATTTGCAAAGACGCGGGTCACGCACATGCAAGAGTGGGATAGGATTAATGCTGGTCACGGGACACCGGGCGCCTCCATCGGTGCCAAAACCCTTTTCATTCGACCGAAGCAGATGGCTAATATCAACGGAGGAAATGGGGATCCAATTCATATCGGAAGCACGTAGCTGAACCGGAAACAAGATGGTTATTTACATAATACAATCAACTACCCTAATCCTTTCGAAAAGGGAGCTTGAGTCAGAGTTGGACATCACAGCAATCAGATGTCGGTGGATGCGACTAGGCATAGCTGAAATCAATGAATCGCTTGTGTGATTTTCACCTGAACGATTCTATGACAAGATACATTCTTCTAACTACAAGACCTTGATAGCCAGATGAAATATAAAGTAAAGTATGTGAGTACAATCTAATCTACGAACTGTAGAAAAATGAGTATTTTGGCTAGTAGTACACCAACAGCGTTATCTAACCCCAACTGTAATGACCAAAGCAATAAATTTTGCATAAACTGTCATTGTTGACTGACAGACTACTCAGCTGCACTCTTAGGTATGTACCGTATGTCTTGAGGATCGTTTATCAAGGTGAGAGTGAAATCTAGCTTCTTGTACTTCCCTTACTTACTGTTAAGCCTCTTTCCATCTTCAATCACATGCACAGCTTCAAACATATACGTATCATCAAGGTCATGTGTATCGCTTTATTCATGCATGCATAGCGGTACAATCATCGGTAGATCATGATCGGCAAAGCGTGACATGGCTCCAAAAGGGGATTATTTTTTTTATTTTCTCTAAGCCACCTTCCTCATGTAAAGTTTCTAACCAAGGTCAAGAAGGCCTAAAAGCGATTTGAATTTCAATCTCTGCGAAACACCTTCGAAGCTACTCCGTGTAGAGGAATCACGTTGATCCGGGGAATCACGGCTCGCTTCAGTTAGATGGAGGTTGGTTTAGCAAAACACGAGCTTACGCTGTAGAGGGGCGGGAATCGTATGCTGAAAATATATCCATGTCGTGAGAGGAAGTTGACACGTGCTGGTTGTTCGTTTCGAGATTCCCTTGGAACAGCGTAACTAGCAGAAGCAACGCAATCCATTGAGAGCACCTTTTCGACAAGGAATAAAAAGGGGTTGGTATCTATTTTTCAGACAATATTCGGTTCATGAGGGCATACATGTGGATGGTAAGCTTCGGAGAAAGCTCTTGGGCTGGAAGAACGATTAGAGACTGTGACGATACATAAAACTCCACACGAGTAACACTTGAGTGAAATGATATGCAAATTCAACCAAAGAAACAAGGCTCGTGAAAGATAAAGTTCAGTTTGAGCGTCGATTGCATACGCCAATTTTATTAGTAGCTTAGAATGCACACACACGCCTGAAACGCATGTGGACAGACATTCATTTAACGTGAACTTTGACAAATTCTTTTATTGACATACTCATAAATTTAAGTACATCATGCCACAATAAAGTTTGTCAACATAATTTTGGCTCTAAGTTCTTAGCAAAAAACCCTGGGAGGCATATGTGTCACTGTAAATCACGCGTCATAAGCTAAAAGTAACAACGTACAGCATCTTTTCGTAGCGCATTTTTCCTACAATTTGGACCGCAATTCACGGAAATTATAAGGTAATGATCTATTTGCAACTACTTTTTGAATCATTTGAAGCCATTAACTAGCACCAAGATGTTGAACCCTACAGAGCAAAAAATCGGACACCGTGTAGTGAAGCTAATGGAATTCCAGGAAAATTAGCTCATGAGAAATGGGGACAAACTTATCTGACTTATTTCGGGATATCAATCAAACTTTAAGTTACCTTGTGGAGCGGAAACGCTACTCGCAAACTTTACTATTTCAAATTATGTTCACCCAGGGAAGCCACAAATAATTGATGTATGTCGGAAAGTAGCCGTTCGAATGATACATTTTTATCCTCCAAAAACAATTTGGCTTGGTATCCCAGTGAATTCGAGAAATAAAAATACTTTTCAGAATTGAAAAAGACTAGGACTGGAGAGAAAGGGACTTACTGATAAATGTCGTCCAAAATGTGTTTTGTGAAAATGTTTGTTTCGATAGCATAACATTTCACCAAATTGTTGGCCCCACTTCAACGCATTAAAGAATAAAAAGCAAGGTCAAGTGGTTGACCGTTAGAGAGCGTGCGTCTTAGTTACGTCGTCCGTGTAAGTGAACCAGACGAACGCTGTGTAGTGAAATTTAATACGCTCTTAGGGGTCTCGGTTGGCAACCTGCTATCGAGACGTCACGGTCAGTTACTGCCAATCACTTCGATTTTCCAGTGGGCTGCAAATCACACGAAAAATACTTCGCACCGATCGAGCAGGTTGTAAGTTCTTCGTACTTATTACGCCTGGTACTTACTTTTTCTGTGATGATAATATCATGGGTTCTATTTATTGTATGTGGTATATTTTATCAATATAAATTCATTTAGAATTTAAGGTAAAATAAAATGTATAAGATAAACTAATTTCAATTTAATACTTTTACTTGTTAACAAATTATTATTTTCGCTAAGGCAAAAAAACATGTTTGAAACCAATTTTGATGTTTCATTTTGAGTTCAGACACTGATTTTGACATTTTTTTTGGCATTGATTTGGCTATCTGCAAACAAACATGGATATTTGCTTCCAAACGTTTGGGAAGGTTCAAAAGAGAACCTAATAATTGGCATTAGTGCAAAAGCAAGTGAATCCTCATTTCTCGCGTACGTGGCAGTGGGTATGGAAAAAACTTTTTGCAAATATCTAAGCAAGTGTGGTAAGCATCCTTTTTCGGACAAAAATTAATAAAAAAGTAGATAATATTTTAAACAATTTCCTACCATGCTGAATGCAAAACATGTTAGGGCCACGTAGCCCTAGCAGCAAGAAGAAAGAGTCCTGAAACCAACCAAGCAAATAACTGGCTTGAACAACGCAAAGGAACCGTTACCTTAATGGATGAGGTGCTTCGTTTGGGCAGAAACCTTTTCCTATTTCAACCGATAGTATTTCCTATGCCATTTCGTCCCAATTTCAGTCTAACTTAATCCGACACCGTTGCCGTATCGTTCGTGCAGTGTTAAAACATTTGCTAGGTTTGGAAGGTTGGACAAAAAACTGGCAAGAACACTAAAACACAAAAAACATGTCGCAATTTGATAGGAAAAAAATTCAAACCCAAACGGTGATTGGTTTTCTTTTCTTTGATTTCCCGTAAGGATTTTCATGGGCAAAGAAATTCGAGAATACAGGGATGACATTCTTAGTCTTGTCACACCACATTCAAATCGATTACAGTGTGGTGTAGTTTTGTTTATGTTGTGGGTTCTAATGTGAAAGGAACCCACAAAAATCCAACAAACCTTTCCCCGACGCATTGGTCAGTTTGCACTGTGTGGATAGGCTTATGGGACTACCATCATGTCTGCTAGCCGAGCCTAAGCCCTTTTGCTACGTTCTTAACGCTAAAGATTTGCTACGTTCTTTAAGTCACATATGCATTTAATTAAGGTTTTCTGTTAAATTTCGGGCTAGCTTTGTAGATCTAGGAGCTGAGATTGTAGGTATGTAAATGTATTAGAAAAACGATGTATGGCAATCTCAAGTTGTAAAAGAGCAAGCGAGCTGATAATAAAAACGTTGAAAGAGTGGTGCATATCTTAATACCATATATCTTTTAAGTCATAAAGAGATAAGGTTTTGCTGGGAAGAGATTTCCAACATAAAGCATGTTGAAGTAAAAACGATAAAAATAAACACGAGACTGCTTTTAGGAAAAATCAGTTTATTGCTCATTCAATTCAAAGCTGTCTGTATTAATTCAGGTACTTTAAATATTCGTTTAAAAGAGCCCTAATTTTCGTTTAATTCTTGTTTAAAAGCCTATAAAAATATGTAAAAAATTTAAATATTTTTATCTCTATCAAAAAATAAATTTTGATTCAACAAAAGAATCAACTGCAATCGTAGCGATTCGGCATTTGTATTTGTGACATTTTTAGATATATATTTAACGATTGGGAAAATATCAAAATTGCGTTAAAATGTACACATAGTACTGTAGATTCCGCGCACATATCACATGATCTGAGTGTTGCTGTCGCTTGAAAGAAAAGCGATGAAAACATCTGATTTCTTGTCAATCTCAAACAAATTAAAGTTTGAATACGTCAATTAAAATTGCAATGTAACGTGCATATAGTGTGCAGACAGACTGTTGGAGACATATAGCATCATGATTGCACGAAGTTTTAGTAGGTTTGTAAATATTGATGCATAAATTTTATTCAGAACAAGATTTTTTATTGCAATAACTCAGGATGCGCATTAATACAGTTACTTAAAATTGAAATCCAATCCACAAGTATCATAGATTTTCTTCGAACTTGGAATATTTTACCTAATATCTTACTACCTAATATCTTTCACCTAATATCTTATTACCTAATATCTGCAATGGACATTTACATTGACATGACTTTAATATTTTAAAGTGAGCTTGCAGTGACCTGTAAGAAGCAGTTTCTTAGTTATATATTCTTGGAAAAACGAAAACGTTTATAATCACAGCTAATAATGATGAAGAATATCTGATTGAATAAAAATCGCAAGATATCACGCGCACCACGGGAAAGAGAGCAAACTGACACCGATCACGTTTTACTGCACGCAGTTTATGAAAACCCAGCTGGAAGTTTTCATGATTTTTTCATAAACTCCTTTCCGTCTGCATCATCACGGCTTAGGTATTACTAAAGCATTTCCATTTTTCCTGGTTATCCGCAATAATGGATCTTTCTAGACATTCAACAGTATAGTTAAACTGGGACGTAGATAAGCCATGGTCCGTGCAGCTTTTTCAATGCTTATGAAACCGTTGCCCCCGGTGCAACTAAAATATTTTTAGGTTTCCGATTCACTCTTTACGACGCTTAATTGTTACAACCCACGAAATATCATCATATCGCACTGGTTTTCAGAGATTCATGAGCTTAATTTTGGTAAAATTATATGCGAAGGTCAGGAGTAATTGAAAAGCTGACGGATCATTCTTATCATCTCTTTTCATTCATAACGATGTTATGACGTATGTCTCGCAATGTCACGATTGTTGGTTAAGGTAAATAGCACCATTATTTCAATTCATGTATTGACAAAACTCCCAAAAGTGTACGGCATTGATAAGACGCTTCGCTAATGTACTAAGGTGAGCCAATCGGCTCTTGATTGTGTCTACTTTATATTTTTTCTTAGCTTGAAACAGTACGATGTATGCCTTTACCATAGCAATGGGTATACGACAAGGCTATTGAGTATTTAATGAAATCGATAAAGCTGATTCAATAAGCGAGTATAGCAAGACGCTTGCAACTGTTGGATGGTTGAATAGGACCAGTGCCAGACAGTTGGTAAGAATGCCATGAATTTTACCGTCACCATGATTGAAATTTAATTAAAATTTTTTTAGTGAGGAGATGCTGAAGCTACGTATTATAAACAAAATTCTAAAACCGCTCTGTTAACTTTACTAGTTGGGAGCAAACAAATGATAGTTTTTAGGTTCACCTGTACTACAAATATTAAGGTTTTTCCTGGATGGTCGAGAAACTAAACGGTATATTATCTAATGGATCTAAAAAATCAGTACTGTGATTGAGTGCCAGCTGTTTGATTGTTGATTCAGATCCCTACATGTTGATGAAGGGAATGTACAATACACATGAAAAACACTGTGCTTGCTTTACCAAAAAAGCAAAAATGTATTATTAATATACAATAGTTTTTATAAAATGATAAAAACCTATAATAATTCAACGAGATAAACTTGTGTAAATGGAGGAAGGAAGTGAAACATCTCATTAATATTAATGCAGATATTTTTCCGTTGATTAGCCCCAGATATGAGTCGCAATAGTTTCTTAAACAACTCAAAATGTAGACATATGTGACTTTTAAAATTTAGACCGAACAATATTATAAGTCTTTACAGAGAGTTTGAGCATGCCTAAGATTTCTTTTTTCTTGCATTGATGTAATTTTAATCATATTTCAATAGACACGCTCACTAGATTACATGCGCGAAAGTGATGTCATCTATCCTGAAAAATATGTTCAAACGTACGTGTTAATATGCAAATTTTCCCACCTTCCTCATCTCGCTTCCTCTTATATATGTCTTCTCCCGTTTCTTTATCCACTTGGCACCCGATAGGATATTTTAATTTGGTAACCTGAATTGTCACAGAAATTATGAGCATGTTTATCCTTGAAGCAGCCCGCGTAGTAATAATGATCCAGCCTGAGCCTACTCTTGAAGTGGGTAAATTAATAATTCATTAGATGCGCTAGTCCCACACGGACACCACGCGCTGCAGCACACATGACGATGGAAAAGCCGTTCCAAGTCACTGGTTTTCTGAGAAAACAAAATTGCCAGTTAGATCTTAACCCTGTGTCTTTCATCGGTTTCTACCTATTGAAATTCCAGCCATTCTAAGCAATAGAGCAAAGGGACATGCATATTCAATGTTTCTCCTTAAAGCTAGTGAAGCAGAAAATGAAAAATCCATGATGGCCTAAAGGCTGACTGTCAAAATTGCATGCGATGCATAATAAGCGATTGTGCCCCATTATCACTCACAAGACATACTATTAATAGCTCTGACTGTCGGTCTGAGTTTCATATACAAGCCAATCTACTACGCGAAGTCGAAAAAATTGACAAGGGTAATATTTTTCTTCTCCGAACGGGACCAACTGTCCTGCAGAAAAGAAAACAAGGATAACTTATCTTATGTTTATTAAGAAAAACAACCATACAGTATACCTCAGGGTACAAGAAATAATGGGTTGTATTATTGAAAAAATATATGACACGCCACATCAAGATCACTTGCATTCGGATGGGTACGCTGCTAATAAAAACCCACAGAATATAGCCAGAAGCCACAAATAAAGGTCACCGTTGCAAAAGGTCTGCAGACCAAAAATGGCAGGCAAATCACAAACATGCAGGCGGTGTTGACTACAGCACTGAAGGAAATTTAATTTCGTATATCATCGGATCACATCACCAGGCGGTATAATATAATGTTTCGTATCAAACAACGTTAGTCAAAAAAGTTCTTCCAACAAAACAAAAACCTCTACACGAATGTGCGAAAACAAATACGGCTCGCAATGTAATTGTCGAGGCGTTCAGCGCATTATTCAGCAGCACGTACGTTGCGAATGGGTAAAATAGTTCATTAGACTAATAAAAAGTTGCTGATGGCATTTGAATGAAAAACGTGCATTTCTAAAAACACCCTTAACTGCTAAATTACAACGCGCAATTCCGCAAGTCGATTGTTTTTCCAAACTAATACACGATCTAACATTAATTAGTATCCTTACAACCCGGTCACGGCACAATGCGACAGTCTGAAAAAGGATAGTTCTCGGTTCTTTTCAATAACCCAGCCGCTAACACCCAAACTGTTTTATTTTATCCAATCACGATTCATCCAGTATATTATAAAAAATATAAATTCAGTGTCTAATGAATGTAAAATTTTCACGAAATTTTTCACGTTAAAGATTTTCACGGTCTTTTTCACGGATTAAAGCATTAAGCAGGCCCAAAGAAATGTTCATTTACTCTTTACTATATTTATTAGCAGCCTGCTTAGTAACCTATTACCAGGGACAAGTTGAATGCAGCTTAATCCACCAATATCCAACGATATTTTTGCTTCAAATTATTTGCACTCCAGATCCATTTTAACGACCCATTTCTACTGTTACAAACAGTTTTACTACGCCACACGAAGAAGTTTTTACCAACACTCTTCGCGCGAGGTTGCGATTATTTATTCCGAACGGCCGCAATTAACGGCATCAGTCATTACCTCGTTTCTTAGTTGCGGCTTCTGGTGGCGAACGTTATTCCTATTTTCCGGATGCTGGTGAACTGGTCCGATTGGATGTGTGGCGTGTCCAAGCGGTAGAAGCAGAGCGTGGACACTAAATTCCCCGCCAGATCGCCATCGAAATTTGTTCGCCTATAACCACGCTGGTCCGAAACGTGTGGATTCAATATCGCGATTCACCAAAACAACCACACTCGAAACACGGAGGAAGCAAACGGGAGGAAATATTAATTTTCCCGCGCTTTCAACCGATTAGACAAACTCATCACATTTATGGTCAGCCACGTGCTTGTGCAAGAGGAACGAGCTACATACACGCGGAGGGATGCTGCTCATTTTTCACATCTGGTTTTAGCTGCGATTCGTACCATTCCAGCAGGCTAGCAGACTTTCCTCGTTATGCGCACCACACACATCAATCATTTCGATCCAGTTGACGGCTTCTTTTTTTTAATGTCCACCCACCACTGGTGGGACTGCCGCGCGAAAAATGGGGTACAAATTAATTAACCACATCACGCACGGGTACAAAGCACGTTGTTTTAAATCCATCCGAGATGAAGTGGAGAATGCTACTGATGAACAATGATCACAATATACATTTATGGGGATAAAAAAAATGAAATAATTAAAACGAATGATGTTTATGGCACGGTACGAGGACGATGATGTTGCGGATATGTAGAAACGATACTATCCCGACGGATCGGTGTCTATTTTTAGAATCCATCAACCCGTTTTAACCGGCACGATCGGTAATGGCCACTTTGACTACCTCGCACACAATCACAAGCATTCATCAGAAACTCTCATTTATCGACAAACCTCTATTCACATGCGTACCGTGGCAAGGATTTTTCACAACGTCTGATGCTCACTTGGTGATGATATTTTCTACACGCATGGACACACTTGTCACCTCTGGTTCCACTCACATGACTGATGGCCGCTGGCATACCCGGGAGGTAATTTTTCACCGAAAACGTACATTATTTATCCCTTCAAACCGTTTTTCCTCGATTTTCATTGTGACACACTTTCGTCACCATCATTTTAGCGCACTTTTTTCTACCAATATTGCCTGGACATCCCCACAAATAAATACACACTTCGTGTCGTCGTCCCTATCGGTCTGTTGCCTACGGGGACAAGATAAAACGAACCGTGTCTGGAATTCTGATGAGTGCAATAAAATGATCTGAAGAAAATTGCTGCTCGTTTAGTGCTCCCTTTCCGGGATCGGTGTCTATCAAACTCACTACATCCATTACGAGTCCCTAATAACGCACCAATAATGGCACGGAGATGGCACGTGGAAAAGCATTCGCAACCAAGTGCCTAGGAACCATGCGAATTGCAAAGGCCAATCCTCCGGAATGCTGTAAATCATGCGACGTACAGTTTTCATCCCTTACTGAACCACTTGTTTTGTTTATTTTAACTTCATTTTATTATTTTTCAATTCGAAAGTTTGCCATAAATATCTTTGATTAAATTTAAAATTTCCAATAATGTCACTGAACTATATGTAACACGAATAATGGTATATGATCCCCAAAAATCAATGCTTCAAGATCAATGATTAGTTACTATTAAATAATAATAAGAGAATTCATTCTAAAATATTAGCAAATTTAATGATTTTACTTTATATGTGCTGTAATTTATAAGTGCTTTATATTTTGCGATACTAATTACATTAGCATGCTATTTTAAAAGAGAGCTTTTTATATTCTCAATTTCGGGATAAAGAATAAAATTAACAATTTTTATCACACCTTATGGACAAATCGCTGGTCAATTTCAACACAGAAACTCGCTTTTGCTATTCGATACACTGACCGTATCTAATACGACACTACGCAACTGCGCTACGGATTGACGAAGCAGAAGGACCGCACCGGACGAAGGACGAACAACTACTAGACGAATCTCTCGGATTCACCAGAGTGCGCGGAATTACTCTGCATCCCGACGGCGTAATGATAGGTTCGTGAAGGCAGGATGAGCACTGACATCGGCTCCGAAACAGGCAGTGTTATTCTTATGCTAGTATGATTTACAGGCTGACCAAGTGCATGTTGTCATGGAGCTTCGATTATCATCATGTGCAATACGAACGAGATTGTTGAACAATAAGGAGTGCAAAGGAATTATTTGATCAGGATTTGTTTCGTTGCAAGAAGACAGTTTTATTTTCAGTAGTTTCATTTATCAACAAAACTTTACAATTATTTTGATATGCATGTTTAATGTCTTTTAATGGAAATTCTCAAAAATATGTACATAAAATACTTCATGTGATAACCATATGAACTATGATGTTGAATATATTATTTATTATGATCATATCAACGAAATAAAACATTAAAAACACTATGTTTTATAATTCTTTTTTTATGTTGAACAACAAACCACCAGGCGCATCCACCTGCTTTATTGAATTACAAAAGTACAAACCACCAGGCGCATCCACCTGTTTTATTCAAACACCAAAGTACAAACCACCAGGCGCATCCACCTGGCAAAAAATACTAAAATAAAATCTATTTTTTTCTACTTATCCTCCATGTGCAGGAGTTGATGTTTAAAAATATTTTAGTAAAGAATTTTTCACACAGCTGATTATTGAACATGTCGATAAAAAAGCATACTAAATCAAAAATCATTTGTATCACAACATTCAACACATACTGTTGGGCAGACGATTGCCCGTTCGGCTTTCTTCGGGAATACGTTCGTCTTCAGAGCACGTGTTGAGTTCTATACTAGCAGACCTCGTAGGGAACGCCAAGGCAGCGCGTCGGGGAGTCATCCTACAAACATCGCCCCGAAACCACCCAAAAAACCTGTTTCAAGCAGCTGTCGCCGGCATATTTTTTTATCTCTTATTTAGTAAAGTATTTACCTTAGCGAAAACGATGATTTTGCTACGAAAGCCATATACAGACAGCTAAATGCAAAACCCAAATCCCAGTCCACTGAATTATTAGATCTTGCTTGCTATCGAGGCATACTGACTCCAGCCATACCACCTGACAATGACGGATTCCTGATGGGAAAAAGGGCATTCCGCGACAAGCAAAAGTTTATTGAAACTCCATGGCACGACGGTTGCAGCCTGCCTGGTGATTGGAAGAAAAGTTTTCGCACCCACCGCCAGCATAGCACGTTTGTGTTTACTTGTTTGATTGTTTGTATTGC
Source organism: Anopheles nili (assembly GCF_943737925.1). Taxonomy (NCBI): domain Eukaryota; kingdom Metazoa; phylum Arthropoda; class Insecta; order Diptera; family Culicidae; genus Anopheles; species Anopheles nili. Next base: position 21,328,686 of record NC_071291.1, read on the forward strand.
GATTTGATTTCCAATTGCCCTGGCTGTGCTTGGGTATGGCGTATGAAAGCTAGTTTTTGTTTTCCTTACTTTTCTTGTGGTTTTCTGCTTGCACGGGTGCTGATTGTCCATGCAAAGAGTGGCGCTTTACCATCGCAATTTCAGATACTGCGGATGACGTTAATTTGATGCTAGAAACAAATATTTATCGTATATCTTTCATGTCCAGAGAACGGACAGACGGCTATGAACGCAGGTAAAACTGCGTCGAAACGCAGCTTTTTAACCCAAATCAGTGCCGGATGAAACTTTCATGTTGGCTCTCTCTCTCTTTCTCTCTATAAAATTTGTTTTCCAGCAGTAAATACACATCAAATAACATTGTGTGTGAAGCAAAAACAAATTCAATGAGGTACCGTATAACAATAAATCAGCTTTGTTTTTCTTGTTCAAAAGTAAGTGATAAGAGAACGTAGCTACACTATAGTCTTAGTACAAATTGAATCCAAGTGTACTTAAAAATTAACGTAGAAAATAACTGAAAATATGTATTTATTACATATAAGATAACACTAATGATTTCGTAAGTGTCGACACAATCATCAGTTTTTAAACACTTCAGTCAGCGAAATGGTAGTGCTGTAAATACCCATGATGAATGGTGAAACATAACTTTCCTATTTGCAGAACGCAACAGGTGTTTTATAGGGGTTGAAATGTATTACATAGACACTCGCGAAAATGCAACAATTAGTAAAAGTAATTTCTGAAACAGTTACCTTGACAAATTAAATAAATTAATTACTAAACGTTGCGAAATATACGGTGCTTATGTAATTTTTTTCATCACGTTTCTCCGAATAATCCAATTGCATAAATAAAAGTGTGTTATGTTGCTGCCATTGAATATAGCGTTTTCGCTCCAAGGAAAAAGAATCCCTACCATCCACCGTCAGGAGCGACTAGAGCCGCTCGTTGGTATGGCGAAACATTGACTAAAACCGCCGAATTCAAGAGCACCGTTGCATTCAGTTTGCACATAACGTTTTTTTTTCGCTTGCTTCTACATTACAAAAAACAGAGTACATACATACACCTTTCTTCTCTGGCTGCACGGGGTGGGTTGGGTGCTAAATCGGATCACTGCCGTTAATGAAAATTGATAGTGAATGCCACACAACTCGATCACGGTCGGACAACACCACCATCGCCAGCAATCACGAGGCGCCCGGCAGTACCCACGCCACCGGTTAGTAAACCACACAAATTAATTACCTGCTCCGACATCAGAGGAGAGCTTGAAAGCTGCTTCTCGCAAGGATGGGTCCCGAGGTAGGTTGCACGTAATAAATAGTGTCGCCTTTGGCGACGTTTAGATTCCAGCTACGCCGTACTACCAAAACCATCCTTTGCATACAAACCGACCGGACGAAGAAGTTCGTCCGACGAACATTGACTGAACATTCCATCGGTGAGCTAGCAATTGCCGGTTTTTGATCCCTGATATCCGGATGGTGGTAAATTAATTGTGTACATTGCACTTCAACCGCAACCCAAATGCAACGACGTGTCGGGATGGCGACGTATCGGCGCTGTTTCCGACCACGCATTGGCGTCGGGAGCTCGAAGGACGAGCGAAGGCCTGCACGGCGACGATTTGTGCGAACGATCTTAACATAGAGCACACGAACCTTCGGTTATCACACAAAGACACGTCGATATCTCGATCGAGAGCATACTTTGACGCTGCTCCGTATCGCCCTCGCCATTACAGTAGAGCCAAGTGGGAGCCATTAGAGGAATGCAAATATTTCACCCTATCGTACATCGTTAGCTGGCCGTTTGCTCGTAGCCTACGGTGGCAGGACAGACGAGAAACAAACAGCGTTCTAATTTATGAGCATCCTGCACACGTGAGGAACCATCGACAGGACGACGCGCAACCTCTTGAGTTGAAACGAATTATGGGCTCATTAATCTGATGGTCACTTCAGCTTACATTTTTTACAACAATTATTATGTAGATTTTGTTTGTTATTATACATTAGATAGACCAGCATAGACACCACTTACATGATATATAATCCGCTTTTTTATATAAAAAAATCCTTTGATGCCGCAACAATTCTTTTTGGAAATAGAGAAAAAATAGTTGCAAAAAATATTGCATGATGTTTAATCACAAACGCGTGAGGAACCTCACTTCTAGAATAGCGCAGCATCGGTGCCGAGCAGAAACGATAAAGCTGAGTGATGAAATCCGGCCCCTTAGCTGCTTGGAGATGAATAAATTTAAACGATCTTATCGCTCGTAAACGAATCACGTGGCGTAACTGCCAGCTCTAGCCGTCGACACATTTCCAGCCCTCGACGAAACGGTAAAATTTATTCGATGGTGACCTTATTCCACCACCTACATTCCTTACTCCGCTTCCGGTTCGGTTGCCGTTTGTGTATTTTTCTTTTTTTTTTATTCAATCTTCTACCCCGCGCTATCTGTGAGGTGGCCGAACAAATCACTTCGATAAGGCTAACTAGCGTGCACGCGGCGAGCCTCGAACGTCGTCGATCGCGGCCTACTCCGCAGTATATCTTATCGAATGCGGCGCGCGTCACCCAAACGGCTTAGGGCGCGGTGTTACCGATAAAATTTTCCCAACCAAACCAGGTCGGTCACACATTTGGCACCGCATTCGGTAGTGCAGCGGATGTTTTAAAGTTGCTGTGTCCCGTTAAATCACAGGAATGACCTCGACAAACATTCCCACAAGCTGCTGAACGGGACGCTACAGAGCGTAAAAGCAAAACAGTTCAATTAGTACCAAGGATTCTATCCTTAACGTGCGAGGAATTTAAGCACTCACCGGGGCACAACCTTTCTCCTACACGCGAATCCGATGGGTTGTTGCTGCAGTAGCTGTAAGTAAAACGGTCGGCAGATTGGGTTGACGTTTTTGGGTCTCCCAGAAATTTCCTCCTGCAAGATGCAAGAACCAGTTAAGCGATGTGCAAACAATATTAAATTGATTCGACCCGCACCGCACGCGTGACTCGGAACGTAGTTGGCTCTGTGTGTGTGTGTAAAAATTAGTCAGTGTGGTAATAGCGCCAGTTTGGGCGATCAATCACGCTGTTAACTCATGTGCACCCGTTCAAAGCGAATCCATCGCATATCCTGTAATCCATTCCCATTTCAACGTAAAGGACGATATCGTTTCGCCTTTCCAGTGCCTTTGTTGAAATTTATCCACGGAACTGATTCATTATATTCTGTTTTTACTAAATATGTATTTTTGTTCTTCGTATTGATACATGGATTCGGATGTAAAGGGATTTGAGGGTTTCTCCGGAACACGGATCAAGCTTTGGGGTAGGATGAGGTGTTCAATCATTAAATCAATACGCTTGGTGGAGCGCAAAATATTATTGCTGTTTTTATGGAGCGTTATTCCGTGATATCATATTATTACGTACGATGGTGCACATTACACTGACCGGAAAATGATTCAGCGAGCATGCAGGACTGAGAAAAACTTAATGTGAAAGTTCAGTGTCACTGGTAGAGTGGCGGCATTCATCAATTAAATTGCGTGAAAAAGTAATTTGTGCGAACAGCGGAAGAGAGGTATTCGTGAAGCGCATTTGATCGATGAATTTCCATTTCTGTCAATTTCAGATTTAAGAAAAATTACAAAGCTTTTATAGTAATAGTTTATTGTTTATTATTTTGATCTCTTAATATATTTTTTGTTGAATAGGGACACAATACTTGTCAATTAACAAAAAAAATCATTTTACTAAGAGATATGTGAAGCACAAGTAAGCAAATGTAATGTCCATTGGCGAGGTATTTTGTGCATGAAATTCCGCCCGAAGATAAAGACGTGTTACGGCCCAACATTTCGCAACATCAAATACCGCTGTTAACCCACCCATTTTTACATTTTTCCACTTCAGCTAAGCGACGGTACCATGAATTTAACAGTATTAACGCATTCTATTTGTCTCCCCATTTTCCTCACGCAAATATATTCATTCGCACAGCCGATTCAGCGGACATTACGCCAGTACCGGACCGCCCGATGCCAGACAGTGAATTTCCCCCAGCCACCGCGTTTGGTGCTGATAGCGGTGGCCAATCCAACCCGGCTTTTCCGCAAAACGATGGATGATACTGTTACCAGAAATATAGACTGAGAGAGTTATTCAATCTGATTCTTTATTATTTGTGGTGCAAATGTTGGTTTCGGCATTCCTTCGGGCAAGCCGATAATAAATGTATAAAAACTAACGAACGATAATTTCAATTCTCCACATCCAAAAATTATAAAATCAAAACCAGGGAAAGAGATTCTCTACACTTAAAATGGACAATTGATATGAAAATATGCATATTAGTTTCGAGTGTCATCATCCATACAACTACAAAGCCATCAAGGACCGCTTTGATTTATTCGATTATTTTATTGCTGCGTTCGTATCCCTTTCATGCAACTCCCTTCTTAAAGCCTTAGCGTACTTGTTTCGATTTTTTTCCTTCTCCTAATTTCTCACTATCGACGAACGCGTCGAACTGTTCTGATGCCGCACTACGCAACCGTTTCCCTACTTGCCGTAGTCCTTTGGGTTTCTCCAGTAGAATCTCTTTCTTCATCGGCTCGATCACGGTACCCTGTCTGGTGACTACGCGTGGTTCTACCATAGCAGCATGCGCCGTTTCAGGAATGAACGTACGACCGATCGGTGCCCTCAGCGATGCTTCGTAATCCTTCACCGTGACGAACGGGAACGGCACCTCGTTGATCAGGTGTTTGCTAAGCTGTTCATTCTTTAGAGCATCCTCGTTAATGATCACCTGGTCACGGTTGTCATCACGCCGAGGCAGTTCTTTAGGTGGTTTGAAGATTTTTCGAGCGTTTTGACGTGGTTTCCGTGGTTTAATTCCTGGCCCAGCCCATTGACCCCATCCCGGCAGCGATAGGTTTACTTCTTGGGGAAGATCTTTGTCGCGCGCGTCCTGCTTCTCTTTGGCAAAATCTGCCACAATGTCATCATCCTCGAAGGCTTCTGCAATAGTCAACCTGCGGGTATCACTTGAAGTCACCTCATCATCCGAAAGCTCTCCGGTCATGACCGTGTCCGGTAGAGCAGTCAACAGATGTTTCGGTTTCATCTGCACCACTTTCTTCATGCTGATCTCTGCCATCGACTTCACAGGCTGGACTGATACCGTTGAAGATTTTTCGCCATTCAACCTTTGCAGCTCGTTCATCGTTGGCAACACCGAATTTTCGGATCGATCTGCAGCATCTGCATCGGTCGTCTCGTTCAACTGCTCATCTGCATCGGCTAAGGAAGCTTTTTGCTTAAAGCTTAAATCACTCGAACCGTTTCTTTGCTTCGTGCTCCGATTCCGGAAGCATGCATCCCGTTGAAGCTCCTCTTCATGCAACAACTTCCCTTGTACCTGTTCCAATTTGTTCTCCACCATGTCTTGTATGAGCTCTTCGGCCTCTTGAAACAGTTGCTCTACGTTGGGAACAGGATCCTTTACTTTCTTCTTTATTTTGGGCTTCAAATGTGAAACTTTGTGTGTCAGCTTTTCTTCAATCTCTACATCCTCAACGTTCCAACATCCAGATGCCATAATGATTTTTTCTTTCCTTTTTTTGCCACTCTTTTCGAACCGGACAGGCTTAATTATGTTGTCAGTCGAACGTTCTTCATCAATATCATTCGATTTCAGCCCGTTGTCGTATCTTCCATTGGTATTTGTTACGTTGCTAAGCGTATCATCAACTGCCAGATTTTTCTGCATATTCTCGATTTTATTGCGTTCTTCCCAATACTTCCGATAGCCACTGGTGAGTTTCTTCGACTCTACTGCTGCCCGTTCGTATTCCCCCGAGTGTTGCGTCCACGGATTGGCTAAGTCTACAGTGCCTAGTTCGTCGTCAGATTCTGAACTACTGCCCGCTTGCTGCAAACGCTTTGCCGTTAATTCTCTACTAATCGCCAGCTGTTCAGCTAGTTCTCGCCGGACTTCAGTGTCGTACTTTGCGCGCACTTGAAGATTTTTAGCCCAAGTGCCAGTGTTTTTGTGACGCAGCGTCACACGCTCCTGAAATCGCTGTTTTTCGATCTGATCCAGCTGACGCAATGCTTCTTCGGGATCTTTCTCCTTCATTTCTTCGAACTTTTTCATTTGCTGCTTCAGCTTATCTTTCTTTAACAACCGGTTGAACTTTTTGCTCTTGATCTTGCTCATTCGCCGGTTCTTTGCGATCTCGTACGATTGTCGAATCTTCTGTCGAGCCCTTTCGCGCTGTTGCTCTCGCATTTCGGCCAGTGTTAGGTCATACTTTTGCAAGTCCGTGTCCGAATCTCTTTCTCCGACTTCTTCTGCGCCGCCGTATGCCTTTTCTAACTCTTCTATTTCCTCCATCAGCTTCGTCTTGACACGATATTCGGACAGTTGCTTCGGTGGTTCGTCGTGCACGGCTGTCCCACCGTACCGCAGCGGGTATATGGTTTGCGGTGCAACTTTCGTAGCTGTCACGACCGGTTCCCATCTGTCCAGGTCTTTTTGTGCACGCTGGTAGCCTGCTTGTCGCACAAGCCTATCTGCTACCGGTTTTAAGAGCGGTTTCTCTAGAGGATTTCGCGTTTTCAGCCTATTCAATTGTTTCACGACCGAAGTGTGCTTCTGTGTTTTTGTGAAAAATTTGGCTAAATCGGCTAGCCTTACCTTATCGTCTTTCGTCTTCGCAAGACCAAACTCCGTGCGCTGCAGTGACGGCTCCGTACGCGTGGCCTCACCGATAAAGTGCGATCCGGTTAAATTGTTGATACCATCGATGAGCTTAGCATGTGCCGTTGGGTCTATTTCATCATTCCCCTCACATTCATTTCGTCCACTTTCGAGAGCGACACCCCGTTGTATTTCAATAGGCATTTTGGGCGTTATTTTGCAAGACGATAAATTTTTTCACTGCAAACTAGTATGCTTCCAAGGAAATTGCAACGACCGCATGTCACACTCAATGCCCCACGTTTGTTTACATCTGTTAGCATTTATTTGACAGTTGCACGTACCGTATAATAAGGGATAGCGGAGCCGACCAAGCAGTTTGTACATGAGACGTTTGCTGATATAAATACATATCGCAGAATTGTATCCAGTTTTAATGTGCACTAGAAAAAAAAATATATATATATATATATATATATATATATATATATATATATATATATATATATATATATATATATATATATATATATATATATATATATATATATATATATATATATATATATATATATATATATATATATATATATATATATATATATATATATATATATATATATATATATATATATATATATATATATATATATATATATATATATATATATAAATATAACTGTAATAATAAAAAACAATCAATACGCACTTCATCAGATTTTTTGATTTATTTTAACTTTTTTGTACAAAAAAATTAGTTTTAGTTACGACAGTCAGCAGTTTTTCCTTAACAAACAGTACTTTTAAAATACCAAGCATGCATCTGGGTATCAACTGAGCGAAGATTCCATTCAATAATATCCGTAGTTACCGTAACCGTACTGCATCTGTTGCTGTCCAGAACCATTCGCACCGAACATTTGCCCTTGGTACATGTACTGCCCTCCAAATTGTGATTGCATCTGTCCTGTTGATCCTTGCATTTGGTTTAGAGTTTGCTGTTGCCCATAACCACTCATCATTGCCATTCCTTGTTGGCTTTGCTGTTGTTGTTGGGGGTATGATGGATACGTTCCCTGGGTTGTCGATGCGCTATCTGCAGTGCTCATCGAAGCAGAAACTCCTCCACCCGCAAGCGCCCCAATAGTTGAGATAGGATTAGCATATGTGTTTCCTTGGCCAGTTCTGCTCGTACCAGACGAGCCCTGAACATTCGCAGACTGGTTGTTAGCATCGGACACGGACTTTTGCAACGATTCCATCAAATTTGCAATCAGGTTCTGTGTGTCAGACAACGAAATACCTGCAGTGCTGGTTCCTACGCCTGTCTCATTATTTGCGATATTTCGGTGCGAATTGTTCGAATTAGTATCATAGGTGTCCGCTGTTGTCTTCGACTGCTGTTGCGGAATGGTGGACACGTTCTTCGACGCAGCACGTAAAATATCGTCGTACGAATAATCATCCTCGTCCTCTGAGTCTACAATCACGGAATTCCCCTTCTGCAGCTGATTCATGTCCTTTTGCGTTTGCTGCTGCATTCGCTGGGTGGAATTTGTTTGTCCGTTGCTAATCATTGGGTTTTGAGTTTGCTTACGTTCCCCGCTCTTCACTTCCGATGGCCGGAACATATCAAAATTGGGCTCATCGCCGTGATTCCTATAGTTACGCTCGTCTTCATCTGATAAATCGCGTGCTTTCTCACGCCCTTTGGGAACCAGTGGTACGTTGGCCCACGCGTCAAAATTAACATACCGTCTCAATTTTTCTACCCTGTCCGGCTCAGCCCGCTCCAGTTTACGAAGGTATGAAATAAGATGCATTTGCTCATCACTTGAAAGCTCCTTGAAGCTCTGAAGCAACGTCTGCAAATCGGAATCTGTCAAATTTTCGAGCATCACTGCCGACGAGGGCGGTCTTGGATCAGCTGGTTCAATGCCCGCTAGGCCAGAGCTGATGGAACGAACAATTTGATTCGTCGTCTCCGTCCAGCGCGCTACCTTAGCAGCCGGTTCCGGTCGGACACGTTCGGGAACCATTTTTTGCGACAACCCACTAGCAACGGGTGAAGGCGCTGCTTCTTTACGCGCTAGCGGCACAGTAGATACAGGCAAAAGCGCTAGGTAGGCTTTCGTCGTGATGTGGGTGTTCCGCTCACGGGACAACTTCACCATCGCAATGTATACGTTGATTAGTTGCTCTAGCTCTTCGGTGGTAAAATCTGTTTTACCCTGAGCTACAAGCGACTTGGCTAGCTGCTCGGCAACAGCGATTTTGTCTATACTGGCGACACTCGGCGATGGTGTTTTTATCGGTGGAACCGCATCACTTACCGGAAGAGAATCGCGAGATAATTCATCTTCCATAGGTTTGACAGGTTCTCGCTTAGATGCTTCATGCAGTAGTCTCGCAATGTTCTTCACAGCCTTCTTTATGGGGGCCATTTTAGAAGCCTCAATCGTTTCGGCCATCATGTGTCCCTTTAGTTTTTCCTTTACCGTCTCCAGGAACATGCAGTTGTCCTCATTCAGTAGCAAGTCGTCGGCCGAATTTGCCTTTACCTTTTCCAAAGCTAACGCTTTTGCAAGTAATTCAATTACCTTCGGACCAAGGCTGCCCAAATAGTCTTCGAAGGCCGTTAGTAAGCGACATACGGATATAAAATTGAGTGGAGTGTTGTTTTCCGATTCGAACTCAGTGCGAACAAACACCTTTTTGTTGGGTCCGTAATAGTTCTTGGCCCACTCGTCATAGTCTACTCGTTCCGGTGAAGGTACGACGTTATGTTTAGGAGCTCCCCCAGACCAACTGTTTCGATCTACTGGGGCGGTGCGATGAGTACGACCTGACGAATACATATCCAAATCATCAGTAATGGGACTACGGGATCGATGTGAGCGCGATTTCTTTGTTGATTCTGGAAAATCGTCCCTTCTGGACGAGAGCCTTGATGAACGAGCCTTATCCTTGCTGGTACGTGGCTGTCCGCCCATATAATCATCTTCTTCTTCGTCGGAATTTACATCTATCAGTATCGGCGCCGATGTGGTGTTACCCGAAATTCGATCACCCGACCTCGACCGTTTGTTGCTTGAAGTAGGAACACGCAACGAGAACTGTTCGCGCAGCTCGTCCGTTCGCTCTTCGTCCTCCGCTGGTAGATTCATCTTTGTACGGATTTCTTCTTTTTTCCGCTTCACCTCCTCTTCGTGTAGCTCTTTCATGCGCTTCGTCCAAAACTCGATCCATTCCGGTTTAAAGTTGTGCCTCTGCGGGTCCTTCTTTTCCGCCTGTAACTCCTTATAACGCCGATTCCAAAACTTTTTCCATTCCTCTGAGTACAACGGATGTTTCTCTGGACTTTTTTCGTACTCTTTCAATTGTTTCGTAAGCTGACCAACAGCTAAATCGACCGTGCAGCGATACTTCTCCCATTTATAGCGCTCATGCGCTATTGCCGCCGACTGTTGAGACAGTTCTCGCGGCGTTGGTATCATTTGTTTACTTGATGAAGGTGCATCGTTTGAACGTTGAGTAGAATTATGATGCCGTGAGTATTGAGAGCCCATATCGCCTCGGCGATGATCACTGTTGCGACGCCCACCATTTAGCGGGCTTCGGTGGCGTGATCGATCCGGATCCCCAATGTTTTCTCCGTCCGATGAGATCGTTAACATCGAGTTGGCGCTGCTGACGCTGGATATCGAATCAAGACTTCCACGGTCGTTCCTACTTCGATAGCGCTTTTGTATATTCGAACCTTGTCCAGCCCCGTCGTCTGCATTAGACAAATCCTGCAATACCTTCGCGTCGATAACCTCAACAAACTTGGGTCCTGTGCGCTCATCAAAGTGACTTCCAAATGCGATTTGTTGCCCGTACTTTACTCGATTACGCTCAAAGTCACCCGCCTCGTAAACTTGCGGTGTAAGGCGCCCGTGATGATCTTCGATCGCTTCGCAAACGGTTTGAACAACACGAAAGAATACCTGCCCACCATTTTCTGCTTTGGCATTCCGATATGGAACTAGTACCTTACGCACGGTCGGGTAATGTCGTTCAAGAAACTTGAACCGATGACCCAAACCAATCATGTGAGTAGTAATACCACTTTCGCTTTCGTTGTGTAAGTTGCATAACACGCAACTATAGCAAGGATCATCATTCGTCTGGATGCTACCCTTTAACTCTACAATATACTCCAGTCCCACCAGCGGACCATCGCGGTATCCGTCCAACACATTTTGCAATTTAGCTAATGTTTTAGTTGACGATGCTTCATTTTCCTGGAGTTGTGCCAAATTCCCGGAGTTGATATCAGCATTATTACCACCACCAGCCAAGTTGCCTAATACGATGTAAATATAATAAAAAAAAAAATTGATGAGTCAAAAACACTCTCAGCACAGGAAAATATTACCAACTACTTTATTATTTTAAGTGTTATCAATTACCTTTCGGTTTTGTAACAAGCGAGGCATGATACTGGTCGGCGTCAAATGTGACCACGTTCAGCCGGGCTTGATGTTTGCGACCAGCAATATGAATTTGAAGCATTCGTTCACCGTACAGACATACCACACCACAGATGTGGCAGCTATATCCGAAAAGCAGATCTTTATTCCGGGGCGTCCGACTGAACACGAACCCTTCGGTACCATTGGATAGTTTGATAGTTGTACCGAGAACATGTTTCTCGATATCCGTTTCAGGCTATGGATGAAAAAGAAGACAAATAGTTAACATCATTTATAAAGATTGATTATTTACGAATGCTTTTTCATTGGTAGGAATGTGTCTAACGATAAATGCGCTATATTTAATTGCAGTTTTCATCACATACGTTGTCGAGGTATTCTTGTTTTTACACTTAGCACTAAGATGTGATATTCATTCAAGAACAACACATTTCATTACACATGAACTTCACCCACTTCACGCACTTTTTGGATCACTGAAGAACATCTCCGCACTAGTAAATCCATCCTCAAAGCTTGTGTTACCCCGTTATAGTTACAGTCGACTGTAATACTTTACATTTGACTTCGGTTTTATTGGCAACACGATCTGTCTGCGGGGATGCATTACTATTTCATGATATTGTAGCATACACTTACCTTCGATCGGGCTACATTATCACCCGGTGCAATTACATCGTTCGAGCTTTCAAGATCCATTTTTTACATATAAGCAACTAGTTGTTTAGCGGACGACGTCTTCTTTCTGGTGGTGATCACTAACTTATCCTTTTTTTAGATTCCACGCAGTCCTGTTGCGGTTATTGCTTTCCTGGGCTTTTCACGCCTCTGTTATAGCATCTAACGCGAAAGATCTGCACGTTATAGGCCACCCACCAAAGAACTTTATCTAATATATGTTGAACGTGTCCTCTGACATGCACTCACACTGATCATAAGCTACACAGAATATGATAAGGGATTTGAAATAGTGTACCGCTTGAAGTACAAGTTTCGTTCATCTAACTGTGGGTTATTATATTCCAACAGTAAGAAAGTAGATACTTGTTATACGCGTTTTTGTGAATTTAATGAATCCTTAATGTGTACCGACACCGTGTCGCTCATCAAAACCCCCCGGCTTGACAGAGAAAGGAAGGACGCAGTTTTTAAATCCTTCAGCACCAACATGTAAAAGAAAAAACTGTACAGCAAAGCTCTATTTGTTTACTTCGAGCACGCTTTAGTAGCATACAAACGCGCTTGTACGTGACAATATCTGAAAGGAATAAGTGAAAGAAGATAATATACGGTTAATTAAAGCGAACTTTTCTAATTTAACCAGTTGGTATCCACGTAGGCATTTCAGCATTGTAAAATGGTGGCTAACTCTTTGCAAACAACTGTAATTATTCGGGGAACTTATTGAACAAAGAAAAACATAATGCGGCGATATCAATACTTTATTGGAGGCAGAGTTACCATTACTATTCAGACTATGATCAAACGTGTTGTGTATATTTTTAGCAGATCTACTTACCTCATTTCTATGTTGTGAATAGTATTACATAGTTGTAAAAGCATCGCAAGTGATCAATTCAACACTTTCATTGTTAAATCACTAACTATAACAGAGTGAGATCAGTTTTGATTTAAAGACTCGACCAACCTTCGTTGGATATTGTGTTAACACACCGTAAACTAAAATAAACGGTGGAACAAACATCTTAATTGACAATATAAACATTAAGATTCACTTGACTTGAGACAAAAACAATACAGCGAAGAACCGCGGTTAGAAAAAATCTCGAGGCGTACAAACGAGACAATTTTGAAATCATCATAAATTTGTTAGACAGAAACTTATACTAGTGTGCAGATGATATGCACAGCTGCATTCGGTCTTACCTAGATTGACAGTTTAGAGAAAAGGTGACAAAATATTAGCTAATTTTCGAACGCAACACGCGCATATAATGCTGTGACAAAGCATATTCGGTATATTCGTGACTAATTCGTAACGAAAGCAAGAAATTGTAAAAAATGTGGCTAAGAAAACCTTTTGATAAAACCACCCTCGCGGATATCGAAAACATGAGTCCAAGAGCACGCGCTTATTTAATAGCAAACGATTAATTAAAATCGTGATTACCATTTGGTACACTTTTGTTCCACATAACACGGATTACAATGCGAACACGAAAAACGTTCTGGGAAATTGCTATCGGCATGCTGATAAAACCAATGGTAAGCAAGGCCAATATCAGCTATATAAGCATAACATCGCCGATACTTGGCGATGACGCTCCTCGAGATAATTGACTTAGATGCACTGAACAGATTTACAAGAAGGTACTTTAAAAACTGTTTGGTTTTTAATAAAAACCCAAACCATACAACACCGTTCTTAAAACAATCTGTACAAACTTACCTTTTAATTGAGGTTTGTTAGGTTTTTTCAAGATTATCATAGCAGTTCGTCTCGTCCGACATGGGAATCCATTTTTATTTTTGCACCATTTGGCATCGCTTTTGACGTTAATGACAGCTGCTTTGATCCAAGTGTTGTCAAAGAATTTTCTTTCGCGGTGCGTCTATTTAGCAAAATATTTACGGGGAATAGTAAAGATTTGCAAGAACCGCAATATTGCTTTCAATTTTTTCGATGTGTTTTGGTTTACTGTGCAACATTCGACATCGTACAATCTGTTGTGGTAGATCGCCAATTCGTGTAGATGTGGCTGCAAATGTGACTGTTGCGCGAGCACTGCAAATCAGGAACCATTCCGAATGTTTTTCGTAAGGACGGACAAACGTAAAATACACCATGACTGAGCGGTGGAATTTTAACAATAGCGCTTTGCGAAGTGGCTTGAACAACGGAATGGCGACTAGTGCAAGCAATACGGGCACCAATGGTGCAGGAATAGGATGTGTTCTTTTAGGGACTGGAAGTTTGGGCGATGGCATCGTAAAAGGGGAAGGAAACGCAGGAGCAGGAACAGGAACACACATGGGCGGCGCGAGCGGCACCACATTTAATGTGGCCAACGGGGAATCGGGTATTTTACGGCGTACTGGACACTACCATCAGCACAGCGGCGCTGCAGAAACCTTCGACGATCTGCTGGTGTTCGGATACTCGTGCAAGATCTTCCGTAACGACGAAAGGGCACGTTTCATCGATCAGGGCCAGCATCTGATACCGTGGATGGGCGACAATCAGTTAAAGATAGACAGGTTAATAGCTACTTTCTCTACCTTCTATACCATTTTCTTTCTGCTCAACCTAAACCATGCAATATCAGAAAACATTTGTACCCTAAGCAACAGCATCATCAGCTCCAGCAACTTCAATTTGATATTCGTTGAAGGGTATAGTCAGTTCTTGAAAATGCAGTAATAATCATTGATGGATGACGTTCGCAACGCAAAATACTATAAAATAATGAGCATCCTGCCTGGGACCATACAAGGAATGGAGTGTGGCATGGGTCTACTACCAAAATTGGAGCACATATCCAGTTCTATTGGCGTTCCTGGTGCATCATATGTTTTGTAATTAGCATGGTGGATATTCGGTTCAGTCCAATCAACTGCACAGCGCACATGCATTAGTATCTGGTGGAGATCGTCCTCGAAATGCTGAAGGTCGCCGAAAGTTCTGTTATAAGTTGTGGTATAGACTGTATCTTTTGTGCAGGATTGAAGGCCTCCCGTTCGAATGCCTGAGCATAGCAGAAGAGAGCTTGGGAAAAAATCGTACGTTATACATTCATTTTTAGGTCTCAAATTAACCAAATCAATTACAACCCAACCAGTAGTCGATCAGCGGCAGTGGTATGTATAAAACAAGTGGTAATTGATATTTCTCTGAATGTTTGATTTAATTCTCAACATTTTTTCTCTATTCTTTTTGTGTTGTAAGCAAAAGAACCAATACTCGAAAATGCATAGTAATTGCTAAACAAATAATAAATCTTCCTGCCAGCTTGCTCTGAGTATGACGACCGCAAAACTTGGACATAACGAATGGCTTATTGGACACTTGGGTGCGCTTATACTCTCTCGGGAGGCTACGATTGGGGATATCCCTGCTGGTGTAAAGGATGCGGAATAATTTTTTATGACGCTATTCCAACTAGATGGGGTTTCCCTGGTCAAAGGCATTCCCAAGAGTGATAGAAGTACGGCTCCCTTTATGTAATTTCTTTATTTCTCTTCCCATTTTCGTTTGTCTCAAGTGATTTGCATAGTCTGGCAGCGGCATTCATTGAGATGTCAAGCCAAGCCCCCGACCAATCTTCTTAAAAAATACAAGAGATTGAATAACCGTATCACAAACCGTTCAGAACGGAACGGCACATGTAATAGAAAAATGATATTAATTTTCGTTTTTGTTTCTTTTTTCTTTTTCTTTATCGTTCTCTGACTCATTGGCGGATTATGGTGGTTGATCATGTTCCCGGGCTCAGATATGATGCTCGCGGTGCATTACACGATCTGTCCCCCTATGAAGCGCCTCCCGGAGGATATAAGGATCGTCTGGAGGGTCTTACTGCAGCAGAACAGAAAGCAGAACAGCTGTGTGAAGAGGAACGATACTACAGCCTATACAACAATGAAGTGGAAGAAGAGATGTATCAAGGTATTTTTTAAATTCTGTAATTTCTTTCAATTGGTTAGTACTATCGTTACATTTTGTTTGCTTGCAGAAGAAGTCCGCAAACGGGAAAAAATGCTGGGAAACCAAGTACCTTTCAATTATGATGCACCTCTACCACAGGAAGGGGTCACGGTAGCAACAGTCGAAGATCGTACTGCGGTTAGTAATGATGACCTAGACGACGATCCGTACGTTATTCCAGAGGGCTTCGATGTCCCGTCGGATATTGTATTGCCAGAAACCATGAAGGAACATGCAATTATTGAAAAGACAGCTAAATTTATCGCATCGCAGGATTCCCAGATGGAGATCTTGCTTAAAACAAAGCAGGCCAACAATCCTTTGTTCGATTTTCTCAACCAAAATGGAAGACTATTTCGGTACTACCGGCATATGCTGCTAGCGTTCCGCACCAACCAGTACCCTGCGTTATCAGAACAGCCAATGGAGGAACAAAACGCGACCGTACCCGATGGTGTTGGTACGACAGAAAATGAGCAGGCGATCCTGACTCGTCCCACGATATTCGTTCCCGCCATTAAGTACAAGCCATCCGTGGACTGTGCCTATACACAGCTGATCAGCAAGATAACAGGAGCCCCGATACCGACAATCTCACTCGATGTCACAGATAATGCAGGAGAGACTTCGACGGGCACTCTGCGACTAACTGCGCTTAATACAGAAGTTGAGTATTATCCGGATGCCACAGTCACTTCGGTTGAAGTGAAGAAGGTATCCACAGGACTCGCTGGATTGGTTCAATATGATTCTGACAGTGAAAATGATGATGAAAATGAATCCCAAAAAAATGTGCCCAACAATGAAGATGTCGCGAAGACGAGTAAAGAATTTCCTCCTTTTCAAGGTTTAGTGCCTGCGCTGGCTATTCAGCATGTTATCGATCGTACTGCTACATACGTGGCAAAGAATGGGTATAGTTTTGAAGAAGCGCTACGGGTCAAAAACGATCCTCGATTTGTGTTTCTTAATCAAACCCACGAATTTTATCCATACTACGCTTATCGAGTTCGCCATCGCATGAATAGCGGGGATGACGAAGTTGGGCTACCGTTGCGCCAAAACCCTCCAAGTCCACCACCAACGAAGGTACGCACTGAAAACGAAAACGGTACCGTGGTTGAGACGACACCCAGTCTAGGCATTAAAGCGGTACATACGGCAGCACCGAAAACCATTCCTGTGCCAGTGACGAACATTCAGCATCAGAAGCTTGGAGCACCGGTTAGTTTTTCGCTCGTTCGCAAGGTAAAGGATGAAACTGGTCCGGTGAAGACCATGCCAGGACTAGGGAGCGATGAAGAAGATGAAATTTCTCAAATTTGTACAGATGATGAACTCAAGCGACAGCATGATTCAGAGAGTGGGGCAACAGTACAAAATGGATCCGATAGCAAAGAGTATGCACAGAAAGAATCAATAAATACACCACCAAGTTCTTCTAAGGAGGATATTGTGAATGATCTCGTTGTGGGCGGTACTGATGTTTTGGAAGCTTCTCCACCGCGATCGCTCTCAAGGACTCCCGCCACTAGTCCGTGTATAGAAAAAGAACCAGCTGCTACAAAGGAGAAACAGGCTGAACGCAAAAAACGTGTTAATATGTTTGTAAATCTGATCAAGCACGTTGATCGGAAGCCAGATGTGCCACAGGAAGCATCTCTTAATGGCGGAATGATAGCGAAGAAAGTAGTTACTGATGAAACAGTACCGAGGGAGCTGACTGTAAGTGATGACGACGAAGGATCCATCCATTCGATACGTTCAACGAGTTTGTCTCCAAAAGAACAGAATTCGTTGCCTTCGGAGATCACCACAACTGTGATCGAAGATGATGATGATGATGACGACGTCGTGTTGGTCAGTGAATCGCGTCCAATGCCGGTACCTTCCCGTTCATGTTCACGTGGTGAAGCGGTTTTGGATACAGAACGTTCCAACAATGGTTCCAGTTCGAGATCGAAAAAGAAAAAATCCAAAAATCATCGATCAGTGCGGGGAAAGAAGAAATCGAAAAAGAAATCCCGCTCTCATTCATCGTCTCGTTCGAGGGCCGATCGGTCCTGTTCGCCACGTTCACGTGAGCGAAAACGCAATCGCAGTGGAAGAAGTCGTTCTAGGTCGAACAGCAACAAAGAAAGTAGCAGCAGTACCATTTGCGACAATAGTACCCTTAGAAGTCGAGTTAAACATGCGAAGCGATCTGAACGTGCCAACCGTAGCCGATCGGTTTCTCGATCTCAGTCACGGTCTCATCTGAAATCAAAACATTCACGGAAACGTTCATCATCCGCGCAAAGAAAGCGAAAGGAACGCTCACGTAGTCGTTCAGCACGACGGAAAAGCGACAGTGATACGGAAAATCGACACCGGCGAAGTCACCGAACAAGACCAGAGGTCCGTAGCGATAGACACTACGATTACGACGAACGATATCCCCCAACCCGGGCAAGATATTGGGATTGCTGAGGATCCAATTTGGAGGTTAGTAACATTCAGCGATTCGTCTCGAAATGGGAATGGTGGTAAAAATGGATTTTATTTGTACAGTTAAGGATTAAGCAATAAAGCTCAGAAAATGATATCAATATTCAGAATATGCATACCTTTGTAGAATATACAAAAATTTCTCAATCTTAATCTTCTTAAAATTATACTAATTGTTTATATCACATAACAATTTAATTTGATTGAAATTCTTTTAGTAATTTTACAATCATACTCAATCACTTCTAATTGTCCAGAGCAGTGATAAGAGTTATGTCCCTCCTTAAGGTTTTTTTTAAGATTAGGCAAAGCATGTATTGTACAACATCAGTTGAACGTCACCTCTTTCTTGAGATTTTCTTATGCTTGATATTTTTTCATTTCTTGCACTGATAAAGTATCACTTTCCGACTACTTTACCGGTACGGCGATGTTGCGGAAGTTCTATCGCACATCAAGAATCCGGTATGTCGTCCGCCGATTACCCGTCCATGTAGCCGTTCTATTTGCACGAGATAACAGAACGCCGAGATGGTTTGGCACCATGTAATTGTTTCGTAATTGCCATCTTAATGGGATCGTTATTATTACAAGCTTCGCGATTTTTATGACGATCATTAGCCGCGCCACAAGAGTACGAATGGAATGGAGAGAAAAGTGCTATCTCATGACAGGATTAATCATTCTTGCGCTTTCCTTGACCTGTGATAGCAGTTAGCGACGTTAATAATTTTTTATTACAATTTAAGCTGATTGTGCAATCATTCATCTTTGTACTGTTGTATATTTGGGAGAAAATAAAGTATCATTTCAGCTAGAAGACTGCGTTTCGGCAGAAGTTATGAATTATTTTAACAGGATCTGGTCACATGCGTTTGCGGGTCACGAGACGTGTTATCAGCAGAATTGGATTAGCTTTATACAAAAAAGTGAAGGAATTATAACAGTTCGATGATTTTGTCTGATCGACCTTTAGTATATTACATAATTTATCAGATTTCGCGTTATAATAAAAAAAAGTACATTCTTTTACATTGAATTTCAAATTAAATTGTAGATCAGGCTAGGACTGCTGCTCATTTTGCGACTAATTTAATAGGCAATAATCCAATTCACCCACAAATTAGCTCATTTCGAATTCAGATTAATTTAGCAATGGATGTTCGGTACTAAAGCATTTAATACCACTATCTACATTAAACGAAAGTAGGAAAGATAAAGTTTCTATTCGACGGTCTGAAGAATGTAAATGGACACATAATCATAGATGGCTAAGTTCATGTAAATTGAAGTAGTTCAGATAAGTTTAAAGGGGACAGTTTAAATCATTAGAATTATCTTCAAATTATTGCCATGACCAATTGATAGATTCGTCTGCCAAACGAAGATAATGAAACCTATAAATAACGAATATAAAATTCATCTACTAATCAGACAATTCAAATCCCAATTCCCGATTAAGCTTATCATCGCGTATCACCATCGCCACGCCCCGCTCGGTGTTTCGGATTGTTCAGGATTCTATATTTTTGCTTTCACGTATCGCTCACACCAAGCCTAATCTCTTCTCATCCAAGTGATTGAGTTTTTTGTTATAATGTAGGGACGCGCACGCAGTGGAGGCACTATCAGTATGTCTAGCAGTGGTTTGTATATAAAACCGTGGGCTAGCCCAGGCCAGGATCTACAGTCGGTCTTCGCCCTTGCAGTTACAAGCTGCAATTTGCATCATTTGTGGTACTGCCAGACTTCATAGCAAAAGCGTAAAGTGTTTAGTGATCAATTCGAACATATAGATTTTTGTACATAACTGACGTGCCATTTACATCATGAGAATTATTATCGAAGAGGTATATAATTTTCGTATAAAGGGGTTTTTACTTTGTGAAAGATTTGTTGATGATTCAAATTTGGTTGAAATTACGATCGTGTGTTGCTGCTGCGTGTCAATGTCTAATGTCCTTTCTCGTTGCAGCGCCCAAACGTGCTAGACGTTTCAGAACTTTTGCGTCCGGAGCCAAAGTTCGTTGATAAGGAGGTGTCCAAATTTCGGGACTATACAGTCGACGAGAGTGATCCACTTAAGGAGCGTGTCCGGCGAACATACAAACTCATGCACACCCACCAAACGGTGGATTTTGTCAAAGGTTGGTGTGAAGTTTTGCCCAAAAAATTCTGTTAATTTTAATCATTCATGGCAGTCATGATTGTGGGCGCTATCGGTTCCTGATAATTGATATCCGTGCCGCAGACAAAAACAAAGCATAATCCCGAACGCAAGACGCAGATTCGAGAAACGACGCAATTCGACCTTGTGTTGTGACTCGGTTTGCAAAATCAGGTCAGTGGAGGCCGTTCTGCGTTTTGCGCAAGCAAGGCCAAGGAGCCTCTTGAGTGATTAAATTGATAAGCATTTATATGCTTTGTTTTGATAGTTTCCGATAACGATCGCGAGGCGTTTCAAACAAACAAACCGTCGAGCCGTTGGAACATGTGTGATTTGCGCGATTCACATGCGACAACATGTGCGTAAAAATGGTTGGCGGGAAGCGTAAACGCGCGCTTATGTGGCATCGAGTGACGACATATGAGAATTGTTTGTGATCATTGTTTTCCTGCATTGCACATTGTTTTCCAACAGGACGACATGCCGAGTGGCTCAAGTTCGATCATTTCAAGGCAACCATCCGACAGGCGCTGGAAAAACTAAACGATCTAGTGGACGAGTCCGATCCGGATCTCGACCTGCCGAACATCGTGCACGCTTTCCAGACCGCCGAACGTGCCCGTGAAGAGTTTCCTGAATTGGACTGGTTGCACCTCACCGGATTAATACACGACTTAGGTAAAGTGATGGCCTTCTACGGAGAACCACAATGGGCCGTTGTAGGAGACACGTTTCCGGTCGGATGTGAATGGGGTCCGAGCATCGTGTACCGGGAGGATAGTTTCATCGATAACCCGGATGGTGAAAACCCCAAATACAAGTGAGTTAAAAAGTAACCCTAAAATTACTTTTTGAAAAGTATGCCAATGCATTTTCACAGCACAAGAAATGGAATGTACGAGCCTAACTGCGGATTAGAGCAGCTGACCATGTCTTGGGGGCACGATGAATATTTGTATCGAGTATTGAAACATAATGGCAGTACCCTGCCTGAGCAAGCATTGCATATGATTCGTTATCATTCGTTCTACCCGTGGCACTCTGGCGGAGACTACCATCATCTGACGAACGAGAAGGACGAACAAACTAAGCAATGGGTCTTGATGTTCAAGTAAGAGGACTTGTATAAGACCTAATGTAAACTAGCTTTGACTATAATGTGTCATTATTCTCCTTTCAGCCGCTACGATCTCTATACTAAATCTACGACTCTACCGGATATTGATTCACTATGGCCATACTATCAGAGTCTGATCAACAAATATTGTCCGGGGGAGCTAGAGTTTTAAAATTAACGGCATGATTCCGAATGTATGGTAGGCTGAAATGAAAGTCCTGGAAATATCGTAATATATGGAGAAAAATAATATAATTAAAAAATGATTAAAATAAAACCATGATGCAAATGATAGAAATGATATATAAATGCAAAAATTTATCTGTTGAACATTTACCTAGAAACAATGTTTGCTAAAGCCTAGTTGTAATGTTTATATCTTCCCATACCATTTTCTGTGATGAATAAATCAATCTTTAATGCAACGTACCGTTTGTTAAAAATTTTGGATGTTAAATAAAAAAATATCAAACAATTCGTATTGATCGTACTGTTTTTTCCCTTATATTCGTATCATAGTTTATATATATATCTTCGAGTGAGTTTGACATCCCTGCTTCAACCACAGTTGGTATACCGCAAAAGAAATCGTACGATGCTGCTTTACCAAGTTTTAATAAATTAGGCAATGGATTTGTACAATTGCAAATATTTCACTTAACACATTTTGTTTTCCTGTATGTATTTCAATGAATTGAAAGAATTGTAATTTTCTTATTTATCACAAATGCTGCTTTTGGAAGAAATATTAATTTACGTGCGTTGGGAGCTTAATGCTTGCATTGTTTCTTGCTCACTCTCGCATTAGCGCACATTGAGTTTGCAATGTGTTTAGAATTGGCCACTTAATAGCAGTGAATGTTGTACAAATGAATCAACATTAATTTTAGCACGTTTTAGTGATGTAAAAGTTGGGACTTGGTTTGTCTGGTCGTTAATATAAAAAATTAAAAATTGATATTATGTAAAAGTTTTTTATATTATTATAGTGATTGTAGAAAAATATAAAAATAAACTAGTTTGTGTAATTATAGTTTTACACAGTTCTGCTTTTGTTCGATTCATTTTTCAACGCAAACAATTTTAAAATCTAATCCGATATCTGCGCTTTTCTGGCAAACATAAAAGTTTGCACATTGTTTGGACGAAAGTTTTACTCTTTCTCCCAATGTGCATTGCGATGGTTCTCTCGATCGCGCTCATTTCTCTCGAAATGTTCCGCGGCGTCGGACGCGTTTGTGGTTGCTCGTGTTGTTTTTCTTAGATTTCCCGCGATTTTCCCTCCAGCCGTTAAAAAACGAGTTCTGTCGTGAGTAACGGACGACGATCAGGCACAGTGCCTCGGTGCCGGTGGCTAATGTGCAGTGCATCATTGTGTCCCGTCCTAAATCTGCAGTTTCCCGTCTAAGTGCGTGTACGAATCGTCGCCTTTCATAATAAAAACCAAGAACGACGCGCAACAAGAAAACGCCGTGTTTTGTTTGTATCTGATCCGGTCGCGCCGGTGAAACGGTGCGTTTCACTGTCAGCCATTCGCGATCTTTGAGACCAGCGCGATCACCGATCCGCCACCATTTTCGAGTGTAGTGATCGCCGGCATCACTCACACACAAACACGGTGCGGATCGTGCGTCATATCATGACAGTAGTGGCCGTCTAAAAGCGCTTGGCGACAGCTGGCTGTGACGACGGTGCGTATTGCGCATCTTCCGGCACGCGATAACGCCACCAACGGCCAACGCAAACCGGGCGTGATTTAATCGAAACAAGCGCCGCGAAGTGGAATATCCCGAGGGTCCTTAACGATTCCCTAAACGTATCCTGTGAATGAGTGGCGTCCTGGGAATCGCTGCGTTTGGCTGAAATCCCGTGCGTACAGTGTGTGCTTGTGGCCGTTTGAAGCCGTGTAAAGTTTAACATAAGCGTGCCCCCCGGTCTTATCTCACCCAACACCCACCATCGACAAGATACCCGGTAGTGTTTTTCACCGACGCATCCGCGTGAATTGCGTGCACGTCCATAGCACCTCGTGGCAGAGAAAGCAACCAACAGACGGGCCGGCGCAATCGAGGTTTCCGGAGCGCAATCAAGTGGTCCGAACTTTTCAACCCAAGCATCGGTGGCATCGAAATTACCCCAACCCCGTAAGTGTGACGACCTGGCAGTACGAAACGCTTCGATAAGATCGCGACTCTCGGATCTCGCCTAATTTGCAGCTTACGGGGCTCACCTCAATCGCTGCCTTCGCGCGTGGGGATTTGCGTCGCCGGAATCAGCTGGCGGGAATAATTGGGCACAAGCGCTCAAGTAGAATCATTTCCAGACCGATGGTGTCTCTGGAGCACCATTCTTGGCCTTCCCGGCGCCGCCCGGGAAACGAAACGCCGTTAACTAACGGTCGCGCCCATGTGCAGCGACGACATCATTATTATGATGATGCGTTTTGCGTTTGTTTGCCTTTCCGGATGCAATCCGCGTGTCACTTGCGCTAGGGCTTCCCTTCCGACGATCCGTCGGCTGCACCAACGTCCTCACAGGGTTTGCTCCGTTCTCTGGCTTCACCTCTCCCTTTGTCGGTATCGTTGGATGGAGCTCGATGGAGTTTTAGTCTCTACCTATCCAGCTATTAGGTTTTGCTTAATGATAAGTGCCCTGCCGCACTCCCTTCTTGGCTTCCATATCCGGACAATGAACCGCCCTGTTGCTGGGCCACCCTGTCACAAGTGCCAGCTCTGTTTCAGCGCTGTTTTAGCCCCCGCCCGGGATCCAACAGTGACTCATGCTGGTGTGTGCGTTTTCTCTTCTCTTTTATACATGCCGTGCTGTTAATTAGACGCGGGGTTTTCTTAAGACAGAGCCAGCGTCAATGCAGATTTACATGGCAATTGCTCCACTAAACTGTGATGTCATGTGGCGTCGGTGATCCTAGCTGTTGCAGGCTGCTTCTTCGGCGGGATGACATCACCGTCCGGTCCAGCTCATCCTTCGGAGTGTTCAAATTTAATCGATGAGCTCATGTGCGATATCCAAGCAACAGAAGCAATCATCGGTTCCGCATAGCCGTTGGTAAAAAACGAGTCGTTTTGGCTGAGGTTTGAAGGTGGAACCGAATGTCACTATAGTGACCTGCACTATCCCGGTCAGCTGAGCGTTGCGTGCCGTGGGGTAATCTACTCGTCGCCGACTTCATTACAGACTCATTTGAGTGCCCACGGTTGCACAATTTGCTTCCCCTCGACGACGGTCTGGTGGATGCATTCTCGTGTTATTAGCGGCACCGTATTCGCTCGCTGCATCCACTTGCATCGTGTACCACTCATAGCGAACCTTCTCGCAGGGTGCCATTGCAACTGACATGGAGCTGTAGGCTCTCGTTGTGCCATTGCCAACGGGCAGTTGAGTTGGCGTTCATCGGCTTTCGGTTGTTGTTTGGATGCAAATGCACATTGCATAAAATACAGATATTACGCGCAACAAGCGGAGCGAGTCGTTTGGTACCACCGAACTACACTGCGCAATACGCGATACGAGTCGCCGCGATACATTGCGCATCCGAAATCGCATTCGAGGTGGCTTCTACCGGTTTGAGGTCGTCCTTGGTGTAATCCTCCACCGGGGTGCAGCCGTTTGTCAAGGTCGGTTGGAATCACGACTCGTCTCCCGGGTGGAATTTTTGAATCGAAAAATCACTCAATTTCATTCTGACCGAGCATTTCGTCGGCAGTAATCACACGATTTGTTGGTAAAACTGTTTTGCTTTGGGCGATTCGGTGGCTCGGATGTGGTGACCCTCAGTTAAACGGTGGCGTTATTTTCATTTTTACGCTTGCTGGGAGCGATCGCACCGTGGCACAGTAATTTTATGCAAATTTGTGTCGCTACTGACCTTGAAGAAGGAAGAATTACCGTCCCTTGTGATTTTTTACCAGAAGATTGCAAGACATGAAATAATATAGATTTATGAGAAGGTTTGGGAAGGGATGAGTTGCACCCGATGCCGAGATTATTACGAAAAGACAAGGCTAGTAGTTTCATCAAAGCAATTGGTTTAGCTGGGTATAAAATGAAACGAAATTGTTGAATATTATGAAATTTCATTTGACTTTTGGATCGGTCAATGTTTATCCTCTCTCGCTAGTGTGATAATATTTTGTTTTTCATCAACTCGCTCTCAAAAAGTGACGTATATTTGCCGTCCTTGCACTCAAGCGGCTCGTTGCTACTTAATGCGGAACGACCTGGCGGAACTTCTCGTTGGCCTTTTGGGGGAGTTTGTTTTACTTCTTGTTAGGGACGGTTCGTCACTGTCATTGTCGCGATCGGGCGTGCGCCCTTCGTCGGTGTCCCTGTTCGCGCCGTTAACGTTTCTACGCAAACGGGGAAGCGCTCAAATCTTGCTGAATCTTCACTAACTGCAAGCTGACGCCAACGTCGAATGGGTGCTTTTATTTCCCACTTTGTTTTTCCTTGCAGCAAGGCGTTCGTGTCCATTTGGGCGTCCGAAACATACAGTCATAAACACTTCGTCTGTTTGCCACTTTGCGACTCGGACGGAAATTAAAGAAAAATTTATCTGCCCCGGTCTCTGTCGTCTACCGCGGAGATAAGGACATTGTATTCGTGTGAAATGATGCTCACTTGCAAATGGTTTCCTTTTTCATTTCTCTCGGTGTGCAGTCACCAGTGTCCAATTTGATTATCAATTTCGCCGCTTGCTCATAAAGTTCGCCGACGAACGATCGCCGTGGGAGCTGCCGGTGGGAAAGAAGAAAGACGACAGGGCAGGCTCGGTATTGCGAACAATTATGCTAAACAATTCATTTTGGCTACATTTTCTGTGTTTACGACTTGGCCAAACGAATCCCATGGTTGTGGTTGCATAATTTACACGGCTGCCTTCACTATTCTATTCCCGTTCAGCTTGATCTCGTTGCATGATAACAAAACGTAGCACACAGGAAAGATCGCAGGTGCAATGGAATCGCAGAAAACAAATTTACATGAATAAAATAAATTTTGCAAATAGCTTACTATTTCGGTAGGGTTTACAAAAAAAACTCACTGCTTCGAATGTAGTGGTATGCTAATTTCAAGAAGACTAATCGAATAATTTCTTAACATAATTTATCATTTCTTGAATATGACAAAATAAGCTTTGCTAACTCCTCCTTGTCTCTCTACTTTCACAAGTCATAGTTTTGTGCTCCGTTTGGACCGCAAGGGCCTTTACCAAACCAGATTCGAAAAGCGATCGGATCAGGTGTTTTTAGGGCAGCGATTTTTTCACCCGCCCCGCCATCATTCGGCTCTGCGACTACCATAACAGTTCCTTCCCTGCCGCGGGAGTGAGACACTTTGCGCGAAATCCAAAAGATATATTCATTTGCGATATTTCGTTGCGCACGCAGTTCAGGAGAACGAAAAGAAAGGAGTGCTAAAAAAAACATCTGAACATGTGATGTTATGTTCGGCGCGACAACGAAGAAGAAGAGGACATATAATGAAAACGAAAAAAAATAATAAACACAACAAGCATAAAATTAATATTCCTCATGTCCTCAGTCCATTTCTCGATCGCCGTATTAAATCGGGCTAGTGGTCGGTCTGAGGAGACTTTCGAATACATTCCGCTCTATTCCCCGCATCATCCCCGAAGAACCGGTAGAGTTGGGATGGGCCAAAGTCCAGTGGGGATGGGGTTTTTTTTTCTCGCCCCTCGATTTTATGCTCGTCTACTCGTGAGTGGCCAAAAACGGACGTAAAAATCCCCGTTATGACAGCCGAAAAGTCGCGAGACTGCCTTTGCTGGCGAGCTTATGGTGGCCATTTCGATGGCGAGCCCGCTATGGGTTCGTTCCCATTTCGAAGGTGGTGCGTTTGTGTGCGAGGGGGTTAGCTTTTTGGGCAATTGTACTTTAATTGTTCGATTGAACAATTTACGCCCTGCCCGAGGTGGCACCCCGTTGGTTCGCTGGAAGACAGCTAAAAGGAACAGAAACATCCTTGACGGTCGCATGTTATCTCGAGGGAGAATGTTCAGCACAACAAAAAGATTGCGCACCATGTAAGGGATAGTCTGTTCAGGAAGGAAAAAAAAGGAAGAGAGAGAGAGAGAGAGAGAGAGAGAGAGAGAGAGACAAACAGATGGATCATGTTGTGCGTCAGTTGCCATGCTGACTTTTGGCGTGTTAATCGTTGATTGCAAGATTCGAAACGAATAAAGTAAACACACTTCGAAAGTCAGGATATCAATTTCTATATGGCAAATGTAAACAGAAGCATTGTAAATGTTACCTGTGAAGTAAACGCTATTTCTAGAGAGCATGCGTCATACTTACCAAAATGTGATTTTTGTATATTTCTATATGCAACTCAAATTCGTGGTATTTTTACAGTTTTTTTTGAGGTTTTAAGTTACTTTATTTTACGGCTCGAATCAGCTACTGCTGATGTTGTAGCAAACCGGTTCGCTGAAGGTGCTTCTTGTTGTTCGTCCTCTTGCCTGGCAGAACGAACCCGGGCAATCAAGTGGAAAGGAATTGTGCTGGATTTTTGACGCTCCATCCACGAAGATGGATAAAGCGAAGAAGATGGGTAAATCTCACCGTCTGCAGATGTGCTGAGAAATAAACCTTTCCTGCCTTAGGTCCTTCTGAAGGTCAGTGTCGTTTTTCAGGATGGAAGTAAAGGGAAGCCCAGAAAATGAATGTGATTTTTTATTTAAATATAAATCCACAGCGTGGCACCTGACGTATTGGCCTTCTGAATTGAGGATAAAAAAAAAACAATTTAACATTTTTTACGAGTTGTGTGCTTGCTGTTCAAGCACAGTTTCGGGGGCTGAAGTGGGGAATAGCAAGAGCAACCAAAACCCTTAGACCCCACAGAGCCAGAACGGTCCGCGTCTGCTTTTGGGCAGAGAAATTTTTTTCGCGCTCAAGGAACATTCGTGCCCCGTGTTCAGGTCCGTGTTTGATTGTGCTGTTTTGTCCAAGGCAGCATTCTCTATAACGGTTGTGCGTAGCCGAATAAGACAGCGGAGGGATTGTAATCATGCTGTTGGCCAGTCGACTGAGATTCAGATTTATTACGTTTCGCACGGTGTGGATCCTGGAACTTCAAGATCTATAAAAGAATATTATTTAAACATCTGGTCGTATGGATCCAAAAGTCGTTCGTTTGAGCTAAATCATTGACTTTTTGCCAGAACAAACTCCCTGGGATATATCAGTGAGTTGTTGAGTATATCACGGTATCGCAGTCGGCGAATCGTCTCACAAGACCTTCACAAATGCCCGAATGATCTATTCAACGCCACGTTGGCAGCAATGCAATGTATCGCGAGATCTGACCACCGCACTGTGACCGATTGGCCTGAGATGTGTTAATAAGCGATGGAATAAATAAATATGATTACCAGGCCAACGGCCAAAGATAAAGATTTCTCAGATTGTCGTTGCTGGTGGGGGATTGGCCGCAGGTTGAATTCGTAATTTCACTCCGTACGCTCTGCACAGCAACTCGTCCAAGTCAAGGTCGACAAAGGCGACGAAGTTCAACCACGCGGCTTGCTGGAGTGATCCGGAATTGCAACTGTTCGTCCGGTTTGCTGGATCCGCAGAAATTACAATCAACAATTTATGATCCAGCGCGCACGTGTATGAGGCGCCGGTGGTGCTCAGCGATGCGGTGCTAGCAGAAGTTGGCAGGGAAGTTATGAGGCGGGAGATGGACAGGTTGGTATTGGCCTGGTTGGGTAGGATTGCATAATGGGTGGTGCCTGCTGGAGAGCCCGTTTAGTTGATCCGCTAATGAATGGTGCAGGTGAAGACGCCCGTGACGACCCACGACGGGTGTTTGGCTTGCATAATCTAGCTCCACTTATTCTAAGCGACGGAGTTTATCTGTGTTAAGTAGCTCGAGCAAAAAGTGAAGATGTAGAGAACGTGTCAGTACATTTCTAGTGATCGCCAACGGTCGTTTTTGCGATCATGCTAGAAATGATTGGGTTCAAGGTGCGGCCAGGACTGACTGACTTTGGTTCATCACAGTACCTTGGGAGTGTGTGTCTTTGCCCACACAGTACCATGATGAACGGTGTCTGTAGAGGATTGAGTTTTTATTGATCCATTGTTTGCCCAGAAGCACATCCGCCGGAGGTACGACGATACGTTTCACCACACGGTACAACAAATTAACGAAGCCTCCGGCTAGCAGTTGGCAAATGCTGCCCAACTTCTGACGTTGAACTGTGGAAAGCCTTACCAAACGAACTGACGCTCAGTGGTCTTCTCCGCCCGCCGAGAAACTACTGGCTCTTTCGGAACGCCCAGTAGTGGTCAGTTTTTGCTACTGCTTTAACCCTGTGTCTCGCCAACTCTGTGGCCATGCGCTGCAAGAGGTTGGAAGTTTGAATTTAAGATCAACTTCCGGCGTAAAAATTAACGCGACCCTTCCTCGACAACGTCACATAATCGTGCTCTTGAATGTTTGGGGTTTTTTCATTCGCCTTTTTCGAGACTTGCGCGTTTTCGCGCGTCTGGTTTGCCTTGGGAGATGAACGCTCAAAGTGTTGCGCGAGTGTCATGGTTTGCTGCGTTTTGACGGTGCGACTTCATTCACGGACGAGTCTAATGTTGGGGAAACTTTTATTACTACTGCAGTAAGCCAGAGACCTCCGCGGCATGTACTAAGGATGCCGTTTTTATGATGCCGTTGTCTAATGGATGGTATAATCGACTTAGCTCTTCATGGTTTGTTAGACGCAACGCTGAACGTGGAATGAGGTATAATTGTTCAAAACCACGTTCAAATACTGTTTTGGCGACAGTAAGATTACGCAGTGGATTATTTCCAAGACATGAAGATAAGGCGAGAATCTGTGTATAAAATTAAACTCCTCGCCTGAGGTTGCTGGAACCAACGATTCACTCTACGTTGCCAAACATCTGACGCTCGAGGATCGTTATAAAAATTAACCATGAACAATAAACAACAGTTACTAGCGTTCCGTTCAAGATCAAGGCGTTGTAGGAAAATGCGATCGCCAGAAATGTCATCAAGCGCTTACAGAGTCGTGGCTGCGTTCTGAGAACGCTTTCGTTGCGATCGTGCTGGCAAGAATTCGTCTTCACATGTTCATCCAGCCGATCATTTAGCGGGTTATGTTTCACATCCCGTTAACTTTTGCCCGCACAGCTTCCGCGGATATGTCGGCGACGAAAGCGTAGTGCGGTCGTAATTCGTTTTCGCCTCCGTCCGCTTTCCCATCAGCATGGATCTTCTTGGGGGGGTTGATCAAACCGAGCGAGAGCCATTAGTGCCGCTCCAGCTGACCGCTTAGGTGACCTCCCCGTTGGATTGGTTGCAGAGAAATTGGAGTGGCGGGCCTCCAGAACGAATTCAACCAAGGAACCGGCGGGAAAGAATTGGTTCCATCAGGAAAAGGTGAATCAAGCGTATCATCGGCTCGACGACTTATTGACTTCCTGCTTTTTGTGGCGTTTTTTTTCCTTTTATGCCTTTTGGTAAACATGAGAATCACAATGTCCGCTTTTATGTTGAAATTTTTTGAAAGTTGATTGTTCTGTGAGATCTACCATTTAAGAAATGGCTCTGGTTCTCTTGAGGAGGTACTTTAATTTACAGCATGCAAGTTTTAATAGGTTTTAGGAACAACTTCAGAAAACAAGCGTATGCTTGGGCAGCATACGTAAAGAATCATAATTGTTAGCGTTTTAATTTTTATTACTAGGAGCTTTTGGTTATTGATATTCTTCATGCTCAAAAATCTCTGAAATGTTTTGATTGCAGTCATTTCTTAAATTTAGCAGAGCTCGCCTATATTGAATTTCCGTTATTTGTATCACATATGAAATTTATAGCTGAACATTTTTGTTTGGATGGTTTATGTCGCACGTGGATAAAAGAGAAAATATCTTTACTTTAGGAATAGACCGTGTAATGAATGAAATTACATTAAATTTTCACTAATAAAGGTTTACGTTCCTACTAGATGCAAACGATGTTGGCATTTCACAGCCACAGAGGCCGTAAAGGAATGTTTAATTCGTTTAAGAACTGTTTACCAATCTCAATTGCATCACAGTTCGCTCCACTAAACAAAAGTGATGCAGCAGCAGTTCAGGAAGTGGATTTTGAAAATAGCCTGAAA
This sequence comes from Anopheles nili, assembly GCF_943737925.1. Taxonomy (NCBI): domain Eukaryota; kingdom Metazoa; phylum Arthropoda; class Insecta; order Diptera; family Culicidae; genus Anopheles; species Anopheles nili. Next base: position 21,360,505 of record NC_071291.1, read on the forward strand.
TTGGAATAGTTAAAACCTTTTTAAAACGGTGCCCTTCATTTGCATACATTCGAGTGCGAGTTCCTGTTGCTAAGTGCCCTGAGTCGAGTAGCCTCTTGCAAAACGATTTTCTAGGTTTATCCACTTATAACAGAAACTTCAGTTGCCACTGGTTGGTTTCCGCGGCTAGTTAAGGCCAGAACAAGGTACCCTGCCATCGTATAACTTCCTCCGGCATGTTTTGTTGGTGTTGCTGGCACCCATGAAAGCGTAGTAGGATTCTCGAATTCCAGCCGCCTGCCAATTCTGGCAGCCCACCGTGAAATGCTGCCCACTCGCAACAAGATCCACGGCTTCCCTGGTGTGTCGGTGGCAAGTCTTTGGACTCAACCCACCACCGCCGGATGGGCTGTCTAGCTGTGTGGAGCGTCAAGGTCACCCCGAGTGGCATTGGCTCAGCGACTGCTGTTGGAGCAGGTTCTTGAACGGTGCAATTATTGTGGTGTTCGATGGAGGAGCTGCATGTAACCTACAAAATTTCAAACCGTAGCACGCAATTTAGAATGCATTTGGAAGGCACTGAATCGTGTTCTCGATCGCGAGTCACCTGCTGTTGGTGGTTTCGCGTGGGAACTCGAACGAAATTGAATTTATCTGGTCTACATCTCGCCGTCAATCATGCAACAAGGAGGTACCGTTGACAGCAAATGTTCCGCTGACCGGAAATCATACCAGCGAACTGATGTAAAGTCCTTCTGGATTGCTCGTCAGATTAGCTCCTTAGCGCCTACAAGAGTCCCATTTTAAATGCGAATCGCATAAGAGACACTTTCGCGTGGCTACCTTCCGGACGCGTCACGATGGTAAAGAACCATGCCGACTTCCCACACGAAAAGTCCCGTGGAGGAAAAGCCATTGAGAACTTTCATTTTTATTGCCTTGTTTCCAACAGCAGCAGATAGTTGCTTGGTGTAGTTTTTGGAGCGCACACACCAACGCGCACTCGAGAGCCGGTCACAAACGTCCTTAGGTGTGGAGCCTTGCTCGAAGGGCATTCTCGAATGCAGCGGTTGTCCGTCGCTGAACGCCTGGAGAGGCTGGTGTCTGTGGTTGATCGCATAGCAGGTAAGGAACGTGATGTTGACACAGGTTGGCCCACTCGTAAGAGGAAAAGTGAACAAACTGGAAATTGAGGTCGTCCCATGCGTCGTCGCGTGGCTGTGTGCGCTCGCGGTGAGGCCGACAATCCGCGATGATGATGATGATGATGACGTTCGTGTTGATGGCTTGCGTCGTGAGGTGCTTGTGGAGAGTGAGCGTACGTAAGCTGACAATCATCTCTCGCGAACCGTATGTGTTGGTTCGGCTGTTCGAACGTATCACCAGCATGCACTGGAAAATGCAACCCAACGCCAGCCGTCCATCGGTTATCCAATCGGCCCAGTTGGTGCGGGTAATGAGACCTGTGGGAGAAGCAAACCGATAGAAGACGCGTTCTGTGTTTGAAAAGTTTCATTTGTATCCGCACGTTAACTTTGAAACTTCGTTTTCATTCATATTCGGTTCAATTTTCAACGCCAATCATTGCTTGAATTTATGTTTCGTCAGCATTTTAAAATTTTTTGTTAGCTGAATTATTTTATGAGACTGTTAGCTCTATGTTTTCCTACAATAAGTAAAAACTTGGTGCACAACACTACCGTCATCAAAGCACACCGCTGTCTCCATCATTCGCGATGGTGGAATTGCGACCTCATAAATGCTCCGCGGTTGGCAACAGGTTTCGGACTATCCGCTTAATAATTTGTGTCCTCCGTAGCCGGTGCATAAAAATCCTGTTTTATAATTCGACACCTTCCTTTTTTCGTACCGCTGTTTGGACGCCTCGTTAAATATCCTCTCACAGCGTTTACTAAAAAAAGAGAAAAACATTCCATCCGGGCGACTTTACAACAGCGTTCCGCGAGCGGTTGGATGAATAAGTAAGTGGAAATTCCTGCTCTCGATCGAGCGACACCCGATATGGTGATCTGTGTTGTTTTCGATTTCCTTTTTCCTATCGTGTCGCGTGAAACCTGCTCTACTCATCTTGATTTTTATTTTGTTTTGTTTTATGGCCCCTTTTTCTCCTCCCCCACGCTGTTGGGGTTCCTTCCTTCCCTTTGCGACGATTGCGTTGATCGAGCTTTATCGCAGATTAGCCAATTGATCGTTTGCTGGATCGCGTTTCCAGTCGAATTTCGGGCTCTCTCATTAACGGGTTTGGGCTGACCGCGGAAAAAAAAGAGAGTGGTAGGTGAAAAGCTCATCGCCACGAACCAATCCGACCGGGTGTGAAAAGTGATGCGGTCGATAAAAAAGAATAACAGATAAAATGGGAACACCTGTGGAGTGGCTGGCCATGAATTGGTGCCACGGATTTGCAGCGCAGCGTCGCTTTGTGATGTTGATTTTCTCTCGTTTAATTTTGGAACAGCTTCGTGTAATTTATTCCCCGACTCGCTATGTGGAATAGCGCATTCGAGCTTTCGGTGGAATCGTGACTGCGTCTCGAAGCGGGATGTTTTATTTTGCTTTGATTTGTTGTTTTTATTTTATTCCAACAACGGTTCCTGCAACGCAATTATCGCGTCCTTGCTACAAGGACGACCACGATCCGGGGTAGCGGCACGGACGTTGAATGTCACGAGTCGTTTTTTATCGAAATCCGGTTGACGAGATGGAAGCTTCTCGGTGAAGCAAACACCAACAAGCTGCTTCGGAGAGTAAGATGAGCAGTCTTAGTCGGTATCATCGCTGAGAAGAATTCCGATGAGCATATGACGCGATGACTGGAACCGGATTATATTGCTGTGTATTGAGTTGCATATTAACGAGCATGGGCAAGAGTTTTCGCTTTTATTAGCCCGAAAGTACAGAGTCCATGAAATGCGTTGAATGTGGCATGTTGTGCAGTTACATGGAAATTTTCTTTGCAAAGCTCTCTAATACAAAAAAAAATTAGATTAGTATTAAATGGATTATAAGAAACGAGACTATAAAATAAATTATGCGTTTTTTTTTTTCATACATCAAACAAAATTTGTGATCTTAATGTGTACCACATTCCCTAAACCTTCAATGTGGAATGTATATCTTTAAGGATCTTGAATAATCCAGAACAATACCAATTAAAATACTGTAAATCGCCTTATTTTGGTGTCTACTGCTGGCTACTATAGGCGCAAAATCACTCTCCCTTCTCCGGACCAGTGTTTGCACCAATGGGCGAATTTGCATGCATAAACTTGGCGATTTAATTGGCAGGAAGAATGCGTAAGCGTCGATCGGCGGCGTGATAGGAATGCCGCCTTAGAGCGATGCGCCAAACCTGTTCCTCGCAACTCCAGCCCCGACTAGCGTTTATCGATCGTCGCCCAGAGTGATAGCAAACGGGTGGGTTCGATCCACAAGCGATCGATTTAAGCATCCGAGGGTTGCCTCTGTCTCGAACGGGTGGGTCGCTTTTCGCCCGTCGATTAACGATCCGCCTCGAGCCGAATCGTTAATCGAAACCTGATTCCGCTGCGATGGCGACCGAGGTTTGGGGAGCTCCGGCATCGTGAAAGACGTGGTCTGACTGGCAAAGTCATGGCAGGAGATCATGGGCGTTTGAACGGTATGCATTAGAAGGTTTTATTGCAGCGGGTTAAGTATAGCAAAGATTGGCTGCACAGTGCAGCGGATCCTTTGATCGGTAGAATGAAGTATTTTTATGCTCCTGGCGTCGAATTCGAACTCCTGCTCTTGCCTTCACGCACGATATGGTTCAGAAACATTTGGTGGGATAGATTTTGGAAATTAATGCTTTTGCAGCAAAAGCCGACACTCGGTTTGTTTTCCTCTTCATAAGCTCCACAGCACCATGGGCTCACGAGCGAAAGCATAGAGCGAAACAAAACAAAATCACAGCTCCCACCGGTCGCTGGCTAACTGGAAGTTCACCATTTCGCGGTCAATTGGTTCGCGAAACTCAACCGAAAGGGTGTTGCCTGTGCCGACCACCGCAGTGCCGTCATTCTCGCAACAGTCCTCCTGACGCGGTTGCTGCCTCACCCAAGAACGCCACCATTCCAGAGTGAATGTACGGCAACTAGCGAAGGTTAATGACTTCGCCCCTTCGCCAGTCGCCAGCTCCTACTACCGGTGATCGAACCTGCTGGACTGCCGCTGGTGACGATGCCGCTGTCGTTGCCTTCTGGCCGCGTGTCAGGCTGAGAAATGGCCACGGCTATGCGATTACGAAGGGGTTATAGTGGGCATTGTTTGGTGCACGGTTAGCCATCTTCTCCTCCGTTTGATCGCAAGCTTTGTCCAATCTGGCTTACCGTTTCCATTTGTGCTCCTTGCCGCTTGCTTGTCGGTCGATTTCCATTCTCGAACATCGCGCCGGAACCTCACCCAACTCAGCTGATGTGCGCCGGCGCCGTGCGTTCTTGAGTGTGCCGTGGGGCTGGAATGGACGGAAACGAGAATGGGGTTTTTCCGAGCCCTTTTTGCCTTGCGCGCGTCGCTGTCGATTCGTGCCAGCGTTGCTACCCTCCTTTCGGGGGTTCGATCATCGGACGGAAAACGCACCGTGGTGCCCGCGTGATGGAGAAATTCTTGCCGTCCACCTCCACCCTCTCTGATTGTCTCTACTTTATTTATTGTTCTCATGTGTGCGAGCGTGTGTGTGCACGAGTTTTTTTATTTCGCTTTATTTCTCTTCGCTCAATTGTCCGTAATTTAACGCTTCTTTCAGCTGAACCGGCGCCCCGTCTGATGATTGAAATAGTGATGCGATCAATGCCGCCGGCGCAGCTACGGGAATGGGAAAGACTTAAACGCTGGCAAAGAAACGAACCCCCTTTTCTTTGCTTGCTCCCGAACGAGGACGATTATTCGAATGCATGCTCTCTCCTGGCTTGGGTTTGATTGTAACGTCCCAACGTGTGAAAAGCGCTCCTCACAAGTGTTTGCTGCCATCGTCGGGGACCGTCTTTCGGTGGCCTGTGATGATATTAATCTATCGCTCGTTAACGATTGCACCTCACGTGGCGCTTGCGAAGCGATGACGGCCGACATTGAACGTTGGTTAATTTATTCACCGACAGTCGGCGTGCACAGGGCCACTCCGTGTGGCGTGTGATGGTGGGTTTTGATTGGACTTGGGCGGTCTCGGCTTTGTTTTTAAATTTAGCTCAGACCACAAGCAAGAGAACCAACGCGCATGTCGAGAAAATGATATAACCGAAGGGCTTCTCTCGGCCTCTCTGTCGATTTGGGGGGCGCATCTCTTCGCTTTTAGCTGATTATTTGCATCGTTCGGTTGCCTCATTCAGATCGGTAGATTTATGACATAATGGTGTGCAGCCTTCGAGTCTCAACCTGCCGTGTGCGGTTTTTGCATTCCTTCATTTTTATGGCATAGCGTACCCTTACTGACCGTGTTTGTCCGCCTGGGCATCCCGTGGTAGCAAAAACTCGTTCCCGTACCGATGGTAGACTGCTTCTCGTCGTTTTGTTCGCTTATTTGAGAAGGTATGTTGGCTGCGAAAGTAAAATCATATGTTAAAAAAAGTGCTCCTTCCCTAACGAGTATGCTCGGGCACCGTCGCACGCGGCATGTAGATTGGTTCATAAAAAATGGGACCGTTTTGTGGATTCGAGTAGCCAGGGGTGTGAGTAAGACAGCGTTTCGTTAGACGAAACCTACTTGGCTTTTCTGCTCCGGAATGGCCGGGCGAAAGACCGAGCGCTCAATGAAGCGACCCGTGGCACTTGCTTGTAGATTTCTAGCTTGGGCTTTGAGTAGCGTTTCGCTCGCGTCGAAGCTTGCCCACGAATCCTGCGCGTCGCGTCAGGGATTGTGTAGATGGAATCGAAAAACAGGTTCAACGCTCGGTCGACAATCGCGAGTGTGCCAGGGACGGAAAACGTGGACCAGCTGGTCGTGCGATGCTTTACTCTGCTGGCACGAGCTTTTCTTCGGCGCTCGTTGGCCTTCCCAGCGTGCCAGGTTTGGTGGATGACTGGAAGGGAGATTGTAAAGTTATGAGGTGGTCTGAATGCTATACAGAGGCATATAGCGAGAGAGAGAGAAGACGGAAAGACGCGTGGAACAGTCCGGCAAGGCCGCGAAGTAGGTCGACAACTCTCGCATTGGCCGTGCGCCGAGGATAAATCGGTGTTTCTCCTCCGTGTGCCGGGTGTCGACACCATGATACCGAGAGGATGGCAAGTTCAACTTAGGAAAGGCATCCATCAACAGTACCGGATCGATGAGCTTTCACAGAACAAGCATGGTCGCTTGCTCTCCGGAATTCGGAATCGTCCGTGGACGATGCGAAATAAATCAATCGAAACTGCCGCTCCCTGGTCGAAGTTCGTAAGCCGCTGCCAAGAAGTCATTGATCCGATTATGGTCCAGTTGAATACCACCGAATGGTGGACAAACGGGCGTACACAAAGAGGGTCAGACAGCTCGGGTGAGCTATGTTACATTCGAAGCGGGTTCGTTGAATGAATACCAGCTGCAAGGTCGATACCGTTCTGTGGCGCAGTTGGAGGTTGTGCTTTAGCATGCTTTGCATTCCAATCGAGTGAACCGACGAAATGGTCTGATCTGGATAAAAATCGGCAGCGAAGTGTGTGCCAACAATCGCAAACGGTAACCTGCCTGTGTAACCAAAGCTGGGTGTAATTCGATCGTACGCGTTTGGTTGTTGTAGCTTATAGCTGCTTCGGGTGCTAGACCTGTGAAAACCGTGTGGGTTAGAAGCGGGTTTATGGATCATGTTCTCCACAATTTGTCTAATGCATGTTTCTAATGCTTGCCTGGTAGTACACTGGACATTGAAATTACATTTTCATCGAACTGATTCCGAAGGGTCGATTCAAAAATGAACTGAAGATCAATCGTCAATTGCTTATGTGCGTAAATATGCTTGTTTGTAAAGCGAAATCACTTATTTATTTTCTTATTTTCATTTTTATAACAGTTTTGGCGTGCATTATGAAAAAGTTTGCATGCAAATTAAACCACGACATTAAGATAAAACTTTACTCTTGTTCGATTAATGTCGTGTTTATCTGACCGAAGCTTGAACGCTAACCTACCGATTAATCTGACCTAATATTACCTTGCATGTGCTGGGCACGAGTGGTCTAGCCGCCATCCGGCTCGTTCCGCGTATGGCGTAATGCGTAACACGATGATGCCGTTGGCTACGTGAGTGCCAACATTGTGTCGGTCTTCAGTAACGCAAGGAACGCCATAGATTAGCTGGCCAGTCCTCAAACTCGCATTGCCCTGGGAGGCCTGTTGCGAATCGGCCCTGTAATCGAAAGTGCATTACGGTCACAGGAAAGACTGCACACGGGCGGCCGCTAGTGTCACGGTGGGTACGTCGATGCACGTGTTCGTCTGGACGCCTTCCATGATGGAGTGGGCTCGTAATCGAACACCATCGAGCGGTGTCCGTCGCTACAGTCGCTTCGGTCGAAGCGTCGATCAGATTCGCCTGTTTCGCGATGCCGTCGATGTAAAAATAAAATATGTGTTACGTATTGTAAACCGGCGAATCGTAGAGCGAATCGAAAACGCATGCAAACAGCCTCGAATAGCATGTTCGATGGGTTTAAATCGCAGTTAAATAGAGCCGCTATACTGTCGATGGCTCTTACCCTCGAAATGAAGCGTGTGAATTGTGCGTCAAAATGGTCGCGATCACACCTTCAAAATTCATGGCCCGATTTAGATGCATGTGCCTTGTGGTTTGAATTACTTTTCAACCTAAATAGCTAGGGGCAGAAAAGAGGTTGATTGATCGATCACACACTCCCACCTCTTTGTTAAGAAACACGCAGGCATTTTATTGGTTTCATGAACCGATTCAAGTGAGCTCTAGCATTTGTTTTTGGCCAACATTTTATCTTAATGTAAAATCTTCAAACATGGAAAAGAAGAATGTAATCGTTTGAGCGGTATTGTTGTGATAATATTTTTTTTTTCATTGGCGAATTCACATTTTTTTTCGCTAGCGGCATGGTTTAAGTTTATATATGTTAAGACCCTTTTAGACTGCAATGTATTGAACATTGTTGAAACATCCCATTACTGCGGCAGCGGAATTCAGTTAGTGTATTATTTGAAGCTGATTTGTTCTGTAGCTCCAGTTGACTTTGGATTTAGACTATAAAACAGTTTCCGTTAGTTTCTTTCTCTAAACCTTGGTTTCGCTAATGTCACTCTTTCTTCTTACATTTGTCGTGTGACGATAGCTTTAATTGATCTCGTTGTATAAGCTCGATATTATGCACGCAGTCAAGGCTCGGGAGTTTGGTAGGTGGTATGAGCGCCCTTACCTACTCTCTGGTAAGCGGTTGTGGATTTCGGTTGATTTTTACTGCTGTGCCGAAACGTGGTATCCTTTTTTTGTTTGGTTTGTTGGTGAATGCCATGGAAGAGATAAAACCAAGCGCATTTACAACAGACCTTGGGTCTAATTGATCGATTCAGCTGATCGATCCCGGGTTCAGTCGCTAGTTCTCCGACAACCGTGGTACACCTCTAATGTTTCTCCTTAAGCGCATTAAGCCACGCTTCGAAAGTGCTATGACCATGGTCAAGAGTGTACCCTTTTTATGTCGAAAACCCCTGGCAAACGGAAAATAGGGTGCAAACGGAAAAAAGGGTGCGTTACAAAGAAGAGACTTCTATGGTAATTGTAATTCGAGAAGTTTGTAAATAACATGACAATAGAAGTATTCTGATTAAACCAAATCAAATGTCTTGCATGAGATTTACAGAACAACAAATTTTTTTTTCTTATAGCCGTTAGAAGGGTAATGATTTACCACGCCGTTCTTAAATAAATAACATAACATAACATAGAAGGGTAATGATGTTTTCTTGAAAAGATAGATATTAATTTATAAATAGAGTTCGGCCTCATAAAGCTACAATTTTTTGTTTGTTTGGAATAATCATACAAGCTTGCATTTTACGTTATTATCTTTGTTTAGCGAGGAAATAAAAAACAACGGTCATCCAATTCAAATTCCTATTGCATGGGCTTACATTAACTTGCTTTAAAGCATATGTGTGGCGAGCGTCTAAAATAAGCCAAATAAGAAGCTTTCCATTCACTTCAACATTTGGTTGTTGGATTCGCCGTATTTGTATTTTGTGCTTCAAAACTAACGATGCACTTCCTGTCACATTGGTGTCGGTCACGCTGTTCAATGCACCGTCTCGTGCCGTAACCAATTCTGATGCCTTCTGGAATGCAACTCGGCCCACCTGAAGTTCGTTCAAAGCGGAGCCACACTGCATACTAATACCTGATCATTTTCCGCTTCCTGCCGCTTGATGGCTCTCAAAAAGGCGCGCGTGCGCCATCCAAGCCCGTTTTCAATTATTATTCATCGACTTAGCCAACGCCTGTCTTCGTTCGGGTTTGTATTCTCGAGCTGGCAAGACGGTCGCTCTCGAAACCAAGGCAATATCTCGACGCTCGACCAAAGTTAGGAAATAGTTTCTGCGGCCAGGAATGGCGGGAGTTGTCTCTAGAACTGAATTATTCAAATTTGAATCGGATGCGTAGGCGCACCAGCTCTAGAAAAAAAGTGGATGAGGGCGAAGAACTGAAACCCGCAGGGGACATTGTGCAGGTGTTCTTACTCGGTAGCGCTGAAGCAATCCTATTTTCCACATTCCAGACCAAATCGTGGTCCAAGTTGTCGAGGCGTACGCATGGCTCGCAAACATAACAACTCGGTTGCTTTAGCGAGAAAAGCTGGTAGTTTGCCTTCGCGTCTGTAACCTGTTTCCTGGGTCGATGAATCCAAATTCGATTCAATTCTAATGGTTGCGTCTCGCGTGGCACACGATAAGCTAGCTGAATTCGTTCTCGGACAGCACAGTGTAGGTCGCGGAATGCGAACTTTGAAGGCAAACTGGCAAGGTACATCGCTAGGGGTACCTCGGAAGTGACGGTTTATTCCGCGGGTAAAGGTATACTATCATTTGCAATCCGGACCACGGTGTGATGAATATTGTAATTTAAAAAAAAAAAACTTTCAGCCATTTGAAAATAGCATTTCAACGAGCCAGCTGTGACCGCTTTATAAGCCCTCTTATCCAACGTTGCGCTGCTAATGAGAAGCGCGTCTCGGAATTAGCTTTCAGTTGGGCGTTTTGCTTCCGTCGTTCGCCAACCAAGCCTTCCGGAGGAGGGAACGATAAGCTCATCCGTCGTGCCTTGAATGGCCGTGTGCTGATGACAATGCTTCATTAGCAGGGGTCCCGAGACCCGACCGACTCCCGTGTTTATCTAACCATGGGTTCATCTGCGGCTTCGTCGGTTTCGTAATGCCGGACGACCGACGTTTTGTTTTTGCGCCGTTTGTCACCCGTCGTCCGATGGCGTTAATCTGTTTTGCGGTGGGCCCTACAGGTGCGTGTCGTATAATAGGTTTGGCCTTCTCCTGCAGAGAAAATAGAAGCATAAACACCAGGGCATCTGATTCGTTGAGGTATTGTAAAATCGTCTAAGGTTGTTTTGTGTGTGATTCAAAGGAAAACACTGTTTTCCTTTTAGTGTGTTTATTGGTGTGTCGAGGTACACGTTTGCTTTTGAATTTGCTTAAAAAGCATTAGGTTTAAAATAATATTTTATGTTTAAAAAAGGAGTTTGATTTTTTTTCATTAAAATACTTAAAATAATTCCCTAAACAAAAGGAGCCTTTTATCCTAATAGTCCTAATAGTTACCCATGGGAAACCCTCATTCACGTTCAACACTGCGTTATTCGATCCTTTGCCCGCGTTTTGCTCGCCTTAATTGGATTAGCTTGCTTATTATTATTATTTTTGTAGTAAAGACTTCGCTAGTTCAAACGGTAAGGTCACTAGAATTCCTCTTCGTTCAAGCCCCTCAATCGTTTCCGTCTTAGCTGTGGAGGTTAATTTGAAGATTAACCTCATGTTCCACGTGTAGATTACTGTCACGTAAAGTAAATGGTGTGGTTTAGCTGCACCAGTGCAGCACGTGAGATATCGATCGTTGTGTGCTGGTTATCAATATAGCAACATTTCTTGGTTCGATAGATGATGTATGTTGCCCTTGAATAAAAGGATGGACCTTTTCATAACTGGATAATTATGTTCGTATTTTATCTCCTAGCTCAAAGGATTTCTCGCGATGAATAACGGTTCCTCTAAAACTTTCCAATTATTGCAATAATAGAGACTGAATAGATAAAAAGCAAGACCATAAAATTTTGATAAAATCAAAGAAATTTATCAAATACAAATCGAAAATGAAATATTAATGTTAATTCACAAACAGTATCAAAAAGAATGTAAATAGATGCTTATATTGTTGAGCGGCAGCTTAACAACTTGTAACTGTTGGTTGTTGCATCTACATGGCACGTCATGCGAATGGAATAGGTAATGTGTCGGTATCGATGTAATCAAAGAATTTGTTCGCGTTGTTATTGGTTTACCGCCAGAAGACACGATATTTCTATTCGCGCTAGCAATTTTTATCGACCTCGGTTCGTAATCGTGTCCATCGTTAGATGTAGCGTTACGAAGTACATTCGTTTGCGAGTTACCTCTATACGCAATCGAGTCCAGTATTTATGCGCAATTGAAGTTTTAATTAATTGAAAAAAATTACTACCTTGGATGCAAACTGTAGTATTCATTTAGTTCGTATTCATGTAGCGTTTTTAAAAGTTGCAGAAAGACAGTTTTTTTATTTATGTTTAGTGCTATTCACAGTTATTTCTTGACGGATTTGCTAATTATCTTAAATATCGCATTAATAATACCAATTTCACTAAACTAGTGACACTTAATCAACTAGTTTTAGGATGAGTTTTTGTATTTTTGATTTAATTAGAAATTTTACGTGGCACAATCGAGGATCTGAAAGATTGGATAACATTCATCCAACCCAATTATTACTTACACCCGAGGGGCATGGGCCTTTCGGAGATAGCTCTCGCTTGCGGGCTTAATTTACAGTAATGATCGTGTTTGTATGCAAAATTTGCCCAAGAGATACGGTGCGATCCTCAGTAACCAATCAACTAGAAATGGCACCTGGCGGCATGCATGACGTAAGACGGCGAAAATCAAGGCGAAATGATGTAGCGCCCTGATGAATTGAGGCGACACGAATCGCAAAAAGCGTGTAATATTTCACGGAGTAGCTTATTTCGTTTCGTTCACGTTTGGATAAATTTCGTTCACGTTTGGATTTCATTCAATGTGGTTATCAGAAAGTCATAAGACAAAGCATCAAAACAATGCTTATGATGTAGCCCATCTCTGTTTTTTGGGAAAAAGTAAGCTCATAGAAATTGAAACATAAAAAAATGTCAGGGAATAATGTTGTTTGTTTGCAGTTTGCTTGATGTTTCGCGGTGTCACCCGAGAAGGTTTACCGGTGAAGCACGTGCCCAGCAGGTCATTAAACTCTTGAACGCGATGTCATTGCGCAACGAACGTGCGTTTCTGTGCAATCGTAAGTGTTGTCCGTCGTGTTTCTACTTTCTTCCGAATTCGACGCGTTGCTGGGCTTTGCCGGTCACAATTAATTCTGCTATCGGGCAGTCCAAGCACGGTGCGATGGAAATGGTGTGAATATGCCAATCAATTTTCCCACTCCCTAGGGGTTAAGTAATAATACTGGCAGTTAAAATGAAATTTAGAGCTGTTTTAAAATGCAACATCGCTTCTAACTGTTTCGTAATTGTTTAATTTATGTTTATTTTTAATGTCTTTGTTTTTTTCTTCCGTTTTTTTTAATTTCAGATCATACACGAATGGCCGGCTTGACAGGTTTAGTAAAAGCCCAACGGTTCTTCAGCCACTTTTCAAAGATCATTGATAAGTGAAAAAACATATGGAATCGTTTAATGTATCAAGCTATCTCGCTATTGCGTTTTGAATGACGAATCAATTTTGGTAAGTGTTTGAATACTCATAACATATAAGCTCGTTTGTGAACGCACATAATGAGAAGTTATTTGAATGACTCTAGATATATATTTTTGTTGTGCTTTATATTTTGATTTGATGAAAAAGATGCAGTAAATACATAAATTTTTGAATACGATCTTAAAACAAAAAGTTTTTTCTTAATGTTGAATAGTGTAAAACTGATTAGCATATTTCATTATTTTTGTGAGACGAAAACATCATTTTGTGTATGTATATATTTGACTATCGTCATGGGCTCGATCGCAGAGAGTGTCGATTCGTTTACGATTGATTGATTCATGCTGCTATCGTGTTTAGGTATCGGTGGTTATTCATGATTGAAGTTCCGGCGAAAGATGCTATTCTTAGCATTTCAAAAGAGGATTGAAAAGCTAAATGAAAGGTAGAGAGTGCGACAGAAGAAATAGCTAAAAAGTGCACAATACAAAAGAACGCGGAGGTTCGTCGCTTGTTTTACGCACTTGCTTCATGGTACCGTTGAAGTCTTTCGTTTGAATAACGGTATTGTGTGTTTGTAGCGCTTGCCACTGTTGTGCTGACAGACTTGTAACCGGTGTAATTTGAAAAGGTTCAACGTGAACCTGAGCCTATTTAAACCTTGATGGAGTTGATTTTAGAGGGAAGTGCAGAGGGAAAATTATTTAAAACATTGCTTAGCTACTGCACTTAAAAAAGTAATGTTTACAAATAAGAAATGGATAGTAGTAAGACTATTATCACAGTTTATAGGAATGATGTGGCCGAGCTTACTGGATCGGAAATCGAGAAATTTTTTAGTTTATTACGTCGACCAACAACATCAGGTGGCAGTTCATTCGTGCGAATCCAAAACAAGGGCTTTTGCGGTTTCGCCCATTGCAAGAAGGTTCGCAATGATCGTGCGATAATTCATAACGCAAACAAATTATGTAAATTTAAGTATTGCATTGCATGGCAAGTGATCAACTAGCATAGATTTGTATTGATGGGCGATTATGGACTCCATGCCATAATAACACCGTATCACGCGTAATATAACATACTGACAACAGCCGCTAGCGTTGGTCTAGAACGTGTAGATTAATTCAATGATATAATTTAAGTTTACATCACTCTGTGCTATGGTGGCAATAGGATATAGCGCACCGCCCTGTTTGTTTCTATTCGCGTACAATAAAGCTAGTAATAGTTAGCTTTATATACAAACGTATTGTTTAAAATCTATTTTGGAATTAAACGCCCCTTTGTCAAGAGAGTTTTGAATAAATCTTTGGCCATGAACAAGACCAATCCATGAACAAGAAACAAGTATGCGGTAAAATTGTTGAAATACGCGATCTAACAAATGCTGGCTATTTTGTTCCCATATGAGCGTTTGCGGTGCAAATCAAAGCAATGGAAAGAATTTCTCTTTAGTGCAATCGCATCATTTCAAGAGTTTACAGAGTGAGGGTTTCCAAGCCATTCAAGTTCAATGCTCTGCCTTTGAAAGATGCTTCGCATAATTGCGTGCCTCTCGTGTACAGGCACACTATTAACAATGCACTCATAGTGCCGGCTGTGAGTGCCGATCGACACATGCCGGTTCGTGCCAAATGACAGCTTTTCCAGGTCCAACTTGCAGAAAACTTCGTCCACTTCAAGCATTTTCCATCTTCGTGATGGTTTATGAGCACTTTTCCCACTTGCGTACCAACCAAGTCGCTCTAGCTAAAGATTTCTCTCTCATTTTCTATCTTTTTCTCTCTGTCTCTCTCTACATTTTTCAGCTTTATTTTTTTAAATCAAATATTTGACTGTTATTTTTTACCCGATTAAATGAAAGTATAAATTTAGCAGATAATTTTTTTTCGATACGATTTACGTCGTTTCGCGTGAAGGAGGATGCTTAGTGGTTGCGTATGCTTCACAGAAGGCATCGAAACATAGAAGCGACTGGCGTAATTCGTTACTTTCGGTTTCATTCAGCCTTTTCTGTTAACCATCCACCTTAAATCATTCCTTTGTTTGACTTGACTGGTAGTAGGATTTTTTTTTGTTTTTTTTGAGAGAACTGAAGTTTTTTACAGCTCGCTTTATTTGTTGAAGTGAAAATTTTCTTTCATCGATAGATCTCTCATCGATGACCGGAAGGAAACTAGTCGCGCGTCAATCCGTTGGATCAATGTTTGGGTGATTTGAAAACGAACGATCACTTGGGAGGGGCACTTTGTCGCCTACTTGTTGTTGTCGTGGGAAGAGCGATTGGTTCGACGACTGCAGGCCCAGTCATGTGGAATCTGGTTGGCGTCACACACCCCGGGCTATAGACAAATCAATTCGGTTCCCCACTGGAACGGTCTGAGCTGTTTGCTTCCCACGAGATACCATGGCCATTCCTCGAAGCGGACGGAAACGTTGAATCAGCGGTGCGTTTCCAAAATAGCAAAGCAAATTTGTATTTTCGAAAGCTATCATGTTGCCATTAGATGAATGTTGATAGATTTAATTTCTTTTTTGTTATATAATTGTTTAAGTTCTAATGAACCTTATTTATGAGCTACTTCATTCTTAAACAGCAGCGAAGAACTGAGTCATAAAATCATTGTATGTGAAGTCGGTAATTGTTGTAGTTTAACTGCATGTCTCTTAAGAAACTGACAAAAAATTTAGAAGGTTCTCTTATCTTCCGAGGTACCGTATTATCATCTTTGATTTTATTTGGTCACTGCTTCCATTAGCGGAAAGATTTCTCGTCAATTTGTTCATTCTTCTGAGATGTGGATTAACGTTTCCACGCGTTCAGGTGGCATGAGGTTGATGATGAGGCTATGATGTAACTGTGGATCGTCATTTGGTTTAATAATCTTACATAAATGACATTGCCATTGTCATCAACTTTAAACGAGCATATCGCGCAATTCATTCGTGTTCATGAGCAGGTGAGTAGTTGGTATGAATAATTAACAAGAAAAAAATGCACTCAAATTCCAAGTCAACAGAGCCGAATTGTTGCCCATTAAATAGTTTCAAAACGAGTGAAGTTGTCAGGTCTATGTTCGGCTTTTTGTCTGTCTTAGTATTATTACTATCTCCTTTCCTATATCTCTTACCTCAATCTTGAAAGACATTTAACACTTGAAACTTTTTTGCCTTGTCAAAATCTCCGTATTTTTGTTAAGCAAAACACTGCCTTTGTCCTAGACAACATGCGCATTTAATTGTTCATTTTACTTACCTTTTTTATTATTATTCATTCGTGTTCCTTTTCTGAAACATTTTCTTCCACTGATCCTCGACTGACCTTCCGTTGGCAAATCAAAATAAAAAAGCCCAGTTCCTTAACAGTGGTCTAACATTGGTGAATTACTTTGGTGCGTAACAATTGTGCAAGTCGAAAATATTCGTACATTCCTAAATTCTAGATCGTGGTTATTTTATTTAAACAATATAATAGACGGATTCTATTAATACGCTACTTCCCACAGTGATATGATCGTGTGATAGCATTGCGAATGGGCTGAGTATACCCTTTTCTAATGGTTGTGATTGACGAGTAATTAATGTCCAGTACGCAAATAATGCATGCAGTAATTGATGGTTCTGTAGTGACTCGTCTAATAAGAGCTGGCAATTTTGTGAAAAAAAAAAACTACTTAGTTGTGTGGCATGCATTGGGTAGTAGATATCGCACCATCATTAAAGCTGTCCCTTGTCGAGGATCTCTGTAAGCAAATGTCAATTGCTCGTGACACTTGTGATGACGCGTTCGTCGTTCCAAGGCGACGTAATCATTCATAACATTTGCAAACCTTTCACCGGTGGACTGTACGGCCATGAAGTAATGTTGCCGGCTATTATCACAGGTCCGAGCTGCGATTGAACCACATTAAGGCTTTGCAATAAACATAACTCGAGCAGGCGGTACAACAATTACGTCCGCATGATGGCATCTGGCTGCGCAATGAACGGTAACTCCTTACGCGAATGCTTGCTGTAAAGAAAACATACTTCATTGTTTTTACTCTACAGCACAGTAAATCGTAGCGCGTCTCACATTCCCGCCGATAGTTTAGTGCACATTACGCAAAACGGCCTGTGTTTTCTTCGCCTTTGGATCGCATTCTCGGAATGGATCGAGCAGATGTCGGAACATGCCTTGCTTGCGTTGGGGTAGTGCATCGCATCGTAGTGATGGGGGTGGTGCGTTCCGTATCGCTCGATTCGGAACAAATTAAAATCAAAGCTTTCACAATGGCTTTTGCCGGGCCGTACGAGATCGATAAACCTCTGGGCCCCGAGGCCGGTTTCGGGGAGAAAAGCTTCCATTGAGGTGCACCGCGCAAATAATCGACATTTTATTGTGTGGCCCGTGTTGCTCTCGCCCGAAATTGGCGTTTTCACTTTCATCCAATCACGCGCAACCTAGGATCGGGGCGCACCCGCCCGGATGGACGATGTTATTGCGGACGTGAAATAACCACAGCCCCTCGCAGACGTTTGTAGCGTCTCACAATCGGCTTCTCGTAATTTGCACTGGGTGCGGTTTTTTTTCCCACTTCGCTCTTCATAGCTAAATAATCTTACCGATGGTCCGGACGGGCGGCTCCGTGGGTTGCGTCATAATTTCTCTTTAATTGTTCCGCCCAACTCGGGCTGGGAGATTGAAGCGAACGACGCCGCCACCCCAAAAACCGTGCGCCTTTTGGTGGTTTACTTTTCGGCACCGGCTTGGGCTTTTCCTGCCGACATTTTCGGTGCCGCCGGGGATGATGTGTGCTACTATTTCGTCGTACCACGCCGTTCCCGGTGCATTGATGTGTTCGATCCGGATGGGATCGGGGAAGGTTTCTTCTAGTTTCCCGTTCCGTCACAACTCAATTCCCATTTCCCACCGCGAACACGGCGACAACAACAGAGACACTCCCATGTCTCGACGTGTGACGGTGGGGCACAACTTTCCTGTGGACAGTTTTCCGGCCTAATCCTCTCTCTGTCCCTACCATCCGGGCCGAACCGGTCGGTCGTACCGGCCGGACCTCCAATTTCGGATGCGGTTGATTAATTTAATTTACGAACAGTTTTTTTCTCCTTTCGTTCGACGATACTAACCTTAGCAGTGCTTCCTCTCAGTATATTTTCTCATCTTTCACCGGATGCTGGTGCCCTCTGGGAGGGCACGAGGCAAATGCTTGAACCAAATCCGGAGAGAAAACGAAAATGGAACCAGTTCTTTCTTAATGGCAAACACATTGATTTGGTTCGTATTTTCGAGGTGACTCTCTCAATTTTTGTTATGTGCGTCAGCAAATTAGCTACCAATTGCCACCAGGTTGTTTGAACTTCCTAAAGCACGCAATCTGTAGCCCACAGAAAGATGTTGCAGCTCCAGTGGAGCATACACGGCGGGCATATTTCTTAATGTTGTTATTCGTTTTCTATGCCACCGGGAAGCCATTAGCGGGAGAAACTGTCGTCTTGAAAATTAAGATCATGACACTCGGTTCCATCGTCACCAGCTATGGCCAGTGATGCATTGAATCGAGAAGGTAATTTTGTCGCTGTTAGTTTCTGGTATGCGTTATGCCAT
This sequence comes from Anopheles nili, assembly GCF_943737925.1. Classification (NCBI taxonomy): domain Eukaryota; kingdom Metazoa; phylum Arthropoda; class Insecta; order Diptera; family Culicidae; genus Anopheles; species Anopheles nili. Next base: position 21,379,073 of record NC_071291.1, read on the forward strand.
TACGCTTGCGGTATGGTGTTCCATAACATTGAGCTATGATTCGTAATCAACCTGGTAAATGTTCTTGGTTGTGGTTTTACGTAAGAAACAAACAAAAGATTAATGCATCAAATAAAACGAAACCGGTGCGGGTCACAAAGCAATGTCATTTGTCATTTGCAGGGTTTGTGGGTGGTGTGTTTGCTATAAATAACTTTCTTCTATCTTTTCGACCATTGAATCTTTGTGAAACCCCCTGTGCATGAATAGTATGAAGAGCATTTTCTAATAACATGACTTTCAAAATATTTCCCTGCTGAAGGGATATTTGACGCTAATCACAATCATATATCTCTAGTGGCCCGGTTATAAATCATCGGAATTCGATTCTTATCATACAAAGATTACCTTTTTAAAGGAAACCTTTCTTTGTAGTTGAAAATTTTAACAAAATGCGTTGAATTTATACTATTGAAGGAATGTTGTGCTGTGCTAATGGGCATATAATTTTCCATGCATTTTTTTGGCATTTTTTATCTTAGCTGCTAGAGCCTGTCGAACTGTGCAGTGACTGTGTAAGACTGAAACAAATAGAAAGGATTCATGAGAAAAAACACTCACATCAAAAAGTTCAATTTTGTGATTTCACCCGCACGTTCACTTTGCATATTGCTGGTTTTTTCTCATTGGAATGGTGAAAAATTTCTCCAAATTTTCTATGCGCGTTGCAGTGCATTTCGGCGCGTTACATTCGTAGTTAGTTTGGTGATCCACATGGAGAAGAAACCGGATGCACCGAAGGTCGATAGCATGACTCGGTGTGACTCGTGCAAGAAACACATATAATTAGCATATCATCGGCGCAAAGAATTAGCAAACACGCAATGTCATTTGCTGGGAAAAATGAATTAGAGAAAGTGACATTAAATTAGTCACACTCACAGCTCACTGTTTTAGGATCGCAACAATCTCGTTATCGGTGCATCTTTTAGACTATTAATTTTTCTAATCATTCTGCCCATCATTTTGTCACATTCGTTTCGTCAGCGAACCCCTACATCAAGCTTGCTTCTTAGAAAACATGGCAATAAAAACACTCGCAAATTCGAAGGAAGAATAAATGCGTGACAAAAAGTACGCAATTCAGTATATTGAACAATTGTCCTCAATTTTATCTATCATAAAAAATTACCCCTCGAACAGCTGATGCGATTGCTAGAGAATGTTGTGTGGTTTTTATTTACAGTTTAATGTTTTTCAAACTGATTTGAAGCTCGAGTGTTGGCACCTGCTTGCGCTTTTGGGTACTTTTTTAAGTTAACATGTTACGTTTAATCATGCACGAATTTCATACACCATGAAAATACAATGATATGAACATCCCTCTCAAAGCAATCGAAAACCAGATCGACTTGCGCAGTGAAATGCAACAAATTGTTTTCTCTCCAACCATTATGTGACGGTGAAACGGGGAATGACTGGCATAACGACATTGTCGATGACGGATCAGGTGATCGCTTTTCGTTTAATTTTGCTGTAGCTTGGTTCTGGATGGTTCGTCGCTAGTGCCCTAGCAGACTATCCCCCTTTTGCATTTGCTGACGATGCACTTATGCATTGTTGTCGTCGACGCCCGAACGAGGTCACCTGGCGAGACCTGACTTCCGACCGTACGGTCGAGTGGCTTCAGCGTTGATATGAGCATTCCGTTCTGTTTGACGGCCCCCTTGGTTGGAACGTTGCAAATTCACGACCCATTTGCGCGAGTTATTATTAATGGAAAATATATCGTATCGTATATTGGTGAAATATTTTTTTTTAGTAAATCCCAGCGGTATTATCGATTGACACTTTGCGGCGAAGGAAAACCAAATCTACTATTACATCGTTGCGATCGGAACGCGCGTTTGTTTCCGGCCGAAAACAAACCATCCGGCTCGCGCAGAGTGTGAGAAAGTAAGCCATCAATTGGTCTAATTGGGCTTCCATGAGCGGTCCGAACGCGCGCATTTTCTCTTGCGTTCGCTGGCGCTAATGCCAGTTTTTCCCGTGTCGCTTCGAAGCCGGAGGCGCCCGCGGTGAGGCGGCAATTTCATTCGGAAATTGAATCAATCAATCGCCACCGGTCTGTCTTTCCACTGGCTGGAAACTACGGAGCACAAAGCGAACTGTCACCGGTTGACAGCTGATCGGTGGTTCGTCGGCCTTCTACCGAGCGTTCAATCGGTGGAAACGCTAGTGGAAAAAGCCTAATGTAAACGTGCCAAACGGTGGCATTAGTGCGAGTGACGTGTTGTCTGCCGGTGGACAGATGGTAAAACTTTAATCGAAGAAACCAAACGGAACCCTCGACTGATTATGTTCCATCATTTCTCAATCACACGGCCTCGGGTGGAAAATGGGGCCATCAATGCTGGTGCCTGGTTGATGGCTTTTTACCGATCAAGTAGTAACGACGTTGTAGTAATGAGTCGGTATTTTCACGTTTGTTTTTTGACCGTTTGCCTTGAGTTTCGGACTATTTATACGCACCCTAAATCACCTGGAATGTCCTTCGTTGGTGTCAGCAGAGAGCGTATTAAGGCACATTTCAGCAGAAAAATTAGGGCAACTAGTTTGGTGTACGATTTTCTAACAGCTTTCTTCCAACTTGATCGCATCGTATTACACTTTCACGCTTTATTTTTTTGGCTATATAAAAGCTCTCCGATATTCATGTCTATGATTCTAGTGGAAGGGTTCCCGAGAGAGAGAGAGAGTGTTAAAATATGACGCCTTGGTTTTTCTGATGGCCATTGGGCTGCATAAGCAAATTCCAACTCGTCATAGGGTCGGTCACCGTACGGGTTTTTTCAACGTAAATTATTATGCAAAACATCTTCTGCAACCGACGGCTAGGCAACTCTTACGGTTCTCACGAGGACACTTGCAATAATAGCTAGGCTTGCTGGGTTGCAAGCGATCAAACAGGCATCACGAAGTTTTTTGAATGTTGTTAGAAGCTGTTTCGTTCGTTTATGTACGCAACGGCATCATGGGGAGGTTCAAATTTGTTGCATATGCCGTAACGATCACGATCAAATTGTAGCTATTCGTTAGGATAATCGTACCTTGGTGTTGAAAGTAGCACATCGGCCATTGAAGTTCGTTTATTTCTTGTTATATTTCATAAATGGGCTGCCATTTAATATGGAAATACGCTCAGCAATTCTATATACTTTCGATCGATTTGTCGTATTCGGTTCGATCAGTGTGTAAATTGCTGGTATTTTTTTTAAAAGCGATCTTAAAATCCTTCATTCATGTCAATTTGTGCTCTGTTCCGGCAGCTTCGATGTTTTGGTGAGTACTAATCCCCAATACTCTGAGTACTAAGCCAGTGCGCTCGCTTTTTTGGACAAACCGAGCGTGGGAGAGTGCATCGATGCACTTCGGGTGCATTTTGGTTGGCCACTTCTTGGTAGTTTCAGCCGCACGAGCATCGTTCGGTGGTGCCATGGCAAGCGGTTGATGGGGGAGACCCACAAAAACCATTAACCTAAATTGTCGCCGACTTTGTCGAGATTTCTCATCTCGTCCATCCGGCACGCTGTTGCACCCGCCGTGGCCGCTCTGTAATCTTTCCCGATCGCGAGTCAGACCGAGAACCGGGTTGAACCGGGTCCCCGTGAAGCTATCATTTGTATCCGACGTGTGGTGGCGGCATCCCCAAGGGCCCGTTTGCCTGTCCCTCTTGGGCATGGATTGGTCGACGACGACGACGAGTGTACGTTTCGCGCAAAACCTGCTCGCCGGTTCGTGCTGTGGCCCCGTTTTTATTTCGAAGGGCACAGGAGCAGGTGCGCAAGAAACGACACCATGTGGAGGAGGAGCTGAGACTCACTCGTTCACATATACGCGCTGCACTGCACATTCAAGGCGATAGTACGCACACACGCGGGCCCGGTTTCTCCTTCAATTCTATGCGCCCCGACTGGAGCAGCTTTCCCAGTGTAGGAAATCTAAGTTGGAAGGAAATCTGAGGCAATCTAAAGCGCGCGGCCTCTTTCTGCGCCGGTTCGTTTGCCGCTCGCGTCTTTGCTCCTGCGAGTCATTAGCAGAGACGTCTTTTGGAAACCAATTTTGTGCCTCCCATCGTATGTGAGTAGACGGAAAGCCGGACGGATGTATCGTCTCAGTGTACAGGTTGCCGCAAGACGTTTAACAATAATTATCTTGTTTTGATTGCAAATAACGCCGTGTTTACATGCTACTCCCTGGTCGAACGATATTGCAATTTATGCGGCGCTTTTACTAGCCACGGTGTACTGGTTAGAAGCATAGTAGCTGCTTACGATAGGCAAATGCAATTGTTTTGATTATGTTCTTTTTGGGATAGTGATCAAGTCCTGGAAATGCGACAAGTTTTTATTAATCAGTCAAATATCTACCAATGAAATAAGTTGCACGTTATAAAATGTTTTTATAATATTTAAACTAGAGCTTTTTTGTTCGCACATCAGCGTTTAACTGCACAGCATTGTTCGAATGACTACATTTTTTTTTCTTTAAAAATGGAGTATCACATCATGCTATTCGCTGTTGTCGAGAAAGCTGTGCAGAAGCACGAGTCAGAGGCGAGCGACGATCATTAGCCCTGTGCCCTTTTTTAAGGCCACCAATTGTTGCACCTTTGACCCAGAGTGCCGATGCATGGCTCTTTACTGTTACCGTAGCTGTTGATGCTGCTGCTGATGTTCGTTTCGTTTTGTGTATTACTTCCTGGTTTTCCGAGGACGTCGTACAGCCCCTCAGCGAGATCAGCGGTTTTTGTTACTTTGTTGCATAAAACTAGCCACTGGCCAATAAATAAATGCTGGGCGAGAGTCAATTTTTGAGCTGAATTATGCCAACGGGCTGAGGAATAAATCGCACATTATGTGCTTCGCTCTCACTTTAATATATATCCAAAAGGTCACTTAGATCTGGTTCAGTTTGAAACAAATCGTTCGGTTGGCATTATCATTCTTAAGTTGCGTGGGATTTCTTCGGAATAGATCGACCATTAGTGGCTGGTGACGACTGGTTGAGCTCTTATGTGCGCAGAGCATACTCGAATCCGACGTATGTGGTCCGGTCGGATCCAAGGTCAATTAGGTTAATATCCATAAATCTTAATGACGCTCCTCCGCTCTGGACGGAAAAAACGGAACAGGAAGTGAACGTTTCGCTTGAATGAACGGATGGTGGATAATGTGCAAAGCCACGACAAAAACTCTGTCCAATGGTCCATCGTTAAGCTTGTTTGCTAGACACATTAGACATAAGACTAAGCTGAGAGTTCCTATGTTTGCGCGAACCTCGCTGCTCGCCACTCAATCTGCTTAAGATAAACAATTTCCTTCTTCACTCTAGAACCGTTCATTTCGCGGCAAAGCGAGCATATATTATCGGTTCGTACATAGCTCTAGATTTCTAAAATAACCCTTGCTGAGAACGAGCGTCGAATTTACGACGGATTAGTACGCTGTGCATAATTACTCCGCTTTGCGAAAAGAACCGCCAACCAACGACACTTTGCCGCGTGATCATGAATATCTAGTTCGTGAATGAAACACAACGTGTTTCCGCTGGCAATCGATCTTAGTCTGTTTTCCTGAGCTTCAGCATCCGGGTGGCGCTCTTGGTGGGAGATGGGCTCAAACCGATTCTGAAGAAGCGAATCCGAAGTTCAACGGTCGTCCGTGTGAAAAATGCATCGACAGGTTGTCTCGTTTATTGAATCTTCGTCCGATGAGACAAGTTGCTCGACGCTCTGCAAATTATGTGTCTGCTTTATTCTTCGTTCTGTGGCATTATGGACGATTTGGAGCTGTCTGGAATACGTTTTCTCCAGCTCTCATTTGTGGAATGAAGTTGATCAAGCATGGGCACAGGTTGCCACCTACAAACTTACTTATGTAGAGCTATAGCCTGAGCGGGAACTGTGACCTGGTGGTGCAAATTTTTCGTCGGTCTTTGACTTTCTGACCTACGACGAAGATAAAGCTTTTAATGTAGCGGTGACGGTAGTTCGATCCTGTGAACGGGAGCTTTGTTCCATACATTCGTTTAAGCCGCTAAACCTTTTCTGAAGGTCAACCCTGGACGGCCGAATTGAAATGACTGCATAAAAACAACCGTTTTTGTGTTCGATTTCACATACCTTCTCCAACTGAAATGACACGGTTTTTGTCATTCTCCACCATCAGAAACGAAAGTGTGATCGATCGATGGAGCGCGAGCAACGGTGGTCCCTTTGGAGGTTGAACGTTTTGACGCCTTTGCAGCACCAAAAGCTTCGCGTCGTTGGTTGAGCAACTTCATCACAACAGCCTTCACTGTTGATTTTCGGTTTGCGATTGTTTAATTATCGCTCGTATAGCCGCGCTGCGAATGGGAATCGATTAAGCAGTTTAAATGCAATATTCGCTACCCGATCATGGAGTTTTAGGCTTTATTTGAATCTGTGCATTTTACAGACTTTACACCAACATCCATTTAACCAGGCTGGTTTTCGTACGTTGGCACCACTCGGAAGGCTAACGAGAAGGTTAAAGTGGGTGCTAATATATGCTGGCAGCATATGATCGTGAATTTGTCGCTCCATGGCACAGTAGCGGCTACACTGGAATGCGATATTATCGCTGTTTCTTCAGCCCACATTGACGGTTTTAATATCAATTAGAACTAGAAGGGGTTCACTCTTGTTCGCCAAAGGCAGCAGGACGGAATAATGGTCGCATATAAATCTGTCCTGCCGGGTTTATTGTTATGTCAGGCACACTTTTCGCCAAGAACTGCCGCCCAAGCGTTACAGCCAAGCACACCGACCCGGAGCACCCCAAGGGAAGCCGTTTATGATGTGGTTCGTGTGTCCGCTCGGAGCCGTGAACGCGCTCGGATTGGAGCGATTTCTCTCCGGGGCGTGCGCATAAACAGGCCGCGATCGGGCAGCATAATGGAAAAAGGGTGGCGTGGCACCGAACCGGGCGGTGGTCGCATTCCATTCCACTCCGTTCCAAAGCCCAATCGGGCTGGCCGGGACGCGCTTTTCCATTGATCATGGACCACCGTCATCATCACCATCGCGTCGTCATCATCCGGCCGAACGGAGCGAGGACTCCACCGAATGCGCCTGGAATGTTGGCCCGTGCCGCCCTATCCCACCCCCATTGCAGGCAGCTCCAGGTGGCTCCGTTCATGCGAAATTTATTTCCTTCCCTCGGGGCCAGGCTGCGTCACGATCTCGGCAGCCCTTCACCGGTGCGAGGCCACCGGCTCGAGGCTCAGAAAACTATCATATGTGTGTGGTGCCTCTAACCTACTTCTTCGAGGTTCTCCTTCGTGCGGGCGGTGGCTCGGGAAGCTCCCGGGAGAAAGGTGTGTGCCCACCATCCCCCACCATCCACAGCCCGTCCGACACCGCGCCTTTCGACGAGTGGCTAGCCGAAAATTCGAACCTGCCGAAACCGGTTCCGGAGAAAACTCTCTCCCTTCGGTGGGTGGCGGATCGTGGCTGTTTTCGCCCCTCGCGTGGACCATTTCGTTTGTGGAGGTCATCGATGGTTTGAGGGGAACATTTATCATCGTTCGATAGCGATGAGGAGGGGACGACTGAATGACTTACGATTGAATGTCTCGCTTCGGCTCCTTCGCGTGCGAAAGGACGCTTGGGTGAGATTTTGAGTCGAACGGCTGAAAATGATGGCTGCACCTCGCGTACGCACGCAAGAGCAAGAGATTTGTCTTGGTGTCACGATGAAAATGGGGGATGAAGAAAATTACATACGAGTGAAATGAGGCAAACAGGTGAGATTCGGCACCACTGAGGGAGGATGACGAAGACAGAGAAGTTTCAATGCCGATGAATAGAATAGGTCATCTTGCTCATGTTTAGAGCATTAATGAAAGAGGAGTAGAATCTGGTCGTATGTAGAGCATGTCGAAATCTAGCTCTATAGAAGCGGTTCGTGAGACAGGTTAATTTTTGGTTTCGATCTTTACTGGTGGCGCTCACCGACAGGTTGCAATGCACGACTACCGTTTTAGGTCATTCTACTTACATTGCGTACTTCTTCCATCAGAGTGAACTTCCCAGAAGCAATTTTCAGCCACGCTGATCATGTCATCATTTCGATAAACGAACGTAATTATCGTCGTCTTGTGTGCCGTTTGTGAGTCGGAAAAATGTTGTTCCATTTCGTTTTTCTTGCCTATCGAGGGCTGTTTTCTTCCGTTGTCGAGTATCGGCTGCTCTGGAGCAAATTTATAATCTATGTGTGATCAAAGCCGCGTGCTTCGGAGCATATTTGAGCTTTCCAATAGAAAGATGAATTCTATCGAAGGTTGGCCTCATAGTGCTTGTTTTGATTCAAGCGATGCCGCATTTAATAACCGATAATTAAGCAGTTTGATTAACACTGAACAGTAGCCAACCCATACTCTGAAGGATGGGGCTTTTTTTTTTAATGCATGGCGCAAAATAGCGCATGACGACTTCAGCGTGAAGTACTCAAAAGCGTATTATCAACCCCACGATATGAAATACCGCCTGTGGTAGGGTTTATGACCTGTGAAGGACTGGCCATCCGATAAATAGGTGACCGATGATTAAGGGCGAGATTTGTATAGCTTTCCTTGATGCTACTTCAAATGCGGCGTACTACTACAAAAGCCTAATGAAAGCCTGCATGGATTGAGAGCTACCCTACAAAGGTATGCTCGCTGTTCCGTTTCATTCCGATTGACGTATGGCTTTTTTATACTTTCCTTCATTGGTCATGCTCGTGGCAATGAGCAAATGTACTTATTCCATTTAGTTTGATCTCGGGGTACGTGCTTAACCTTCACCGGGTCAGATAACGTTTTCCACAGTGAGGATGCAGGTTTCTTTTGGCCCTTCGGAAACGGAATGCTTCTCATTCATCGTACTACCAACTGGTAACGAATTTCTTCTGCGCTCCCGTTCGTTTGTTGCTCGTTTTAAATAGCTGAACCTCGACGGGATTGCCCAACACTATGTGTATGTGTGTACAAAGAAGATCGCAACAACAAAAAATATCAAATTAAAACCAAAGCACTGGTTCCCCGAGTAGTAGCACCCCATTCGTCCACGGTACCGTTTGTCTCGTTTGAATCAAAAGCAAACAACGGGACGGAAAGGCCGTTCCGATGAATGTTAGCCGCATATTTTCCGACGTGAAACTGTTCTCGCAAGCATTAAACGTAAGGGAGGAGCTTATGTTATGAACAGCATAACATAGTGCATCCTCTTCTGGGCTTCTCTTTCCCAATTTGAATAGACACACACGCGTTAGCTGCGGTCATCGTTCGGCACCGGTGTAACGGCTGACCTTTTGTGCTCCCTGACTAGGAAAAAGCCTTGTTTTCCGTCCGTTCGTGGTACACTGGCAGGTCAGTGTTGAGATGAAGAACGATATGCAGCACCACCCCCTGGGGAAGATGGCAAACCAACGTGATAACGAGCGTTCTGGGAAGCGCAGAGTGATTATTTTTCCTCACGCGGCAAAGACGGCACTGATGGTGGTGATCGTAATGAAGCGTACACGAAAATCCCGCAACGGAACACGAGGAGATGTGTGAGCGTTTGTTCTGCAAAACGGCAGTCGTGTAATTACAGCTGGCAACTACCGTTTTCATCTATCGTGTTCGCACTCATTGTGCCGTCATCCAACCGTTGACTGTCCCAAGAATACGTTTGCATGCCGCTTCACAGTTTCCCAGCTTCTGGGACGCTTTAAAAAGTACACACCGGTCTTTTGCCAGTAAGAAAGGTCATGATAGGCTGGAAAATCTAAATACAGTGGTACTCTTGGGCTTAAGGGATCCTCCTAGAAGGCTCTGTTCCGATACGCAGTGACCGGATGCGTTACGTCGTGCTGTAAATGAGTCTTGCTAGTACTTCATGCAACGTGCTGATACGAGATAAACCATTACATGGGTGCTTGTTTGTTTGATGGCATGTTTGAATGATCGCGCAGCTTTCGGTGTCCGGTAGAATTAGAACCGTGGGATTCAGTTGTTTTTCCCTTTTTTTGAGGCCATCCGTATTGCCAACGTCGCGTGGCTTGCAATTTTAGAGTCTATTGATACAGATATTTGGATCAAATACGTCGTCAGTCTGAGGCAAAGCTTGGTCATTAGTATGAATTAGTGACAGCGGTCGGTTTCCCGAATTGACACTGCTTCCCACGATAATTGACGGAAGCCACTTTTGCCGCGAGCCACAAATTAGTAACATTATGCAGACTCGATTTTGGCACAGCACAACTGACCCAGTGGCCTACACGTCGACGAGCGGCTGCTGCATTCACGATCACCAAAGGAATGGTCCCATCTCGATTTCTAATGTATACCACGAGGATGGACAGAGTCAGCTGGTCCGTTGGCAAAGCTCGAAAACAGTTCTCCGATTAATCAGAGAGCTAGGTTCGTAGCAATAGGCGAATAACGCCGCGCACCAGCAGGTTGCGAGGATTAATTAAGACGACACCGAACGGGCCGCGACTTTGTCGCATTGAGATGAACATAATTAGTATGAATGATGAGCCGCCGTAAATCACGACGGCCCAGTTCCCTTCCATCTAGGTCGACTCACTGGCTCAATCACTGTGTTGATTTCGCGCTTCAATCTCAACTGATTAAGCGTTCTTTTAGTCAAGCTCTCCTTCCAAGAATGGCCATCTGTTTTATTGTTCAATCAACACTATTTATGGCGCTTCTAACCATCAAAGCCGTACGTTTGCTACATGCTCACCTCGACGAGCTTCAAAGAGTGGTCCACGCCGAGAGGTTGTTTCTTTGACAGCAAGTCAGCGGTGACTCCATCGCTGCACAGTGACTTATCTGCAATATTCTTGACCATCGTTGAATGCAGACGTGCGAAAAATGTAGCGGAATGACATCATTTTTGTGGTGCTCCGTTCCTTTTCTGCTTTGGGTAACAACAATCTGATATCTTTTTAACCGAGGCAGGTTGTTCGTTGGTCCTTGGCATCTAAAACTTCTGGTGCTCTTTTAGAATTTTAATTAATTACTTCTGTTCTTTATTGTTGTTGAGAAAAAGATCGCGTTTGATTGCGACGGTTCTTTAAACACATAGCATATTGCTAGCAAATAAAGTGTGTAAAGTGCTTGGAGGAGAAGCAGTCTAGCTCGGCTTATCGCTGGTTTGGGTACACAGGAAAGTGCCGCTGCAAACTAGAGAAACCACTTGCGATTGCGTCGCGGTTTCGGAGGCCCCGTCTTTTCATCGTAAGGGTTGTTTGTTTGGTGGGTTGTGGCGCAATTAACATTCCAGAGCCGTTGCCTCCTCCGCAAAATCAAAAGCAAACACGAAATCGGAACGCGAAGATAGCGCAACCACGCGCTTGAATCCAGAACAGGTTTTCTCCTCGGACTAGGTGCTAGAGGAGGTGCTCTCTTGTAGAAGGACCATGCGATAAGAACTGTATTGTTACTACTATAATTACTATACCTTGCTTACCGACACGCGCTTCATAGCCGGGATTTAGCACTTCTTATTTTGCTTTTGTGGAAATAGTATTATCGTGATGAATTTTCAGCTAATTTCAATAAGCTGTAACAAAAAACTAACGTATCCAAAAATATTAGCATTTGTAAGTGAAACAATATAACTAAATTTGTCCTGCACCACAAAGTCTACAAGTCTGTAGTATAAATGGTTGTCATACGTTAGTATATCTCGTTTAAAGACTTAATTTAATATTCGTTCAAAGGCTTAACATAGTTAACCAGGATCGTGAATCGTAGACGTTTGATTTTCGGTCTGTTGTATAGCCAGTCTTGAACTTGCAGATGGTGTCGATATTTTTAGACACGTTTCACCTCTAGCAAAGACTCACAGGTCCTCTCAAACTATAGTTTTGGGTTATTGAATGAGCCAACGATTGACACCGAGGGACGAACTTGTGACAGATATCCAGTTTGCCAAAATTGGGAACCTGTCCTAGCCGTTCAAGGTATGGATCAATGCCCAAACCCATTATGGTTGCAAATAATGTTTTTTTCTGTCTCAAGCTTATTTTATTCGATGGCCAAGCTTAATTTTTGTGAAGGTGAAAATAAATTTAAATCTGTAAAATTTGCATTTACAATGCAATTTGTATTTGCAACGAAAGATTGTATGATTGAATGAAATAACTTTTGTTTTTATGTCAGGTTTCTTAGGCCCCGTATTTTTGTTTAAGCAATATTTAAACTTTTGTTCAGTTTCAGCTTGGTCAATATTACCGTTTTCATTGTGTTTGCTGGAAAATTGAAACATCCGATCAAGATAGCTTATGAAATTCATTTTTATCGTCCGTTACATGATGTTGTAATGTCCCCTAAACGATGTTATATTCATGCACCGAAGAATGTCATAATCTCTTTGTCCCAGTTTGAACAAAAAATTAGACCAGTTGTAACTATACAAAAAAATATACCACAAGCCACAGTCAATATACGACCAACCTGGATTAGCAGTCAAGTATCCGGCTTGACAGCATAGGACTTGACAAATACTTGGTTGAGTAAAATGAGGGTTTCTGGCACTTGATTTGCGATAAACAAGAGAAATACTCAGAGTACGTGTCCTAGCTGCATATGCCATGAGTGTGAGTGATTACAATACGCAACATTTCATCGTAATTCAAACCGGGTCGAATGAAATGGAAATCGAACACCCTGGACAACCGGGCTTTGCTTCAGTCTGTTACGTTTCATGCTCGGTGATCTATGCAACGAATGAGCTCGTTCCAAACGTGCATCCCATCGCTGATGTGTATCGACGTTTTAGTCGTAAAGCGCCGTGTGGGAGTCCCAGCAATAGAAGGAGAAACCCTAGAGCCAAGAGGCTTGAAGGGTGTCCATAAATCGCACATTCCTTAGTTGAAATCCCTGCCGATATGACGACACCAAGCTTGATGTCATTGGTTCGACGAGGGATTCGTTCCTAAGGATAGCTTGGCTAGTCAGTGGAATGCGCGATTAGCTGAAGAAAGATCGAATGATTCATTTGCATCGATTTAAATGCCGCTGGCGAAACCATCATTCACACCAGTATCGAATGCATAGTCGATTCACACACTTTCGCTCTCTTGGTTGCGAAAGGACTGAAGTCTTTGAAACATGCGTTGTAAATAAAACTCCCAAAAAATGTATCGTAGTGATAGCCAAGACGCTCTAAAGTTCTTTTCGCTGCGATATGAATAGTACCCGATAGACTGAGATCATCGTAACGTGGTGAGACCTTCAAAATGTGATGATCGCCTTAATCGGAAGCTGCCGCCAATCGCATTCCTCCGATGGTTAACCGATCGAATGTTGATGGTTGATGAGCACATTGGTGTTAAATGGCAAAATTGAATCAACGAGTCGTCACTCGTTCCCCCCTGGGTGGCGGTCATCTCGTGAAGTCACCGGATGAGGGGAATCAAATTGGCTTGAAGGTTGGTTGTCAAACATAAAAGAACTTCGATTCGTTTCGGTTCGTTTCTTGAAGAAATCGTGTGCCAACTGATTGATGCTTGAGGACTAGCGTTGCCCACTGTCGCCCAACATCAACGGAGTCAGCTTTGACAATGTCAATTTTTTTTGGAGTTGCATCTGGTGAATGTGTAAAATGAACCGCACCAAATGGAAGTTGAATGCTGGCCGGACGTACTTTTTCATTCGGGCGAGCACTTGATGTCGTAAAGAATGCTTCACGCCTAAACATAATCGCTGCTTTCAGCTTCACTCTCGTCTTTTGTGCAGTTAGCAGTGTCCGAACTAATTTCACTGCCTCTATAACAAGCGCTATCGTGGTTGTGATGAGGCTTATTGTTAGTGCGCCTTGATTGAAGTACTCGAAGCTCTGTTCAAGTCCAAGGTACACACTGCTCCCATTGTATGCAAAGTGATCGAAAGGGAAATCATGACCTCGCGCGGCTGCTGTTATAAATGATCCCATGCTATAAGCTCACGCTCGCGAGAATTCTTTGCACTGCGTTAAACGACACCATCCCGGGTAGGTTCGCGAGTGCCCATGTGTGTGAAGAAGCTCGACTCACCGTTAGCCTGCAAGACAGCGATCTGGTTGAGCCTTTCCTTGGCCCTTCAAAAGGTTTATGTGAACAACCATCCTGCCCTTCGGGTTCGGTAGTTCTCGCACGCGTCTGACCGATACGATCTCCATCGCAACGAACCAATGAGATATTGCGGTTCTGATGCACCGACTCCAATCGCAGCCGGAAACACCAAGCTGGCCATCATCTTCCGGTGCAGCGCGATAATCACTATCATCAGTTTCAGAGCTGCAGGGAATGAGAGCGGGGAGTTTTTGTATTTCCTCTCCTCCGAGCCTACTGCCAAGTCGACTGGAAAAATGCAACATTTTTATTCACACCCAATCATCAACGAAGGGTGGATGTAAAGGGGTAGCTGGTATGAGAATAAGTCAAGCTAGTCGTGGGTTACACCAGCTTTTCCAGCTCTTTCGCGGCTGACGGTTCGAGATTCGCTGCTAGTAAGGGCGCTATGTAATGGAGCATACTTTTTCTCACACAATCCCTCCGACCACTATTTCTTTGTATCCGTGTGTGCGTCGAGAGGGTGTTAATGGGAGAAATGATCGTTTAAGATATAGAAACAACATCTTTTAACAAGGGCGATCGTGTCGGATATGTTCTATAACAATGTTAATTTTTACTGTTTCTCAACAGATTTGAAACGAACGACCTTGTTTAAATGAGCATTGGAGAAGAGGAAAACACTGATGAATGTTGAATGGTTGAATGCTGTCTATGTATGTTTTTCATTATATGTGAAATTTAACGTTTAAATGCCTGTTTTGCATGCAATAACTTTAATTATATAACTTCTATTATTGCACAATAACTAGGCTATATATTCCCGTTTATCAAAGCAAATGATGTCTCTACAATCACACCTAGAACTACAGTGATTTAAAGGTAAAAAACCTGGCTACATAGTAGTCGGTTATTTCCATTGTTTCTCCCATTGAATGCTGAAGCCCCTGTAATGAGCCGTACCCAATTATGATGATCTCACCCGACGAGATCCTCTTCCTCACAAGAATCCGGATCTAGCGCTCTGTGTCTCTCGTTCTCTTTCTCTTTCACTCTTTCTCTATCTTATTATCTAGTCTCTCAGAGCCATAGCATTCCTAGACACGTCTCGAAGATCAATCGCTTTAGTAGAGGTTGCCACCCGAGAAAGGGCGGTAAGGTTGCTGCCGGCTGCATTTCAATCAACGCTAATTACCACTCAACAATCGAATACTGATGCTGTTAGAATTTTGTAGGGCCTATAAAGGAAGGGGGGAATGCAGCTCATGGCGCATCACCTTGACGTAGTGCTTGGCCTAGAGGTGGGAAGAATGCACTTCACGCAATCGTAATGTTGTTTCTAAACACATACGATCAAGAACTTCTTATTTCGTGGTGAAGATGGTTGATTTTGAGAGCAAAGCGTGGGTGAAGTCTGTCAATTATAAAACCATATCTTAGTCTATTTTTTTAATAATTGAAAAATATAGTTCATAAAGTGTACTATCTTGAAAATAACCTTTCCCCCGAATTGTGGATACTGTTCAGAGTTCAGATTTACACCCCCTGTTGCTGTCGCTACGGTCCTGTTTGCTAGTACTCTCTTATCATAGTAGCCATCCAGCACCGATCCTTGCATATCTGCGTTATCAGGGCGCTACTCCGTATCACTGCCGTGACCAAACGTACTCTCGGTGTTGTAGCAGAAGTTCCAGCTGTGAGAAAGACTGTATCAACATTGCGCCAAACCCGAGGGCTCTGTGAATTTGTGTGCGTGCACTGTCTATTCTGCTTGGCAGCTCCACCCACCCAATGTTATCATCATCATCATCATCATCATCATCATCATCATCATCAATAACCACGAGATACTCGTCTCCACTGCCTCACTCTCTTCATTCTTCCATGGGGTTTGCTATAGGTTGGTGTGGAGTCGAGGCAATAGAACACGTTTTTTGTTTTAGTTAATTTTTATCACTCGCCGACGCTAGTATAACGTGTTGCTGACTAGGCGTTGCGCACGAATCGTGCAGTCGGTAGCGCGTTTTATCGCAATCAAGTCGACACGAGCAGAAGTAGTAGGAACGAAAGTAGAGCGTACGTGCGATTTTTGATTTTCGGCTTGATTTTAATCAGTGCTTTGCGTTATTGGTGATATCGAAAAAAACCAGACGGAAGGAAATAAGGACATTACAGTTAGCAGCCATTAGCGGCACGGTCATGGTGTTTAATCACCTTCGTTACGAAAGTGTGTTGTGTACTTCCTCCGAAAGTGCTACGTACAACGAATTTCTTTAGTGAGTCAACGACTGCTTCATCAATAATCCAGTTCTCCAATAATCCACCTATTTTACCTTCATACCATGCCAGTCCGGTCCCTGTGCCATGTAAAATCCACTTATCATTTGCTTAAAAAACAAAAATAAGATAAAAACAAACGTTAGAGGTCATACCTGCCGTCCACTGCAACATTCAAGATATGGGGTGTCAATGAAATGTAGGGATGATAAGCTATCCAATCGATGTTTTCTGTAAGAACAAACGTCACATTCCAAAGCGAAATATGCGTATGACAGGATAAGCATTGTGTAGATGTGAACTGATTAGAGATGTGATGCTTGGCGGCCCTTGTCTTTTGAAAATGTTTACAATGAGCGATGAAGGTGAAACCCTCTGACGGAATAATTTCCTAGTGGTTATAAACTTATAAGTTCCATAAAACCCCTTGTTAGGACAGGTGAAACGTGTCAGTTAATATGTCCTTGATTAGTGAGCTGTAATTGGTCTTCAACGTAGTCATCGGGCAGTGTTGTGACTGTACGAGAAGTATGACTGAATCCCTTCTTTCGTTATTGTCCGCTTATCAGATTGCGGTGGAATGCCCCGAGATTGGACCCAACTTGTTGACAACGGTCGCAGTACGCGCTCATCAATAACGAATTTTGATTGTGCAGTAGTGACGGATTGTTTTTCTCTGCTGTCATTTTGCCACACTATTACGTATTATTTTGCGTAGTTTTTCATATCATCTTGTATGAAATATCTTTTCATATAATCTTATATGTATCTTCAACAAGGTATTACCAACTCAACTAAAATACAGATGAAAGTAGACTTCAATTGAAAAAACTGGTGTAAAAATTCTAATAATTACTTGTTTTTTTATTAGTGAAGCAGCCTTAATTTTCAAGCTACACCTGCGGTTTTTTATACAAAATTTAAATGTATGCATACTGCGTAGTCATACTTTTCACAATACAAACAAAAAAGATAGTTGTCGGCGACTGGGCTCATATCTTGGAAATTTCTTTGCTATTTCAAGCTGAATAAACTGACCAGAAGAGACAAGAGCCCATCAACGTTTAGCTTGCCATTAAATACGTTTTCTAGCGTTGATACTAGGTTCGAGTACGTCGTGAACACGTGACTACGGCCAAGTTCAGCTATTAAAACACTAGATCTTTGATGCGCGGTTACGGAGCAGTTGTGAAGCTCCCGATGCAGATGGGTAGAGAGCTATTGAAAATTTCCACATGCATTCAAACAATTGTTCTCACGATAGTCAAATAACACTCGATGAATGCCTGACAAGACAATGATCAACACGTGTATGCGTTTTGAAATTTTCGTTCACAGTAGCATTCGAAAACTCATTCAAATGTAATAACTCGTTAAATTCAGATGTTCGCAAATTGCATTTTTAAAAGCAAATATATTCATACATCTTCTTTTTACTTTATTTTACAGCATCTTCTTCTCCATGGAATTGATCGATATGCTCAGGTTTGTGATGTTGTAGATAAAAGATCCACGGCTATTCACAGATCCTTGCATTACGCTGATACTTTATGCTTCTTCGAGGTTACCGTACAATTTTTAAACGAAATTGTAAAATCTAGCGTCTAGCGCAACAGGCAAAATGAACGGATTATCAACGCTCAACAGATTGTTGGGAAAAAGAAACAAAGATGGTAAATATTGATGAACAATATCATCTGTCTGCTATATGTTTATGTTGTTCATTGGCTATGTGTCTCTGTCGTTTTAGTTTCCAAATCAACATCCAACCTTAGCCGGTCCACAACCAACTTGGACGCTTCTAGTCACATGACCACCAGAGTTATACAGCTGCCCGTGGTCGCAAACACTCCGTTCGAACAAACATTCCGCGTAACGGTTTTACTGCCACGTGATCAGCTGTACGTGGCACGCGTTGGTGCCAAAACGAAGCTTTCCGCCCTTCTGGAAATGGTGTGCAGTGACAAATTGCTGGATGCGCAAAAGTATGTTTTCCGCCACCCAGTCGACTTTCAGCAAGGCTTTGAGCTAGACATGAATATCGGCGAGGTGGGGCTGAGCGAGATCCGGTTGATATCGCGGAAAGAGCTGGAGGCGCTACGCAACAGTGATTATCGCCTGAGCACGAGCGACATTTTTCGGATGCACCAGAAAAGTGCACGAGAAACGTCCGGCGGTACGTCCGTTTCGTCGTCGGATATGAGCCGTACGTCGAAACTAGTGCTGAAAACGACCTCACCCTACAGCTCCACGAATTCACTCAACTCGATGGACTCGTCCGGTGTCAGCTCCAGCTCTAGGGGTGGTGGAAGTGGCCGCAACGGTGGTCCCTCTAGCGGAAAAGTGGGTAACGGACATGGTCAATTGGGACCACCGGTGGCACCAACGCGCAAAAAGCGGCTCGCTCCTCGACCGCCGAGTCAGAACTCGATTTCTGAAGTGCGTTTGCAAGAACAAATGCCGCATGCTAACGGGACAAGCGAAAAGCTCAGTCCGGTCGATCACATCTTCAAAGAACCCCAGTTACCTCCGTACTCGAGACAGAACTTTCACGTTTCAACACCAAATCTATACGATCGTGAGCTGAAGTCGGTTGATAGTATCAACAACAACACCAGCACTAATGGTAACGCAGATGCCAAATTCGCCAACGGTAACCGTAATGGCTATAGCACAGATATTCACAACAATAGTCATCGCGTAACGCAAACAATGATGCTTGAGGAGGAGGACCGACAGAACCTTATCAATACCAAAACGTCGTTTAATTCGCTCAAAAATCGCCCGACGTCCATGTATATCATCCGCGAGCCAGAATCGAACAGCCTGGAGCGCTCGATTGACAACGGTGGTAGTATGATGGACATTCATCACTCCCGAGCTTCATCCAGCTGTTCGGATGCGAAAGATCCCCGAGATTTCCAGGATATGCCCGAGCCAACACCGCGCAAACGTCTGAATTCCAGTGGTGAGTAAACTGTAAGGTTTTATTGCATGAGGATCATATTGTAACTGTTTGCCACAATTTTTACTCCAAAGCCAAAAAGTCGAAAGCCCCTGCACCTCCGCCCAGAGCAAAGACTGCCATCACACCAGTGCCGACGCCCTCGCCAAGGGCACTAACGCGCTCGACTCTGGATCTGCTAAGAGATCACGATACGACTATTTCTGAAACGGACTCCAATTTTAGCAGCGAACCTGATGATACGCAACGCAACAGAGGTGAGATGCTTTCACTTACAAGTATTCGAGCAAAGCTTTGTTTATAACTTTAAATATCCTTTTCTTATACAGTATCGCGATTGAACGCCGTTAACGGGAGCGTCCATCGAGCCCCACACATGTCGCAGCAGAACGTGTCGAAAGTGATGCTTAACGTCGAGCAGATTCCACTGAACGATCCGATTGTGACATCAACTACTCCCGACAGTGGTGAAAAGAAACATCAAAAGAATGGATCGACTTCATCCGTATCCATCAAGATCGTCGGTAATGATACAAGCGAACAACAGCAAAATCTGTCATCTCCATCGACGCCGATCGTTTCGAAAGTGCAAATTGGTGGCAAACAAATGGCAACTATGGAACATCCCACATCTCCTGTCGATAATAGCTCTGACGAGGAGATAAAAATTTATAACATTGAGTCTGGGAAAACTATGATTAAGAAAAAATCTGCACCAGAAGGCGAGCCTGTAAAGCAAAACAAGGACGTCTCTGCTACACCTACTGGGACTAAATTAGGTCCGTCTCTAGATATCGAATCAAAAGCTCATCGAACAGTACCAAATAGAGATAATCAAGTGGATGAACAACAGACGAACGGTGGTGCTGATGAGGAGCAGTGGACTTACCAGCTTCCAGCTCCTCCTAAGTTTGCTGATTCGTCTATTAAAACAAGCGATTACGACGAACGGGGTCAATTCTACCGACCGGCGTCCACGTTCGTTGACAATACGACTTTACGTAGCGATATGCTTACTGTCATGTCCGATGAACCAATGGAACGTATTGAACCGTTTATCCATGAACGCTTGCAAACCATGCTTGAGCTAACTGCAGACCGAAAACTACTAGATGTTCCGTTCTATCCCTCGCCACCTGGTCATCGGGCAGAAAGTCCATTGAGTACAGCAACAGACACCGATAGAATCACGCACGTGTCGGAGCACGTCCCGCACATCAGCTCAGATGTTGAAGATGGCTATCGAGTTGGCAACGGCCGATCGGAGGCAGTACCTACAGATAGGCCAGACAGCACGCAAGAAGCCCGCGAAGTATGGTTGCAGACGCTTGAGAAACGGCGCGAAAAAATCATTGAAGGCGAACTGGAAACACTAAGGGAATCTATCGGAGTTACTCAAACCACCGGTAGCGTGGTTGCTCGCTCTCAGTCGGTGAACGATCGTAAGAGTAGTGTCATGAGCGAGTTGAACCAACTACTCCGCGAAGGTGTTGAGCTTAGTCGAAAAGAGGAAGCGGAAATTGCCGTTGTTAACCGAAGCAATTTAGCAAATTTCAAAATTTCGACCTACAATAGCACGGAAAATAAAGAAAACATTATCACCACTAGCACCAACGCCACCAACTCTGTACTAATCGAACAGCAAGAGCAGCAGTCTCGCGAACTAAGTTATGAAAAGACAATCGATGCAACTCCGGTCGCGAAATGTCAAGAAATGTTCGAAGCAAACGGGAATTTCAATGATAAGGTGCAAACAGATGTCACTGCGCATCGAAAGATGTCTGTTGATTCCATAACGCCTCGAAAGCCACATTCGCTTACGCAAAGCAGCGACGAGGACGATGCTACGGGCCGGCAAGTCAACGGATATTCGGTTCAAGGCAGCAGTGCCAAGAAGGAGGTAGCCCCGGTCAAGCGGCGCAGCTTAACGATGCAGAACAAAAGCCCGCGGGTAATTAATCGTTCGGATTCGTTCCATTCAACCCGGTCGGATTACATTCAGTCCTTGAATTCTCCTGCCCAGGCGGGAACGAGCGGTGCCGGGCCGCTGCACCTAACGCCAAGAAGCACGTCATACATTTCACTAATCGGGGCACAGCGCTGGGAAAACCGTGCCGCTTCCGGTGGATTATTGTTTGGCGGTGCAAGCTCCTTCAGCCGACGAAAATCGACCAGCGAGCTCAGCATCTGCGATTCTCCCTCCCTACAGAGCCTGGAGGTAATCAAGAACATCTTGAACACATCGCGCAAGAGTAGCATTAACAATCTACATCAGTATAATGGTGGTGCGGTGGAAGATTCATCCTTAAATGAAATTGTGCTCCCGTCAATGGCCGCTATTAAGCGCAACAGTTTCACCGACATTTCTACGCTATCTCAATTGAATGGTGCCAAGGCGCAGTTGAACGGAACCAGTTGCGGAGTACTAGGCAGCGCCGTGCGTAAAGACAGCATTGAAGAAGCGAAGATTGAACAAGAACCCGAAATGGAACAGGAACCGGAGAAACCCCAACAAAAAATGGAAGATGTAAAAGAAATCGAACGCATCGTAGAAATCTCCGCTGCTAAAATCATAAAAGAGCCGGAGGAATCCGCTGAAAGGCTGAACACAGAAAAGCAACAGCAAGTGGAGGTTCACACTAAAGTAGAAGAAGCGGATTGGAAGCCAAAGTCAGAGACGGCGTCTTATATGATTAGTGAGTCGAAAAGTGATGATGAAAAGCTGCAGAACAAACAGCAACACCAGCATCATGCCGTTAAAGAACCGCAAACTACAGTTGTAAACATTACAACAACCAGCACGGTAGTAAGCAGCAGCGCCAGCAACACCAGCGATGTTTCCGCAGTAGTTACTCCAGTGAACGAATCTGATACGAAGAAGTGGACCTACCAAGGACCTCCCACGATCAGTTTTGCAACCTGGAACGAGCGTCCCAAGATTGATGTATCGATCAAATCAGATCGAGACTATCGATTCGGCGGCAGTTCGACGCTGCCGCGTGGTTTCCGCAACGTGAACAGTGTGAAAAGCACGAAGATCAGCATTGGGCCAGGTGGAAATTCCACCTCGACAGTGGAATCTTCGGTCGGATATGTCCGTCAAACAATCCACGAGGTCGACCAGCTGCAGCCGCAGAAGGAAGAAGAAGTTGCAGTCAATGTGCCATCGGGAGCATCACAAGAACAGCAGCAAGACACTACGGAAACTAAACTGGCTGCGAATCCACCAAAGCCTGCAACGGTATCTGCATCCACTACTGCTCCAGGCGAACGGTTGCCCATCGTACGAGCGGTAGAGTATAAAAAGAACATTACTCAGCGACAGCCACCGCCACCAGTAGAACCGAAACCATCGTATATATACGAAGCGTTCTCGCGCAATGGGCCAAACATGTCTCCAGGAACCAACGTCAGCAGTGTCAGCATAAACGGAAGCGCTTTGTCCGTTGGCAGTACCAGTATCAGTCGCTTGAGCTTTGGCCCGAAACCTCCAAGCGTACTACAGCCAACCGTACGAGGCTTCAAATCGCTCGATATTGAATCTAACACATCTGGCAGTGGCATGCCTCGGTTGCGTCCAGTCTCCATGATAGACACCGGGACATTGCGGAAAACCATTGATATGCCGTCATTGGCCACAGCGTCGCAAGAAGCCCCACATTCGTTACCTTTCTCGCAGCACACCCTGCGCCGCACGGGATTGAAGGATAAAATCTTAGCTAAGGAGGATCCGGTCACAACGTCCGCCGACACAGTTGTGAAGGCCAATGTAAGCGTTAGCGGTACTATCCCCGCTGCACCGGTGGTGCCTGTTTCCGTTCCAACGGCGTCAAATGTGCCTCCGCCGCCTGCCCCGATGCCGTCACTGGCAAAACCATCTCAACCAGTAGTGCGAGGTGCGATCGTGAAAAAATCACCCGTCAATACGCCGGCCATCGATACGAGGACGGCCCTCTTGGATGCCATTAGAAATTTCAATAAGGATTCGTTGCGAAAATGATGAAAACCCACGTTCTCTGGAGAACGGTGGCGCTAAGGATTCGATGCGAATCAAATGGGACCAAAGTCAAGCAGTTGTGCGAAAAAGATTTATTATTGGCTTTTAATTTTTCTACTGCTAAACAAATGTTTTCTTCTTGTACAACATTTGGCAGTGGGAATATTTTTTGTTATTGTACTTTTGGCTTGTTAAAAGGTACATTTTTGTTTTGTTTAGTCTTTTTTTGAGTGCTCGTATACCACGAAGCTCGTAGTAGGATATGTTGGATAAAAAGTTCGGTATACAGTTTGATATTAGCTTTTCTTTCTTATTTAAATAGAAGGATGTCTGTTCTTATGTTTTTTATTGTTTCTTTAACTCTCAGCGTAAAATTATGTATTTAATATACATGAGAGCTCAATTATCCTTACCAGTAGTTATACGATTCACATTTTCGCAGTTTCCCTTTGGTTTCTGCAGTCTGCAATCTTGCTGGTACTGCCCGAAAAGATAGATTCGCAATTAACTACGTGCAACCTGATGTGTATATGATGGATTGGAAGCAAATATCCACAACGTCATTTTTACAGTCGCTATCCGTATTATACTGATGCTGCCTCATAATAGCGATCGTTAAAAGAGGCACAATATGAATGATATGTAATGTATAGGATAATCGATGTGGCAAGCAGGGATTTACATTTGAGCACAGAATAAGGTAATCTAGACATAACACAAGTAAAACACGCTAATTCCAACGGGTGGTTCGTGCTGTAGTCATATTTAACGGCATGGTTTTAGTTTAAGCTCACTTTTCCCTTCTACGAAATTTGAAGGCACCGGACTGGAACTGTTTCACAAATGTTTTGTTCGCGACAGCACTCTTTATTGTTCACAAAACACCATCGATAAAGGGCGTGTTAAGATTCAGGCAAGTGAAATCAAAGGCATAGATTTGTCTTTCGTCACTTTGGTTGTATATTTTTTAATATATTGTTATATTTTTATCGGGAAGCGTCTTATACTTACAGTCGAATAGATTTAACGTGAAATATAAAAGTGGATATTAAAATTTACTAATATACATAATGCTGTAGTGTTTTAGTTGAGAGTTGCTGGAAAGAACATACAGGCATAAAAAGCTCTTGCTGTAAAGGAATGTTTGAAAAACGCAAAAAATCCTCCAACTAATGCACCCAAAATGTATACGCGCCCAAAAGGTATGCAGTCTGCGTGACAGTCTTCCACTAGCGTGGAATTCAAATCATCGAGCTTTGAGATATCGATTCATCGGTAAATGAAAACTAATTGTAGAAAACTGGTTGAATATGTCGTGATTTTGATAAGGATAAGCATAACTTACCTTGAAAAATATTCCAAACCAAATAAAATTTATACTCGTTGGAACGGTATCAAACAAATACACTCTAATTCGCATTTCCAATTTTTTATCTGATCGATAAGATTGTGAACCATCCGGTGCTTTAACACAGTTCCGCACCCTCTGTTCTTGTTTTATGCAACAATAAGGAGCGATTATGATTATCGAATTTTACTATAGGTGGTTAGCTTCCGCGTGATATCGTGGTCCTACCAGAAGAAGAAAAATCCCGAACTCTATCGTCTCGAACCTTCACCTACCGGGGCTGTATTGCCTCACCCTCACGAACGAGGCGCTGGGCTTACGGTAGTCAATAACCATTCTTCCCCCGTCATGGCTCGTTATATTTCGATAATTCAATAACGATAAGGATTACATCCTTCGATTACGGTCACCAGACCTTCAGCGTGGCGATCGAGCGTTTCGGCGGCCAGTATTTAATAGCCGCCCGACTGACGAGAGCGCATTTAGTCTTTAACCGTACACTTGTGCTAGTGAACAAGATGAAACTTAGCTCCGCGAGCCACAAGGTGGCAGCTTTGCTGCTGCTGGCCCTTGTCGTCGTTGCTTCGGGCAAGTCGATCGAGAAGACGCGCCGCCTGCACCCAGCTCTTGGGCGGATGTTTAACCGCATGGATGGCGTCCTTCCGCCTAAGGACTACGTTTCGACAAACCCCCGCACTGTCGAGGGTCGCTTTACCTCGCGTGTCAACCATTTCGACCCGCAGAACCGCGACACGTTCGAGTTCACCTACTTGCACAACGACCAGTATTATCGTGAAGGAGGCCCGCTCTTCGTCGTTGTCGGCGGCCACTACCCGATTAATCCGTACTTCATGGAGAACAGCCACTTCCGTGATGTTGCCGCCCTGCAGGGTGCTTATTTGGCAACCTTTGAGCATCGTTACTTCGGTAACAGCATTCCCGTCGAGTAGGTGTCCTAGCGCAGGCCGGAAGCAGTGCCCTTACAGGTTATTGGTTCTAACGGGTCGTTTGTATCTTCTTTTCACAGGGACTTCACGACGGAGAACATGCGCTTCCTGCGTACCGAGCAGACCCTGTTCGACTTGATCGAGTTCATCGACTTCATGAAGCGTGAGGTCGTGGGTGACCCGAACGCTCGCGTCATCCTGCACGGTGTTGCTTATGCTGGCTCGCTTGCCTCCTGGGCCCGTCAGCGCTTCCCGAACATCATCGATGGTGCCTGGTCCTCCAGTGCTCCAGTGCTCGCCACTGTCAACTTCGCCGGCTTCTCGGAGGACGTCGGTGAAATGATCCGCACGAAGGGCAGCGATGAATGCTACAATCGCATCTTCCAGGCGTTCCACACGGCCCAGAACCTGATCGATGCCGGCCAAACCGAGCTGATCTCGGATATGTTCAACACTTGCGACCCGGTTGACACTGACCGACCGCTCGAGATTGAGCTGTTCTTCTTCGCCATGATGACCTCACTCGAGTTGGCTATGGTTGAGGGCTATGATGTCGACAACATTGGCCGTGTCTGTGATCAGCTTACTGACGACGATTTCGGTACCGGTCTTGAGGCTTTGGCCGATTTCCTGGTCGAGCGGTATGCCGAAGAGCGCGAGTGCTTCGATCTGACTTTGGAGAACTTCGTCCGCTATCTCACTGATACCGACATCGATGGTCCGGCTAACGTCGAGTATGGTCTGCGTCAGGCCAGCTACCACGACTGTACCGAGTTTGGCTACTTCCAGACGACCACCTCGCAGGACCAGCCCTTCGGCAGCCGCGTTACGTACGATCTGTTCCTGGCTGAGTGCCAGGCGGCCTTTGGCGATTGGCTTTCCCAGGAAGTGGTGTATGAGGGCGTGCGCTTGACGAACTTCCACTTCGGTGGCCAGGATCCGCGCATCACCAACGTGCTGTACACGAACGCCGCTCTCGATCCGTTCCGTCGCGTGTCCATCACCTACTACCAGAACCTGCTCTCGAATGCCCGTGTGACGCCGAGAGCGTTCATCGGTGACGACATCCAGTCCATCAGCGGCTTCGACTCGGAAGAACTGCTCGAAACCAAGCACATGGCTGAGCAGTACATCACCACCTGGCTCGGATCGCCGATCAGCCCTTTCCGCAAGTAGACAACGCTAAGTGTATGTAGTTTACCTGGAAGCCTTCGCCATTGCTGAGCTCCGAAGATGCGTCCTTACCACCAGCGCCCAGGGAACTTAGTAGTTTCTTCAAGGATTTACACGTAATCGTAAAACAATAAAAAATAACAAACAAAAAATAATACACAAGTACATTTCATGTTTCTTAGCTGCCCAAATTCCAATGTCATTACTTCCGAGATCTTGTCCTCAATGGCGCAAGTCTACATGATTGGGCAAATTCCACCGTTGGTTCGGCATCGGAAAGAGACTCCTAAACCGAATTATAGGGGCATAAAAAGCTGCTTGGTCTATTTAGATATGGCTTTACTCATGATTATAATCATCGATAGCATTGCCGCCCGAGCATGAAGATTTACAACCCTTACGGAGCCAATTACGATCATTGCACTGTGACGTCACAACATATTTCTCTTGGTTAAGAGATCTGATTATAGAATGCCAGGTGATAAAAGAGATTAAGTAATTTCATCCTTGGTTTTAAGTAGCATGGAGTTAACTTGATTTTAACTGATCGTGCAAAGAGTGCCTTTAAAATTGTTGTTGACTACAGTTCTTGATGGCTATTGCTACTATTGGTAAAAGCAAGTAAATCCTGACGAAAAAAATCTCAAAAATACCTCTTTTAGTTCTAAAAGCTGCAGATCATTCGTTGATCATTCTCTCGGAAATCCACAACATATCAGTTTAAATTGAGTTTATCGCAAATCCTCTCCTCTTTATATTGCATCAGCGTAATAATTTTTAGTTAAAAGAGACTGCTCATGCAAATGAATGCGAATTTCGGTTTCGGTATTATTACAGCAAGTCTAGGAGTAAAAATGACATCATACTTTAATATTTCATAACATCTTGCCTAACAAAATCTACAATAATCAATCAAATCAAAAATTAAAAGAAAAATAACATCACCTTAGTAATTGTTGCGATGCTTCTAATGTCTTATGGATGGCGGCCACCTGGTCGACTTTATCGTTTCATGGCTTCCTGATACGTATCAAATGGCAACCGATTAATTCTATTAGCCTACCACAGGCAGCTGTGCGTTTGCGAGTTTAGCGGCGATTATTTATCTGCTTCAAAGGAAGCAATAAAAATTAACCCTGATACCCATTTTACTCTCGGTTATGGTTTGAGCTCGTGTTACAATTCTAAGCTACCTCATGGCATGACTTTGACTTCTTAACAATTGACAATCTTGAAGCCAGCAATTTGTCCACCCATATAACGCACGTCTTTATCCCACTTCCGAGCCAATTTTCCTGCGTCCCTTTTATCTTTTCCTCGGCGCGCTTTGAGAGTGTTTTGGTTCCGTTAAACAGTTATGACGCGATTTTCTGCGGCATTCGAGTTTGTGGATTATAATTCATTAATAAACTCGATAGCGTTAGCGATAGCCAATCTTATCCACGTCGCTGGACTCCGATGGAGCTGATAGGGAAAATTTACTGACCCACCAGTTAGGCGCTGAATGAAATAAACAGAAAAGGCTATAAACAATCAAAAGCGTAAACACTCGTTGGTGTTTGGTATTGCATAACATTACAACATTTTAAACAAATATTTAAATACTACAGTGTTCTCGTATCTTGTACTATCGTGCTTCATGGAAACTCATTTCATTTTGCTACAGCTGAAGCCAGCATTTTTACCAAATGTTTCACATACTTAGCTCATGCTATTTCTTGGTGATTTGTGATTTGTGTGATCAAAATAACTACTTCAATTTAATTTGAAAATTTCCAAATATAACTGCACATATATCAGAACTCCCAGAGCCTTTGTTATTTATGCATATTATTTGAATGCAGGGTATTATGTCTATGAATGCATAGTATATTGAACTTTATTATGAATCGTATGATATTCTTTTCAAATGTTAATGATATAAAAGAAAACTGATTTGGTTTTAACAAAAAACATGCGGTCAATTCTGTACAGCTCTATTGTTAATCTAAGGTTTTATTTTATTCTACAATTTCGCAACATGAGTAATTCAGTGGTCCAAAAAGTACGCATATTCGTTGCTTCCGTTTCGTTAATCTCTAGGTCAACAATTAAATCGTTATCGCGTAATACGAACAGTTCTGATCAGGTGATATTGTTGGCGCTGATTTTGACGGGCATGAGCGCGACATCTGTACTTCCAGTAAGGTGTAGTGACTTCCTCCGTGCAGAATGGCGGTTCATTGCGCTCCGCTGCGGATTGCAACGGTTGCAACGATCGTTGCAGTTGCACTAGGCAGTTTCCAAGACACTCTGCCCCATTGGCACAATCTGTTACATATAAGGGGTGATCTACAGCCTCCGGCTGGGTACGTGTCGAACCGCTCGGAAGCCCTACGTTTTCGCACACGCGTTGATCATTTCAACGCGCAGAACAGGGACACATTCGAGTTCAGCTACCTTTCGAACGATGAACACTATCGTCCTGGTGGGCCGATCTTCATCGTCGTCGGAACAAACACCGTCCTAAATGGGTACTTCATCGAAAACGGGCTGTTTCACGACATCGCTCGTTCTGAGGGTGCCTGGTTATTTTGCAACGAACACCGCTACTATGGACGCAGCTCCCCGGTAGAGTAAGTGCCGATGCTAGACTTTCAACGTTTCCGCAGCGTAACGGAGAGTCCTGATCTCTGCAGGAACTTTTCCACACCCAACATGCGGTTCCTGACCGTTGAACAAGCCCTGACGGACCTCATCGAGTGGATCGACTACCTGCGCCGGGAAGTGGTTCGAGACCCAAACGCCCGAGTCATTCTACACGGACTCGGTTACGGTGGAGCAATCGCAACTTGGGCCCGTCAACGCTTTCCAAGCCTTATTGACGGAGCCTGGGGTTCGACTGCGTCCGTTGTCGCGCGCGTCAACTTCAACGAGTATGGCGAGGACATGGGTGATACAATCCGCGAGCTTGGAGACGACGATTGCTATGGTATCGTGTGGCGCGGATTCCGCACCGCCGAGAACCTCGTCGATGCCGGGATGTATGGACGTCTATCGGAGATGTTCCGCTCATGCGTGCCTTTGAGCGGTGTCGATCTACTGATGGTAGAGACGTTCTTCTACATGCTGAAGAGCTCGTTGGAAGCAGAGATGTTTGGTCAGGCAAACCCGGCATCGGTGCGGCAAATGTGTGCCGAATTGACCGCTGATCCAGCCGACACGGCACTCGAGGTTTTGGCGAACTTTTTCCATCGTCGATATGCCGTGCTGGATTGTGTGCCGTTCGACTTCGAGAGTAGTGTTGTCAGTGCTCTGATCGAGCAACCAGACGCCGTGGAGAACGCTGAGTACGGTATACGGGCTCGGATGTATCAACTCTGCACCGAGTTTGGCTGGTTCCTGACGTCAGCCTCAGGTGACAGCCCATTCGGTACACGTATCACCTATCGATACTTTATCGAGACATGCCGTTCCGTGTTTGGTGACTGGATAGATCAAGAAGTAGTGTACGAAGGTGTCCGGCTAACGAATTTGGGCTTTGGTGCGGATGATCCACGTGTTACCAACGTGTTGTATGTTAACGCCCAGTACGACCCGACACGGCTTGTCTCTATTACGAGCTATTCGAATTTGCAGGCAAACGCGTTTGTCATCGATGGTGCCGTCGTGGCCCTTGACTGGATGGCAGATAGTGATTTTGATTCGGATGATTTACGGCGCGTTAGACGCGAAATCGAGACGTACGTTCGCGGCTGGGTCGATGGTGGTTTGATAGGATCATGATCATCTGAGTGAAACTAAAATGCAATACTCAAAGAATAATATACACCCTTTTGAAATGTATACATACCTAATAATTGGAACAAAAAAATTATACAAATTGAGATAAATTGGTTGCTGTCTATAAACAAAAATAAAATAAAACTTTATAATAATAATTTCATTTATCACCTCATTCGAGGTATTTTAAATTAAGTACAATAAGTCGTTGAGTGAAATTGCCTCACACACCCACTTTTTGACGTTCCAAAATTAAAACCACACCCAAATTACGGCACTTTCTAACAGGCCGCTTGGAATGAAAATATGTTTCCACAGGCATACCATTTTCATTGCCGCTATCGGTACGCTTGGCTTGTGGAGCTCTACTCGGAAACGAGGATCGCCGGCATTGATAGAAATTGACAATTAAAAACTCTCACGCCCCACGCACACGCTATCTAGGCATCTCTTCTTCTTCTTTCCATTTCTTCCTATATTCCGAGAGGAAAACTCGTTAATAGTAAACCGCGAAACCAAAACGTGAACCGAAACCAAAACAAAAACCCCACACGTGCCGTCGATTTTCATTGCCAATCGCACAACCGGGGCTTTTGAAGACTCGGAACCAAAACAAAACATATCCACGATAGTAAAACGAAAAACGAGAGCCATTTTCCGGACGAGTGAAATGGGAAAGGAAAACTGGCAGCTAACGATAGTGTCTTTGGGGCGGTGATCTTGATTTCGGCTCCGCTTTACTGGTCTGACGAGCTTGACGGTTTGGCCTGGTTCCGATCTGTGAAATGCTGCAGCATAATTCGATCCTTGCAAGCAAGATTGGAAGTGTCGCTGTTAAAGAGAATAAGATTATTTTTTGCTTAAAATAGCAACAAGTTTCTGAAAATGAGCGATAGTTTAAATTCTAATTTTAAAATTAAATCTCGTTTAAGTCACGCTCGTGCATATTTTGATGTAGTGTATTTTTTAAATATCAATGGTTTTGACTACCTAGTTGGTCAGTTAAATGATATCAGACAAATAACATTTATAATAGAGCAGTGTATAATCTGAAAGGCTTCTAAAACAAATAAAAATGCACTCCCGCATCAACAGCTAATGTAAAGGGTATAATATTATTTCTATCACCACATCGCAGGCTCTGGTAATTATGTCTGAAACAACCATTTCCGACAGCTGTAGGGCCGTTGACGTAACGGGAGAACAAAGGTGTTTGCTCAACTTCAGACGGTGTATAATCGGGCAGAATGTATAATTACGCATGCTTAGAGGTGCTGAAAACGACACGATTGCCAAATACCGGGCACCAGTAACCTGTCCTGTTGCTCTGTCGTTCGGTGCTGGAAACCGGAACTGCGGCAACCCACTGTGCGGCCGTGCCATTGAACCTGACACGCGCGGGATAACGACCGGAAGTTCGCACGGTGTGGAACTCCGTCGGCGATCTGTGCAAAGGGTTCTGGGGTGCAATGCGGTGGTGTAAAACTGTGAAGCCACGGGCTTGATCGTGACTGAAATCCCCCAGAGTTGTAGCGGACTGCAAAACTACTGGGGTGGCTCGTGAGTCCCCTGATAAACAGCGCCTTGCGTGCGGTGAAGCATAACCACATAAAGGGCCACCGTTCCATGAGCTAAGGGTAGAACCTTTCGAAGCGACAGTGAGTTCTGTCGAGCATTAGACCACGCGAAACCCCAGGGATTTGAACGGTTAGAGTTTGCTACCGCCTAAGCCACCGCTATGCGTAGAATGGACGCCTCCTGCTGTGGAGTAGCTTAATCGCAATGACGGAGCGGTCGGAAGTCAACCGGAACCATAATCGCATCAGACGATGGCGTTGCGCTTCGGTCGTTCCGGTGGCCAGTCGTCGATCTTTTTGCTCTGTTTCTCACATTGGGAAGCGATACAGAGAAGGTCGAGTTGGTATGTTTGTGAGAATGACTACTTCAATCCAGCCAGATGATTTTAAACGAAAACTTCTCTCCAATCGTTCTGGACCCAAACAGTCCAAGTCGTCGTAGGAAACATGGTATTACTGTACTTGAGATCCTACAGAATGCACAATTGCTAGCTACGGATATATTATATTGAAAAAAAATATTAAAATAGTCCAAAAACTTATACCTAAAATATCAGTTTAGCCAGATTTGAAATAAATAAATCAAAATATAAATTTTAATAAAAATATTATAAAAAGGTTTTCATTCTTCCCAGGAAAACTTAAAAAACAGTTGGTTGGCATGGTGAAACTAGAATAAATGCCAGGAAGTATAACGAAAAAGAGGAGTGCTAACGAGCATGATAAAGGAAAGTCTGAAGGATGTAGGTGGCATAAACATTAGTAAAAGATCTGCAATCTATCTGAGTAATTGAGTAATTTATTGCTTAAATTTAAATGTGGCAAAAGAAATATCAGGCAAACCAATTTTTGTGACATAGATACAAAAAATGTAGATTTACTACATTCAAAATTCAATGTTCAAAAATTAAAGGTACTACAAATTATACCAAGTATTATGATCATCTATTCACGTTAGTCTATCAAATATGTTCACTGATGAAATCGGGTAAACCAACATGAGGAGTGCATTGTCTGAAAAAGCACGAGTGAAATAGCAAGCTCGTTGGATCTTTCTTCCGTGGTGTGCGTGATCGTATCTTTCCCCCCTTTCTGCTAACGCTGGCAAGGGAAATATGTTGGCGCTGACGAGTCTGGCTCGAAAGCCACGCCATTCCCGTCGCGATTTCCATTGCATCGACAAAGCTCACCGCATTCGGATGCGAACCCGTCGGTCCGGTCGAGTGATTTGAAGTTCTCTTCCCGTCTCCAACTGAACACGGATGTGTGTGTGTTTGGTGTTGTTGTGTTTAAGTGCGACGATCGTGTGTAAGTGTGCTTTGATCGGGGATCTCTCCTCATCTGCCGGCCAAAGCACAGGCGAAGGAGCAACTCGTGGTGCAGTCGATCGAGTTGCCATTTGTGTAGATCTTCCAACGCGATCTCCTTCTCACCGTCGAGAATATGGCATCGCCCATCGATCATACGTTGGTGTTGGAAGACGGTAGTTCAGTGTAATCGCATCCACCATGAGCGCTGTCTTCGAAGATCATTTGGTACCGGTGTGCTCGGCCGAGAAGCTATCGCGTTTTGGTGGTTTTTGGTGTTTTGTTTAGTTTGTGAACGATCTAGTGCCGGATTTCTAGCGTGACGTAGAAATAGAACCGCTAAAGCTTGTATGTGGGAAATAGAGATAGAAAAATAGAGCTCAGTTTAACTCTTTAACGAGCGCGTTTGAGCCTTTTCGATTGTGGCTTTTTCCAATTGTAAATGTAAAATCCATCCGGGTGTTTGTGGATTGTAAAACGTAGGAAAAAGTGTGTGTGTGTGTTGTGTAAATAGTACCGTGATCGTAGAAATATATTCCGGCCTAGAGAAAAATGCAATGCTGTAACCGAGTATTCTATACTGACTACTAGATCTTCCTCAAAGCAGTTTTCTTCCACAAGCTACCGACCGATCAGCTTAGCAATACCGGGTAAGTGTGGAACAGTACCTCGGTTTGTTACACCACTACATGCGATCATCTCCCGGTCAGCACGATCCAGAGATCGAACCCTGCTTGTAGCATTCGGCAAGTTCTCTCTATCTCTGTTGCCCGGGTAGCATTATTTATCGTTAGATGATCGACTGTGGACGTGATCCTCCCAGACTCAGCAGACTCCAGTTGTGCTTTCTTTGCGATCCAGCATCCGGGTTGCTTTAAACGATTTGCCGCCAGATGGCGTCCCACGTACGCACGTCGATCGGTGTTGTGATGGAATGCACGCCTGGAGCTAATTAATCCGTCATGTCACTGCTCGTCCGCCGGGTGGCTGCCAGTGAAATAGAAATCACTTTTCACTTTCTTTCACTGCCACATGTGAACGGACGAAAGCAACGCACCGGAATCTGAATTTATTCGCTGTTGCATCCGTTTTTGGGACCGGCTTCCGTGCCCCGTCCCGGCCCATTTCTTTCCTCAATTAATTTCGGTTTCCGGTTACCTTTTTCATTCGTCTGTCTGATCAAGCAGCTTCTGATCAATGGAGTGCTTTACCTTTGCTCCCCCGTTTGCATTAACTTGGTCTAATCAGACATTGAGCTAATGAAATGCGATTGATAGTCAGAAGTAAACGCGATCTCCAGCGACCTAGTCAAGACAACCAAACATCCCGCCTTTGAAGAATGGGGTATGATTTTTCACCTAACCTCACCTCAAACGCTCCCAGGCAGATGCTCTCGCTCTTACCGTTGCTATTTCACAAACAAATGCGTCTCTCTCCCCAGCGAGGCTTTTCTGCTTCGCTTGGGGTTGAGACAATGTCACGCGCATATCTGTTAATGTATGCTGCCCTGGGTGGGGAGGCCATGTTTATGCTCGCGCTCGCTTGTTGTCGCTTTTCATTGCTCTTTTATTCGGTGCATTGCCCCGGGAGCTGCTGTGTGGAGTGTTTTTTTATTTGCCACCACCACCACCATCCACTAGCTCCATCACACTTACACAGCATTTCAACCGTTGCAAAGGTTACGACATCATCGTCAGCATGATCGTCATCCCTCTTTGCGCTTGTTGTTTTTTTTTTGTCTCACTCAATGGGAGGGGGAGGCTTTCCCAATGCCTATTACGGCAGCCCTCGCTTCGGCCACCCGTACCACCCTTCATTGTCGGTTTTCATTCCCTCCAGCCCACGGACGATCGCATGCGCATGATCATGCGACGATTTAACACGCGTTCGCGGGCGTCATTATCGCAGTGAACTTGCCGAATTATGGACCTTTTGGGTGAAGGTGTTTCAAGCCCTTTTTCCACTGCCTGCCAAAACTAGAAATTCCTTATTTGTTGTTTGAAAAAACTAACTCTGTGAATTTTAAGAATAACATTACAACAAACTATTTTATGCCTATTAGAATGCCGTATCTTTCATCCCCTAACCGATGTCATGATCCACCGTTACGTGCTGTTGCAAAATTACCTTCGTCCTCACATCAGACGAATGCGATGACGCCGGTCGATGATCGCCTTCAAGCGCCACCAACTTGGCCACACGCTGCACGCGACGTCACAAGGCTGGTGGCATTTGCGGCCCGATCGGTTGGATCTATATGACGGTGAACAGCTACCGAGACCCCTCCACAGGGCTTTTCTGACGCTCGTGCTTGGGTTTTCCCACACACTGTGGGGCCTGGGGCGGCTGCTGCTGCCCGCACCCGTCAAGGATAATTGTGAAATAATTGTGAGACTGAATTGTCTAGCGTTTAACCATACACACACACACACACACACACACACACACACACACACACACACACAAACAAGTACAGGTACAGCACGGTCGCGTCCTTCTCGCTCGCTCTCGTTCTCGGAGTTTCGGTTCCCAAACCGGGCATTCCGTGCCCTTTCGCAGCTCTTTGGTGACCTTTCGTGGCTTCATTCAAGCCCACTAGCCTAGAGCGAGAATCCACCTGCCAGCAGATGGGTTGAGATGGAGCTTTTCTTTTCAATGAACGTCGACGGAGAGGTCGATTGAATCGCGCACGGCAGCATGATGGTACGACGCCGTCGTCAAGGATGCAATCCGTCGCACGGATCATTATGGATTTGATTCTTGCATGGTTCGAAAAAGGGGGTACCACGTGCAGCACGTGAAGATGAACAGCGTTTCTACGATAAAAACAGCGATATTTCATCGCTTTGTGCATGCCAACGTGACCATGATTACGAGCAAACCATAGCCCCATTGCTCGCGGAGCAAAGCACACAGAAATCCGAGTCGGTGCGATTCGATTTCAGTCCGTTTTCACTATCGTCCGTTGAAGGCGATAGAAACGAACCGCCTCCGATCCGCAGACTCACCTGATAGGGCCGTGATTAAGATTTCCCTTTTCCAAAGCGGTGGAAAGCCGCACACCGTGCGAAAGCGTACCGTTCCGAAGGGAAAAGCGACTGCGGGTTGAGCATGACGAATGGCCAATGGTTTCGGGGCAACCAGCCGCCACACGTCGATCATGTTGATTTTCCATTCCATTTGTAGATGGTCGATTTATGTTTTTCGTCACACTAAACCACAGTGAGCACGTAACGCTTGGGCTTGAAGCAAGTCTGATGAAACCGTCCATCGGGCGCCCATCGGAGCAAGAAAGACAAATCTGTTGTGTTGCGCATGTGTCGAAAAATCGCTCACTCGGCCACTCAGGGACGTTGTGAAAAACCCACCCCAAAAAGCGGTCCAGAGTACGGGTGGGAAACTTTGAAGGCCACCCTGGTTTTGCGTTTTCCCACCCGTCACCGGTCACCTGGCTGGCCCAGTATCGTCCAAGCGTAACCCTTTAGCGAATTAACGCCACATCCATCGCTAATCGCGTGCCGTGGCTGTGGCGAAATTTACGCCAAACATCCCTCCAGCTCGAATCGTGTGCCTCAGATGGTGAAGATTGACCCAGTGCGCTTGTGGAGGCTGTTTTTATCCGATTCGTGCGATTGAATTGACACCAGTAATGAATTTTAATTTCATTTAACTGCCCATTCAGCCAGCGGCTCCCAACGGCAACCCAAATCTCGCGCCCTCGCCAAAAAGCCGAAGCCTTTCTTTTCTTTACACACCGAAAAAAAAACACGCCGTACAATTTCCGGGCGGTAAGCAAACCCTCTCGAAAATGATTTCCCGCGGCACAAAGCGCGAGGCGGGCAAACTTCATTTTCCCTCATTTTCTAATTCGTGTGATCTCTTCATCGTGCAGGCCGCGCATCGATAATGATGATGATCGTGGCGATGAGTCCTCGCACCTTCCATGGGCGGCCTTGTTTCGTTCGTCATTTTACCAGCCTGCCGGCAGGCTCTTTCCCTTTTCCACCCGGCCATTGTGGGGGGGCTGTGTAATTATCTAACATGCTAGGATGACCCTCTTGGCGAGGGCTTGGCGAGGGACGACCACCCGGCCGAGTTTCGAGCAACGTGTGTGTGTGGAAATGTGTAATACCACACGTGTGAGAAACGGCAAACTTCTCCGTCCGGTGATTAGGACCGACGGTAGATTACTCAGATGCCTCGTGGATCCGGCATCGAAACGTGAATAAGCATCCGTTGAGCTAAAATTGCTGTCGATTGCAGGAGCACGAAACCCTAGCATCGTACCGTGAATACAAGCCATGGGCGAGAAAAGGCTCTTCTGGTTTCGAAATCTATCGTGATTAGTTTGTGAGGTTCGATAGAGAGTAACATTTGGTTGCTGCAATAGGGTTGAAAAATAATCGCTACTTCTTTCACTACTTTTCGCTCGCGTACTCGGCAATTAAAATTATGTTCATATCTTAATTTAATGAAAAAAAAACCCGACATCTGCTCAGTGCACGGTAGCGTCTCTAAAACGGAATAGCCGGAATTCCTAAGCTCCGGAAGTCACCATTCAGCCGTTCGTTCTCATACTTCTAATCCTGGAAAACATCAGCAAACATGCTCCCTTCTGAGCAGGGAATTTTTTACATGTTCTCTGGCCTTCATCACAATCGTATGCAAAAAAAAAATCCGCTCAAGCGGCGGCCAATGTCTGACCGGTGGCGTCCTTCGGGGCGATTTTTATTCCCATCGTAACGGAAGAGCGAAACATCCGATGCTCACAGAACCGCACGCAACAGGAAAACAGCCATGAACCGAAACGAAACGAGCGTCAAACAGCCACATCACCACCGACTCGGCCAGAATCACGTCTGAATAGCGCAATTTAAACTGCGCAGTCGGCAACATTAGAACTGTGCTCCCTTGTGCATCTCCGGTGGGCCGGATACAGTGACTGCTCGAGTTTTTCCACCGCTAGGAACGAATGGGGCCGCACGTTCGCCGGCGTGACATTGGAAGTATGCAAATTTTCCGAGCAGTCATCCTCCGAACGGCACGCAATTTGCCATGGTTCCGGGTTCTAGCGGGGGCGCGAATTCACAACCGACTAGGTCCGGATGCTCTTCCGATGAACAATGAGAAGCTAGTTTCAGGTACGTTTCGCAGGAAAAGCCTGGCTGTTGGGACTCGATGGTTGTCTATAATTATACGTCATGTTTGAAAATATATGAAAACAACGACTCGGCTGCGAGACATTCATGAGGATTCTTTGTTTTCATTTAGAAACGCATTTATGAACAGCATTTTGTATAATTATTAATGCGTAAAGGATTTACAAAAATATCCCTTCTAGAGAGCAAAGTACGTTACTTACAAACGCTGATATGAAGCATATTGAAAATTAGCAGTTGAAAATCCCATACCCGTAAGCCACTGTTACGGTTTACATCCATCCATCACGGCAAATAAAATTATTACGAAATCAAAACATGGTCCGATTAATCTAATTGCACGCTCGCGCTTTTCTCGCCCTCACTTTTAAGGCTCATTTTTCAACGCTTCTTAGCTAACGGCTGGTTTTGTTCGTGTTTTTGCTGTTTTGTTTTTTCTATAATCTATCCACAAAATGTGGTTCGTTCCCCGCGTAAACCCAAGCGTACCAAAAAACGCCTCATAACACGCGGAGATAACCGCGGCATCGGGGTAAGAAAATTACGAGAACGCGGTAGGAAAACTCGACCCAACGCCCGCTCTAGGCCCACAGGCAGGCTGCTGGGAAAAAAAAGGGCAGCTGCATGCCCAGCAGCTACGGTACGCCGTCGGAGCCCAATCTGCCATTGCCCCGTTAATGTTACCGCAGGGTTGCAGCTCATGTGACCGAACCCAGCGAGATAGAATGCGCGAAAAGCGTGCACGTGAAACAAAAGTGCGCTGGGTGGAATGCAAACAACAACAACAACAACAACAACGATAAAACCGCCACCCCAAAACTCGCACAACCACCGCATCGGGTAGCTTTTCCTTGATACCGATGGTGCCGCAATGAAGGAGAGTGAAAGAGAAGCTCAGACTCTCAACCCGCTACTGCAGCTGGCGTTGCTTATTACGCAAATTTTTATGCACCACCCCACTAAACCGGGTGGCCCAAGCGGAACGTACTCTAGTTTGCCCTTGCTCGCGGTCTCGCTACGCCATTTGGCGCTAATTTAAAAGCGCTTTCCATTCAGGAGGGGGTGAGTTATTATTCGGCAGCCTCGAGAACCATCTAGGTGCGTCTCGCGGGTACCGTTTGGTGGCGGAAAATTCTTCCCGAGCATTAGGGCGTAGGTGAGCTGACAGAACTCGAAGCGTAAGTGACCGACCTTTACGCGCTATCTCGCTCACTCGCGCTCTGGCTATCTCCCCTTGATGGGTGCTCCAGTCCTTGGTGGGGCTTTACAGTCTCAACCTCCGCCTGACCCTGCGTGGTTGGTAAGGAAAACAAACATTACCCGGCTCATTGGGATCGCCTGTTGTGGTTTGATGTGCACGCATACGGATAAAAAAGCTACCGACCCTGTTGCGGGAGACCGCTCGGAGAACCGCAAGTTCGTAGTCTGTGGGGAGACCCTGGTGAGTTGGTGGCGCCTGATGAAAGAAAGCAACGAAGCCGGCCCGAGCTGCATGTGCGGGAAAACAGCTGATCCTGGGCAAAACGACGTTTCATAATCGGACCGGTTTCGGACCAGCCGTTGGATAACATTCTGGGTGCCGATGGACACGCGACAGCATGGAAATGTGGTGGTCCCGTTTCGGGTGGCTGCCTCTTGCTATACGTGATTTTTGCAAGTATGTCCATAAGCCGTGCAGGCAGGATTTAACAGCAACGATTGCAAGGGTTGGTAATCACTGTATGGAAGGCTCGTAGAAACTCTTGCTCGTAACTCATGGACCGTTAGTTCTGATTGTATTTTTTGGGACTTAAATTCTACTCTGCCATTGCCAGCTGCATTAAAATAAATGTGCAATTCAGGGCTCTCAAGTGTTACAATACGTTACAGAAGAAAAAAATTGATCCAATTTCTACACTCTGCTATATTAGCATTCAATCCTCTCAAGCGATAAACTATCGATCATATAAAAACCATAGATACAATGGAGAATATATTTATGCAGTTCACGCCAAACTTTGTGCTCGTTTTGTAGGTTGATTGTGAAATAGTCCCGCACCTAGAGCTATAGAAAGAAGGGAACTCGTCTTTTAGAAATCTTTCCAATTCCTGTTTTTTCCGAATACTGCAATGCGAACCATTTTATTTGTAAAAACTTTTTCCACTCATGAACTGGGGCTCAGTTCCTAGAACTAATCGGCTCACTCATTCGAGCGAAGGGAAAAGGTTAAAGGCGCCTTTGCAACCGAGTCATAATAAGCAATAATAGACCTCAGACCTTCTCCGTAGGCCTCAAAATTTTTCGATTCCACCGCCCCATGCTGCGATCCTACCGTTGGAAGCCACCCCAAGCTCATTGGGTCATCGATCGACCACGAACAAGGGAATTTACGATCGACCAGAGGAACCGATCGATTAGCCGATTCATTTGAACCGAAAGCAGAGTAGAATGATTAATCGACTGTTAATGCGCGGATCCCGAAATGCACCGGATATCCCCTCGAACCCTCTCCACCATCCGAGTTCGTCCGCATCTCTCTGCTCTCCCTGCTTCTGCATCACCATCGCCCGATACGGTTGACATGCAGGAGAAACAAAAGGTTGCTCAACCGGAACCGGCCGGAGCTTTTCCGCCCGATCGGGGCGAAGTTAATCGATCGAGCCCCATTGTGTGTTGCCCCTTTCGACAAAGTAGGCTAATAGCGAGGAAGGGTTTCAGCTTTCGGAGCCTTCGCTGCCTTGATGTGTTCTTTTATTTCTGCTTCGAGCGCTCCAACTCCGTCTTAAGCCCATTTAACGCTTCAAGCTGGCTGATGGGGGTCCTCGTACGAACATCATTTGGGATGGGTTATGTGAGGCAATGTCAGCTCTTCGCTACTCTTCGCCTATCTCTGGTGAACCCCCCTGGGGGTGGTCGAGGTCCAAATTCGTCGTCCACAAACCTGTTCGACCGGAGCGTAAAGTGTTGTATTAATTTTGAAGAGCCCCCGATCGGTCGCTCATCGGTGGCCCCTTAGATTAGCCGTTCGATCACGCGAAACAGTTCCCTCGAGAGATGACTGCGTCTTCGACTAAGACACGCTGCCATTAATACACCTCCCCGGGAAAAAAAACCCGCCACAAGAGGGCAATTCTCACGCGATTGCGCGATCACCGAGTGGCGCTTCTTCTTCGACGGTGGACACTTCATCACCCTCGAGCTGGCGTCGAGCTCACCGGTGCCAGTGTGGTGCGAATGGTCCCAGAATTCAACCTCAACCTGGCTGGGGTGGCTTTTTGCCCCTCTTTTCTTTTCGCTACACAACTTCGCTTTCCTTTTGTTGCGTCTTTTCCAAGGCGAGCAGTGATGTAAGTACGCAGTAGGTGAGATAATTGGAGAGCTCAGTGACGGAGGCCTCCTCCGACTCGGGAGTGTTATTAGGTTTCGACTCGTTCGCAAGGGGTTAATCCGAGGTTAGCGCATCCGCGGGCATCGTCGGTTAGTGCGATGGATGTGTTTCCCAATTTTGAAACGATACTCCAAATCACTTCCTGCTGCCGGGAGCTGGAACTGATCTTTGTTCGATTTTCCGTACTCTCCACAGTCAAACCGCGGGTTCCAGACGTCCGTACTTCTGGCCCGTTAGAAATGGTCGACTACTGCAATACCCGGTCAGCTGGCTCGACCAACACTCTGGCCGGATCCACTGCAACTGCGGCCTCCATCACGACCTTCCGAGCGGCGAAGACACGCCGGGACGCGCGAGAAAAGACGGCTCTCCACATGTCCCTCGGAGATCCTGGTGGACTGGATGGAAGTCAGCAACAGGCACGGGTTCGCACGGTGCGCCTGGTACGACCCCACGGATATGGCCACCGAGCTCTACCGCATGTTCCAGGCGTCAATTTTGGCTTTTCCATCCGTGGAGGACTCGAATATGGAACGGGTTTTTTTGTGTCCGCAATCGAGCGTGACTCTGAGGCCGATCGCCAAGGTCTGAAGGTGAGTAGAACGCGTGTGGATGTGTGCCCACAAAAATGTCGTCTCTCATAACATACCGTGTACGTTTCCAGGTCGGTGACCAGATCATCCGCGTAAACGGTTACCAGGTAGAGGACGCAGTACATCGCGAGCTGGCGCAGTTCATTGCCAATCAGGACCGACTCATCATGAAAGTTCGCGGTTTGGGCATCGTACCGATCAAGGAGTGCGTATTCTAACAACAGGTTCTTTGGTGCAGCAGTACTGATGCTTTGGGTGCTCTTCTTTCTCTTCACAGACGAACGGCAGATCCACTCACTTGGCACGTGGTCGCATTTGGAGCTGCCCGCGAGAAACAAGACACACTGCTGCTCGAGGAACCTTGTGGTGGACGTGATCTGAAGGTGATCCTGTCCGTGGCACCACGCACCAAGCTGGGCTGTGGGATTTGCAAAGGTCCGGACTGGAAACCGGGTATTTTCGTACAGTTCACCAAGGAAGGTGGCGTAGCTCGTGAGGCTGGACTACGACCGGGCGATCAGCTGATGTCCTGCAACGGGCACAGCTTCGCCGAGGCGTCCTTCGGTGAAGCCGTCGCCGTGATGAAGTCATCACACGTACTCGAGCTGGTCGTGAGACCCAGTGCCGGGCTTGATCTGTTTCCCGGTGAATCGAGCGGGTATAACAGTTCAGCCAGCAGCGTTAACGGAGACCAGAGTCCATGCTGGGGCGATCAGACTGCCAAGCGGTTGAGCATCGTGCGCGAGGAGTCAATTTCACACGAGCGACGTCGCGTGACCCTTCCGGAGCCTGTACCGGAGTTCCGGAGCGTGCCTGGACAGACAGTTTCGACCACTCAGCCACCGCCTCCACCACCGCAACCTCAGCAGCAACAACAGCAGCAGCAGCGCAGAAAGAACACCACGATCATCGAGTTCTCGGAGCGAGGCGCTATCGTAAACCCTGACGCCAAACAGAGTGAAACGAAAACGGTCATTGTCGAGGTGCACCGGAGCGCATCGGCGGGCTCGATGATGACCAACGAACCGGGCATCGAGAGGACCGGAAGAGAAGTAACCCCGTCCACCATGATCCCACCACCTCCACCGCTGTTTGCGGACGCCGAGCCACCCACTGTCGTTGGACTTTCGCCAGCAGATGCGACGACACCGGCACCGGCACCGGAAACGGCCATTGCTGCGGCGAACAGCCTGAGCAGTGCGATATCGGACGAGTTGCGTCGGCGGGCAGAAAAGAAGGCTGCTCCTGGGGTGTCTGGGAGTGATCCAGCGGCAGCTTTGGCTGAGCTTGAGAGCAGGTTAAAGGATAAGAGCTCCCGATTGCGGCCAGTAACGATGGCCATTTCGGACGAGCGGCACACGGCGCTGATGGACGAATTTCGGGCCGTACACAAGCGGATGTTTAAGAATGGCTTCGATAATGCGGAGCTCAAGGTGAGCATGTAGGGCCCGATTTGACGAGTTTTGGGTTATTTTCACATTTCGGGGGTCCTCTTTCTTTCGTCGTGGTACAGAAACCAAACGCCAGGGTGCACATGAGCGATGAAATGAACGGCTCCGCTACGCAGGATTCAACCAGTGGTGGCGTAAGGACCTCTCCAAAGGGTACGATGGGACGAGTAGCGGCCTCCGAAATGGCCAAGGCG
Organism: Anopheles nili; assembly: GCF_943737925.1. Lineage (NCBI taxonomy): Eukaryota > Metazoa > Arthropoda > Insecta > Diptera > Culicidae > Anopheles > Anopheles nili. The sequence goes on from NC_071291.1 coordinate 21,423,284, forward strand.
AGTGGTGACAGTGCCGAGCTGGAGTCGATCGAGTCGTTCAAGCTAAACAACCCACAACCGACGCCGGCACGGCCACCTTCGTACTACTTCTGCCCGCAGGCTACCGGTCCGGCAACGATGAAGAAAACGCAAAAGCCCATCGCCGTCACGATCAGCGAGTACGCCACGAGTACCACGCGCACGGACGAGCCCAAAAAACCGTCCCGCTTCGATTTCGGACCACTTCGATCGGTCACTGAGGCAGTTGCCAGCGCCGGCGGTGCCAAGGATGGGCCAGCAGGACAACGACAACGCTTGGCGCCCTTAACGTAAAACGTGCAAGTCCCTCGTGGGTTCGGTGAAGCATACAATGACAACCAAATATGATCGATGCGCGCAAAAACGAGACGAGATCGGGTGTGCGAGACACGCTTTCTCGGTTTATACTTTTGTGTTTGTGGTGATACGACTTGTAAAACTACGATAAGTTATCGTAAGCTGTAAATGTAATCGATCGGATATTAAAAGTGATTGTGGATAAATTTGCTGCGTTTCAGTAGAATTCTTTACTTCGCCACGCAGAGTTCAGCTGATGCCTTGTATGAGCGGAAAGCTTTTCACTACGCCCAAATGTATGCAATTTGAAAAACACGCGACATTCGCGTCCTACGAATCATCCTCCAAGGATGTCATTGAGGGGTTGCATTGCGCTTGTTGAACACCTCGTAGAGCCGCATACCTCCCCAGGACATCACGCACACGTTCACCAGCACGAGCATTCCGTTGATGATGTGCTCCAGCAATTCTTGCTTTTGCGAGCTGCGATAATGCTCATCCCACTCGTTCTGGCGCGATTCCGCAGGGTTTATGCTATCATGGGTAATGTCAGCTTCCCGGAGAGTGTGTGCGATGCTTTTAGCTTTTTCCCTGGGGAAATCGTTGTATCCAACCAAAACCACCTTGAGGTTTCGAGCGGCTGCAAACAATGCGTTTGTGTCAAGCTCCTCTAAACTGTTGTATTGCAAGTCAAGCACTTGCAACGCCGGCAGCTGCACATCGGCTAAATCCAGCGAAGACAAACTGTTCTTGGATAACAATAGCCACTCGAGGGTATTTGGTAGACTGGCAAAGGACAGTTCTTCTAATTCACAAATGGAAAGGTCTAGAACGGAAAGCTTAACCATATGCAGCACCACCGACAGGTCGGCTGACTCCAGCCAGTTGTTTTTCAGGTTTAACGTTTTCAAGTTCACAAGCAGGCTTAAATTTGAGATGCTCTCAAGTCTATTGCCGCTTAAATCCAGATACTGTAACGCGTATTCGGAAGTCACATTATTAGAAACCACTACCGATTTGATGGAATTGTCAGCGAAATCCGCGTACTCCAAGTCGAGCGGAAATTCAACCGTGGTTAAGCTGCAACTAGTGATTTGAATCGCACGCGGTCGGTGCAGTGTGGCATGCAGTACCTGATCGTATGCTAGGATTTCATTGTCATCAAGAATTTTTTTTTCCATTGGATAAGCGAGCCGCACCTTGTGCACTGTGTCCGGTGCTTCTAACGTAGAATGGTTCCGTCCTGGTTTATAGAGAAAGTGCGGCACAGTGCAGGCGAAAATTTCTGAACCGGGATCACATCGGTGGTTCCAGAGCACTTTCGTGTAGTTGGCCGACACGCACGCGAGCAGCATAATGAGGCTAGTTGGGTACAAAATGGAATATTAAAAAAAACCTTTCCAAATTCAAATTAAGCTTACTACACACACTAATAATCGCTGGAACGCCATCACTGGTCCTGTAAAACGGTTCGCGATCTCTGAACGGCTCACTGGAGACTGTTTGTTCGTCGCAAAATACTTTATCCAACGCTTTGCTCCCAAACTCCCGCAGTTGCATGGCTGTCCTTATCGCTCTGACGCCATCCACACTCACTATGATAGCGCCCCTCGCGTGTAGAGTGAATTCTGATGCCTGGTTCTTCAATGGCTCTTAGCTTGGCAACGAATGCACTATCAATGAACGTGGTAGCCTTCGGCTTTCCAAATAACCCTCACAGGCATATCTTGCCAAGCATGGGCGAAAGAAAGGCGATCAAATAGCTTCACAAAGATCATTCTCTTGGTATCACAAGCTCTTCCATTCCATTGATAAAAGAAATGCTGGAAATGAGTCCAATGTCAACACAAAATTCTGCAAACGTTATCCAACGCCATTCATTCGATGCCTACGTCAGCGTGGTTCCCTCTCAAAGTCTTGGCACTTTCCATATTGCTGGCCCGCTACAAAGTGTCATGATTTCGAGCAAGAAAACAACAAGTGACGAAGAGCCAGGAAGTGACGTAAAACTCGAACCAGGATTGGCCGAGCATCGTGTGTTTCAGTCGTGCTCTTCGCTCGAGACCAGAAGCACGCTCGAAGGCAGTGATCATGGAGCTCCTTTCGAGGTAAGTATTCGAGGAGCTTCGAGACGTTTATATCATCTTCGCTTTCCGTTCTTTCCGTTGTCGGGAATGCCATTGTAGATTTTTGTTCGTGGTTTTTCTGCACTCTTGCGGAGCAACTAGCAACCGCCAGTGTCTCCCCGGATCAAATATATTTGCTTGCATTCTGCCATTGTTTGACTATGAGCCCGGAAAGGACATTCCGCTATTCAACTTGTCGGCCGACGTTACATCGATACGCTTCGTGAAACCGCTCTACAACACGCTGGAAACAGAGTACGTGATTCACATCTACGATGCCGTGCTTCACCGGCAGCTGAACTCACCTCAGGCGATCGAACTGATCGGTACCAATGTGAAGGAGCTGGAGATCAGCCCGAACCTGCAGTATGCCGATTTTTCCGACAACAACATCCAATTGGTGCACGTTTCCACGGAACATCCACCAGCTTTGCGCTATCTGAATTTAAACTTCAACAAGAACCTGCGTCCGGCAAACATCAGCAAACTCGTGAGCCTCGAGACACTGGTTCTGAGCAGATGCGGATTCGAGACACTGCCAGCGGAGGTATTCGTAAACCTGAATCGGCTGGCGCATCTTACGCTCACGGGCAACCACATCAAGCAGGTCGAGCTGAGACAACTTCCGCCGAGCCTGGTTTTGCTGCAGCTGAACAGAAACTGGATGAGGACGTTCGACTTTGCCAGCGCCCGGATGCCGCTGCTCGAGCAGCTGAACATCGAGTTCAACGATCTGAATGATTTGAACATCACCGTGCTGGTCGCGATCGCCCCGAAGCTGCGTTTTCTGGCCGTTGGTAGTAATCCGATCAAGCGGGCCACTTTGAACCTCATCCTGGATGCGCTGAACCGGCACAACATATCGTACTACAACATTGAGCTGTGGTCCGAGGAGATTTGCGATGTGGACGAACGCCGCTACCGAGGCGTGTGCATTCCAAGCTCAAGCTTTACGCTCGAGTGGAACGATTGGCTCGATCTGGGACTGTTCCTGTGCTTACTGCTGGCTTTGGTGGTTGGCATCGCGTTTGGAGTCCAGAAGCTGCTCAAGAAGCAACTTCTCCCCTGGCAGCTCGGTGCAATCTGAATCGTTGAAGCTCAATAAAAGCGCAGTAAAATAGCTCATTCGTTCGTACGCGTTGATTTTTCCATACTTTATTATGCTTAACTTACTATAATCCGCACCGTGCAGTGTTTTGTTTCGCATCCGCGTAAGTACTACACTCGCAAATACGCCCCATCAGCCAGATGATAGAGTGTTCAGAGTGCGTTTGAAGCTTATCTTGGTTTGGTTTGAGCTATGCTCACCATTTCTAGCTACTGATAACGCAAAGGCAAAGGGGAAGTTCGAGCGTCGATCACGCTGAAGGGCACTGTTAAAGGAGAAGCGATTTATTGGCACATCGCTTCCTAATAGGAATGTAATCTGGAGTATTACACATCTTCTACTGGCCGATTGGGTGCGTACATCTCGGTTTCACTTCAGCACAGATATCTACAGACCTCTCGCGCCTTGTGGGCTCTTCGGCACACAAAGCGCGCGCTTAATTTAGTCCCGAATTTTGGTTGCTTGCATGGCTTTTCGCATCCCGCAAGCCCTATCACATTGAACACCGATACGCACGCTCAGTACCGCATCTGGTGCCACACCCAGCGCACGCTCTGGACGAACGCGATCACTGCAAACACCATCAAGGATAGTAGCACGATCGCCTTCCACACCGACCGGAAGCCCATGATTGGGTAAGAGAAGCACAGGTTGTCAACGCGGTACTCGTCCGAGTCGCACCGGACGTTGTCACCACTCACATGTCCTACGATCAAGGACACGTTGTGCAGTTTCAGGCCGGCAATAATACGCTGGGCGTCCTCTTGTGGGAAGGCGTTATATTCGATCGGCAACAGCTCCAAAGCCGGGAATGCCTTGAACAACGCCGCCAGGTCGAGCTCCGTCATTTGGTTGTTCTCGAGGTCTAGCTCTCGCAGGGCGGGCAGTGACAATTCGGATAGCGTTAATTTACGCAGGTAGTTTCGTGCCAGCGACAACACGGTCAGTGTCTTGGGCAGATGGTGCAGATTGACGATGAAGAAGCTGTTATCACCCAGGTAGAGATATTGCAGATCGTACATGCGCGAGAATGTGTCTGGGTTGACGCTGTTGAGCCGATTGCGGTTGAGGTTAAGCGTCTTTAGCTGCGTTAGCCAGGTCAGGTTGCCCACATTCCTGAGGTTGTTGTGCGATAGGTCAAGGTACTGCAAAGCATACGTGCGGTTTGGTACGGTTTCGACCTCCGTGATGAAATTGTTCCTGAAATCGCCCATTGAAAGCGATTCCGGTATGACGATGCTTTTTATCTGATAGTCCACCAGCAGGACGCTGGAAGGATCACGCAATATTTTCGAGTGAAGCTGTACATCGTAGCGAGTCATCATCTCGTGCCGGGTGTAGTAGTAATGGTCGAACATCAGCCAGATGGTACGGACCGTGGACGAAATGTTCACCGTCGGCAGTCTCTCGGGATGTTTCTGGATCGCGCTTTCGTCGTACTCTAGGTTCCACATTCTACACTGCGTTGGATCGGTACCTGGTTCGCACTGGTAAACGTAACCGGAGCTGAGTTGCAGAAGGCCAACCATCAGTTGCGCCAGCCCGGCGAAGAATCTGTACAGAAACATCGAACAGACGCACGATGCAGACGTTACGATGCGTTACGCATGAGGTGAGACGATGTGTATTCACCTGAATCCGATGGGATGCATGATGACGCTTCGATACGTGGACCTGAATTGGGCGAAGATTGGGAACTCCAAGGACGAAGGCAACTGCGCTGTTTGCGCGATCAAGACTCACTGACAGTGCGATCGAGGTTTGTGCGACCTCCGCTCACTGATAACGCAACGCGGTACTGAGAACCACAGCCAAGGGCTGCGTGATAAGTGACTGGGAGTTCGGAGGAATTTAATGGCGTACGTCGAATACGATACCGAAGGGCGGATATGGTTCCTTGTGAGATAAACAGGCTTTAACACTTCCCGGATGGCCCCCGATGGATGACCGCTTACAAGACAATCGAAACGTGCCACAAGAATCCACTCCGCACGACCGGTTGCACCATACCAGCGCAGTTCGAGATGCGATGTGATTGATGATAAGCCAGATTGAGCTTTGTGACATCATGAGCTACGGAACCAGATCGACTTTACATCGCGAAACCGTCATTCACTCATCGTAAGTCATCTTGGGAATCGTTCATTCGACAGCAGGGAAATGCCGACCAAACCAACCGAGTCTAGCGTTATTTATTTGCAATAAAAATGGTCCGTTTGATCCTTACACGGGTGTCAAACCGTCGCCCTGCCAGAGCAGCACGTACTGTTGGATGCTGCGCTTGATGGTGGCCAACTCGGGCGAATCCTGCTCGCCGATCGAGTATAACTCCGAGTAAAGGAACTCATTTGGTGCCACATACGCGTAGCTGAGCGGATTCACGTACTGCGTGATCGAGACCAACCGATTCGGGTCGAGTTGTCCGTTCGTGAACAGCACGTTCGTCGAGCGAGGATCCTGTCCACCGTAGTGAAGGTTTGTCAGACGTACGCCATCGTAGATGACGGCATCGGACACCCACTCACCGAACAGTGCTCGGCACGCTGACAGGAAGAAGTGCATTGTCACGCGATCCCCAAACGGTTGCTCATCCAGATCGGTCGTTCTGAACCACCCGAACTCGGTGCATGCCTGGTACTGTGTCTGGCGCAAGCCAAGGATCGCATTCTCGACCGCACCCGGTTCCAGCACCTGGCCAGCGGCCATGTTGGTGTCGAAGTCGAACGGATTGCAAGGCAGATTGGCGTAGTACACGTTCAGCCAGTGCGCAAGGTGTTCCAGAGCCGTGTCCTGTGTCGCATTTAGCATGCTCTCACACACCGACTGGATCTTGTCCGTGTTCTGTTCGTCAAGCATCGCGTCCTGTATGGCCAGCTTCAGGTGGTAGAACAGTGTCTCCACATCGAGCAGGCTACCCGGTTCGAGTGGTTCGCAGGTGTTGAGTAGTTGCGTGACTGTCTCGTCCCGGCCAGCGTCTAGCAGGTACTGAGCCGTACGGAAAGCGACCCACAGTGTGCTGTAACAGTCATCACCTCCGAAACGTCGGATTATCTCACCGACATCACCGGCGTGCTCCTGGAAATCGAAGCTCGCCAAAACGGTTGCTCCAGCACCCCAGGCTCCATCTACGATGCTCGGGAAACGCTGACGAGCCCACGTGGCAAGAGCACCGGCGTATCCTACACCCAGCAGAATCACACGTGCATTCGAATCACGCACCACATTGTGGCGTAGGTGATCGATCCACTCCACTAGATCCATCAGCGCCTGTTCGGACTTGAGAAAGCGCAGGTTCTCCGTCGAGTAGTCCCTGCAAAGAGAGACCGTTGTTGGTCAATGAAATACCAAGCTTTTGGAAGCAACCTTTGTGTACTTACTCGACCGGAGTGCTGGTGCCGTAATACCGGTGCTCATTAGTGAAGAGCCACGCGTGATCCCGAGCGGCTATCTCATGGAACAATCCATGTTCGATGTAGTACGTAGTCAAGGGGAAATTACCACCAACAAAAATGAAGATGGGACCACCGGGCTGATAGAATTCATCGTTCGAGAAGTAACTGAACTCGAACGTGTCCCGGCTCTGCGGATTGAAGTGATCGATTTTTGTGCGAAAGCGATCGCCCGTGGTTCGTGATCCACTCGAAACGTACTCCTGCGTGATTGCTGGTTTGGCTAGGTGCCGTTGCAATCCACCTAGAAGGCGCGTACTTCTGCCCACTGGAGCACGATCATCTTCCGCGACCACAGCCAACGCGAAGAGCACCGAAATGACGGTGATTTTGAGGAACATTTTGAACGATACTGATACCCTAGGATGGGCTCAGGTGCCGTTTTAAAAGCGTGTCGGAAGAGGTGATTAGATCTGTTCGGCTTGGATTGCAGGTCATATCGTGGCTATCGTGTCGGCACACGCTGACCAATCGTCGGAAATCATCAATCAGCGAGCGGGTATCAATCAGCTGTGATATGTGCGATGGCGGTCAATTATCAATCGAAGCTGACTTTAACTGCTCTGTTCTTTCCGGAAGGGAAACGCGTCCCTCACAACTTCCTTCCGTGATTAAGTGTCGCCGCATGGGTAGAAGTTCTTTTGATTCTGTGGCACAGATAAGTGAACCGGGATTACAGCGCCTGCAAGGTATGCAATATGCATTGCACTCTCGTGTGCTTGCACTTGCTGCACATTCGGTGCACTGCGTTGCATAGGGTGATGAGCAGTTTCGTTTTGTTTTTGACTAAATAAGTCTCGAAAAATGTCTGCTTTTGTTCTTGGAGTAAAAATGTAAAAGATAATCCGACGAATTGAATCTTAAATTGCCAATGAAACAGTGGAAAATTTAAACACCAAAAAGAGCAAGACAAGCGGTTTCATAGCTTCAGTTGAATAGCTTTAGATTAGATACAAATTTTAGAAAAGCCAAACAATGTATTAAGGATAATGTAAGAAATTGGCGGTGAAATGAGAAGGAGTAAGCACAAACGGATGAGAGTGTGAACGAGAAAAGTAGTGAAAATACAAATCGTTTGCTTGCTAGGACGTTGCGTGCGATTGACGTTAAAGGGCTATATTTAGTTACATTACTTTTCACCGGCCAACGAAAGGCTACGGATCATCAGTCTCATAATGTGTTCTTCGAATAATAAATGATGCAATCCAAAAAGGACACGATATAAAACAGTTTTCCTATTGAAATGAAAAGAAAGAAATTTTAAAGATGATCTTCCACCTTTGATATTCGACGAAAACAGCAACTACAACATGCATCAACGAATGGAGAGAACACTAGAATAAGTGTTACAGTGTAATCCTATGAGAGGGCCACAATCTGCACAAGGGCAACAAGAGATCATACCTGCTGAGAGGTAACTTTTTCGCAATCGATCTGAAGTCAACATGCATTTGAACGAATTTGAAAACTCGAAACGAACTTCGAAACTTGCTATTAAACAGATAGCTCAAGAAATTTATTAACACCTTTTGGATGATGCAATCTTAACCCTTTCAAGTCTCACTGGGTTCCAGCTGCTTTGACCAAATTAAGGTTGTTGGAGAACTTCCAGTATGCTTAGCATTGTATTTGCTCACAAATATATTGATAATTATCCTCGAAATCCATCGAGGATCGTAAGAAATTTCCCTATTCTCTTCGCCCAAAGCGCGAATTGTAAGATTCTTAAAAGTCTAAATTCGGCCAGGTCGTTCTTAAATAAGTAAGAATAACAAAGATTCTAAAAAGTTTAAGCTTGTGTTCGTTTATTTGCCGCTGAATTTCGCCAGAAGGTAAACCAGGTCGTACGATGTCACTGAAATGAAGCAAATCGCATTATAAGATACTTACTGCTAATATTTAGTGAGCAATAGCCAGAAAAGTAGCGAGAAAAAGGCTCAAATGCCATTCGCTTTTCAAAACTGGCACAAATTTGCATCTAGTAATTTATTATTATCAAAAGCTCTGTCCTGAATGGCTTGATAACGTTTGATTATTGAATAAAAGTGACCATTTGTTTGGATCGTTCTGCTTTATTTCACTATTCTTCACGCAGTAATATTGCTAAAATAACATATTGACTGCAAGTACCATGGGTCTCCATTAATAGTAGCGCGTCTCCATTAATACTAAATGTTCTTCATAGTGTAAAAATTTGGTTATAAACTATAGACGACAAAGCAAATGAAAATACATAAGACACAGGAAAAATAAAATAAAATAATGTTAAGACAAATTATGAAAGCTTGACATAATTTACCTATTATTTCATAAAAAATTTTGTTGACAACGTTTTTTAGATTTGTACTACTACCGTGCTCTAGATTGAAGCTTGGCTTAATTTCGTCAAGCTCTAAAACAGCAAGTGAAATAATGCTCCGAGCTAATCTTGAGTCAAAATCTAATCAAAAGTTAAAAACTGTTGAGAATGGCTCAAATAATCATTTCACGCGCGATATTGCGAACACATTCATTTCTAAAAAACATGCTCATTAGATCTAAAAGAACATGCGATACAATGTGAAAATCTATATAAAAAATTGATTAAACGGAAAAAAAAACTTGCCGTGAACTTTTCGGGCATAACTGCGAAAATTTTTCACAAAAGTAACAGGAGAGCATACTAGCCAGGAGGTATCATTTTTAAAAAATTCAAACGCTTAAAATTGGTTAAACGCTTCATGCGCATGAAACGCTTTAAAATTTTTGAGCTGGTACCATAAAATTCTAACAGATGGCGCTAATTACGCCAAAAAGAAAATATAGTACAGCTACATGCCAATAGATGGCGCTGTACTAACCATAGACACACTTCAAATTTTAGATTGAAATATTTCAAGCTTTTAGCGCCATCTATGAGTGAGTCTTAGCAACTGTGTTGAAATTTTCTAGCGAAATGTTTCAAATGAAATTTTTATAGCACATTGTTTCCTCCTACCTTTCATGTTCTCCTGTTACTTTTGTGAAAAATTTTCTGTTTTGTCTCCATTTTAATTTCGTTGTGGAACGGATATCCTACCACTTTCGAAATTATTTATTTCTTTTTTGCGCCACCACTTTCGCTCCTCGTAAGCAACGTTTCTTATCGGTTATCAAACCATCAAAACCAGTGCTAATGTTATTTTTTTATGGTGGTTTTTGCCATTATTTTGTTTTTGCAACCTCATATAGCCACCTTACAAACGGTGTTGGTCCTACAAACGTTCAGAATTGCTCTTCGCTTTGGCCAGCAGTTTATGGCAAGGACGTTCGGGATCGAGCTGCGATCAGGATTATGTCAACTTCCCAATAAGGATTCGTTGGCAGGATCCGCGTTGTCTTGCACATAGAGTGGCATTGAGCTTCTCACTTTCGCTAAAACAGATCTGTTGCTACTTGGTGCTGTAGAATTAACTTTTGCAGAGGGTTTGCTACTATCTGAGCTGCTCAAAAGCAATTAGTTAAGTGTAAAAAAGGACGCTAGATTCTCTTGAAACGGTGGTATTCTAAAGGTCGTGAATTTACGATCTTCGTTTACGAATTACAGTACCTTAATTGTTGGATAAATGAAGTAACTCAAGCTTTCGACAGGTCTTCGATCATTAATGAGCATTCAAGGAGCTCCAAAGGACCAGGATAAGCCAGCGACCGATTGCTAAAACACACGAAAAAATTGATGCGCAGCTGAAAGATGAATTGCTCGGACTTTAAGATGAATGGAGCCAAAATAGTCAGGTCCAGTACACGCAAAGGCACGCTGGAAAACTGCTGTCCTTTGCGGTGAAGCACGCTGTTGATTTGTTTCCTGTAAATGCAGTTTGAAATGTTATTCTAAAATGCAACCACCACCGAATACTGATTTAAAAAGTGCTTTTTGAGTCTGCATCAACGTTAATATGCCTGTTTTTGGAAAGACAAATAGAGATGTAATCCAATAACTGGCACGAATTATTTGCTGCTGGCTGAAGCAGATGTTTGGGGTTCTTTACCGCTTCATGTTTTTTGAAAAATTCTTCATCGGAGTCCTTCCGTGGTACTGTTTAGGCTGCAGCTGAACATATCCGAAGTTCTTAGAAGCGCTTGGGTCAAATTGATGATCGTTGGTTTCTTCGGCTTGCTGAACTATTTTCTCATTCTATACAATGTTTTTCCTCTCGCGGGAAAGTGCTGTCGTAGTGGCGAATTTGCGGACGAATTACCGCAAGCTCCACGGTTTCGTGATTAATTTTCACTACGCTTTTCATAATACTATTCAAGAGCGGGAATGTTTTAACATGCTACGGTAGCCACTCTGTTTCGGATCTATTCTTTGATTTATTTGGTTCCACAACGTATGGTAGCACACTGACGGCGTGAAGTACTGCATTAAATTGTTTTTCCTTTCATTTTGTAGATCGAACCGTTTTAGATTCGAATGTAAACTATCGGCTACAAGGGGGCATAAAAACTCACTTGAATGAATGATTTTTGGAAAAAAAAGTGACCATTTGTACCATTACATTCATTTTCCAGGATGGTTCTGTAGTAATGTTTGTGAAATAACATTCTGACTGCAAGTACCAGGCGTCTCCATTAACAGTAGCTCGAAACATAACGCGTTTCAGAAAAAGCAATCCAAATGTTATGCTTAGCGTAAGAATTTGGTAATAAAAATATAGATTATAGATCGAACCATTTTAGATAAGTAAGTAAACTATCAGCTACAAGAGGGCATAAAATCTCACTTGAATGAATCGCTAACATAGGTCATCAAGGATTAACGTACTCAATATCGCTCCAACTGGTTGATATCATTGAATCACTGATTGATATCATTTTTTAGCGTGAAAATGAGAAAAAACTTACTCTAAAACTTTAAATAATGATAAAATTTATTTCAAAATTCCCTTGACGGTGGTTTTTCGATAAACTATAAAACTATACGTTGTTGTGAACTGATCAACTATTTTTGATTAATCAAATTAAACAAGGCAAAACAAGGTCGTTGGTCAAATTTACTCGATGCAAAAGCTCGAAAGGAAAACTGTCATCACGGGGAAGCTGAACCAAATACAGCGGTTTATTAATAATTTTTACTTTTCTTTATTCATTAGTTTTAATTTTTATTACACCAAACAGTTGAAACTTCTAATAACATGTATGGACAATGACACGCTTTGTTACAGAGATAAAATAATAAGCATAAATATCCTTTTTGTGTTCTTGTTTATGCAAAATGTAGATTTTTTTCAATTAGTGTGATTTTGTCTTATAATTTTTCTTAAGTTTCACCATGTGTGTTTTTTTTTCGTCTCCATTCTCCCCATTTTTTTTGCGGCTCTCGTAAGTATATAATTACATGAATAGTACCACCGTGTGTGTAAGATGTTCGTTTTTTTTTTGCTCCTACCAATCGTTCTCTCATTCTTTCTTGTCCTTTTCTCATATTTTTGTTTGTTTGTTTGTGAGTCTTCCTCAACGCTCTCTTTCGCTTTCTTCTAGCGCTTCCTCGTAGCCGTGTCTCTTTCGTTTCGCGCTGACTAACGCCACACTGCCGGGGTCCTTGTTGACGCTTCGCTTCTCCACTCATCCTTAAAGGACCTTCTGTTCTGAAGGACCCCGAATACCGTTGCATCTGCAGAAACGGTTCCTAGTGTGCGCCCACCGCAGCTTGTACGCCCTCGTCGGTTAGCTTTCCCGATCGAGCTTCCCGATCAGCTTTCCCGATCGCGATCGTGCGATCCTTCGAAAGTGCGCTGTCTCCGGGAAAAGCTCAGGAACCTTTCGCGCCCGTTCCTTTTAACCAGCGCCCTGCCTTTTCCCTGGTTCCGTGTCCGTCCTGTCCTCGTTTGCTCATTTCGGCGTTTTTGTTCAATTTGGGCTTATCAAACGTGCGTGCGCAGGTCTTGTTTTCTCTAAAAATCGACCCTAGTTTAGTCGCTTAAATATCTTACAGATTTTTGTATCGTTTTGTTTGTTTGTTTGTTTTTGCTTTCGTTCGCTTTCGCTAGCGTGTTGCTTGTGTTTTTTTGTGTAAATGTGTGGGTGTGTGTGTGTTTTTGTCGTTTTTTTTACATTTTTGACTTATACCTCCGACGTCCGCGGGTTTATTTAAATTTAAAGGTAATATTGTTTCGTTCTCTCTGTGTTTTTGCTCTCGCTAATTTCCACTTGCATTGTTCCTCCGTCGGACCTAGATTTAGAGCTTTTTTTTGCTTTCGTTCCCCTATTTACTCTTTCTTCCGGTTTCGCGGGGGCTTCTTCGTATGCTTTAGCTTTTTAGTTTTGTTTTGTTTTATTCATTCGTTCCTTTTGGCTTGTTTTTTTTTAGTCGTCTTAAATTTTACGCGTAATTTAGATAGCAATTTCGAGACTTTCTCGCTCTCAAAAAACCCTTACAAACTTTTGTCCGTTTTGCCGTGAATGTGATTTTGCGTGCTTGCGTCGTGGCTGTCCCTTTTTTTACATACACACACGCACGCGCACGTACGCTCGTCCCCGTCGTGCATTCGAGCGCTTTGGGGGCGTTTTGCCGAAATTTTTCCCTCCCACCGGACCCAGTTTTCCTTTTTCGACCAGCTGTTTGGACATCATTCCGTCTCCGTCTTCGTCCGGGACGATTTGTTTTTCATTTTTTGTTTGGTTTTTGATCTGCCATTTCAAAGCTTTCTGCCTGTCTGCCTGCCTGCCTGCCTGCCTAACATATGCTCTTCTGTCGTCCTTTTGATCCACTTTTCTCGTTTGCTCCCCATTTCTTGCTTTCACCCAACGGTCGGTTGCATTGCGGCGGCGTGCCAGCAATTTGCCTGCGTTGTTTAGCTTGATTTTTCTTTTGGCTGTTTTGGCTTTGATTTACCATAGAATAAGATTGACTTAATTTACGACTAATGAAAACCGGAAATGAAGCGAAACACGACGCTCAGGCTCGTTCTCCCTTAGAAAACTCAGCGTGATTCTTTTCGTCTTTCTTTTTTTTTTTTATGCTGGCTTGTTTGGTTTGTTTTTGCTTTTGTCGTCGCAATTTCTGCTCCATGCTCCGGACGCGGGGGTGAATGCAACTAAAACGCGATCCATTTATTTGTTTTGTACGAGCCACTTGCGTCATCCTTTCGGTCGGCCTGCACCGAAGCAGACTGACCATTCGCACTCGCGCTCCAAACCGAGCCCTTCGCCGGCTGGGAAACGATCCAGTAGGAAGCGATCGAAACGATACGCGAAAGTGACGATTTTCATACGTTTGGTTTCTTTTTGTGTTTGTCGTATCAAAAAATGCCTAAAGTTATCGGTAAATACATGATTTGTTTATCGCCGTCTCGCTGTTTCGCTTTCCCAGCCCACTTAGAGGCGCGATCGGATGCGTGCTTGGTTCGATCGATCGGTGCCTTTGATCGGTTACCATGGCTACCATTCGTCGTACAAAACCTCGACGCTTCCATCATTGGGGTTGGTGTGTCTGCTTATGTACAGTTCCTCGGTTTTCCGTAGTTTTTGTCGCGCAGGTCTCATCCTTTTTTATTCTTTCTGACAGGGGTTTGTCGAAAATGGCCGCCCATGCCTACTTGTGCGGGTAGCCCTCTTAATTTGTGCGCGTTTTAGTTTCCCTTTTTCTGTTTTTTGTTTATTTTTTGGTTATGCCAAAATGGCCCCTCCGGAGGAGGCCGGTGAGATAGCTGCTTACGTTATCATGATTTTTTCACCCTTTTTGTTTTGGATTTCCTTTTTGCCATTACCTAACGTGTTTCGCTTACGCGGTTAAGCGGTTAAATTTTGAGTATGCCTAGTTACGTCGTAGCCTTAAATACACCGAGTAGCACACAAATCCTCCGAAGAACGCTTCCTGTCGGTGTGGAATCGCGCGTGTTGGATGCCCGTTGGTTCGCTTTTCCTAAACTTTTTCCCCGGAATAACTACCTTGTTTTTGTCGGGATTTCTTCATTTTTTTTTTGTTCGTTTTTCGTAGATCCAAAACATCGCTTGAGTCCGGCTCGATCGCGCGATCGGCCGAGAAATGAGAATGAAAACATACAACAACAAAAAAGAAAAAACAACCAAAAATGAAAACACCAACCCAGGAGTGAGCGTCCGTTTCGCTAAAGCCTTCTAAAAGTGCATATTTACGGTCTAAATGTGTCCCACTTTTTCCTGGGGGCTTCGTTTTCGTGCCGCCTGGCTATTTCTGTCGCCGGTCTGACCGGGCGGATGATCTGGTCTGGTGGTCTGGTTGAGTTCGGTTTTTGTTTTCGTTCGCCTGCTCGCCTGTTCGCCTGTTATTTTACATCCAAAAATTTCCAAAAACATAACCGCTACGTCCGCGGGCGCGCTCGCTCTTTTCCCAGGTTGATGATGTCCTGCTTGCGCCTGCCGGTGTCCCTGCTGAAGGCTCGCCGCTCGTGAGGGGTTTTTTTTATTCTTTTTCCATTCGCCTCCGGGTCGTGTCCGTGTTCCAAAGTGTTCCGTGACCGAGAGAAAACAAAAACCGAGGTGTTCGCAACTCCTCGCTTTCATTCGCTTTTCCTAACACTAAATCGTCCTGCGCTCCCAGGAATATCCAGAATTCTTCTTCATCATTCCGATCGTCTGTCATCGAGAGGATACACAGTTCGTCCGAAAGAGTTCGCCTAGCGATCCCAAAAGTGTTCAGTGTGTGTGTGTGTGTGTGTGTGTGTGTGTCGTCTCGTTACGCTATGATTGCGCTATACTGTTATCCTGTCTATTGCTCGTTTGCGTTGCGTAGGACAAACGCCGCGAAATGGTGCCTGGAGCTCTCGATCGCCTCTAGGGTGTGAAGGTCCTGGTCGAGATCCTTGATCCTTGCACCATTTGCCCGGCGTTCACATGAGGTGGAGGTGCACAAAACTAACCGTTCGCATTTGCTGTGGCGCACTCGATGGTGTTCGTGCTGCTCCTTGCTGTGTTGCTGCGGTGGCGTCTGAGTGGTGGCTCTATTTTCAACCCGTCTATTTTCTTAAATATTGCAGTGGTGTGGGACTCGTCTGCTCTACGAGCCCAAAACTTGGGGTGGCTCGCATTTCGGTGTGCATCGGTGTGTGAGTTTGAGTGCTTGTGTGTTTGTGTGCTTGTGTGTGTGTGTGTGTGTGAAGTTCTTGCTTGTAGAATATACCCCGAGAGCATTCCGAGCGCACTTGTTGCATGTTGTTCTGCCCACTGGTTGGGCCTCGAGGCTACCTGCATCGCCTGCCATGATCTGTGGTGAAGGTTTAACTAAAACCGAGAGTCTTCGCCGGTCGAAGGATACGCACTGGGTGCGAAGGGGCCTCGGTTCCGGATGGCTTGGGACGGGGCACGAGCGCGAAGATCCTACACGATCGTGGCAGGATCTGCCCGGCCAAAGGAAGCCCGCGTCAAAGATGGTGCGATTCGCGAAACTTCTGCCACCGGAACCAACGCACCCAACGCTTTTGGGACCCTCCAAACACCGAGCGTTGAGACTCTCGCTTGTAACTTGAACTCATTTGCCCACCCGAGCCCCGGGTTGGGCTGAAAACTGAGGGAAAACCTGAACCTTTCCAGTGTTGAGATTTTGTTGCGCCGCGCACGTGCGCGTGGCCGCGTGGAACGGAAAGTTGAGAAACGTGGAATTTCGCACTGAAGCGTGTCATTATTACCAAGTTTTTTTTTTCTTTGTTTGTTTGTTCATTTTATTTTGCGTTGTTCGTGTTGGTTTCATCTCGTGATTAGATCCTGGATGCATCTGTGTGTGTGTGTGTGTGTGCTTGTGCGTGTGTGTTGGCATTAGTAGTGGCTGCCGGGATCCTTCCAGCTCGAGGGAAGCCCGCCAGCTGCCGTAGTAGTGGGTTACATTCAGCTTACTGCTAATTTCACGGAGTGTGTTTTGCAATCGAAAAGTTTTGGCACAAATGTTTCGTTTCTTCTGCTGTGGAATTGTTTGTTTGCTTGTTCTCTTTTTTTTTGGTTGTTTCATATTTGTTGCTTCCTTTCGCATTCTGGCCAGATGCTTTCGGGAGGTTTTCCCTCGCTTTTCCCCTATCGGCACCATTGTGGTGAAAGTGTGTCTGTGTGTGTGTGTGTGTCTGTGCTTTTAGCCTTTTCGACGAACAATCTTTGGGCTGCTCGATCTGCTTGTTCGAAAGCTTTTCCCTGCTGGTTTGAGGGAGGCTACTTCGGCTACTTCTTTGTGTATGTGTGTGCGTGTGTTAGGGTGTGTGTGTGTGTGCCTATAGCTGCTGCTTTCCCTGCTGTCGCGCTCGCTAGCAGTAGTTCTTGCATCTCGCCGTTGCTCCGTTCGCTTGCTTCTTGGTTGCTTGTGAAATATCCTTAGGTACCTTTATCCTATTTCAACGTAAAAATACATCTTTGCTTCGCCGGCCGTAAGCTGCCGCTGGCCGGAAAAAAAAACACTCGCCTGGGCGGGCGTTTTCCAGCCCTGCGACTGCATCCGGCGACTGGAAGCGTCTGGCTCCCGAGCCCGACTTGGGTCCGCGGTCTCGGTCTATTGTGATTGTGGCAATGCTGCTTACCGAGTGGAAACGAACAACTGAAATATCCGCATAAATCGAACGCAAGGATCCGAGAAATAAACGGTGTGTTTAATGTATGTACATCTAACTCCACACGCGTTCAGTTCTGCCTGTGGGGCTTCTGCTGTGGGGGTGTGAACCGATCATGTTTGATATCTTACAGATTTGGGTTTTGTTTTCTATTTTATTTTTCTCGCTTTGCTGCTCCTGCTGCGGGCTGGCCCACAGCGGAAGGTTTGTTTATTACTATTGTTTAACTCGTGGTTGATTTTTTGTCTGGTTAGTCTGGCCGTCTGAACGTTGGGGGTTGGCGAGTTTTCCTCGCACTGCTGCCTGTTTGCTTGCTTGTTTGGTGGTGGTACTATTGGTTATGGTTGTGGTTGTGCTTTGTTCGTGTGATCGTGTGCCGGTGTGCGGTTGCGTGTGTGTGTGTGGGTGTGTTTGTGTCGGTGTTCATCGTTCGTTTCCATTGCGTGCGTTGTTGAACTCGTTTGGAGTTGGAGAGTAGTAAATGAGATTAAACAAGGAAACTATCGAGAAACGCGCACCAAACGCGCCATGTTGGTCTATTGTGGGTGTTACAACGTAAAGGTTGTGTTGCTGTGTGTTTGTGGGATTCATCATCGGAACCGGTGCAAAGCACACACACGTGGCCTTCCGTCGGCCGTGATCCTTGATCCTGCCTGCTTCTGCCTGCTTCTGCCTGCCCGTCCGCCCGTCGGGGGGCGATCTCACAAAACATTCGACGAATGGCAACTGAAATGTGTTGGCTACAGATCGCGAAAACTTAACTCAGAGCAAATCCTCCCAAGAAGTACCGAAATATATCTGCTGTCGTTCCCGCTGCCCTCGTGCCGATGCGTGTTTCATGTATGTGCCGGTCATTTGAATCTCGTTTGTTTTTTTTTGTTCCTCTTGCTTCCGTCTGCATGCTCGCGATTTTGCGTCGGGATAAGACAGTTTCGTTCGTTCGATCGCAACAGCATCCTGCACCAGCGTGCAAAGGGCCTAGGTGCTAGGCCTGGTGCCCTGCACGTTCTGCCAATTTTGTGGTGTCCAATCTGAGCGAAAATTGTGCCAAAAGTTTTACGTTGTTCCACTTGGTTTGTTTCATGTATGCTTAGTATGCATTTTGGGTTTTGCCTTTGTTCGCTGGTTCGGTTTGGTGACATTTGCGAAAGGTCTCGAGGCGAAACTCAAAAAACTGATCAAGAAAATGAGTAGTAGTTATAATTGGTTTTTTTTTTGTTTTCGTTTTTCATTCGGTTTCGCTTCGGTGCTGGTATTGGAATGATAACTGCGTGTGCTTTCTCGGAGGGCGTGTGAGCAGTGGCCCTGGGGTTGGTAACTTTTCACGCCACAGCGCGTCACCAGTGCCACCGCCCTATGCCCTATTGGGCCAGCTGCTGGTTCCGCTGGTGGTGCAGGAACCGTGCGGCCCGCTGCACAAGTACATATTTCCCAATTGAAAATTATGGATATTCCAGATTCGGTTCGTTGATGGTAATATCATTCAAGTTACTGCTGATGATCTTCGTATGTACTTCCTTTCTGCTGTGTTAATGTTAGTTTAATTCATTTTGCATTTTGCTTAGTTTTCACTTGGTAGAAATTACTGCGTATCTTAGCTCTTGCATGCTGTTTGTTTGGTTTTTTTTTCTTGTTTGAGAAATAATGTTTGAATACTTCTGATTATTTCGATACTATTTACTGTGAGTTTGTGTTTATTTAATTTTCGTCATTCATTATGTTTTTTTTGTTGCTTGTTGCTGCATTTAAATAGAGAATAAATACAATATGCTTGTGGTGTGTTTGTGTGATTAAAATTAGATTACAAAAAATAAGTTATACCCCCTCACACCGACCGCAGACCGAGAACGGCGCACGCTCCGGACACTGCATGGTGGATCGGTTGAGTTTATATGTGAGTGCTGCAAGTAGTAGGAATCATCAATTACCATCAGTCCTTTATCGGTTCAAAATCTCTTCGAATCATCGACCCTCTGCCCTCGGTCCCATCCGCATCCAGCGGTGCCCGCGAGTCAACCCGCGACAAATGACGCTCCGGAGTTCGGAGTGCACGAGTTGTTGCTTGAAAAAAAATAATCAAATGTCAATCCAACGGTCATGAACATCATTTTTTGAGCGATTTTTTGGTATCGATCAGGCCAAAACTAGCTTCCGGACGCAAATTTCCACCCAATCACCCCGCGCATGGCGCGTGGTGGCTGAAGATATTCATTTTAGGCAATTTAATGATGCTCCCTCGAGGCATCGCTATCGGCTGGCGGAAGGAACCTGCGATGACAACCCCAACCGGTCGATCCCGGGGGGCTCGCCTGCGTCACTTCAAACGGTCCAATACAATCACTTAAATCTACTAGAAAATAGTTGTGATCCACCAGTCAGTCCTCGGCGGTCGCCTCGAAGCTCACTGGATCGGTTGATGAGGGGGGCTTATGCATTTTGTTTTCTCTTGTTCATCATCGTCGACATCTTCTCGGTGCGGTATTAGGTTTATCTGTTTATAGTTAAATTGTGATTTCCTTCCATGCTTCGTTAGTTATGTAGTTGGCTGCTATCTGCTGTTTTTTTTTGCTTTGAGTGCTCTCATTATATATTTCTTAGCGTACTGGGTAAAACCATACGGATACCGCAAAATTAAAAGGTCAACCGCTGTTTGTCTGCAGTCTTTCGACGTCCTGCCATTCCTCCCTCTGCCGTTGGATGCGTTCTGCTGGTGCCATGTCCTACAAACTCGGCCTATATTATCTCGGCCCGTCAGCATCGGATGGCACGATTGACGTTTGCAAACGTCGCGCAGATCCTCGATCAGACAATCACACCGTTCTGCCATGCGTAGTTCAAATGATCATTAAACTGAAGCCACGAGATCGCCTTCACTCGTGTGGCGATAAATGATGGCGAAAGCTATTTGGCTGAATGCTTCAGTAAGTGCATTTCGGTTGTGCACTGCTAGGAAAACTCACCCATGGATGAGTATTGGGCAAAACTGAGATGTTCAGATTAATACGCGTCGATCGCTGATGCTGTATCGTTAGGCAGAACAAAGGAAATCATCAATTTTATCAAACTGAATATCTGATCAGGTTATCAGTTGTTATGTAGCTACTGGTAGGAGTTGTAGAAACATAGACCAATACGCAAAAGGAATACTTTGAGCTCTGGACATCATCGTTACATCGTGTTTAATAAATATGCACTCCATGTAATTTCGTGAATTGCGCCTTCTTTCTTCCTTTATCTCACGCTCCCTCATTTTCTTTGTTCCACTCTCACTTGCATCCTCTCTTTAGATGTCTTCAAATTGTTCAACGTGAAAACATTTGTGACATATTAAATAAGCAGCATGGACTATAGGAGATTTGTTGCTTACTTTCCATCTGATCGTTCATGTCTCCCTCAGCAGAACAATATTGTTTAGTTCTGGACACCCTTCGTTTTAGTGATAAGTTTTTGGAAATTTTTTTCTTCTAGGTTGAATACCTCTGCTTAATTGGTTTGAGTTCTGTTACTTGTTTATTAGTAATTCATTTGCTTCTTCGATTTAAATGGTTGCTTAATGTTAAAGTAGATGTGTGAGCTTGTATTGTGTTAGTGTTTTTTTTTTCGGTTTGTTTTCTTTGCAAGCCGAAAACAACGAATTCCAGTGTACGTTATAATAAACCCAAAACGCTTGCTGCTAGATCGAAGGCTGCCCGGAATCTGCCGGTGACCTACCATTTTCGCAATCTCGCGGTGTAATGTGAAAATAAACGCGAAAGATCATTCCCGAAACTGAACCTAGCCAAACCAAGCGGTTAATTTGGTAGGTTTCTTCTCGTTGCGAGAACTTCTTCTTCTTAATACAATTCGTTACATGTTTTATGTAAATAGGATCCTTTTTCCGGTTTCACTTTGTCATAGAGTATGCCATCTCGGTTGATGCGTTAGATGTGTTTAATGCTCAATGTTACTTTTCTCTTGTTACTACGTACTAGTGTAAGTGTGTGTTTTTTTTTTGTTTTAATTTTCCCATATAGGATGAGTACTGGATTTCTATACTTCGGTTCCACAAAACGCAGTTTCTGTAGTTGTAGTACCGTGGAATTCATTACACTTCTGCATCCAGTGCTCATTGCTCTCCGCGAAATCGTTACATCGACGACAAACATTGCCATATGCTGTGTAGTGTTTAGTTGTTTTTCTTCTGGATAGTTATCTCCATCATGGTAATGCTATTACCGATACTAGTATACTTTTTTTGTTATTTTTCTCGTCTTCTTTTTTTCTATTCGGCTTTTTCAGCTCGTAACAGTGTAGTTTTATGATTTGCTTAGCAGTTTTGCTTCTTTATACTTTCATGTTCTGAATTATATATTAGTAAACTTAAATTTAGTCCCTCTCCGCTACCTTGCCGTTTTCTCCTAGCCTCGCAATTAATGCGTTTTAGTTTTTTCTACTTACTCATACACGAAAAGTGGCATTACATACCTGTCCCTTCCTGTTATTTCTAAACATGATTTTGAGCTTTCCAATGACTGTTATCTTTTGTCGATTGTGGTTGTGTTTGTTGGGTGGATCGAAACAAAAATGTCCAGTAGTTCTATTGCATCTGTTATCTGGCTTGCTGTTGCTACTGCCACTGTTGTGCTGTGACAGTATACTCTGTATTGTTGTGGGTTTTGTATTGTATCATTTTTTTCTCATATGATAGAAAAATTGAACTGAAAAAAACTACACCGGATCGCGCCCGAGTAGCCGAGCACTTTGGTGGGGCGAGAAGTCTATTAAAGGGCCCGTTTATTCTTCCTACTTCTTTCCGCTTCGTCGTTTTCATCGTTTACTCCATCGTATTCTTTTTTTTGCTCATTTTTTACTCTCTTTTTTCGTATATAAAACTTATTAATTATTTATCTTTTTCCTTTTGTAAAAATCAACATTATTACTTTATTATTCTTTTTGAAGGCACTTTAGATCGGACGTGGTGGCCCAAGTGTTACCTTTTTGTGTTGTTTTTGAATGCCGGTTTAAATGTGTAGAATTGCTGTTGTTTCACGTCTGTCAAGACGTGGGCGCGCTTGCAATTTTATGTTGGCCTCGTGTTGTTCAAGTTTTTGTTGTTGCGAGTGACTGTGTGTTTGTTGAAGTTTGGTTGTCGAGTATAGTATGTTGGGTTTTTTGTTTCGGTCTTGCCATGATTTTTGTAATGCCAAATTGTTCCAGACCAGATGGTGGTAAAGTGTTAGCGCGCGCAAGTTTTGGTAGATGTTTGCAGCCATAACGTACCGTCGTTAGTATCGCCAAAAGATGTTTTATTTACGCCAGAAGGATGTAATTTTCTGTTTGACGTTTGCTTTGCCATTGTTCTTAAAAAGGTTGTCTTTGGTTTCGGTCCAGATCGTTCGCGAGCTCGCGAGATCACGGCGCGAACCGATCGGTCACCGAAAGGCATGCGATGGCGTCAGCAGACTGCAAAAAACAAACTAAAAAATCTAAATGTTCCGTTTTTATTTCGTTTTGGTTGCCTTCATTTGCTATTGTAAGAACGGTTTTGGATTATGTCAGAGATTAAAAAACGTGGCTATTTCAGTTTTGAGAATGCTCGGCTACTCGCCCGACGATCACAACTTAATCCCAATTGTACGTGCCTTTGCTCCGTATGGTGTGAGTGTTTCGATATGGTATTGATAATGATGTTTTCATATTGAAAATACGCGTCCAAAACGATTATGAATTGCTCGTGAGCTGGCATCACACTGCACCTTGCAGATGGTAACAGATTTCCGAGCCCCTAGCCTCAATTAGAGTCGAATCGTCCTTTCGGAATGAGATGCGTTTTTGTGTACGTCTTGAAGTTGGAAGTTTTGCTCGCAAAAAATCTCCAATGTTTTAGATGCGATATTTCTCAAATTTAAATTTTTTTTGCTTGACGCTGCGGATCGTGCAATGTCTATTTAGAACTGGCCTTTGCCTTGCTGGAGCATGGTGTGTCGGATAATCCGCAGTGCAGTGTGATGCAATTTCGATGCTGAAGATTCACATCTGGTTACCAATATACAAGTATCGTTGTATTGGAGAACCTGAACCACATTGATGGCCAAACTAGAAACATCCGAATGTAGATCCGAAAACTAATTGACGATGCATCGCTTCCAGAAGCACCTGCTCTCTTGCAAAGACGGTGGAAAACCATCTCAGCTTATTTTGTCACAAATTTGTAAATTTTCTGCCCCATCCGCCTTCACGGGCTTCCTACCACTGGGTTTGTCCCGTTTCAGCAAACAGCCATCGAATCAGGAACGGTTTCTGAAGATTCACAATCATTTACTTGCGGACTGTTACAGTTTTCTAATATGATTTATTTCGTGTTCTACGGTTTCAAATTAAATGCTTCGATCGTACTAACTTCTCGTTAACAAAGGATTGTTACTAACTAAGCACAAACGTGGCACCTCCTGTCACCAGGAAATCCTGCGAACCCGAAAATGCCACTGTGTATTGCTATGTGTGTGTGTGCTTTGATGTACTTGCGAATGTGGTGAAGTATCCTGTAAATCATAAATCTCAAATATTATTTCTCTTGTTGAGGGGTCACCAACAGCTAAGAATTCAGGGGCGCCCCCCTTTCGATGGGTGGTACTCTCCTCCGTAGGTGACCGCGACTGCCTGTGTGTTGTAGTTCCTGTGGTGGGTACATGCAATAACTAACCGAAAACCTGTTTCTCCGAACGAAGGACTACAAAAAGAAAAGTATACCAATTGTCTGTACTGCCGCCAACCTTCGTCGCCCGGACTTTCTACAAGGCGACGAAGGCCGTAGGCTCTGCTTCCAGAAATAGAAATCCAATGCTTTCGCAAAGGTAAACA
The DNA here is from genome assembly GCF_943737925.1 of Anopheles nili. Classification (NCBI taxonomy): domain Eukaryota; kingdom Metazoa; phylum Arthropoda; class Insecta; order Diptera; family Culicidae; genus Anopheles; species Anopheles nili. Next base: position 21,447,648 of record NC_071291.1, read on the forward strand.
AATGGCCAGTTTTTCCTAATAACGCCTTGAATTTAATTATTTGCTCTGGTTTTGGTTTGGTTGTAGATTTGTTCAGCTCATAAATCGATCTCGCTTTGCCTTTTTGGTGCTGCTTGTTGCTCACTAACGTGTTGGCCTAAAGTTTCATATATTTTAGAAATAACCGCTACCATGATTTTACTTTTAAATTTTACTTCTTGGTTTGGTAATGTGTTTTTTTTTCTTTTCCGTTAATAACTAGCATTTGATTTATCTTATTTTGGGATTCACTTTTCTGTTTTAAGGAATTAAATTACAATGGTTTAGTTTTGTTTCTTATACGTGTTGGTTTTTTGAATAGTCATGTGAATTTTTCTCTATTTCCCCTTTTTCATAGTGCTTCACGTAAATGCTGATTTTGACACTATTTTCTCCGTTCGATCAGCCATTCTCTTTATCGCTGTTTCCGCATTTCCTTCACTATTCCTGCAGACTTTTCCATGCTTATGATTCGCGATTGCACCTGTTCAATCTTTGTTGCAGATTTCTCACACCATTTATGCTATATTTGTGAGTGTTTTTGCAAGCATGAGTGTTTTTCTTACACTTCAGATAACTTTACATTATACTACATCCCTCGATTATAATGAATAAACTAAAAAAATATTTTTCCATTGCCGCTTGTTTGCTAGACCATTGATTTTTTTTATTTTATTCGGGCGTGTTAGCTTGCATAGCTTGCTTGATTTCAGATGAGGAATAATTTTAAAATTTGAGAAACATTCTGCTCTGTTGGAACGCCCTCAAAACTGAATATTCGCTCTGTTTTCCCAGATTTAGTTTGGATAACACTAAAAAAACACTTTCCAGATGTGATTCTAGCGTATGGGCGCGTCTGAGATCGTCGTCATTTGATTTCTTTATCGTTTTCTCTCCATTAAAAGTTGATATTGTTCACCGTACCATTTTGATCCGTGTGAGTGTGATTGATGGCTATGCTTCGGACGTTCTCTGATGGATTTTGCGGTTTACAAAGTTGACTCCTTGTACTCGCAATACCGCTGGTGGCGCTTCCGTAAGCTTCCTAATAATTTCCCATTTTACTTAACATGAATTGATAGCTCTCATATGATGTTTACATCTCGCGCTGAAATTGATATCGCCGGAAAGAGAGCAAGGCATGTTTCCTGAACTAACTAGCTCGAGTTGTTGTTGTTTTACAGTCCATTGAAGCGATAAATATTTAGATATGATGCCTATTTCAAAAAACTTGATGATTTCTCTCCTTTGAAGATGCTTCCTTTCGTTTCGGACTTTCGGCTGACTGTTAGTAAAATTTTTACTTTCAATTTGGGCAAAACTCTTAGAAATAAATGGAGAACAAGTGTTTTTCACCGACTTCTGCCAAATATTTGTTTGCCAGCATGAAATTAAAAATTCCAGATCACTAACAAAATTGCTAACATTTTTCTGAAGCACGGATTGTACACTCAATTTGGATTGCATAGATGATACGTTTTCCTTCTAATTAATAGCAGTTTGTGATGTTTAGATTTGCGTTACTGTTTCTACTAGTAAGCAGAAACGCTTCGTTACGACGTCCTCTAAAAGAGTGAGCTCCGATACTAGTTCGTAATGCGATGAATATTTTGTTTCAGCATGACGTATTGCCATTTATTGTTTCGTAGTTTATATTAATAAACCAATTTCTAGAACTGCACAAATAGTGCCGTTGAGTAGTCAAAATATGAATCCTATTCACGTTTAAGACCTGAATTTGTTTCCATTGCTGCTTCCCTTAATATAGAATCTACTGTCGACCGCTTGTTTCGTATTTTATTGAGTTTCTGCTTCTAATCGCATATTTCACATTGTTAATTTTTCTTTGTTTCATTTTTGTATATAAGAAAATATAAGTTAAGGCAGATTTTGGTAAAATTACACACAATGTCTTAATACGCTTATTTTTCGCTTGATTTGCTCTTTTTTCATCCATACAGTGTCCAAAGATCTATTAAACGTAATTCATCGTGTATGATTCATTTCCTTTACACACAGTTCATGCACATTCCATTCGTTACATTTGGATTTTGGCCACTATCGCCATTTTCTGATGCTTGTTTTAAAATTGTTTCTTAATTACACTTCTTAAGATTTGTTTCACTTTTTTGTTTTAATTTTTTAAAGATAAGGCGCGAAGGTGCTTCAAATAAGCTTGTACTTTTTTCGTGATATTTTTATATCTTTAGACCGGAAATCCCAAAAACATTGCCGAGAACAAATTTTCTTATTACCTTTTGTCTTGCTGTTGATTTGATTCCTATAACTTCTTCCATGGTTTCTTCTGCTTTCTATTGTTATCATTGTTTGCTGCATTTAATTTTTCCTCACATTGACCTAGAATACTCCTAAACAAGAGACCGGAAAATTTGAAACGAAAGTTCAACCTCTTCTGTTTCCACGCTTTGGTCCATGGCACGTACCAGATAATGCAAATGGTGAATGCTGCAGAGGCTTCCATTGCATTGAGAAGTGTTATTAGGATCTTATACGGAATTTGCGCCGAAGTCCAGTTCATCGAAACCATTATCCAATAGATAATGTTATGTTTTAAGCCTTTTCGAAAGCTTTAGCCAATAGAAGGCGAATATTTTAAAGTTGATATTTGATTTATTACTTTACAGCAATTATCCGAATGCCTGGATGAATTCGTGAAGACACTCTGATCATTCACAGAGTTTTGGCTTATTTGTCAGCAAAGTCTAGATAATGGAAACCTCTGGCATAACATCGATTGGTAGCGCGTGTTATTGGTATTGTGCTGGCTATCGTTTCATACAATTTGGATTTTAAATTTTGTCTGAGCAAATCAACAATAATCAATGCTTTCCCTTTCCATTTTTCATAATTTTTGACGTTTTCTGAATTTTGAATTTGATTTTGAACCGCGTTTAGCTTATTTTATCGAGTTTGTTTTTGATGTTGTCACTTAAGGTAAGCTTTGATTGTGTTTTTCTCTTGTAAGCACCTTACCTCAGACTTGGTTTACGATTTGTAGCTCGCTAGCTATTGTTGCGAATGTTACCAGTTGATTTTACGCTGTTATGAACTGATTTAGATGTTTTTATCCTTCTTTGCTTGCTTCTTACCATTGCTGTCGAATGTGTGTATTTGTGTGTAACTAACAAAAATCTATCTAACCACAAAGTAAGCTTTTCTCCGACAAACTTAAAGTAGACAACACTTTACAGTGACTCCATTTTTCATGCTAGGAGCCACCTGGTCCAGTGTTTTTTTAAATGCCCGGTAAAGGTTTATACATTTATATTTATTTATTTGATATAATGGTATCCAAAATATGGCCAAAACGGTAGCGATTTTGTCGTTCGCTTTTCTGTTGTTGCTTCGTTACTTCGGTTTGTGAATGTGGTTACAAATTATTCCATACGTAACGGTGGCTTCGGTTCTCAGCTGTACTTAAACCGGCTCCACAGATACAAAGTAATATCAAATCAAACAACTCATTTGAATAATTACAATTTTCGCTAGAGTTGCTCAATTGCTGTTGTTTCTTTCTGCATCTGCATATGCATATGCATGCACTTATTACGATTATCCAATATTCTTGCGGTTTCCTATGGATAGACTCATGTTCTTCTCTGATGGTCCATGCTGTTCAATGTAATCCGTGAAATAATAATGTACCAATTTTCTTTGAAACGCGCTACAAGCAATTTCTGGAGGCGAATTGAAGACTTTTCTTGCTACCATGAGCATTTTCCATAGGTTAACTTTTGCAGCACGCTTTTATTTGTGTATTACTTTCGTTTTGCGTACAATTTACATATCGCTTTTCTACTATCCAATTGAAGATCGTTTGCTATTGACATAACATTGAAAGTAATTATTCCTGTGATGAGAAACTGCTATATTTTCTATCAATCAGAAGGGATCCACGATTCTGTTCGTCAATTGTTGCTTAAAGCAAAGCAGGTAAAGAATTTTGTACAAATTAAACATCGCCAGTTTTGATAATATGGCCAATAATGGGTTCCTTTTTTGGTCGCTTTAGCTTCGCTAAATAAACCAGCTGAGGGTTTAAGCAGAGCCAATCATTCATCAACTAACCTTAACATGAATATCAATCAACTTAAATGTTTTAAAAGTTCTTTTTCGGTTTGAAATAGCATTTATTTTCTGATGTAGCTAATTGATTTTATATCTTATTAATTTTTGACTGACTTTCTCATTTGTAATAGACAATGCAACCGGCTGTATATATGCCAAACAGATTCGATGATATCCAGAATCTTTATGTGGTTTCGAAAGAAGCCAAAACATATACTGGTAGTGTGGCGTGCTGCAGAAGGAAATGCTTAAAGTATGTTGAATTTCTGAAGTCCTACGAACGCATATTTAGCTGAATATAAACTTCCGTAAACTACTCAGCCTTCGAAAGGGTTTCCAATCTTAATATAATGATTTTGTGTGTTTTTTTTCTGGCTTTTATCAAACACGACCATAAATGTACTTCAAACAGTTCCAACATTTGTCGCTCGAAAACCGACCAATCGGTTATAGATGTTATCATGTTAGTATGATCCTAATCGTTATTAAAATAGTTCCGTACAATTTCTTAATAGTTTCTTCGTTTTTGGGCATTTTTGTGGTACACTGTTGGTGTGCCGTTTTGAGTAGTTTACTTCTCACGTGCTAAATTGCTCGCCAGCATCATCGTACTCGCTTAAAAATATATCTTAATATGAGGTAGATTTTAGATTCCACAAAATGTCAGATGAAAACTATTTAAACGGTCTAAAACGTATAGCAATGGTGCAACGTGATCAAAAGAATAAACTCAAACGCTCAAAACACTCCTTGCTTCCTGATCTCCTACCTTTTTATCGGAGCGTTATACTCTAACTGAACCCAAGCCTTCGGGCTTAGGTCCCTTATCTCGCGATCGAAAGAGCTTTTCATGTGTTTATATTAGTAATCATCTTTCCGTTGCGGTTCGAATAGCAACACTGCTAAGTTTAGCGAAATGTCCATCCCACCCAAATACTCTCATCGCCTCCGTTCGAAAATGCCTCTTATTTGCTCTGGTGGTTTGCTCGCATTGGTGTTTCGCGTGCGCTCTGTTCGCATTTTGGCTAGCTGTTATTTCATTTTCGATACGAGATGATTATGAGAAGCTATATGCGACGGCAATCAGCGTGCTACATTCCGCAATCGTTTAACATTGCGAAAGGAAGCATTCTTTGCGTCTGCTCAATCCTTGTCGGTTACTCTCCGACAGCACGCTTCGTTTGCTGGGTTTGATTAAGCTTTAACGATGAACTTGCACGGCTTTATTGCTGTTTTCCCGCGTGCTACATGTTCGGCATTGAAAACGATTGTTTTGCTTTCCATCATTCAGATGCTGTGTTCACATTCTGCCGGCCAGTCAGCCCTTCAGCCGGGGTGACATGCTGTTCTTGAGCTGACGTGGCCGCCCTAAAGATAGTATTATCTTAAGCTGTACCTTTCTTGGCGCGATTCGCACGGCGAGCTCACGCAGGTGGACCCGATACCTTTGGTGTAGTTCGAGGTGCCCGTCTTCAAATCCACCGACGATGGCTGCGCACGTGCGAACGCGATGGTAGTAACTTTGTTGAAGTAATTGTGCTAGGATTAGCCTGCACCCATTCGATAGTTTTCATGATACTGCGATTAACTGCTTGTATTTCTGTTTGTTTGTTTTTTTTTTACATCATAGTTGTGTTGCTGTTACACCAGTAAGCCTAGCGACTGCGAATTGCCTAAGGTTGTGCGTTTGTAGTTACGACCGGCGCTTTTCGGCGGACGACAGAAACAGCACAACAGTGGCTCGATCGCTGCTACGGTAGACAGTGCAACGGAAAAGGAATAGAGAGGATTACAAGAATCAAGGGAATTCGTTACTTGGCATCTAGTTCTATACAAGATCGATCTTGTGTGGCCAGGCAGAAGCCACCTGTGCCTCCACTCGTCGAGACTGTCTATTGCTTGGTGATTCTGAAGTCCGCGGAAGCTTTCCAGCGCGCGGGTTATCGGTTCGGGATGCTGTCAGAGCTGATCCCATGTTCGTCTTGATTCGGTTTTGTCACTGTCCGGTGTAGTATTGATATCAGATAGCTTCACTGATGAAGCTTCGTATGATTTGCGCCGCCGTTATGTCACTTTCGGTTACATTCGCTCGCGAATGATATTCGCTTCGGTAAAAACGGGATCAGCTTTACATCTCTTCCACGGCTTATACTCTGTACATTCTGTGTTCGGTTGGAAGTAGTTCTGCTTACGATCAATCAATAAAATGTAAAACAAATCTGCTGCTGTTGTTCAAAATGATCCAATATCATTAAAGCTTGTGCAACGAGATGGAACCGGAGCGCTATCGGATCGGAATCTACTGTAAGTAGTTTGGCCTATATTCACATACTTCAAATGACGATGTTGCTGTGATGGCGGCTGTTTGACTACAATCGTAGTAAACGGTATTCGATTTCATGAAACTCTCTTGCTTCGCAGTGTCATTATGTGATCGGTGCGATGATCACTATATTATGCATCGTATCGCTTTGCTATGCTATATACACTATGATACACCTTTGCCACCTTCTGCTACTCGATATGGTGTCACGTGGTGGCATTTAAATTCATTACATTTCACCTTACACGCTATGGCTGTACAAATTGAAGGAATATTATGCTCACTTTCTTCCACATTTCCCTTGCTTAGCCTACATGGGCTGCTGTAAATGATTCACGCTTCCTTTCGAATGATCTTACGTCTCGCGTTGGCACCTGGGACTGATGCTAAAAATGTTTCCCAACTTCTTCAATTCGTCTCGAGTGTGGCTAGAATTAGTTGCGATTTACGCTTCTGTACTGCTAAATTTGATTGGCTTTCACTGTTCAACTCAACACTGATCATTGATCGTTATCTTCGATACTTCGCTTGTATTGTTGCAGTTTTGTTTGTTAAACGCTATTGTAAACTCGTCCTCTCCATTGCTGGTAAAAATACTTATTGCAATCGAAAATAAGATTGTATTGTTTGTGAAAATTGTTACATTGGTAAAGTTCTCTGGCACTATTGTTGAAATTATTATTGATTCCTTGTTGTGATGTAGTTGCCCGCGCGGCGTTCACCGCCCACCGGCAGGCCCTGCATTTATCCTGTTGGTTTTGTTTTGCTTCGTTTTGGCATGGTGCGTATGAGTTAACGAGAAAAACAGGGTTGAAATTTTACAAAAGCCTTGACATGCATTACCAACCAGGGTTTGTAGTAGTTTTGTAACAAGTTGTAGTTGAAACAATATATGAGCTATTCATTCATCGTAGATCATTGCTACGCTATAGGGCATGGTTCACGACACATGGTTGTACAAATTTCCTCGAAGTTTTGAATACCTTGTTAAATACCAAATGAAAAAGTGCCTTTTGCTGAAATTCTGGTTGAGACTTTTTGAAATATATTTCCGCATCAGAGATTGTGATTAGCGCTTGTGCTCCAATTTTACAAATTCAAAGATTGGCCGAAAGAATCGTTTTTTACTCGTCGAAGCTCACTTACCATGCCTATGCGATAGCAATGATCTCGCAGAATGAGTAAAGGCATTCGTGCCACGAATACCTCTGGTGCATTTGGTTTGGAATATCGCCGAATATTAAATTTTATCGTACAACATTTGCTTTTGGTGGTGACTCCCTTGACGGACTCGCTCATGTCATGCCAAAACGATTGCTATCTCATCGTTTTGTTTCGCACCAAGTGCTACACGAATTCAACCGTTACCGTAGAAACGGCGTGCTTGGATCACGTTAGCGAATAGGATTTAACGCCACATGGGTGTCATGTTGCTGCAGAGACAAGAAAGCTGCCGACTTAACCGATCTGCTTACCGGAATAGACGCAAAATCGTCGGTATAGCTTTTCTCATGATCGTACCGGGAGAGGCACAGCATCCTGATGCTCTTGGAAGCTGATGGAGGCGCTCAAAAGGACCGTCGGTGTTAATGCGGTACAGCGCTAGCGCCCTTTTCGAATCCCGGCCGTTTATGTTATATCAAGTTATGATTCAACGGCTGCAGGCTGGGAGTTGTCGGTTCCCGTTGACGAACAACGTGCATGGGTGCGTTGTGCAAGTGCGTATTACTCGCTGCTCTTGGATTACCAATAATATTTCAAAATAAGGCAAAAGTTGTTGTTGAAAACTGTAAACGATAATCGGTTGCGATGAAAATAGATTCGTTTCAGTTTGGTTTTGTCCTGCAGAAGGTGTGTTTTGTCCCACCTTTTCATGCGTCACGAAACAAAATGTTCATGGTACATACAAGGATTTTTGTCTTACACCGATAATGTTTGAACCTCCGTTCGTGTAGTAATCCTATATTTGTCTCCGTAATATCACAAACATTTGTTTTCCAACCGCATTCGCGGTTTTGTTCACATGTTTTTTGTCTTCACTTAAAACCCATAAGAAGATATCCCTGTGTTTTCGTGCACTGCCTATTGCATTGATCCATCCGTGGTTTCTGCCGTAAAATTGGCTCTATTCGATCCAGGCGCAAGACTCGCTAGAGTGATCCGATTCTGAGTGAAAAAATTCAGTCTCGCACAAAGCACGCCCGATAGTATCGCGTTGTAGCTCTACTGGGTTGAACACAAATTTGAACTTCCCATCATCGGAGGGCCTCCTTTGCAAGTTCTTTAGCTTGATCTGTGCCGCTGATCGAAACTCAACACATATCCTAACCCGGAGGTACAACGTCAGATGAATCAATTGTAGACTGCACACGAACTCTATTTCAACTGAACTGGTAAAATTCAAATTAACCCGGTTGCTGCTTCTTTTTGGGTCCAAAAAGTGCATTTTTAATGCCACCTCACCAATGACCCTTAGCAAAAGGCTGCTGAGAGGCGGACGAAAAATGCATCCTTGGATTTTGGCAATGGCATTTACTCTATTGTTCTATATTGTGTGTAAAATTATACTCTGTATAAATATATATGTATATATATATCTGTTTGTCGCGGTTCCAGACCACTCGAGTGGGTCTTATCATTTTGTTACGCACATTTAACAGTACTGCTCGGTTTATAAATATTTTTCTTGCCGTATTTCCGCCCTTTCCTACGGTAATTTCTTGTTTCTGCAGTCGTTAGGTATTCCGGCACTTCCTATTCCATGGTGTGCACTGACACTGTATATATAAAAACATTTTGTATATAAAATTTCAATATTAAACAGCGAATATTCGCAAAAATTTGTAAAAAAAGAAGAACAAGAAAAAGTAAATTATTCACTTGTAGTTTTTTCCTATTCCGTTCTTCCTTTGTTTCCTGACGGCCACGCTGGGCTCGCCTGGCAGATCAACGATCCCTCTGCTACCTGCCCTGCATGGAAGAGCGTAAATGCTCCCCGATAAAATTAAGATCCTCGAGATAGATCCTATGTTGGGAAACATGTGCTCGACTCAGGTTCACTTGTATAACCTCTACTTACTGTCCCTAGCAATGTTGTGTTGATTGCGATTAAATATTCTACTCACATCCTCCTTTGTCTATTGATTTAATTACGTTAGTAATACATAGTATATATGTATTAATATATATATATATATATATATTTTTATGATATATATCTGATCACATTTTTAACAGTCTGCTGAGTGTTGTCTTTACTTTGAGAATTGGATTTACGTGTTGTATCTTTTTTTGGCTTGTTTCAATGTTTTGCTTATTTTTTTGTGGGTTTTGTTAAGCTTCAAATTGTTGATTCGTCGTCAGTGTTCGCGCATATTTCTATTTTTTTCATTATATTGTGTTGCTTGGTTTTTCTTCTGTTGTTGTTGTTGTTGTTGCTGTTGTTGTTGGTTTGGGAAAAGAAAAATGTTGAAAAATAAGGATGTTTAATGGTAAATTTTACTGATTTCAATATATAAAACGACTATATGGTTTGTGTGTGTTCACTGTTCTGCTTCCTTCGATAACGGCAAGCGCCAGGCGGGCGAATGTTGGAATGCCCTGACACCCACGAGCCATACAAGGTCGCTGGGTGCCTGCGCCTACCGCATTTCGTTATTGTGCTCATATTTGTACGCTGCTGTCGGGCCTACAGATGGTTTGTTGCTTAGAAGAACCTTTTGCTTAAATATTTCCCCTAGCATTCTCCGATCGTTCTTCGTACCTGGCCGGGACCAGTACCGCGCCCTGCAGCGGTCATTTTGCTCTTGTAATAAGATTTGTATAAAAATATAAATATATCATCTTTGTTGCATTTATTACTATTGTTGGTTTTCTGACTTTTACTGTTTTTTTGTTTGTTTGTTTGTATGTTAGTAAGTTGGTTGGTTGGTTGCTTTGATCTGTTGCGATTAGTTCTTGTTGCTTTGATTCAATACATTATCGTTAAAAAAGTGGTTTGTGTTGTACTTTAAATCATTCCGGTTTATTTCATTTATTTTAGCCTATTGAGTAGTTCTGCTATTTTGTTCAATTGTTCTGTTGGAGTTCATCCTGTGGAGTGATATCGTCAATCTGCTTCAACACGGTGCTTTTGATTATATCATTAGCTTACCATTAAATGTTTCTTGTTGCATTATTTAACTATTGTACGGTTTCACTTATATCGGAACAGCCGAAGGTCGATAGTCCGTCCGATCGTGTCACTATATATACACTGCTAGTTTCGGTTACTTATGATTAGAAAGTCACTTCCGATCGGTCGGTCGGAGGCATGACCTCAGGCACTTCGACTGTTTGAAGGGATTGATTTTGGTTAGTTCTATTGTTGCTATTGTTGTTCTATGGCAGGAAGGGTGGATCAGGGGATGAGTGAGGTGTTGGTTGCTCGTGTGTTGCTAACAAGAGATTGACAATATCACCCCAAATTGTTCTGCTATCGCCTGTTTGTATGTACGGTTGTGGTAGTGACTATTGCAAATGAAATGGAAAATATAGACTTCTTCATTCTACGTGATTACTGTTTATTGGTTGCGTTCATTTGTTAGTTGGCATGCACGCGGCAAGGATGTTGAATAGTGTGCCTGCAGTGTCACCGATGTCTTGCGTTTCTGCCGTGCATGCCGGGCAAACATCGGATGGAGTTCGTTTGCCCACTTTTTCTGTTGCTTTTGAGTGAAAAACTATGAGAAATAAAATTGTCATTTTGCTATTCAGCTGGTGGTGGTGTGTTATCTTTGCTGATGTGATTATTTGTTTATTATACTAGTTGAAAATCGCACGCTGCCACGGTAGAGCAGGCTCGGAAAATTGGTTGCCACCGGCATCCCAAGTTTTGCTGGGCCCTGTGCCCCCGGGTCAGAACGTGCTTTGCCGGTTTCTATTGTAAACTAAAAACTGTGCAATATATTACCATCCAGTGGCTGCAGCTGAAGGATGCTGCGAGTTGAATGAGAATATATTTTTTACTATTGCAAAAATAGAAGTGAAAATTCTTTTGTGATTTGTTGTTAGTTGCATCATCATTGTTCTTGATTTTTGTTCTCTTCTTGATGTTTCCAGCGTCTTTCCAGACCGGTGATGTTGGTATACTTCAATCCTTACGTGATTAGATATTTATTGGATAAGCTTTCCTGTTGGTAAGCTCTTCAGATGGTTGGCTATGCAATATCATACATCAACAAATTTTGAATTTTGCTTATTTGGTTGTTTGCCACGGTTCAGCCATGGGGCCGTCGTTGGCAGTTGATTCTGTTGGTTTAGATTAGAGAGCAATTTAATTGTTTCATAAACGTGCGATACTATGAGAGAATTCAAATTCAATCATTCTCTTTTTAGCTGAATTTTGCTCGTTTTCTGGAATACGGTGAATTCAACGAAATGTGTATTGATTTATTTTTATTACGTTTTTACTATTCTTCAACACAAGATGGAGATTCAATTTGAAATAAAACTTGACTTGGTGTTGGTTCAAAGATGAAAAATCATTCCAGTATATTTTATATTCCTTATTCTGAGCAGATTTGTGAAGCTAACTGTAAAAGAAAATCACTTATAATCTGACTGAATTCATAAATTTTTATCTGAATGTAATTTGAAATCATAAAATTTTTTATGTCCCAGTGTGTACATAATCAAATCATCTTGTACTATTTAACCCATTATTGACAATTAATAATACGAACAATATGCAGTGAATTTATTTAGATTGATTTAAAACGATTAATATTTTTTTGTTAAGGAGAAAAAAGACTGTAGGATAAAACTTAATGTTCCAAAGTAAAAAATAGATTAGCCCCATAAATCTGCTCAGCAATCTGTATGAATCTTCTATTGCTTTTTAGTGTGTAGCTTTAATAGGTTGAATAAAAGAAATCAATGCCAATCATGTAAAATAAAATAAAACACTTTGAAGATAACATAAACAATAGTTTCAATTCGGTTGACACCGCTAAACTGCTACAAAACTGCCAGTTTTTGTAACACTTAAAATAAGAGCCGGTTTATCTTGTGTCATAACTAAAACTGAATTAAGTTGATCTTTTGAAATTGGCATCCTACATACGCCGCTTGTCGAAACGATTGCCTTTTTGTTCAGTTTTGGATTTTTTTTAAAGGTAAGTGTTCATTATTCAGCTGATAATTGAATGTCCGTAACATTGATCACTTTTGATGGTGGATTTTTCTTCTCATTTTGTTGCTGTGTGTGATCAGATTTTTCTAGCCAGACTGTTTCAAAAGTGATACGATTCGCCAAAGTTTGATTTTTGATAAAATCAATTGCTGCTCCTCCTAACGACTGTTGCCACAATCAGTGGCAACACGCGTTTCCTGATATAAGTGGTGAATGATGATTAGGCCCGAGAACTTACCCTCGGTGGTGCTGTGGGAATGTAGGGCTCTCCGTCCTGAACATCATTCGGGAGCAAACTTGTAATTTAGTCCGAAGCAGCGTTAAAAGATCGTATGGTAGCTGCTTGGACAATGTTTGGTACAATTTGATTGTTATTTTTTGTGATCAGATTTTGTTTTGGTTTTTGTTGTTATAAATGTTTCATGTTGTCAAATGTTCTTTTTTAATATTTAAAATTCTTTTTAATATTAGCATGCGAGTTTGTGTTAGTTTGTTCGGTGTATGTAAAGTAGCTAACACGCATGGCACCGATAGTTGACCGAAAGGCTTACTGGCGTCAGAAGCCGGTGAAATGCAGCGAACTTGCATAGCACACTTGGTTGGTGGTCGGCATTCATGATTGCTCTCTACATCCTTTGCAGTGCAGACCTGGTTTAAAAAATACGTGCATTCAACTTTTTTTTGGGATTTATTTTATAGTTTTTGTTGATTTTTTGACGTCATGAAAAACTCTCCCAGCTTTATTTTCAGAAGCTAGCTCCGAAAATCGGTGGGCTAGAGCGGACCAGTCGCAGAAGGATTGATAGTAGCATTCTTCGAATAGACTTCAAAATCACGCGTGAATGCGGCCATCAATATGTGTTTCGTTTTTGCACGTTGTGACGATTCACCAGTACTCGTGTCAACCATTGGTGATGCGTGAGAAAAATGGTTTCGAGTTTCTTACAATTTAAATGGTTAATTTTTATGATTTAGACAAAAAACCATGAAGTAGCATTCCGTTTTCTGTGAAATTGAAAATAGGAACTGCTGCGCGGCTTTCGCTCTTCTTTGAATAAATTTCAAGTAATAAAAATTGTTCCGCAGCAAACAATTTGATCAATTTCTTAATCGGGCTACTTTAAACGAATCATATAGAATGCGATCTTTAACATATACAAGTGGTCATCGATGTTGCATTTTTGTTTGTATCTTTCAAAGCTCCAAAGCAATGCTGAGCTTATGCATGCATTCATTGCTAAATTTATACAGATTTATTTCATGTCCTTCGTTTTTATCATCTTTTAATTAAACTCGCAGGGAAAAGGTAATAAGAAACAATAGTGTCACCTCACATTTTAATGCAGGTGTTTACTTTTTCAAATTAAACACCCTTCTGTAACTTCATGACACCACCAGTGTCCTTTGGTGTTGTCGAGATGTGTAAACAGGAGAACACGTTTCGAAGTTCCGAAAATTCACGGATTATAGTACCATTCTTTTGTAACTGTCTTACAATGAAACTTGAAAAATGAGCCAATAACGCTCGATTGCAAAGAAAAATGATTTCTTTTCAGCATAAAGACACACTGAAGTGGATAAAATCCATTGACTCTAGTGTATGGTTCCATCATTGTGTTGCTCTATTATACGTAAAGTTGCTCGTGAATTTTTTCCAGTATTGGTATCGTGTTGTAGCCAATCGATGTTAATTCAATAATCAATGTATCTTTGCTTTAATTTTATAGTGTCTCATTTTCATTATGCTTATTCGCATCGTTTCTATGAATGCTTAGATTTTCATTTCATTTTTTCACTTCATAAATTAGATAATTCTTCTCTAGCATTTTCATCCAGCTTGTTCGTCCGTGCTATGCTATGCCTACGGTGACGATTCTCGAACGTGAGCTGCTGCTTGCACAATGTGGCAAATCGTACTCAGCACATACGCGTTGAAAATTAGCTTGGCGGATGTAGAAAATGCTGCTACATTTTAAAAACCGGTCTTCATCTTTCATTTCTTAAATCATATAAAAAAACATAACGTCTCGGCCCGACCGTGAGCCACAGAGACAAACATTTTAATGGTTGAAAATATGGTAATCGTCAGAAGAACTGTCGTTGTCACGATTCTTCCGCACTGGAGCTGAGAGTTTCATGAAATCTTAGATACGAGTTCTTTTTCTACGATCATAATTAGGCGTTTAGTGGCTATTTTCATCAGCGACTGCAGTTTGACTACTGCAGCTCAAAAAGATGTTTTTTGATATCTGGTTGTTGTTGCTGTTTTTACAAAGAATTGGCAATATGGGGGAGTATATCAGGTTCCGGTGTCGATCTCATGGTCAAGCGGTTTTATACAACATTCATGAATCTTATTTGCATTTAATTAAAATTACGGTTAATGATTATATATGCTGTTTATGACTGTTTCGCTTACATGAAGATTTGTTGACAATTTCAAAGGCTGTCGTACATGCCTTGCAAACCGTCACTGATGGTTTTAATTCAGTCAAATAAAACAGTATCGTTCTTTACATTTGCAGTATATGAAAACTATCGAATGGTGTAAGACTATTCCCTGAGTATGTTGCCTATACCCCTGTTGTCTTTTGCTTTGCTAGTCTATTTCAGGTGCTTTATGTTAGTAATCATTTGATTTTAGTTTTGGTAAATATCAATTTACTTTGAATTATCCTGTTTGATGGATTCTCTTTGTGCGATTGTTGCTATTGTTGGCTGTAGATTGTAGGTTGGTTTCTTCGCATCTATCCTGTATTGTACTTTATTGCTATAACTGATGTTATATGTCAACCGAGCACTATCATTCACTCTTTCATCTGAATATATGCCGAAACATGATCCTAAATTGTTTGATAAAGCGATGCTTACTTGATGTCTCAGTCCTTGATTCTAACATGTTAAAATGACGCCAAACATGAAAAGAATATCTCCCGAAATAAACTCGCCCAACAGTTATATATTTGTGGTGTGATGTTGTTGTAACATAGTGCTTAAGTACAGAATTGTTCTTAGGTTCAGACTTTACAATTGCTGTGCCGGGTTTCTGATTATGTTGTAAACTGTATTGCATTCATTTTTCAATAAATAACATTTTTACGGTGGAATGAAGTAAAATAAAAATCGTAAATCGAATAAATCCCTCGCATCATCTCATCATCTCAGACGGAGCAATTTGCTGTTTGTCTCAACAGAAGATGTCATTGATACTGATTATAGAATATTAAATCAACATGCTCTAATGTGATTAAACATGGTTGGTTAGAACAAGAATGTTAACTAAATATCCAACTTACGGTATACCATTAGCCGTTCTATTGTCAAGAGTTTTCACATGTAACTTAACTCTCCGTCATTATTAAGCAAACTTTTTATGAAATTTGATGCGTTCAACATTATTTTACTTGTGTTTTTTGACTGTACACGCTTGGAGGAGTTGTTTTTTTGCTTGCGACAAATCCGACAATTGGCTCAGTCGTCGTGTTAATTTAGCTTATTTTTTTCTAATCTGCCCATACTGCAATAGAAATCTTACCTACGGGTGGTTATAGAATGAATGATCTGGATTGTGACTAAATTAAGTTTTTATAGGATGCAAAATGTTTTTTTTTGTATCTCTTTGACAGAAATAAATAAGCTTAAGCTTGATCTGCTCCGAATTTTACCATGCGCTCGTTCACATACCGTTCACTGTCCAAATGATATGTTCATATTCCAAACACATGATGTAATTTAAAAAAAATACAAATATCTAACGCCTGATCAAATTTCTACGTTACCAAATGTTGATAATTGAAGCAAAGCTTTTTAGTCACAAAGTACATAAAATTATGTACCTGACAAGAGCGTACATCGATGAAAGAATACTGACGATTGATGAATGTTGGTGAAACTTACTCAATGCCTTAGAAACCTATTCTTAAATCATATTGTGACACCTGCTTAATAGCTGCAGAAGCATTGTCCTGATGAATTAGTTTCAATAGTTTTTTCCCCCTTTTTTTCAATAAGTTAAAACTTAGCACGCCAACTTGTACTAGTTGTGTCAAAAGTTGAAAAAATCTTATACAATTTGCATAAATAGAACATTGGACTTAGGTGGGAATACAAAATATTTACAAAAGACGACGAGCGTCGGGATACGAATCCAAACATTTTCACACTGTTCACCCGCTCATTGGGCAACGTTATCGAGAGTCGCAGTGAATCGGAGAGACAGCGCCATCGAGTGTGTCTACCAGCCAGCTCACAACTGGAAGAATTCTACCACGCTTTCCAATAGTTATTTGTCTTTTCAAACGCCACCTCGGGCGCACTCCAGGGAAGCAGCAAACGTCGTCACATCTTGTTTCGCCAGCACATTGCACCGCAAAGCAATGTCCTTCGCTTGCGCCATGTTTCTCCAAGCGCAATACGCAATGCGATGCAGGAAAGCCGCCTCCACATCGATCGGGAACTACACGTGCACACCTACTCACGCTCGTTGCCGTTGATGAGGCCCAAGCGTTTGCTACGGAGTGTTGTAGTAGCCGGGTTGAAACAAGTCTGCCTGGAGCCCGTGATGAAAATCGCGCAAAATCAAGGATTCCAGCAGACTTGCGGCCTCAGTTGCCTTACGAACAACTGCAGGCGTACAACCAAGTGCGGCGCGCATATGCACGATACCCGTGACGAAGGTACCCGTGTATGCCAAAAGCTACGGTTGCTTGGCGCAAATTCGCCAAATTGTCTCGCGACACTAGCGTTAGCTGTTTGTCAAGCGATGCCAAGTGCCGAATGAGATCGACAAGCATTCGTCGGAGGCTTTCCTGTATGGGCTTGGGAATGGCAGCCCGACAAGGCTGACAGGAGACCATCAGGCTGAAGTAGATTGAGCGTCCACAGGGTTTCGCAATGAACGCAAATTTTGGCGTTCGGTGAGTCCCCGAGTGCAGCAGCGTCAGTCAACCGTTTTGAAACTGTTGAAACAAACTCGACACTATGGGTATTCAGAACCTTGCCCGCGGCACAGCGTCCAACTAGAATCGCTCGGCAATTCCCTTCACCCATACCGATGTGATTTGGGTTATTTAGTTGCAGTTGCTGATGGTTTGAAGTAGAATTGAAAAATGTTGAATTATCTGGCTATTGCTTGATGCACTATTATTTGTTTCCACTTCTGTTGCTGCGTTGCTCGTTAAATCACACTGATTAATATGGAATTGATTAAAGTTTACTGCTGGTTTGCTGGGTTTTATGTAATTAAAACACACGCACTGTAATATAGCTCTACCATTTAATAATTTGCTGTAGACATTGATGCCACGGCCAAACCATTCATGGCCAATATCCTTTTCCCCGCTATGATATTGGTGTGAATGTGTTTACACGTGTTCGTGTGATCTGTGTATTAAGATCCTGTTTGGAATCTCGTTGCTGCTTATAAACTAAGTGTACGTTGTTTATCCATTTATACTGTACTATTAAATGCTGCTTCTTCAGCGCAGATGGTCACACCGGCATAAGCGAAGCGCTGTGCCACCGGGTTCCAGAAGAGAAGCAAGCATTTGCCCACAATACTGCGACGTCCTCGTGATCGAATCAAAACTGCTTACTCTCGATAACGTTATGCTCATTTCCGGGGACATTAAAATGTTGGTCCGAAGTCCGCGGTCTTAGATCATGCACGCGGTATCCACCAGCTTTGATCGCCGACAAGCTTCTTCCTAAACGTAGATCTTGTAAAACGTTCAACAAAACGCATAAGCATGAGTGTTGATCCGTCAGAACAGCACGCTTCAAACAATAAGGATAAACAAATATTCTGTAACAGTACTCTTTTTCAGATAGTCGCCGAAAAGTTTGTCATGTTCTGGAGCAACCGTTACGGGTTGCTCCAGCCGTGCACCAAGAATGATGATGATGCATTTATATCGTATGCCTAAAGATGCCAAAACGTTTGTCCCATGGGCCGAAAAGTTAATTTTCATTAGTTCGTGCTTTCAACAACTATTCTCTAAACTAGCACCAACGCATAGTCTGCATCTCGTCACAAATACCCCGGACATGGGTTTGGCCATGCTGCAAAATCTTGAGGTAACTCAACACCAACGGGTCCGACAAGCTTACGTTGGAATATCTTGTTGGAGTGCACTCATAGACCTGCTTAGCCTTTGCCATGACGGGCGAGTGCGTGAGTTTACATGTTTAATATCACAATTTCAGTTACTTTCGTCGTTTTTGTGTAATTTTGGAAGGCATGATACAAATAGGATTTTTCGTTCTTCTCTTCCTCAGTGTTCAAATTTTGTTTTAGAGTATTCATAAACAAAATAATGACAAAATATCGATAATCGCTAATTTGGACGAATTTAAAATTATATACCATATCACTAAAAACGATAACAGTTCGAATTATTGATTTCGGAAACAATGAAAATATAAACACACAACAAATCATACGCAACAAAGGTCGTTACACAAATTTTGCTCACAATAATTAAATAGTTTTTGGATTCATAGTAGTATTCTTTATTTTTTTTGTACAATCTCTTCTTGTATACTAGTTAACCGGTGGAACATGACGATATGTCACGTTGTCTCAGTTTCCTCGTATACAAGAAGGGTATTCATATAAAGCCAATTATAGATAATGTTTCATTATTCAAACGGTAATATTTGATAAGGACGAAAAAATATTTGTCTTAAGCTAAACCATTACTACCTTGCAGGTGTTCATCCCTTCACCTTATGAGACATCAAAACGATAAATTTCAATTTTCAAGCAGCACTTCCGGATGGCGCTCGTGGTCACTGCCCACTGGGTGTTCTAGCGCTTCTGTCCCCTGCTGCATATTATTTTCGCATACGGTATCTCGTGGCAGGTAAACGACTAGGAAACTCACGGATAAATCATTGGCCAGAGATTATATTATATAGCTTTCGGTAACTTAAACATACAGGCATTTATTGTAATCGTTCGCTTTTTCTCGAGGCACCTTTTTTGTCTCGGGGTATGCAAACGATTGAAAACGAATTCCTTTTACAGTACGCCTAAATACTAGAAGCAAACAACACATTTTATACACACCTAATCATTCGTTTGCCCGTCTTAAATTCAGCTTTGGTTAGCAAAAGTACAAACTTTACTGTGAATTTGGTAAACCTTCCATGCTACACACTTTTGAATTGCGCGTTGTGAACAGATAGATTGATGATCGTTTCCTCTTCTTCTTACGACGTTACTATTGCAATACTTTTGCTCCAGTGGAATTAATCTAACAATATTTGTGATGTATACGATCCAAAACACCCAAAGCCAATCTAAAGTTCACAAACGCAATGTGCAAGAGAACTGCAGCAGAAAATGTTTACTTTCAAATCACTGAACAATAAAATGAAGAGGGGTAAATGAAAGGACTATAAATCTTACGCGCACCGTCACGAGTACACGAGATGCGTTGCAGTTATCTCAAAAGTTTTAAACTCCCAGAATCGAAGAAATATAACCACCCGTTACATAGATCGAAACAAATTTAGCATTCGAATTATCGTCAACGTATACAATCCTCCAACCACAAGTGTACTTGCTTAAAGAGCTAGATCGTACGAACGCAGTATTCGTATCTACTCGAAGCAACATGGATCAGGGCATTCGTCATACTTCTTCTTCTAAAGGGTGATCTACCGTTTTCTTTCTACCGTTTTTTTTTGTCTAAAATGCCGAAATAACGCCAAAACAATAAACAAAACATACGCTTTCTCGACTTTTTTTCTGCGTTCGTCAGAAGTAACAATTTTTTTATAATTTGGATCACCTTCAGTAAAAGCCGCTCGTCACTC
This sequence comes from Anopheles nili, assembly GCF_943737925.1. NCBI lineage: Eukaryota > Metazoa > Arthropoda > Insecta > Diptera > Culicidae > Anopheles > Anopheles nili. The sequence goes on from NC_071291.1 coordinate 21,468,071, forward strand.
AGAAGTGGAAGAATAAAACATTCCTCTTCTGTGCTTCTCGCCGCAGACTGCAGGTGAGGTTTAGCCTAAAAATATTCAAAAAATTTCTTACGAGAATTCCCCGGAACCATTGGAAATCATACACAACAAAAAACACTTTCACTACCTAAACACGATCAAACATGCAACCGGAGTGGGGTTCTACGCTGCACTGCCAGTCGATATTAAATTTGGAATTTTGATAATTTTGTTTAGCAATCAAATTGTGCTGGGTAAGCATAATTTTATTTTCAACCCCATTTCATTCGCTTTCAGAGCGCGTGCCAAAAAATATATAAATAAACATATGTACATTCACGCAGCCGCTCAACATGAACAATTTGAAGTGTTCTACGCCTCAGATTCAGTTGCTTCGAGTGATCTGCCCAAGGACTAATCTTGGAGTTCGCGACCTGAAGAGTGTAGGTTCTAACCAGTTCCTAAACATTTGTACACATCTCATACTTTCTAACGAATTCTAAACCTAGTTGTAGAACTAATCTCTAACTATACAGAAATAAAGAATCATTACAAAATATATACCAATCCAGGGATGCCCAACGGCACTTGATCAATTGAAGACATAGCTTCCGATGGTGAAAACTATACCGCCGTCAAAATACTCCACCACAATGTGAATGGTAATTTAGACGCCGATTTAACTTAGTCATACTTCGACGATGCGCAATACAGTTTACATCAGTTTTTTGGTTGTTTGCTTTGACCCGATCAGAAACACTGCATTAGTTCGCTTCGAATGGGTCACTAATTCTGTTGTTTCCGTGCAAAAAAAGTCCACGGGAACGATCTTAACGAATTCCATCCTTTTTGGCAGCATTTTATCTCTCTCTCTCTCTCGTCTAGACACATTTCAATTTCATTCGTTTTGCTTGGTGCACCTCAACGTGCACTTGATTAATCATCTCTTTATCTCTCCATTTCGCTTAAATATACTAAAAATTGGTAAATTTTGAGGTTTGCCGTGTAGGTGTCTTGCTTTTGTTTTCGATTTTTGTTCCATCTAAATACTAATACTTTTGAACGCCCTAGAATCTTTACAGTGCTACCGCAAAGGGTTGATTCATTTTCAAAGCATTTCCCGTGTTTGCACTTCTGTTGTTTCTGCATTCAAAATGTGGTAAATTTGAAGGCCTTTCCCGCGGATTAATTGCACAAATTGCACATGCAAGTAAGAGTCCGGAATACCATAGCCCTCTGTTGCTTTGGTATGGTCTCCGCAGGTCGAGTGTTATGCGTAAGAATCCGCAAAACATCGACGCCCTTTGCGTATCTTGTGTACTTTGTGTTAAAGTTCTGTGCTGTGCTTTGTTTGCAGACGCTCTGTGGGAGAAGCGCACTACATTATAGGAACCACAAATGTTTTCTTTTGCATTATTTGTTTTTGTTTTGTTTAGTTTAGTAGATTTCGCGTTTTAATTTTTCTCCCGATGCTAGCGCTCGCCATTCGCATAGGTTTTTCGTTAAACAATATAGTCTCTTACTCGTTCCCTCTCGCTCACTCGTATTTGTTTGTTATGTTTTACTTATCTCTTTTCGTACCCATATTTCATAAATTTGTTTTAAGATAACAATTTTGTATAATTTACTTTAATTTTAATAATAAAATTACTCTCTTTTTCGTTTTCATATATTACTTTCTCCTTTGTTTCTTTGTTCTGTCTTTTTCTATTATTGATTCGGTGTCTTAATTCCGTCACGCCTTTGGGCCTATTTTTCTTGCCTTTTGTTTTTTTGGTATTAGTTTGGTTGGTTGACATGCTCTAGCTAGCTTCCACTTTGTGTGCTTCCTTGCTTCTAAGAGAGCTTCTCAATAGTAACGCTTGCTTAACTTACTCCAGCTGCTCGAGGAAGTTCGGAGATTTGAAATACTCCGGCACAGGATCATCCATTCGGGAAATAATTTTGTAAATTGATTTTTTCCACGACTGCTCGGTGTCTTTGCCGCTCTGTATCGCGCGGAAGAATTCGCGCAGCGTCTGCTCAACGACGTATCGGAAATTTTGGGGCACCTAAAGTATTGGGATGTAAATAATTCATACATAATTTGTTCAAGATGCAGGCCAATCAGAGCTACGTGCTAAATGTATGCATGACTGTGCAAGCTCAGTCAACGGATGGATGATGAAATCGACCGTTTACGGTATGGATCGAAAAGAAAAAGTATACCATTCTTACCTCAATGTGATTGTTCCGATTGTAATGCAGGTTGAGCACGCGATAAATCTCGCTGTCATTGCTTACATGGAGGTCATCGGCATTCTTCATACCTTCGCTGACCGCTTGCCTGGCGTACTTCTCCATTTGAATGTAGTAGAATTCCCTGTGGAAAAAAAAAAACAAATTCTATTAAACTATCCACATCTACTTAGCTGCTTAATTTCTTTAAAGTAGCACTCATCTTAAGTGTAATTAAATTTATTACTACAACATGAGCATCGTAAGGCCCACGATGCATAAGGATAGAAGCACCCCAATTAAATTTGTCAAGACCCTTTGATGATACCGTGATTTCAGTTTTAATGGCTATTTTTTTCATATATGCACCTCTCGCACACGTACCAGATGAATCGGCCAGTCTTCCGTGTAGTAAAAGTATTTTACCATCCCAAGGTGCCAAGAACTTGTCAACACAGCTTTCAAACACCTAAAGTGGCAAATAGGCTCTAGCAACCACGGGCATAAATGCTCGCTAGAAGTGCACTTGAGTTGCATTTCCCAGCATCCAGAAGGTGCCAGAGCGGGTTCCTAACGTACGGTCTACGGTTTCACAGCAGCCCAAGGATTACACACTCCTACGTTGATGTCGTCAGCTCTATTCTGCGAGGCGTCAAAGCACGACGAATCCTGTCAGGCATTTCCTATGCCACTGCATGTAAATATTATGCTTTCCCCGTCTTGCTTGACGCCTCACGGCACGTACACATGGGCCTCGTGGGCCACGGTACTACGGTTGCTCGGAAATGCAGTGTGTATAGTGTGTCTATGCAAATGAAAACTCACAATGCTGCTGCGCCGGCACCCGGTCCTTCAACTGCTGCATCGTAAATCGGCAAAGGACAACGGAAATGGCGAGGACGCTCATGTGTAGTGCGGCAATTTAGCGTAAAATGCTGCACTCCTGATCATTGTTGACAGGTGCTGGCATGCGAAACACTCGTCAAGAAGCCATTTTACATTTTTTTTACATAGGAAAACTCATAAACGCGCACACCAACGATGCTTTACGATTTCACACAAAAAGATCGTTAATCACAAGCATCCAAATCAGCTCATTATTGCCCGAGCAATTAGACAGTTTCTTACAAATGAACGAGCTTCAGCAGCATCGACGATGCATGTGCATAGCAGTGCGAGTGTGATCCTCATCGGCCGTACAAGCGCGGTAAAGCAAACACTGCCTCCACAACACCACTCGAACGTGTGTTGCTTCTTTTGTTATGTGCGAGAAATTTAAACTCCGCGCCTAGCCAAGAGAATGCACTGCTAGGACGTTGCTGCAAAGAATAGCATAGCATTCTGTCGGTCTTCGGCTATCCGGTATTGTTGCACCACACGCAGGTCTGAGCACCGTTGATAGCAGCACAATGCATGGTGGGTTGGCGCGCAGAAGACAGTGAAATTAAGGGCCCCTGCATTATCTCGCAGTGCATCATCAACACTAGAGCATAATCATAATCGCTCGCCCCACTCGGGCTGGGCTTTGTTTTGCCATTTATCCACTTCACATTATGCGAGATAATGTCCTTCTTGTTGTTTGGTTTGTGGTTCTTTCTGTTGGCACTCGTTTCGATTTAACTCCAACGGGACGTGTGAGAACAGTCTGCAAAGCGAAACAGCCACAACTCGGGCGTCCAATATGTACGTATGTGGATTATTCTGGCTAATATATAAAACATGCCAGCACAGTGATAACGTAGCTCGGAAATGTCACACTCGTCGGAAGCGCAAGTCGCAGAATCGCGTCCTGATACTCCCAACCATGCATGTCATCAAAAATGCATCACAATTCTGTATCAAGAGATTTTGCAGCTACTACAAGAGCCAACGGGTTAGGTTATTGTAACGGACGGTTCTTGTGAGCGTGCTAAGCCTGAGCCCAACACTGTCCTTTTGGCAACTGTGACGAGCGAATATGTCGCGTTTGCTGTACAGTGGCACAGGAGTCGCTTGTCAAGTATATTCATTAATGTGAAATCATCCTTAGTTACACGAGAATATTACATGACGGCGGAGCGTGTAGTCAAAAGAGCGGAAAATTTATGGGAATAGGCCGAACGAGTTTTTTATACTATTATGTGCACAAATCATGGTTTTGTTTATCCTCTGCACATCCTCTACATCCAAGATACTTAATATTTTGCTTGTTCTTCCTCTTAATTCGTTCATCAATTCCGTTTACTAATTGGTAAAGAAAAGATTGACGATGGTTGTGAGCATGCTTTTACACGATAGTAACATAGCGAAGTTTGTCAATAGATATAATATTTGGGTTTCTTTCATATTCACGATGACGGTTAAATTGACGGTTCTTAATTAAACTAACTTCAAAAGAATGGTAATTTTTCCGCTGGGAAGCAACGTTAGACGTACCACTATGTCGGGCCGAACCCGTATACAAAATCTAAGGCTCACGCTTTGCTGCTTTCGTTTTCTCACGATACTTCATCCAAGCAACTTGTCCCCTTGGTAGAAAAAGACAAGAATCCATTTGACCCTAACTTCTTGTACGGCGCCATATAGGCATCGCCAACGGTCGAAATCAGCGAAGCGCTAATTTTTCCGTTTACCAAACGCTTGTTTTTGCTTTTCTTCTGCCTGTGCACGCATATGCCACAACGGTCTACGCACACGGTAAACCGTTTTGAACACGGAAAGACAAACGAAATGGTCGTTGCTGAGGTCGGTGTTGGGAAATAATCAACCCTACACTTTTCTCGCTTCCCACCGAAAATCGAACGTTACCGGTGGAGAAATTTAAAGCCCGCCACGCACCGTAAGACACCGTGAGGCCCAGGAACAGCAGGCACCACGAACGAGAGCCTTTGCTGGGAAGAAAATTGGAGATGTTAACAAGGAAAAACGGCCCACATACACTAGCGCACGAATAACGACCGTTTCCCCCTTCTTTATATCCCGCACTTTGTATAAGAAAACCCCGAAACAATATCGCACAAAATGCAACGACCGAATGCATGGCACACGGCACAGGGAAAATTTAAATGCCCTTATAATTCCCCCTCGAAGCATGCTTTCTGGAGAAGGTTTTTTTTTTCTTCTTCCATGCTTTCGCTAGCCTACGTTCGATCTGCCTGGGAGGGTAAGAAGTTTCTTTTCTGCATTGACGCTCCCTAGCTGCAACGACTTCCAGCGTGACTTGCTGATGATAATTGCCGGTTTGGCAAGAGGTGACAAAGCTCGCCAACCAAAACCAACCCTAGGGGAACGGCATCTCGACCGTCTTAAGCATCTAAGGAGGGAGCGACTCCAGCGGTCGAGGATCGGTCGTAAACTTCCGGATGCAAACGGCGCACAAAGGGTACGGCACCAAGACGCCCGGGAAGGGCTCGCGCACGACTTATCCCATCGGCAGAAGAAACCGGGCCGGCTGGTTGGCGGTTCTTTTTCTTTTCCAAATAAAAGAATCCCGTCTACAAGACGCTGGCAAGCTGCCGAGCCACATGGCGATCAAACGATGTGGCAAAAAAGGATGGCTGCCTCTTGTTCCTTCGTTTCACTTCCAAGGATCAACGTATCGAGCGGACCGAGGCAAAGCAATGCTAGGTCCTTCGGATTCTTCTATACAGCAACGACCGCGTGCGTTAAACATCAACCCGGCGGCTGTACCAGGCCAACTTTTGCCGCCAAATTCGGCTTCGATGCACAAACGGCTGCATGCGGTCTCGATAAGCCGTGCAGAGGATCATCAGGTAACAGGATCTCAAGGAGAGTGATGCGAGCATTGAAAATCTCAACGGTAGAAGCGATTATCCTTAAAACCGATTTTACTCATAATTTGGATGATCATTTGCCAGTGTGGTGAAAGGTACCTGTTACGATCAAGCTTATCTCTGAATCCCGATGCTCATCGTTCACGAAAGGGTAATCAGCTCGAATTTCTAAAGCGTCATCCTTAAATGTGGTATTCTTTGCGTATCATATTTTCCGGTAGCAGTTAGAATAATAGGTAATATATTTGATTTAATGGCACATTTGATGGGTTAACCTTTCCTTACTTTCCAACAAAGTAGCAATGTACCTTAAATTCTTTTCAGTTTTATTCACATTCCGTCTGAAAGTCAAGGTAAAAGCTTGCTGTTTCATCAAATTTCCAAAACGTCTTTCTCTCTTTATTTGACGCGCATGTGCTTCATCTTACATTTTCTTTCTTGCTCCCTCCTTGCTAGCTTTGTCTGGCTTCCTAATTAGCGAAATTGCATTAATTAAGCAATTTTTAATTAAGCTCCTTGGTTTGAGGTCCTTTTTCAACCATCATACCCTTTCCATTCCCATCCATTCCCGATGCAAAAACTGTCCTTTGAAATCATAGCATCCACTACTCCCGGCACCGAGTGCCTTCGCACTGGAGGTGCTTGGTTCTGTCGTGATTTTCACAATTGCCCGACAAACGAGCGTCTTCTGCTGTGCTGACGGTTCTCGTGCATCACTTACTTTTCAAGCGCTGTGGAGAACCGTGGCTTTCCGTCATGCTAAGACGAATGTCCTGGCGTAGCCTCGAGCCCGCAAGGCTTTACCCGTTTGCCAGCGCATACCGGCGAATTTGGTCCTGCCGTTGTAGGGGATTTTTTTTCCTCTGTCTCTCTATCGCTTCTAGCTTGTAAGCAAAACCAAATATGCATACAGAGTTTGTGCGTTTTTGTAATCATGATATTTTCGACACTCGCCTGCACTACTTGGAAACAAATATTTAGTGCCAGTTTACGCAAAAGCTACGTTTGATGTACAACATTTGAAAGCAATAATCTTCCACGATAAACGTTGCTGCACTCTCTTTTTGTGTATCTCATTTGACGGTGGAAAATCCATTGGGAACTGCACATGGTTTTCAAAAAGATAATTATAAGAAGTTGCGTCCGAGTTTGCCAAAGGCCAAACACGGGCTCGATAGCGAACAAATCCCTCCCGGGGTTAGCAATGTAGTTTTGCTCCATGTGCATCGACGGTATACAAGCGGGACTACATGAACGCAAAACCAGCAGCCGTCTAACATTCAAATCGCACTACCAACATATAATCGAGACCCACGACCGTCTGCGTCAGCTTCCACTGCGAGTGCGGGGGGGAGGATTGTGTTAGTTGTTCTATGCTATTTATTCTGCACTGCACATAGAACAAACTGCTTCGCATTTCCCGCTAGCACAGGGTGCAAACCTGTGCCAAAAAAAGGCATCTCCACCCACTGGCAGGGATCCGCAGGGCCTGCAGGAGTCCGGCACTTCCGTATACGCACCGAAACGAAACATCAAAATGCAATAACACGAGGCGTGTGCATCGGAATTTGCTCTGGGTGTGGTATCGCTAGGCAATCGGGCGCATCTGCGGCTACCGTGGCGCTTGTGTGCGTTTGTCAAACGCAATGGCCACCCCACCGGATGTATCGCATTTTATGTACGCGCGCTCTCACAAATCATTCTGCCGATTTGAGCCACCCCGAGATGCACCGGCACACGTACACGCCGACCCTTTTGGCACACGTACACGTGTGGGTGATTCGTTGCATCCAAAAAACACCCGGACAGGGCCGTAATTCGGAAGGGCTCAGCACGAAATCGGCATCCTCTTTTTGCGATGCAAGTACCACCGTGGCACATACACTCGAGAATGAGAGAGAAACAGAGGGTGCGTGCAATCCGCTTGCATTGGCAGTTATTTCCGTGCACGCACAAAATGCATCTATTGCACCGAAGTTTGCCGAAAAACCGCACAACCGCCCAAAACCGCCACTGGCGTGTATGTGCGCGAATGGTCGCTATGTGCCCGGGTAGCGGAACACAGAGGACATCATTCGCCAGCTGCGCTTTAGAGGCCCGAAAATCCAACACCCCGTCCCATCAGACGGGCGACCCGCGGGGGCTTAGAGATATTAGCGCGATAGGGAGGACATTAGGTGGAGGCTTCTATGTGTCCAGCGGATGGTTTCTCTACACCACACGAGCAAGCCTTCGGAGTGACAAAGCAGACATAATAACAAATGCTATTAATTCTAACCGAATATGGACGCAATTTATTCCCGTATGTAGGCCCATCCTTGCCACGAGGTGCAGCACATAGCGGACGTTCGCTTTTCGTTTCGCCATACCTCTGCCTCATACGGACTAGTCACGCTGGACAATGGCTAGGCATATTGAATGGGCTGGATTTGCGATATTTTTGGGGGGTTTTGCTTTTGTTCAGCTCATACCCATACACACCGGAAGGCTGGCTATATGCTTCGTGTTGGTTCTAAAACAGCAGGTCCTGGCGGAGAACGCGAAAAGGGTGTATGGATGGGGGCCGACGGGCGAACACAAGCTTTCAGGGCAACCGTTGCACAACATAAACGGTTTAGGTTAAACACCGTGGCCCTCGCCGATAGGACGCTGGAGGTGGCCATGGTGATGGCACAGGCGCGAGAGATAGAACAATACCGTCGATCTTGATGATGAAGAGCTGGGGAAAAAAATGCCCAGCTACCACCACGATCGTCACACAAATCGGCGTGACGAATGAGGGAATGATGGCGCGTAGTGCGCGATTCTCTAGCTCCCAAAGGTCCCAAGGGTCCAAGGGTGAACCGAGCGAAACAAGGCTCTACACCACACGAAGCCGTATTAGTTTACGATGATCGATTTTCGCGAGTTTTCCCAGAGTGTGGTGGCAGTTCCCTTGTCCGGCTGCCGGCAGTAGTACGTGATTCTGCAGCTGCATCGATTGATAGCATATTGCGAATAATTTATGGTCCAAAAACCGAGCGCGGCAATGGCGCCTCGAAGAGTTCGCCAATCCTGGCGTGTCAATTTGGGTGGAAATAATTCCCCACCGGATGAGGTTTGCCTCGGGGACCCGGTCGTTGTGGTACAACACAAAGTAAATTTGCGTTCGATCAATTACTGAATGGAGAGACATCTTTTCGTGCACCCCGTCTGTCCGAGCCAATGGTGCGCGATGTTTGATTTGCGGGATATTATGTTTGGCTTGGCGTCGTCCCAAAAGGTGCTCCCGATTGTGGGTTAATATTTGAGCGCTAGACGAGCAAATCTAATGCAGCTCTCTCCCTTGCAAAAAAGCAAAATGACGACATGAATCCGTTTCCATTTCCATTCCCCATGCATCCACATGCCGACGAGGACGTTCAGAAAGATCGTACGAAAAGAACGCAAGCGCTCTGAAGTCATTCCCCCGGCATGCGCATAATAATTAATTTGTTAATAATAAAGCTTCCGCACACGCGTGTGACTCGTCCTTGCGGATCGGGGATTGCCTTCGCTACGTAAACGAATCCTTCCCACTTCCGGTGGCGTTGTCAACCAATGCCCAACCCATTTCCGGCAGTTGAACCGAATGTCAGGCAATTACAATCATACAGCGAAGGGTCGCTCCATCGGAATGCACGACACGGGCCACATTAGGCCACGGATGGGAAAAGGGAAATAGAAGTAAATGGAATGCCAGCGTACTCACCTGAAGTTGGAGAACCACTTGACCAGCTGGGCGGTGTTGTTTTTGTTGAACTTGATGTCCGGGAAGTACATCTTCAGCACGGCGGAGCTCGGGTATCGCACCCAGAAGAACATCAGCTTCGCCTTGCGCAGGTGCATCGGCGTCAGGGTTGACGAGTTCACCGGAGTTAAGGATCGATTACTGGTTTGGAATTGGGTGCGTGAATCGTTAATCGCTAGTCTAAATTACGCTCGTATGCGTATACGCAGCCAGCCAATGTACTGGGCCGCTCGTAAGCACCGAAACCTCCCGACTGGGCGACTGGGCCGAAAGGAAAAAGGGTTTGAAGGGATTAAACATCGATATCTTACGCGTCTACCCGACCGGCGAAGGAAACTATAAAAGTGTTCAACCTCGCCGACCGGCCGGTCGCGCGAAGAACGCCTCCTGCTGGGATTAGGAACTGAGCGAAAGGATATCCACTCCCACGGTGGTACAAATCTGATTAAGACACACCTTGTAACTGTTTGAAACGAGCCATTGAGCCGGCAACGGTACATGCGATGGCAAGCGACATGAGACGATGCAAATCTCTTAATTTATTTAACATTCGCGCAAGCACGCGTCCTATCCCTTGAACCGGGGCGAAGGCACGCCATCGCCAGGGATGGGAGTGGGTTGGGCTAAAGGATTTGTACCAAAAGGGTGTTGTATTGATTTGTGAAATCAAACCCAAACCCAGGCGGTGGCAGGTTTCGATGCTCGAAAGACGAAGGGACGACCGTACACGGAAGGCGTTGCGATACATGCGACGGCGTGAAAATAATAAGAACTCAAAGGCTTACGCTGCAATGGAAGGATTTTCAAATAGTGCACGATTTGAAAAGGATATAGTAGGCTCCATCCCGTTGTAGGCGATGTCGGCGGATGTGCAGTCCGAGCCGCGATCGGTGACGTCCATCGACGCCCTGATATGTCCGTAGTCCGGTGAGTTGCCGTGATGGGCCGCCAGCAGGGCCGGATGCAGCATCGTGGGTGGGTGGGGCAGCGGTGGAGAGTCGCGAGGATCCAGCATCCCGTTGATCCCGGGCGGGCTTGATGACACCTTCATGTGGTGAAACTGCGACGGTTGAGGCCCATGTGGGCCACCGTGCGGTCCGTGCGGATTAAAGAAGGGACTATAGGGCGAGAAGACCTGCGACTCGTGCAGCGATGGGTTGGGGATTGCCACCGAGGTAGGCAGGGAGACGGGCAGCATCGCCGAGGCCGCACCGTGAAAGGACGACCGTGGAGATTTGCACTCCGTCGGTGTGGTCGGACCGGGCGGTTGAACCACGCTAGCCGAAGGACTGCTGAATGGAGTCGATTGCTGCTGTTGCTGCTGGGTTGGACCCGATGCGGGTCCTTGCGACTGCTGCTGACCGTTCAGGTTGTTGTTGTTGTTTTTGCTGCAGCTGTTGTTGTTGTTGTTGCTGCTGCTGCCACCGACAGTGTTGCCAAGGCAGGCGTTGGGCCCACCCAAGGGTAACTGCTGCGTTGCGGCCGATTGCTGCTGCTGCTGCTGCTGCTGGGTCGTCTGGGACTGCTGAGACGGCTGCTGTTGCTGCTGCTGCGATGGCTGCTGCTGCTGCTGTTGCTGTTGCTGCTGTTGAGATTGCTGTGAGTCAAGCGGCACCTGATTCGAGGCCGGCAGAATGCCGTCCTGGGCAAGGATTCTACTCACAGTTCGGGGCGTAATGCGCGTGTCGGTCACCTTGTGGCGTTTCTTCTTCGGCGTCACGACGAGGCTGAGCGCCTCATTCTGCTCGGGATTGTGCTCGCGCGGTTCCGGCGGTGGCAGACAGAACGGGTTCACCTGGCTGGGCGTACCGAGGGCTTGGTTCATCGAGTTGTAGAGTGCAGCCGCCGCGACCGAGTTGATGTTCTGCGGCGTTTTCGACGCTTGGAACATAGCTGTAGAGGGAGAAGGACGAACATGAGGAGGCATGCTGAGTGGCTGCTGCTGCTGCTGCTGCTGTTGTTGCTGTTGATGCTGTTGTTGTTGCTGGTGCTGCTGTTGCTGCGAAGGCAACTGCTGCTGTTGCTGCTGCTGGGTGCTTTTGTGATCGTGCAGTGAACCCACAGCCGGCACGTGCATGGAAGGCATACCTGGCAACCCGGGAAATGCGCTTCCGTTTAGTCGCGTTCCAGCACATCCGTTGATGGCCGGCGCCATCGCGGGTTGTTGCGTACAGGCGGGGTTGCCCGAGGACATGCCATTTGGGCCCATCGCTAATGGTGCGCCGGTTAGACTAGGTGTACTTAGCATAGGTGCGTTACCTGTTTGACTGACGCCTCGATCCGGCTGGCTGATCTTCGTTCGCGGCGATTTGCGATCCAACAGCTGCGAAGCCATCAGCAGGTCCTTGTTCAGCTGCTCGGCTGCTGCGGCGGCCGCTTCCGACTGCTTGCCAAGAAACCGGCGCTGATGCACAAACCGCGTGACAATCGAATCGACCAGGTTGGACAACGACGCCGTTATCTCCGTCTTCAACACGTCCGCTAGGCCTTCCAGGTCCGTGCCGGACATCGGCGCCACGGCGCTCACACTGGAGCGCATCATGTTCAGCCGGTTCGTCAGGTCGGACGGAATGGACGAACCTTTCGGGATTGCCGGCAAATGACCACCCATCGTAGCTGGTGCCACGTGGTTCACTTGTGGTGCAGTTTGCATTGGCGCGTGCGTCGGTGAGAGCTGTTGCGATGCCATCGTCACTGGTGGCTGATGTTGCTGTTGCTGTTGCTGTTGCTGCTGCTGCTGCTGTTGCTGTTGCTGCTGGACGTTGGGTGGTACTAGTCCGCAGGTCTGCTGCGAGATCGTTGGTGGGTGTGGAGGCGAATGCTGCTGCTGCTGCTGCAACTGTGCATGCTGCGTCTGCGGATGTTGAACAGGCGATTGTAGCAGATTGGGCTGCGAAGGTTGAGTTTGTGCTGGCGGTTGCTGCTGATGCGGCAACGGTACCTGCGATTGTATTACCTGTGACGACGAGCTAGTACTGCTGCTGCTCCGATCTGCCATATGCTGTGGTGGCACTGCATGCGGCTGATGAGAATGCGGCATTAGCTGCTGTTGTGGTTGCTGCACATGTTGCTGAGCCTGCTGCTGCTGCTGCTGCTGCTGCTGTTGTTGCTGCTGCTGCTGCAGCAATTGCTGGTTGGAAGCCTGCAAGCTTCGCTCAGCCTGTTCCGCCTTCACTAGCCTCGCTTCTTGCTCGAGAAACAGCTTCTGGTACATTGCCGCCGCGTTGCTAATCTGCTGACTGTGTGTTTGCTGCTGCTGTTGTTGCTGCTGCTGCTGCTGCTGCTGCTGGAGATGGTGCTGTGGTTGCGATTGCTGCGAATTAACACCTTCGTGGGGCATAGCAGCCGCCGCTGCAGCCGCCTGTTGCATGTGCTGCAGGAATGGGTGCGTACCGTTGAAACCGCTCGCTTGCAGCGGATGCGTAGGTGGCAGCGTACCGTGCAACTTCGCCGACATCATCTTGCTCATCATCTGCAACATGCTCGAGGCATCAGCTGCTGCTGCTGCGGCTGCGGCCGCAGCCGCCGCGTTCGACTGGCCCTTGCTACCGGCCGTGTCTTTGGCCGGGCTGGAAACCGCGAGATGTGGCTTCTCAGGTGATAGTTCCGGACCACTGATGTCATCCTCCATGATGTCGCTCGACGAGCTGTCGTCGGCCACCTCCTGCGTGGTGTCGGACTGCTGCTCCATGCGCGAGCACAATTGCACGTATTTCTGCTGCATCTCCGCCAGCTGCTCCTGCATCGAGCGAAGCTGCGACTTAAGTACGTCCTTTTCCACGCGCTTCTGGTGGATGTGTGGTGTCGCAACCGTCTCCACCAGATCGTCGTCGTCGTCGGTTGTGGCCGGATCGGTGACAGGCGTAGCGGTGGCCGTTGCCGTCGAAGCTGCAGCGGCTGCTGCGGCCGCCGCCGCACTGCTACTTAGCATGAAGTTTTGCAAGGTCAACCCAAGGTTAAGGCCAGCTGCGGCTGCTGCCGCATATCGCTCGGCCGCACTGTTATCGTGCTGCTGTGGATGGTAGAGCTTTCGTTTCTTGCACCCATTTACTGGAGGCTGTGCGGACAGGATTGCTGGACTGGAGCGCATCGACGATACGATGTTCTCGACACGCGCGCGCTTCATGTTCAGCGCTTCCGGTTCAGCCCGACCGGACACTAGGCTACCGTTCGGCGTCGGTGTTCGCTCATCGCGATCCTTATCGTCGAGACAGCAGTCGTCTAGGTCGAGTTCCTGCTTAGCAATTAGCACACCATTACTGCCACCACCGGTAGAGGACGCTGGTGAAGGTACGGTCTCATCCACCTCGTCCGGTAACGACGCTACCAGCTCATCGATCACATCGCGCTTCTCCTGCTTGGGATTGATCGCATCCACGCTACCGTTCGACAACCGACCTACGTCCGATTGCGCTCCCAGCAGATCATCACATTTCGTACTATCACTTGCGCCGTGGGTCGCCTTCGCATTTTGATTATTGCCACTGTTGGCCACCACCCGATGCTTTGTGCCCGAAGCACTCTTCCCGTGGGCCACACCCGCATCACTCGAGTCGCTCAGCTCACCCCCGTTCACAATACCACCGAGACCGGGCTCACCGAGCTTGGCCACGTCGAAGATCGTGTTGTTGTTCTGGTTCTTGCTCCCGATCACGTTGTTGTTGTCCGGCGACAACCGACCACCCTGTAACGTGCTGCGCAGCTCCTGATCGAGCGCCAACAGGTCCTTTTTGCCCTGCAGGATATTGCGCAACATGTGATGCGCCAGCTCGCTCGGAGCCGGTGGCGTTGTAGAATCACCGTCAAGGTCTATAACGCCACCCAGCCCGTTACTGTACGAGTTGTCCACTACGCTGTTGCTGGTGGTCGCGATCCGTTGCTTAGGACCTCCAACGTTGCCGCCGCCGACGCCGACGCCGCCGACGCCGCCGCCGCCACCGCTGCTGCTGCCGTTGTTGTTGTCTCCGTTGGTATTCGCCGCGCCGCCATTGCTGCTGGCGTGGCTGCTGCTGTTGCTGCTGTTGCCGCTGCTCGCGCTGCTGCTGCTGCTGTTGCTGCTGGAGCTTGAGCTTGTGCTGCTGGAGCTGCTGCTGCGCCGGTTCGAGCCCATCGTTACCTCCGCGGAACCGGTCGCTGCTGCAGCACTGCCACTCTGTTTGCCGCTTTTCCCACACGCACTGGGACTGTTGCTGTTGGCGCTGTTCGTGTTATTATTATTATTGTTCGTGCTGGTGTTGTTGTTGTTGTTGTTGTTGCTCAAACTGGTCACACTTTCGAAACCGAGCTTGGTGGAGCCGACGGCGACGACGGCGGCTCCAACCGTGCCGGTGGTACCACTCGCACCATTCACTGCACTTGCATCTTGCACTGAGAGGCCCGCACACTGATCTGGGCCCGCACTGTTGGCGAGGCTGCTGGCCGCACTGTTGATGCTGGCCGCGGCGGCCTCGATCGCGGAAAGCATGCTGATCGTGTCCGGATCGGACGCGTCCTGGGCCTGCTTCACTTGCCTGCCGAGCAGTTCGTTGAGCATCTTGCTGGCGGCCGCAGGACCGTACCCGCCGGGACCGAACAGTCCGCTGAAGTGTTGCTGCTGCGCCTGGCTAAAGATAGCCCCGTATAGACCGCTGCTCATGAAGGACGGGCGCGAACTGAAGCTGGGTATCGAAGAGTAGCTGTTCCTTGGTTCGCCCGCGTCTACGCGCTGTCTGCTGCGCTTGCAACCGTGGCCGTTACTGCCGTTGCTGCTGCCGTTGCTGCTGTTGCTGTTGCTGCTGCCGTTGCTGCAGCCGCTGGCGTTCGTCACTGTGGTTGTGGGGTTGTCGTTCTTTAGCAACTTATCGACGTACAAACCGAAAGAATCAGAGTCTTCCTCCGATGACATCATAAGCGGCAGTCCACGAATCCGACGGCGGCGATGGCGGCGGTTTCGGCGACGACGGCGACGACGGCGGCGACGACGACGACGACGACGACGGCGATGGGGTGGGGGAAAACCTCCCCTCCCTGGTGCCGAACCCTTCACGCACACTACCAGCGGTTTTTGCTTCTGGCTTCCCTTCTGGCTGCTGCCGTTGTCGCCCTTCTTCTGCGCGCGGAGGCAATTCCCCTACGTTCAATCCAATTGCCGAACGGTCACGAAGCCACTCGCCTAACTTAGCTTTCCCCTTCCATGGCATGGACCTGCACGTATTGTGGAAAGCAGAGATGGAAAGAAAAACAGCAAGCACAGGCAAGGAGAGAGAGAGAGAGATGGCGTGATGGAGGAGAAATCCGAACAAAACGAACGGAGCGTTCGGGAAATTTCATGCAAGAAAGAGAAAAGAACGAGAAAAAGACAGTAGATGATTAGTGTTTTTTGCTTCTTCTCTTGCTTACGGTGTCCTTACTGGAAAGGGGGATTATGTTTGTGTGTTTTTTTTTTCCGCTGGAAAAGTGTTTTCCGCGCGCTAGAGCAGTTCTTCGGCCCACGAACGCTACGTCTGTCTCGTTTGTTCCCATTGCGAAGCATCCTTTGCGAGAAGTCGCGCACGTCAGAATTCGAACTAGCTCAACGGTGCGCTTTGATCGAGGTTTGAATCCTTCGCGAGCCTCTTAAGTTAACCGTCTCTTTAAACTAAACGATATGTTGTGTCCCCAAAAATGTTCCAATTTTCAACCACTAACCAGTGGAAGACACTGTTAAAAAAACCGCATTTGGACGCTCGAAAACGGCCGCCTTTGATTAACAATTTATATTAGAGAACTATGGCTGGGTCGTCTGTTGGGTGTGATCTACGATCTCCAACGGGCGCCTTCGATCGCAACAAGGGACATAAGCGAGCAAGCGACAATGTTTTGTTGCTGTCCCTTTCCCACACGCAACCGTACCGACCATCCGTCTCGGCAGGACCAGATGGAAGCACGCAGGACACCGAAGACGCGCGCGCGTCCCTTTTCACTGCAAGGGAAAAATAAATTAACCGATGCACACCTGGAACACCGGGGCACGGGCGCATTCAATAATGGCAACGGTTCCGGCCGATGAATGTGCCCCGATGTCCTGCGGGGTTGCTAGAGAGAGAGAGAGAAAGAGAACGCATAGGAAAAGCGAAGCGGAGAGCGAGAGCGCAAAAGGGAAGAAAAGCAACGCGCAAGGATACAGCCTGCTCGAATGCCTCGAACCACGAGCGGTATGGATTTTGGGCGATGCGATTTTCTCAACCACGCGACCCACGCGAGTCAGCTGTTTGGCTAGCGAATCTGCTGAGCTGATGCTGTAAGGTCGGCGCCTTCTAATTGTGCCCCAATGATGTGTCTTATAAATATCAATTTAACGCAGCGCAAGGAGCAACTTAATTACTTACGCTCGAACAGGCAACGGTCATCGCCGCAGCTAGCGTCCGTTGCAGTAGTTGGTGACGGTGACGCCACTCCATCTCATCTGAACGGGCATCACTGCCGGCGTTTACTGCCTTGTCTGTTGCTGCTGCTGCTGCTGAGCGCGCGAAACTCATCAAAACATTCGTAAATTGGATAATAAAACGCTTCTTGCGCTTCGGCACTCTCTCTGAGGCACGCAATTCTTGGCAGCATTTGCGTACGTCGAAGACGTGCTCCGGCAATGGGACCATCTTAACGGCTCTGGACTTTGTCAAGCGGCAATCTTGCCGTTCGTAACGAGATTGACGCCTAATGGTATCATCACGCCCTGGAGCTTCTTCGCTGCGCTGCCCAAATACCCGCCAAGATTTTCCACCCCACAGTAATTGACAATTGGCTTGTAGACGATAATGTGGGTAACTTTTTTATTTGCCTGCCCAACGTTTGATCGCTTCGTGTGGCGGCCTTCGTTTGTGTGCAAACGCCGTTCAGATGACTGGCGTGGAATGGAAATGCACGGGAATTGCCCCATCGTGCAATGACTCATCTACGGGCCCAAATTGTTCGCAACGAGCTGTGGTATTATTTGCAGCATCGATGCTTCACGCAAATGCTGACAATTTTGTAATACTCTCTTTTTTAGCAATGTTCTAACACTCTTGGGGAGAAAAAAATTATTACAATTATCGAGAATATCAGCTCAACGTGTACTGCGTATGCATTTGAATTTGAAAAAAAAAACGGCCACCTCCACACTTCCAACCGACCGAAATTGTAATCAACCGATCACGCTCCGGTGGCTGATGCTTTAAAAGGTCGTTACCGCCGTGATAGCCATGTGCCGAAGAAAGTGGCAATCTTGAAGAATGGAGAAAAAAATCACCCTAAAACGACCGTTACGTTCGCGCTTCGCTGAGCGCTGGCCCTGTAACGCACGGCATGTGTCGCCACAGCGAAAGGTGCATTATCGGTTATGAAGCAAACATGAAAAGGGACGCTAAGAAGGCGCTCGAGCGCCTTCAAGACGTTAACGCGTTAAGGGTCACACAAACGTCTTCGTTATGCTCCGGTTCACCCACGGAGGGTGTCTAACAACTCCTTCTCGTGTACCTGAGTACACACATTCGCTCGCAAAAGCCGCATATGGCACACTTCGAGCGCTGCAACGACTTCAAGGAGCTGGGAATTATTTGACGGAAATGAAATAATTGCACCCTGGCCCCTGGCACACGGCATAGATCTTTATCGTTCGCCTAGTACTCCGGGTTGAGTTTCAACGGTTTTCCAATGACATTCCCTTACGCGGCTACTGTGGCATTTCTCGGTAAGTCCGTTTGTTTTTTCGACAACGACTTGCAACAGTGATTCGGTGGTTTATATGCTTCCTCCCTGTGAGCTCCCGACAAATGTGATTGTTTTCCTGGTGAGTTTGCGGTGCTGGTGATCGTTCACAGATAACCACAACGACACACATCAAGCGCACCCCCGTGAGACGAACTTGAGACCGCTGTGAAATCTGGCGTACGCTTCTCCGGACCGTGGGTGCACTTGTGTGTCTTCCTTTTCGGGAATCCTTCCGCCCCATGGCACACGATATCTTCCGATCGGCCGTGCGGGATGCTCGTTGCGGTTGAAGATGTTACTCGCCTAAACGTTGGTCACTTCTTCCCAGGCCTCGAGGGACTCTGCGCCTCGAGCACTGAGCCGCCGATCGCGCACGGCAAAGTGCGTGTAATATGATGATCCGCTCCGGAAGTGTTGATTATTATTAATTCTCCCACAAGGCGACGGAACGAAGATACCGTTCGCAAAACCGCAAGCATCGACCGAGGTATCGTGCGAAAGGAAGTATCATAACGCCGAACGCCGTCTCCTTCCGCTCGGAAGAACGTGGGCCGTGTGAATATTGCACGGGGCGCTCGGTTCGCAAAGGATGCAATTTTATGCACGTTGATTTTACGTCTCTTTTGTTACGCCCAAAACAAATCGCCTTGAATCGGGGTCTTGGTTGGGATTTATCGCTTACTCGCTCCATCTCAGCTTGATAGTGTCTCATTCCCCAGATATGCTGGTTGCCTTGTTCTACGCAGGCTCGCCTTCGAGTGCGTTTGATGTTTGAACAAACAAAAAAAAGTGCAGTACGATGCAGCTTGTGCAATTCGAGCGGTAAAGAGGCTTGCTTCGGAACTCGGAAAAAGGAGTCCACTCCACTAGCTGCCGGCGGGTTGCATTCCCGGTGCTGCAAACAATTATCAATTAGGGCTAATTAAATTCCAAGACCGGGATTTGTTTAGCAAAGTACGAGCGTGGGGTTGTAAATGCTCTATGCTTTTGTGGGTGCGAGCATATGTGCGTGTTGGTGAATGTTTTTTTTTTCTCTCGATACCGGTCATGTTTATTTGGACCCTTTTTTTTCGTCTTCTGAGCAAGTGCATCCACTGCACGCATTGTTTTGTGCTGGTGCATTGTCAGTACAAATCTTCAAGTTCAATTAGCTTCAATTGAAAGGAAGCATGACAGATTTCGGTTTCCTTTTTTTTCATCCTTGCTTCGCTTCCGAGGCGTTTCCTTTTGGGCAACATCATGCGAGAAGAGTGAAGTTTTTTTTTATTACCCATAATATATTTGTAGCTCAATTTGTGTCCCAAAGTCACTGCCCCGATGGTGGGTCTTCCGTTCTAGTTCATCGTTCGTTGTCGGAAGAGAACGTGTCTGCCCTTGGGTTGGTATTCGAATAGAAGCCGTCGTTAGGTTGTCGAATGCACGCACAACATTTATCATTACATCGTGTACGTTTTTGATGTCAATGTCGTAATGTTGGCCCGTCCGGCTGAGGCTGGCGTTTGTCGTAGTTACATGCGCTAAAAGGGAATACCAATGCGTTGCAAAACGCATAACGTCCTAGTGTGGCTTGTTTATTCATTTTTTTTACAACCCTTCTACTGATCCATGATGGTTCCACACAAGTGCGAGATCGATTTTTTAAATTAACGAGAGAGAAAAAAATCTAGACCACTTCTAATCCGTCTCTCTTCCGGCTGCACAAATGCAGGGCAAACAAAAACCCTACCACTACACGCGTCACCTCGGATCGTCCGCGCTCGGTTTGTGCGAATGTCTTGCGTGCGAATCCTTTCCGCGTACGGGGTTCGTCTTTTGGCAGAGGTTAAGGATGTTTTATTTTCCACGTTGCTCACCAGACAAGCCGTCGCTGGTTGATCGGGACCAACTACAGCGGCATGATACAATACGGATACAGCGGTTCGGTGTGAGATGAGGAACGAATGGATTGCATACAGGGGCGGCTTCGTGGCCTGCCTGCTCCATCCACACCCTTACAGGGTCGATAGGGGGTGAACTTTGATCGACTCCATGACTCGCAGGGTAGCAACCCCTTTTCGTGCTGGAGCCGCGCATTCGCCTCTGCAAAAGCCCCTTTTGTGCTATGGCGCTGGAGCTAAGGAACGCCAGGAACTCGCCAGCCAGAACTCGGGACGGAAATCATCCAAAGATTGCACATTGCGAGAAGCGAGTAATTAAAACTCATAAGTTCATTCTGCACGGTTTATTCATCACATCATCGTCATCGTATTTATCGTCCCGGTTCTTGCTCAGCGTCGTCATCGTCCTCGTCGTCCTCGGCGTCGTGGGCGCCGTTGTCGTCCTTGTCCTTGTTGTCGGGCCCTATCTTCGTCTTCTTCGCTTCGTAATCTGTGCACCACCGGGATGCTGACTGTTGAATGTACGCCGTTGCCCCCCGTTCGTGAACGATGTGTAGAAGGACGCCTCTGAGGCCGTGCGCTCGCAACCCGCGCAAACGATATCTTTATCCCGTGTTCGCCGTTGAATCCTTGCGCCAAGGACCGCCCCGATGCCCGAGCGTGGTTACTCGGTCCATGGGGATGGCGTGGGATGGCGTAAGAAATGCAGCCGTTTGCAGAAAGGAAGAAAAGCCCGAAGGAAATTATTGCATCGCCTCGATGCAGCGGTGAATCGGAACATCAGCAGTAAGAGCAAGAGCAATAATGCTGAAAGCGCCATCTTCACTCGGCCTCTATCCTAGCGCCATTTCCTCAAAACCCTTTCCCGTTACCGGGGGTGACGGTCTCGGTCTGAAGTGGCGGCAAAGAAGGAAGCAACCAAACTGAGATGGTAAATATGCACAAGTTCTTCCAGCTAGCCGTATTTGAGTTGAATCTTTGCGGCGCTGGTTATCAACATTTCAGCACACGTCTCAACCAACCGAGCTATTAATATTTCCACCCTCGGCGAGTCCCGTACCGGATCGGGAGGACACATCGCTCCTGAGCTATTCATATGAGGTTTCTTATACAACCGGGGCAGCACGGCAAGGACCCTCGGACATCAGGCTCGCTTCTGTGCGCCATTCTCGGTATCACCGTGGCGCCTGGCTCATGAAAGGCGGCATCTTTTCGCCTTAGCTTTCTTACATCCCTCGGCAACGCTGCTTGCGGCTGGCGTGTTGCATCCGGGCGGGGATTATTACTACGAACTTTTTGCTAATGTGCCCGTGTTTACGTTCATTTCCACGTTATTTGCATTCGGCTACGGCTACGGCGTGTAGCGTCCGCATTAGGCATGATAGTCTGGCTACACACGTACCACACTTGCAGTTTGTAGCAGGTTTCGAGCAGGTCACTATGTTGCCATCAGACGGATTTCAGGTTTGATAATGTTGGTGTCTGCTGTACTTTTGATGAGTAAACTTGCTCTACCGGCGCCTTGATGCAACGCTTGAATATTAAGTATTGCAGTCACAATACCTGAAGTACTTGTGGCACAATACAAATTACGGCTTCGTGTGTACTGTCTACGCCCTGGTCAAGCAATAAGCCAACTCAAAACCATTGCAGCTTTCCGTTTCCAGTGCACGAGCGTTTCATTGTTTTTTTTTCTACATTTCCGAAATCTCTTCCGTATTTTAATGCTATCAATCTCCCTCGGTGTAATAGATGCAGCAGCGAATTGCAAATGCCATCTCAGCCATGCAAAAACGACGCCGATTCCCTGCAGCATGACCCCCATGCAATGATAGCAATTTTGGTTCGCTTCCACGCTGGAAAATGCGTTTCTATCGTTTTTATTTGCACCAGCCGGTCTCATGACCGAGAGATGTACAAAAAACCAAACCAAACACACACCCACACACACCTACTGTAGCCGAGGGACAAGGATTGAACCGGCATGCCATGGTTCGCGTCGGAAAATCTGGACCCATAATCCTGCGTACGGCGGTACGAAATCGAAGAACTGGAAAAATGAAAATGCAACCAAAAAATGCTGCACCACTGAATGGCTGGCTGAGGCGGTGGATTCCGAGTCTCTTTTTTTTTGCTTTTCCATTTTTCCTCTATTTGCCGCCGCATTGCTTCAACCTACTCCCGCTTCACCGATGACGCGATGGTTGTTTTATATAAATTTCTATATACACCTCCTTTCGGCCGCCTCGAACGACATTTGCATTATTAAAGAGTGTCGCGGTCATGTCACAGGATCTCGGCCTGTCACATCCGGTCACCGTTCGGCTGTTCGGCGTTGCAATCAGGCGCTGCATGCCCAGGCTAGCACAATGCCCACGGAATTCTGGACGTATTCGGCTATTGCACCGACACCGATGACAATGCGAAACGTGCCGTGGAAACGAAGGGCACAACTGATGCCGCCGGCTAATGCAAGGCTGACTAAGTTGGTGTCGCCGATGATGACGAGCTGATAAATGGCTTTGTCTGGTGTTTGCGTTAATTTTGGTCAGCTTTCGGAGGTTGATGCTAACATCAATTCCAATCTGGTATTTACGCGTTATTGCATGATTCGATTGGTACCGTTTATCAGGTTCCTGCTTCGGTGCTAGTAACATACGCTGACTTCACCATTACGGGCAGCATCCCTGCGCAAACGAGATCACTGGTGGTGAAAATGCATATTTCATTACCGAAAAAAAGGGGTAAAGTACTCGTGGTACAAGTGCCCCGAAGACAAGCAGCGAGCGACCACACGATTTTTCCTACTTTTTAACAACCACAGGACTTGCGAAATATCGATTTTTTCTTTCCGCTCCGGCATGATCAGTTCCCGGTCCGTTTCAAGTTGCTGCAGCAAGTTGATGAAAACTCAACCCGTTCACCTTGCAGCCAAGCATGAGCCGGTAAAGTGGGGAGGGATTTTCTCTCCTTGCTTTTTTTTTGTTTTCCTTTCGCCCCCGATGGCGAAGAAACAACGCCGTGCCTCTGTTTCGGGGTCCGTCTTTTGCGCCAAGTTGCAGGAAAAACCCAGCCACCCCTTCATGCCTTCCGCAAAAAACAAAGACAATTTCGAGCAAAGCCACGCGTGGGGAAGGAAAAACCGAACCGAACGGGGTGGAAAAACAAAAATCCCGACAAACCCATAGACGGATGAAGCACACGCGTAAGGCAGCCGCTGCCCGATCGCAAGGGAAGCGAATAAGTATGTGCGAGCATGTTTGAGATGTGGAGAAAATTAATACAAAGCCGGGGCAGATTTCCTTCCAGCGCCGGTCCCCTTCTATTTGCTTCGCTTCTTTTTTTTTTTTCGGTGCTACCACCGAGCGTTGCCAAAGATGAAACGCATGGAAACGTGGAAATTTGCAAGCGTACGAATGGAACACGACGCGCTTGGGTTTTGGGGAGGATTCGGCTTTTGTCTCTCAAAAATCCTTCCACCGTCCGTTCGGCGTTTTCTTGCGGCCGCAGTACAGACCACCCTCGAAGGGCTCGACGTGTCGAGTGCGTCGGTTTTAGACAGGGTGTAACTGCTGCAAGGGTGCAGTTTCCCACTCGGGAGCGGGTATTTGCATGCGGTCTTAGACGGCAAATTATGCAATCCCCGGGCTGGCACATTACCGTGGTCGTGTCTTACGTTGGGATTTCTTCTCGTAACCAAACGGAGAAAAATGATACACGCAGGCTCGGGTAACCCTCACCTTGGAAGTGGAGTGTACAAGTGCATTCGTGAAATGCACGCAACGTTGGCTGTAGAATGACGAAACCGCACGCGGAGTACGGAAACGAACGGTGCATCTTGTACACATCCTTGAGAACGGGTTTAATGAGTGTGCTTCTTGGGTGTACTGCATCGTGCGCATGGTTGCGGTTGCGTAGATTTGGTGGAAAATAAAATTGCAACCGGCTTGTGCATACACGACGTTGACTACTAGGATGTCGATATGGTGCGGAAACATGCGCGGCAAGATACGGATCCTTCTTATTCGTGTTTGTTTAAGGCAGTTGTGAACAAAGGCACCACAACAGCTATGCATCGTCAATAGCAATTCTATAGAAAGTCGTGGTGCAATAACAACTTTTTCAGTTACCATTCTAGCCTAGCACCAAAAATGCATCGGCGAAAAAGGATGCACCAGGATGCAAGTGTGTGTGTGTGTGTGTGTGTGTGTTCGTGCGAGTTGTAAGCTATACTTTTTGGTACAAATCGTACTTTAAACTGTCTATCTTCAGCGTATTTTTGCTCACTGTCTGTCTGTCGAAGGTCTATTACAATTTTGTTTGCTCCCGAAACGCGTTTAAGCAATCCATTCCACGATGTTCCACGGTTGCCTGTTCGCTTTACGGCTTCAGCAAATGAATAAAGTAGCTCCCTCAGCGAACTCATTTTGTGTTATTTTTTCGCATTTTCTTCGCGCGCCCATCCCGAACCAGCCAGCACCATGGGCGTTTTCACGAGCCCAGCACAGGACGGTGCACAAATGAGTGAAACTTAAAAAAGTGCATTTTCGTTTTCATTCGCAAAAATATAAAAATCACATATTAAGCAATAATGAAGGGCAGGCATTAGTCTTGACTGCAGCGCGGTGCAACGATGCAACGCAAGCCACCAACCGGTACCGTCGTTGTGGCTCATTCGCGCTCGTTCCGCGAGGCTACGAAGCCTGATAAGGACTATTATTTGATTCTCCTTGCCGCCATCGCTGCACGAATGGCGAGAGCTGCCGGCATGGCGCGTATGGGAAAGGGAAACGAAAACAAATAATGAAAAATTTTAAGGAGCCGTTAAACCCTACCCAAATGCAAGCCGTGTTTCGGCAGTGCCAGTCTGCGCGAATGCAGATGAACCTGTCGTGTGCTGCGGATGCGAGTGGGATAAGGATAGAGGTGGTGGTGGCATTTTCCTATGCGCTCACAGATAGGCCGAACCGCTGTGTATGCACTTATGAATGCACTTTCGGCGGTGCACCGGTGGATAGCGGCAAAAGTTCCACACGTTGCAGAATGGAAAGGAAGGCTGCGAGTTTTTGGTTCCTTTTTTTGCCGAGGTGCGACTAAGGAAGGAAATGAGCGTCGGTGGTGCATTTTGATTTCTTCTTTTTGTTTTAGCTCTTTTTTTTTCACGCAAGTAAAGGATAGTTTTCGGCTTCATTTCGACGGGTGGCACGGTCGGCGGAATTCGGTCGATAATTCTTCACGGCCGTTTGCTCAGTTTGCTGGCAGATGATGAGCGAAATGCTTTTAGTATGACTTAAGGCCCATTTCAAGGAAACAAAACAAGAAGGAAGTCGAACGAGCACCCCGAGGCAGCACTTCTGATGAGTCATCCGTTGACGCAAAGCGAGAAAGCGTTTCTAGTGTGGCTAATTCTTGAACCGTCGTTTTCTGGTGAGGGAATTCAATCAACCGCAAAAAAACGAGACCCAAGAAAAGCGTTTACAACCCCCGACAGGGCTCTATCGTACGCAAGGTTCTGGTGTGAAAATGTGGCCGATCACTCGGTGTGAGTCATACGGCAGTGCGATTAATTAATTTGCATCTTGATGCATTCCACGTTCGCGCGATAGCCTTGTGGGGTTGGTTGATTAACGAAACGCGCGTGAATGCTCGAGCCGCTAAGCCGGGCTGCGCTGTGAAGCATTGGGAAACGGTTGGCACGGTCGCAAAAGTGGCCGAGTTTAATTGAAGGCACTACCCGTTGGGCGATTGCGCAAGCGGTACGGGTTTTGCAAAGCGATACCGATCTTATGGGAACTTGGATCCGTGGAAACCCGGGCCGGACGAAAGGATTCAAATTTCTCACCCGTAGTGCTGGCGCACTCTTCCGGGAGTTGGCCGGAAATGACATTACGCCCTGCGGAACGCTTACTCGCTTACTCCAGAAGCAAGATGCCCGACGATCCCGTGCGGCAAAATCCGTATGCGAAAGAATCATAAAGGGCAGCGTGCCAGTGGGTGCTGTCGGCCAATTGTTGCCGCAGTTGGATTGCAGCCCTGCACAATGTACGAGCGAGGAAACAATTGCTCGTACCCAACGGATTGACGACGGTCGTGGCAAGCAAACGACCAATTGACGGATGAGCTGGCGGAAGAATATGAAAGTTGTGGGTACTGTTTTGTGGTTGTTTTTTTTCTTCACTCCGTGCCGGTTCATTTCCAGTTTCCCGCGCATATTGAGCACGCTTGGAGTAATTTTATCAATTGCTTGTTCCGTTTCTCGCTCGCTTGGGTGCAGGAAGCACTGGGCACTGGGAAGAAGGAAGCACATTGAACAGGAGAACCAGGAGAACCAAGGGCCAAAGGGCGCTCGAAGATGACGCGTGATCGAACGTATTTTCCTAACGTGTAAACCTGCGCCAAGGATTCGGTCGAAAGGGTCGCGAGGTGAGCTATACACATCACATGGCGTTACGGTACGTAGCCCCTTTGGCGGTTCGCGAGTGATCCGGAAGAAGCATTATTGAAAAAGTAAGCACAAGTCGAGGGTCGAAACATCGCGCAAAGGCGCGGAGTGCATATGTTTAGGTCCGGTCCGGTTCTTGCCCTTTCCCCGGCACGAGATGAAGCAATTAAGCAATCGTAAAACGGCTTCGCTCATCAAACTGTGCGTTGTGGGCTCAAAACATCGGTTGCGTCTGCGCTCCGAGGTCCGCGGTTCATTAGAACCAACGTGCTGCCCTATGACGGGTGAAGCATCGTCTTGGAAAAGCAGTTGATTGTGGGTAAATGCGTATCGTTTGTCGTCGCAGCTCGACACACTCGATCGATCAGAGGATGATCGACGCCGTTTGTTGTTTCGCGGTTGTTGTTTGAGATGTTTCCAGTCCATTGCGCTAAGGACCGTACACTTAGGATAGGAGCACCTTCGATGCGGATGAGCGACGAGTGCATTAGGTTGCTGTCGACGTGTAGGAATTTGACATGACGTGAATTTGTTGGTGGGCAGTGTCTTGGGCAACAGACGAATTCACGTAACTGACGCTTGAATCGGGGGCGTCTCACGGATATCTTTACCGGTTCCACATGGCTGCGAACGAGCCGATAACTCACCCATCGAGTGACGCTGGCTTATCTTGGAGTTATTCTCGAGAACAACATTGCACGTTACTCATTGTCGTTACGTTCTTAATGTTCCACGCGAAAAAGAAGCACCATGTGCCGGTGGTGGGCGTTTTCGATGCTTTGCTTTGGTCTATCAAATACTGATAGTACGATACGAGGAACCATCATAAAACATACAAAATTGAGAAAGCAAGCAACAAATAAAGAAGATAATGATTGCATACTTTTCCAGCTGGTAACGAAACAGCCTTACAGTCCGACGACTGAAGAGCATGCGCACTAGTTAGCGCCAAACATTCCACATCAATTCCCAAAAGCCGATTTTTTGTTTGGTAGCACGAGCTTCGAATAAAACGGCAGAAATTTAGACCTAAAACATTTACTCCACGCTTGACTTTATTCGATTTTTCGCCATAGCCGGTGAGTGCTTCCGGAGAAGCAATTAAATATTAAAAATAATTTCCCATGCTAGGCTAGAGCGGCTCTCAATGAAGCGATAATCTGGTGCGCGTTTCGTTCAGCGTTCAATCCGGCCAGATGAGTGCACAAAATTGCACAAGGGAGTGCACATTTGTCGATTGTTTAAAACTTTGCCGCTCGGCCTCGGCCTCAGCCTGTGGCGCGGGCAGGAGCGCTATTTTCGCCTCATCTGTTCCCTGTATCTCTCCGTGCTATACATTCTCGTCTGGTTTGCATTTGCCCGCCATCGAGAATAGCACGGACCAGAAAGACGTCCGCAGGGTCCGCGAGTACAGGGCAGCTCCACACGCACACACACACACACACACACGCAGGGAGGGGGTGCAATTTCGTACTAAAAACTTGATAAAGCCTACGAGGTATTAATCCTATTTTCTGCTGCCCGCCCATGCGTTCCCACACGATTCCACCCAAATCCCAAAGCCCTTCCGTCTGGCCAGTGAAACATAAATGCAATCGAATGCACTCGAATGCAGCGATACAGCACACACACACACACACACCCAGTTCGCGAGGGCTCGCTTCCTGTCCATACGCACGTCCGGCTAGCGAGCCCACACACAGCACCAGACGTGCAATGCGTGCGTAAGCCCACCCAACATCGGTGGGATGGTGTCCTCGACCGAGTAGGTGGGTAGGTGGGTGGGGGGGGGGAAGGGGGGACTCCATCAGAAGTGCATGTGCGGTACATAGCATATATCAAATGGCATCTGACAAGCCTGGCGGCCCCCGGGGCCAGAGCTCGCGAGATCGGATCGATACCTTGCCAGGAGCTGGACATCAATTCGAACGGTGCAGTTTTTCAGTGCGTCTCTAGCGCCCCCTAGCGGTGGTTCCGCGACCTAACTTTGGTGGGCTGCAAATGCAACCTTTTCGTGCGGGTGGCCCTTCTCGTGTCCCCTTTTGCCACACACACGCGCGCGCGCGCGTCTCTAATGATCTCCACCACCCAGCAGGACAGCAGCACAGGATCCTGGTTTGTTCGTCCTTTCATTTGTCCAGTTTTGTGTGGACAACCCACACCGTGCCGTGTGCGTTTTCTCGCTCACTCGCACGTTTTCGCTCTCGTCCGCGCTCTCCGCACACACTTCTGGGCGTTGGGGGGTTCCTCAAACAAAACAAAAACCCGAACACGGACGGTAGAGACTTGCTAGGTGCATCCAGCACCGAGCACCGAACACCGAGCACCGGACTTATGTACCGCACTCCAGGCGCATCAGCCAGAGAGTCATATCCTAGGGCAGGCGCTGACGCTGGACGGTGCTGGTGCGTTGCCTTGCCACCCATCCTTGCATGTATTCGATTCCGCGTGCATTCGATTTTTTGTGCGCTTTCTTCGACACTCAGGGCTGCATAAGGGCGGGCTGGCTGGTCGGCTAGGATGTGCAAGGTTGGCCGGCAGCAAGGACTCATCCCCGGGTGCGCTGGTGCGCTCGCAAAGTTCATCCCCAACGCATCCGGTGCAGAATGCAGCCGGGAGGTTGGTGTGATGGTTGCTGCGATGGTGATGATGAATGCGCTTTTGCAAGCAAAACGCATGGCCAATAATGCCCAGTTGATCTCGATTTTCAGGACACTCGGTGGTAGCGACTCGGGTGGAGACTGGGCTTCTTTTTTGCTGCGCCCACCTCCTAGTGCTTCTTCCGGCTGGCGTCGAATGAATTTGTGCATTGTCCGTTTGCTTCCGTCCGGTTTGTGCGCTCACTCCGGCCCTGAGGGTTCCATGTTTTGACCAGAGCTCTTCCCACTGCACTGGGCTGTGTGCGTGTTTTGGGGGAGATTAATGCCTTTTTTGCTTAGAGACTTAGAGTTTGTTCGAAAATCGAAACACTCGCTGTGACTGACTCAAGCATTACTTATTTGATTTCCCATCAACGTTGCATGGTGGTCCATCGTGTGTATGAATCAATTGGCAATATACCAATAGGGCACGATTTTCCACAGCAAAATGAGGCTATTTTTAAAAGAACACTGTCTCCCAACGCAAAGTGTGAACGCACGAAGCAAGAAAACTCGCCATCGCATTTTATGTTGCGTTCGCGTACATAAAACCAACTCACCAACTCATCCTCCACCTGCATTCACACGCACCACTCGAAGTAAATAACGTTTTGAAATGCAATTTTTAGCCATCCCTCAAGTCCCCGCACTCGCGCACGTTCGCGAATTTGCATAAAAAAAGCACCCACACACACACACACACACAAGCACGGCATCGTGAGCGTACATACGCGTCAAATTCGCCCAGTCGCGCGCGCGTTCGGATGCACTTTTTGTGCACACCACCAAAGCGCTGGGCACTCGCATTGGTCAGCGCTAGCTGGGCGCATCCTTTTGGGATGGGTGGAACCGATGCAGACTCGCGGGTTAGCAGCCATGCCGTTGCACTAGATGCACTTCTTCACTCGCTCCGCTTGCTGGTGGGTGGCTGTTTTTTTTTGCAAAATCGCGCCAGTCGCGCTGCGAGCAAAAAACGAAAAGTGCACCAGGCAGCAGGCGCAAGAAGACAAGCCAAAAGCTCGTTAGCCGTTCGCTGTTACGGTTTGGTGGCATGCTTTTTTTTGTTCGTTTATATGCGCCCTTTTCGCCTCCCAAACCGTGGGCGGGAGTTGCATGCTGCGGTGCAAGGTGCAACGATGCAGCGGATCCACGAGCGCGCGCGACAGCTTGTCAATCTTGTCAGCGTTCCAGGCAAATGGGCAGCGGATTCTGGTCGTTCGGCGCAAAAGGGGCCACGGTGGTCGGTGTCATCGCGCGCGCGATGACCGTGGGTTAGCGCAATGTGTCCGTCTGTCGCTTCCGATCGATCCTTCCGGCGTGCAGAGGTCGACGAGTGGACCGGACGAGAGCAAAATCTTTGGGGGCTGCTTCGCAAGCCTGTTTTCGGGCCATATGCCGTATGGCTGGTACGGTGCATGATTCAATTTATGTGCACATAGGCCGAGCACATTGGCGAACGCTCGCTTTGATTCCTCGGTTTCTCAGGGCCAGCAGCCAGGCGGTGGTCGAGCCCTTCACTCTTCCATTTGCCAAACGTATGTACGCCACCCTAAACAACAAACCACAAATGATTCCCAGGCTCCTCTAAGGGCGGCGGCTGTGTGCTCGAATATCGATCGATGGCGTCCATTTTGGCGAAATTGCATAGCCTTTCGTTTTGGCCGTTGGTTCACGTTTGGGGATTGCAAAAAGCATGGCGCTTCATCGCGACCCGAGGGCTGAACGAGACATAATTCGGTTGATTAATCGCCATTACTTGCGGATGCGCTTGAAGGTGTCGTTTGGTGGTCGTGTACACGAAAGAACTGCATCGGTGCGCTTGAGCTGGCTTCGGTGCACTTTTCTTGCCCATTCGCTATGGTGCATTGAGCTGCCCAATGAGCTGCACGTGATGGGCGGAATCCCTTCGCGAGTTACTGCAGTCTACGAAGCTCTCGGCCAGGTCAGGCCTCAAGTTACCCTAGGGTTAACCCTAACCAAGAGCGAGCGAATGAAAAAAAAAACCACCCTCGCTGGGGGCTGGTTTACTAGCAATCTAATTTGCAATTGAAAAAGTTACCAATTTTCCAGCACAACCATCGATCGGCTTTGATTCAGCCGACCTCCGTACGGGGCATTTCTTTTAATTAACCGAAAACCAACCACCCACTCCCACCTGCCAGACGGCTTTGAGCACTCCAAAACCAACAAACCCACCACCCTCGCTATCGCTACCAATTTCTTCACCCAAGTCAGCGCAATGTGTATGCGCTTTGGTTTGTGCTGCGATTGAAGCTGCCTCGAACGGGAGCGAACAATACAGTCAGAGCAGAGGGATGTGGGTGGATGACTGGGCCGCCTGAAATTCAACCCTTTTCCCCGACCGAACCGAAGGCGATGGGCGAGTGGTGGGCAAAGAAAAAACTTTTTTCACTCTTTGTTTTACAATTAGAACCGTCCAGTCCGGAGTGGCCGGAGCCGCTCGATGTTGTCAAAGTTCCATTTTTGATTTCTGTTCGACGTCCGCAACTCATTACAGTGCGTCCGGTTGCGAATGGAGCAGGTGTAGGAGGCTCCGTTTCAGTGCGAGGAAGGGCTCTTCCTAACCAGTCGCCGTCCGCAGAGTAAGCTCCTTTTAACGGAAGGGCCTCCAGCGGCAGTGTACCCGGCAGCAAAAATGTACAAAAAGGGCTCACGCTGCCGCACCGTGTGCTTGCATATTTTCTTCATTTTTTTCTGTTTTTGAAAATGATTTCCACGTGCGTTACTGCCGTACGCTTCCGAATACGCCCGCAAGTATCCGCAATGGAAGGGCAAGAAAGCCAGATTCAGTGAGGTACAACAAACAAATACCCTGCAAAGAAAGCAAATGGGCACATCCAACGAACACGAACGCACTGGCCCAACAGGGAGGCCCTGGTTGGCCATTACGATGATGATGGTGGGGTTCTTGGTGTCCTGGAGACTTTCCCGCAAGAACGGGATCCGGGCAACGTCGGGCAGCTTTCCACCAGCGGGAATAAGCTCACTTTGACAAGACACACATGCCTTCATGCATCATTGCACAGTTGTGAGCTTCGTTTGCGGTCATAATGCAGCGACGGTACGGTGCTTCTTAAGCATAGCGAAACCTTCGCAAAACCCGGCTGGCTCACTGGCTTCATGAACAGGGCTCTTGTGTTCGACGGAGGCTTGGATGCCACGCTGGGTCGAAACGAATGAGAAATGAAACACAGTACGCGTGAGCGAATGATAAGAAACACGCAGAGGGCAGCCATATTCTTGGGGGCGTCGGCGGGAACCAGTTCGTAGCGAAACGCTGCAAGATGCAGGTGGATACGAATGCAAATACGAATCGTCAAACCCAACGATAATGGCAACTGGTTGGGCATGGCATGGTCGGAGAAATCCCTCAAGACATTGAGCCCGACGAATGGAAGCACACGATGATTGTGAGCACACCAGTGGCTTGGGATGCCACAAAATGCTGGTTTCCCCGGGAAAGTAGGTTTTCCGAGCACACGGTTGGGTGGGGCAGAGTGCCACAGAAAATCTCCGGGTACTTATTAGTCAGCCCGGTTTGTTCACCTTCTCCGCTCTGTGGCGTGCTGCCGGTTTTTGTCTTGGTAAAGGTACCAAGCTCTGACTTTGCAGCTTTCGCCGCTTGCCGCACGACAATGCTGTTCAATGGTTGTCGATGACATCTGCGTAGGTGATGCCAAAAAAAAAAAAAAGATGTCGAAATTAAGCAATTGCTCGATTGTACACCCACCATGCGATTACACCCTTCGTAAACGCTTGCAAACGAAACCCTTCATGTGACAATCAGTGCACCATTGACGGCTGCGTGATGAATCGCAGGGATGTCCTTTCGCTACCACAAAGCTACCCGGGGCCAAAAAGGAAGAAATGTAGAACGCGCACCCAGCACACGGCACAAAGCCACTGCAATCCTTCTTGCCGTTGTCACAGGTACAAAAGGCCGGCTGGGCTTTGTTCGCTTTTGCATACGAACGTACTGGAGCGACTGGAAGGATTATCACAACACACACACACACTCAGCTCGCATCGAACGGTCTCCTTCGGGCGACTATATCGCTTCTGACCTGGTCCAAAAAGGGACGCGAAAAAGGACTCCGAAGAATTTTCTCCCGCCAATCGGGCCACAACCGTGCCAAAGGATTACCGAGCCTGGTGATCACGGCGCAGTGGTCAACGTCTTTGTTTGGTAAATGTTTACTCATTCGCACCGCATGCGCTTTCGACGCACTCGCACACTGGTGCGGTTTCGCATTAATCATCTTCTGCTCGATCGTACCGCCGGTTTCGGACCATCTGGCACTGATCCTTACAATCCCGGGAGCTCTTGAGAGGCTGTGCGTCGGTTACAGCAGGCTGGAAGCAATCTTGGTTGCAATATTGTCTTACCACCGCAAAAGTATCCCGTTTCATGGCATCAGAAATGGCCACCGTCCAGGGTTTGGTCGAGCGCGCGCGCGATTCTGCGATGTGATTCGGTGGCCATTTGGCTCGTGGCAGAAGTTGATTGGAAATGCGCTGAGGTTCAAGCGGCTTTAGAGCATCTTGCGAAAGAGGATAGATCATGAACCAGAGAGGCTCTACCAGATGATGCGCTTTGGCTCAGATGATTCCGGTTGAATGGTGCTCGCGTAAAAATATGCCGATCACGTAAAAAACGCATTAAGCGAAAATATCGGTATCGGGCCCTTGTGTGTCGGTTTCTTCCGGTTCCGGGGGAAACAACCCAACCGGCACGGGCACACTCAACGCTCGAACCGAAGCGTGCACCAGAGATAGCTTTGGCTCAAAGAAGGGGGAAAAAATGCTACACCTCATGGTGCGGTATGCCATCGTACCGCAACATGCGGCATACGTTAGGGCGGAAGGCATCTGTAAAGCTGCTGCTGCTGCTGCCGTTGCCGTTGCTGTTGAGACCCTAGACC
The DNA here is from genome assembly GCF_943737925.1 of Anopheles nili. NCBI lineage: Eukaryota > Metazoa > Arthropoda > Insecta > Diptera > Culicidae > Anopheles > Anopheles nili. The sequence continues at coordinate 21,502,434 of NC_071291.1, forward strand.
AGGTGTCTCGGGGCTGCATCCGCGAGCTGCCTCTGCTAAAAGTCAATTGGCATGGTGATGGTGGGCCTGCTGAATCATGTTTGCCCTCTAAACAGCCGTGAATTAGACGCATGCCCATCGAACACCCGTGCCAATGTCTCGATCCGGAGACGAGACGGTTTCAGGCATTTACATAAGAGCCGGGAAAACCACCGGGCCGGAGAGCGTCTTTAACGTATCACTCATTCATTCACACGAAAGAAATGATTGAGTGAATTAGGCCGTATGGTGTGCATTGATCGAACCGACCAACGCAGCTTGCCTCGGTGTGGTGGAAGCGTGGCGAAGCATAGAAAGAGAGAAAAAAAAAGCGCAAACCATCACTGCAAACGCATCCTTAAAGGAATCTCCGGCTGCTGGCGTATGCGGGCGTGCGCTAATGAATAAAGGCGCTACCAGGCCGGCAACACTCGTGCCAGCGAAACATTATTAGGGATTTCCGAAACCGAACACCGAAGCAATAAATCGGCCCAGACCGGCTGCAACTCAGCTGGGGCCATTTCTTACGCCAGCCTGCTACATATTCTGGCGCCTTATCTCCTACCATTTGCACCTTCTAGCACCGAAGCATCGATCAAGCAGTGCGAATGCAGTTGGTGCAATAGGAAGGGCTAGTTCGCGGCAGGAATCCATCGAGCAATCCGTTGAATGGTACGGTTCGGTGAGCGGCAATTTCACACCTTGCCTCTGTCGAAGCGCTGCTCATAATGACGTTCAATTATAATTCAATTTGCCCCCGAAACGGCTCAATAGTGACTTCCGGTAGGCCGGGGCGAGAACGTCTTCACTGGCTGGGTTTAGTTCTATTTTCTCTGCCCCGTTGCGCACGATTCAGCCCGGTAGATGAGTCGCAGCGGTCAACGGACGCAAAACGCAACGTCGGCAAACTACCGTGCGGCTACGGGTGGGCTTCCGGTGAGTGTGTTGACGCACCCGGTTTGGATGGTAATTTTGGTAGGGTCTTTCATGCTTGCTCGAGGAACGGCACAAGAAATCACCTCCACCACCGGGTGCTGGTTGCTCGTTTCGGAGAAGCAAAAAACGCCGGAAAACACAACCAAAGGATGCGAAGGACGTACGGTGCCACCGGAAGATGCACACGAAAGCATGATATCCTTCCAAGGACACCCGACTGCATGCGGGAAAGGCGAAAAGATGCCTACTGAGAAGTAGAAGCAGGCAGGCATAAACAAAAGCCTCCAGGACGACAAGGTGACAATGCGCCAGAAGCAGAGCAGTCACGAAGGCTGGCTGGCTGGCTTACGGTGTAAGCTTAAGATCCCAGCGAAAGGATAGCAAGGCGAGTCGTTTTTTTTGTTTGTGTGTGTGCTTCCTACACGCTAATGAAAGACAAGACACACAAGCAAGGCACAGCGGTGGTGCGCTCGTAGACAAATAAATATCAAACTTCCTTCAGCTTCCGGAAATGTGTGGCGGAAGTGTGTCGAGTCACCAAAAAAAAACAAAAATTAAGAGCATCTGAAAGTTTAAAGACGTGCAGTAGAGGGATGCTCCTGGCAGCAGACTGACGGAGAGTGAGACAAAAAAAAACTAATGTTAAAACAACGAATAAACCACCCGCAAAGGCATCTCGCCTTCGTTTTGCGACAAGAAGAATCAAAAGCCAGCCGAAGGTGCAAAAATATACGCCTTCACAACCGTATCCTTCGAGCCATCTGCAGCCAGCTCGAATCCCTCCGATCGAAGGGCCAACGGAACAGAAGGTGATGCACGCTTCCCTGCGACAGAGAGAGAGAGAGAGCACAAGAGCAAACAAACCCAACGCCACCACCAAACACCGGTTGCGTAGAGTTAAACGACCTCCTGCGAGTCCCGTCCTCGTCGATAAGCATCTTCAGGTCAACGTGAACATATGGTGCAGCGTAATGCCCTTCGAAATTCACCACTAAACCCAGGAAAGGAGACGATTCTTATAAGAACCGACTCGAAGTCGCTCGAACCCCCACTCCTGCACAAAAACGACGCAAGAAAGCACGCCCTTGGCTCGAAAGACGCCGGATCGGGACCGCCTTCCCTAAGCAGTTACGTCATTGACGCGTTTAAATGCCTCGAGACGAACCGTCGTCGTCATCGTCGTCGTGGTGGTGCTAAGACGCCACGCCACGCCACATTGTGGTAGGTTGCGTGCCCTGGGGAAAAGGAAACCAACCAGCCAACCAGACGCGGCAAGAAAACCCGACTGAGTTCCGCCCAACCGAGGGGAAATGGTTCGATTTTCTTGGGAAAAAGTAAGGTCGGGTTTCTTAACGCCGTGCGTGCCGTTTGCGCGAGCTCGCGCTTTTCTCAGAATGATCAGAGACTTCAACGAGTGTAGTGGTGCTCGTGGTCAGCCGACTGGCCGCATTTTCCCGCAACGACGTCAGCTGGCACTAGCGCTAAGCAAATTATTGTGGCAGCTGTCGGCGAGTCGTACGAGTCCTTTTGCGCGATGTCACCGTTGATGAGCGCGCATCGGCGATCGAAAGTCAGCGATGCGACGAACGTGCGGTTCCGTGTGCCATATGAGCCGTTAGCCGGCACCCCTTGGTAAGTGGATTGAGCGTTTGCTTGCTCCCTTGTGCCAGCACGCTTGAACCAGTTCCATTTCTCGATTCCAGCGCGATCCTGCGGCAGGACCTTCGCTCGTCAAGCCACACTCGACGGCCAGCCTGGCGTACGCATCCTGCGGCAGGATCGACCCATCGAGCATACGGGTATAGTTAGTGCTGGGACCTTGAACTTTCCAGCACGGCTTAGATGCCTAAAACGGAACTCGGAAGGGTGCGCTGAAGCACCGCAGCGTACTCACCCCAGCGCAACGAGCCTCCGACAACGATCTTTACCGTTGGTTGACAAAAGAAAACGGACCCCGCGTCACAGGACCTCCCCGATCGAGAAGGGCGAGCGACGATTTTGGGGTGACCGCGTGTGTGCGTGGAAAGGTGAGCGACTGGAAAAAGGACACGCCACGCCGGTTTGAGCCCTACCCGCGTGTGTATGTGTGTGTTGCGAGACAGGCTTGCCAGGATGCTTGCAGCTGCATCTATGACGTAAAGGAGTGCCGTTCGAAAAGGGGAAGACAGCACGCAGAACTCGCCTATAGGGTCCGTGCGAAGGGTCGAAGGACGCCAGCCGAGAAGCCTTTGCTCGGTACCAATTGTTGTTGGCTTGCCTTTGCCGCCTGTGTGTGCGTATGCTTTTTTCTCCCTATTCGTTCGCTCTCATTCGCAACATTCGCAGCAGATCGACCGCGGTGGTATTAATGGGGAAGATTTTTGTTTGAGCCACTGGAAAACGCCACCGAAGGGAAGGTGTGCGTAGCACGATGACGAAGAATGTTTGTAAAGGTGGCCACGGCTTAGGCCACGCGAAGGACCCTACCATCATTCGAGGGGATTTTTTTTTTCGGTGTGTGCAAATTGAACGGTCCTCGCATGTTGCTATCACAGTGGGAGCATTCGCGCATACAGGAACTAAGACCGGACGGGCTAGACTACTAGCCGGGGTTTCAGCTAAGGGACGCGATTCTGTGCATCTGCCCTTCTGTAGCATCGTCGACCGGATGGGTGGTGAATTGGCAAAGAGGAATTTATAATTCCGAGCCAAGGAGCTCGGGAACGGGCTGTGTTTTGAATGTAACTTATTTTTCAACTACCTTTTGTTTATGAAACATTTAATTTATGTAAAAGGGTTTACCTTTTAGCCGGATCAAATAATGAACTCTAATGAGACATCTCCAAAGGCGCATGATAGAAATAATGCCTAATGCTTTAATTATTTACGTCTACACCAGCTGAAATAGTTGAAACAGAATCTGCGTATCTTGGGCTTCGTCAATTTGGACTAATGGTTGGCTTTGCCACGATCATGTATGAAATATTTCAGTAACGGGTTAAAATGAAATTCGATTCATCTCTTGAATCTTCATTTTCTTGCCTAATTTTCCCCGAATAATTTGTTGCATTTTATTCGCCACCAGCCATATCTGAACATGCTAAACAACAAAAAAAAACATGTTACGAAGCGACCGCTGCAGCTGTCGGCTATTTGATTGCTGCTCAAGCTATCATTGCGGAACACAGCGAGCCCCCTTTCTGGTGCTGCAGTAGATCGCTCGCAATGGTGACAACATTTGGGCATCACTTTCTTCGTACGTTACCTACGTGTGCAGGAACTTCGGGACACCCCGGGCACATTGGAATAGGGCGCGTGCCCGCGTTCAAATGCGCCCAGCACCCCTCGCACGAAGCCTTCCACGGGTAAATGTGGGTTCTTATCGCCTGCCTTTACAACAAGCCCCGGGAAGAGCCCATCCAGCTAAGGGAAGCAACCGTAACGCGCTGTATTCCGTGGACGAAAAACGACCACATTGCAGCCGGTTGCGGCGTTACCATGCAGCTAGTCGAGAGAGACGGCGTCTGTTAGCGCGTTGCTTATGGTAGATTCTTCTTCTTTTTTTCTGCCGTGGCTTCCTCTTCTTGTTCTGTGTAAGGCGATGCTTCCTCACCTGGAAAATCGGGAAACCGGCAGCGTGGTCGCGTGGCGAGCACGCGACCACCACAGCGATGCGCTTCGGAAAGCAAGCGTCTAACTTTTGCCCCAACCAGCTAATGGATGGGTGTGATGGCATCATGCGAAGCAAGGAAGTCGAATCGGTTGTGAAAAGACGCACTAAAGTTTGTCGCATACCGCGCAAACGAACTGTGACAAATCGACAACTTACAAATAATTGAATATATTTCATTCGAACCTCAGCGGGTGTTGCTCGGCTTCAACACAACTGATTCCCCGTGATTCAGTTGGGATATAATTAAGATTTGCTCTCCTTACATTCCCACACTCTCGCACACCTGGAAAGCGCGTGAAAATTCAAAAAGAAAACAATTCTCGAAGGAAAGGATAGCTTGGTATTTGCTTAGAAAGCACGGCGAACGATTGTGTTTCCGCTTCAAGACCTGACCTGAGAAGCTGCGCGGGACATAAATACGACCGATTTCCGTCGACCGTGCATTTCGCATTGTGCGTTTCATAGAAAGGGTGTAAAAATCGAACATGTCAATGAAGCTTTCCGACCCACATCACACGCACTAGACGGTGCATATATGCAGCGCTAGATGGGCAGCAGCAGCAAGGCCGCAGCAAAATAAAAGGCGAATTATCAAGCTTAAGAAAGCGAGAAAGAGATCTACCCAGAAAACGGCATACCAAAAGAATCCAGCCAGTCGCAAGTCGGACCGACTATTAAAATTATTTCCCAGCAAACCGAAGCGAAAAGGTCATATCAGGTAAGCCGACAGTGGGTAGGGGTTTGCACCGATACGGTTTGCGGTTTGCGGGACACAAGGAAAGAGGCGAAACTTTTCGAAATAATTTCCAGCCGTTCCAGAACGGAAGCAGCGTTATTCACAGGGCAACAAGCCCACGAGTGTCCTAGAGTGATGCTGAAGCAGCGTTGGTACGCAGGGCGCAGGTGAACGAGTTGAAGATTGCAGTGTAAGACGAAATAAATCTACTTAGATGAACAACTCGCACCGAACTTTGCACAGCATTTTGTGCACGGCGCAGGAAGAAGTTTGTCGTTTTCGATTTTGGGAAAATGTTATTCATACTTTTCACCCCTCCTTTTGAACGAATACCAATCTCGGACGCGCTCGGTTCGCTTCACGAGGACGATTTTGGTTGCCTTTTTTTTGTTGTTGTTGATTCCTTTCGCTCCTTGCACTACACAATGATTATGATGATGCGGGTGGCTAAGATGATGGTGGCTCTTTTGTTTGTCCAGTTGTCCCATCCTTGGGCATCTTGGGCATCAGCGATCGATCAACGGTACCATCACTTGGCAGCCGCAAGCATGATGTTGCCCCGCGAAGACAAAAGTTTCTTGCGAGCATAAAAGTGGCACGAAGTAAACGCAGAATCTCGACGGGAAACCGCAACGGCCACGAGCTGAGATGGTTTAATTACCATGAAGCTCGCGCAAACAATGTCGATAAGTTTTTGCCCGGCGTCGTGCAAGCGAAGGGCAACAACAGCAACAACAACAAAAAAAATGTACAAAAAGTGAACCAGCTCCGGTCCCGGTGGAGCTTGTTTCTTTGCTGCTAATGCCGCAGTGAGTGTGTCCTTTGTCTTTTCGCTTCAACACCCGCTGGCCAGGGATGCTGGCTGCTAGGTCCGGTCCGGCACTGGGACGAAACGGTCCAGCGCTGAAGAAATTAATCCACTTTCACGCTCTCGAGACGCGCTAAAAACGGTAAGATTGCTTCGCAAGAAAGGCACTTTAGCTGAGCGTGAAATCGTCTGTTGAACATCCCCAACCAGCACCGCAACGATGAAAGAACTCTGTCGTTTAAGAAGCTGCTCAGAGGGGTGAAAACAGATTCTTTCACGGGTGGAAGCCAAACTTCTAGCTGAGGGGAGAAGGAAAGACCGCCAACGTCGAAGAAATCGTTGAACGTTTTAAGCGTGAAGATGTCTTGAGCGTTTCGAGAAGGGTGCGAGTTTCTTCATTTTCCTTATTCTTGGCAGCTTGCGCTTCACGCTATTAATGGGGATAATTTACAGTGAACCAAGAGATGCAAGTGTAAACTAGATAAGCGATACAACAACGATCTAAATAAATAATGAAATTTGGCAGTTTTTTTGGAAACATGCTGTATTATGACAGCCCATAATGACTCTTTAACGTAAACGAATCCTTCATGAGGAACTTGAGCCTAACGAACGAACGATTCGACCTTGAAGCAACTTTCCCCCAACGAGGGTACGCTTAAGAAGCTGTGAAAAAGATGGCAAGGATCAGAATCCTCCACCCCATCATGGTTGAAGCTGACGGTCTTAAGAAAACAGACAGAGCAGCAAGTCCTTATTATTTGAACGTCAAACACAAACGAGAGGGTCGTCGGTCGTGTTTGCCGTACGTATCAAATCAGATCGCTTAGCTTGGGCGGTAGTATATTGCTCGTTTCCAGCACGTCTTAAGAAAGCAACAGCGCGAACAGTGCAACAAGTTTAGCCCCTCGGTCGCTTACGGTTAGGTTAGGTTGCCCAGGGCGTGTGAAAGACTATTGACACTCGGTGGTAATGAGCTGTGTTGCTCTGCAGACGTAGGGCCACCCCTCGTGGGAAAATTCCGGAAGTAGTTGATATCCGGGACATATCCGGTGATTGCGTGATTTGTCGTAATGCACCTGAAATGGTGGAAAAATCACGTGGGAGCGTTCTTTCACGCTTCGCAGGCTACCCTCTAGCAGGAGAAGGTGTTGCTGAAAAAAAAAATAAAACAACAAACAGCAAACTCAAGCTTCAGCGCTTCGATCAAAGCACTGGGTGAGCGAATTTAAATATTTCCGTGAATTATTCATGAACTCGCGCGCGCAGTGTGGGAAATTCCGCAGGAAAAAGCCAAACTTTCCCGTATGAGCACACACCCACACAGACGGAGTGAACCCTTTTTTTTGCTGCTGCTGCGGCGCTACTTTATCCTTTTCCCTTCGACCAATCAAGCATGAAAGTGGCTTCTGTCGGCCGGCCGCGTGGGGTTGGAAGATGTTTTAATGATTGGTTTTTGTCCTGCTCATCCTCAGGCCCACGCACGCGAGCCGATAGTGAGGGAAAAATTCAATCAATTAAAGTTTTGCGCAAAACTTTCGCATTGCTCCCGCATCAGCCCCGTTACTCGACCGTCCCACCCACACACACACACATGGTTTTTTCTTCCCACAGCGTCCTGACGATCTTCGCTAGTGTGTCCTTCCCCAGATACCAGGTGGGCTGGGAATGGCGGGCATGAGTTCAAATTTTTAATTATCTTCCCTCAGAGCAAAATTGATTAATGACGATAAGAATGTCGCTCGCATGTAGAAAGGGCTACACGCTATTCTCCCCATTCGCAGGACGCAGGACACACATACGATCGCACAGGATAGAGTCACCCTGAGAAAAAAAAAGGCTTGCCCTGTGCCCGGAAACGGTAAGTCACAAGAAATCATGGGAAATTCCTTCGCACAAACCGCTCCCTAGGGCTGCTAGTGTGTGGTGGTTCCGCTTCGTTGGATGTCCTGTGAAAGCCTGCGAAGGCATTGCATGTGTCCTGCAGGTCGCAGTCCAGCAAAACGGGGGCTAGAAAACATAAGGATAACCGTTCGAACTGTTCGAACTGTGCATCGAGTGGCTGGTGGAGTTGCATTCAAAGACAAGATGGCGCTGATCGAAACACTGCAGCCAATATCAGACAGATCATCAGAGGACTGGCATTCGAAACATCGCACAGCATCACAGCAACAGCGCAGTAAACCACGCATTGTGGCATCTCCAGCACCCAGCGCGCGACGAACGTAGACAAACACTTATCTAATTTATACAATCCGAGCGGAACTCCCCACTTCCGGTGGAGGCGAATAATTGAAGCTGTTCCGCACAAGTCAATCCGGAGCTATCTAGCCCGGCACGGCGTCGCGGCGAACTCGCGCGAACATTCGAGCTGCACGTGGTTTGCGCTCACGAAATGCTTCGCTTACTTTTTTCTTTTTTTTGATCTCGCTCGCCGTCCACATGCCAGTAATTACCATTTGAAACATTCATCAGCCGGTCTCGCGGCCCACCCCGGGTCGCACCGACAAATCGATGCACCGTGGAGGAAATGGCACGGCATCGCACCCTCGTTCGCGATCTCGCACGGTCTCTTATTAGTTTGCGTCACCATTGTTGGCGCATGGACGCAGTTCCGTTCCGTTTCGCGGGGCGACCAAATCTCTAGAATCATATCGCATCATGGAGTACTTCCTCACATCCGGTGTTTTGTGTTGCCCAACATCGGCATCGTCCCCCGGAGACCCCGGTGCGGCGGGTGCGGCACGAGAGACACCATTGTCCGGTCTGTGTCCCTCTCTCTCTCTCTCTCCGACCACCCCCACCATCACCACGAAGGGGGTACTTCCGATTCCGTCGGTGCTTCGCATCGCTGCTCGCCACGAATCAACGCGCATATTATTCTAGTTCTCCCACTTGACTTATTGCGCCCCAGGGTTGGGGGGCCCACGGAATTCACTGTACCACCCGCGGAACGCCCTGATTGGCCAACCGGTGGGGTCGCTTTAGGTGACCGACAGGTCGGCCAAACCCTCTCAAGGGCCCCACATCGAGGGCAAGCGAGCGAACCGGTGCGTTTGCGTGCACTTGCGCGGAGAAAAACCCGCTAAAATACGCGCAATCAAATCGCGCCCGCTCGCGCCTTGGGAGGGGGGGGGGGGGTGAAACACACACACACACACACAGTTAGATATCCACACATCATTTGATTGTCATCGGTCACCCTGAGGCTCATCGCCACCCCCACCCGGTCGCGTGTGGTGGGGTTTGTTCCGATTTCTTCCGCTTCATCCCTTAAGTGTGGGGATTGTGCGAAAGGGGGGGGGGGGGGGGGGTGGGCGGCTAGAGAGCGGAGCGTCAAACGGTCACCCTCAGTAGTTGGTTCCGGCCGGGAGCTTCCGAGGAGTCATGATCTTTCGACAGTAGTTCCGGTCAATTTTTACTTTTCTCTCCCTCCCCAAAACCCTGGGTTTTCATGGGTTCGTCGTTTCATTTGCTTATGGAAATGATGTGTGCAGAACGAGAGAGAGAGAGAAAAAAACAGGTCGGTAGAGGAGAAGGAGGAGGAGGGGGTTGGAAAATTACTTCACCCGGCCTCGGACGTGGGCGAGGTATTTAGAACGAAACGGAATTCGTTCCGTTTTTCGAGCCGTGTTTCTGTTGCGTTATGTCGTTCTCCCCTTGCGTGTAGCTTTTTTTTTTTATTTCATTTTTCATTTTTCACCGTCAAACGAAATGACGCGCCAACAGAGCCACGACTCAGAGGGTCCCTCGGTGGCTCTGAGTTTCTGTTCCCCTTTTTTATTTTTTTATTTCACCACCGGACCAGGTGTGTAGGGTGGTTCGGAAGCGAGCTCCACTGGCAGGAAGGGCACATCACACCGCTTCGGAAGTTCGGAAATTGCAATCGGAAGTAAATTATGGCTTTAGAGTTTCTTTTCATTTCCCGTCGTGGTTGACGGGCGGGAATGGTGAAAGGGCCACCGGGCCGTGGACATTATTGGGTTTAGTGTGCCGTCAAGGGAATCGCCGGAAGGTAATCGAAGCCTCAAGAATCGAGGGCTCAATCTCGTGCGAACGACGATGATGGGGGGGGCTTTAGCAGATAACCCACGCCGATCGAGTGGGCGTCGATTTCAGGCCAAAACTTTTCGCCATAATTATGCCCTAGCCGTACGATGTCCTCTTGAGGAAAATAAACTTCATTTCGGTGAAGAACGAAAGCGTCGCAGTTGTCACCAGCCGGTTTTGAATGCGGAAGCAATATTTCTTCTTTATCTATTAAGACCCACCGTCAGCGAGAGGTTACTTTTTTGTGGTCTGGCAGACCACCGTTGCACGACACGGTGGCTGTATGATTTACAATAATTAACACCTAAGAGTTCCCTGAGCGTTCGTAAAGTTCCCTGGCAAAAAGGCATACAAACAGAGCCCTTTTCCAACGTCCACAAGCCCTATGGCTCACCTTCCTCATGCTTTTGTGAGGGCATTTGCCAAAGCAACGACATTCAACCATTCTGCTGCGGTTCTCTACACATTTCGAAAACAAAAGGCGACCCAGAGTGGAACAGTCACAGCTAATAAGCTCCTCTTCCGTTCGTTATTTTAGCTGATGCTGCTCGACTGGACCGGGCGGTGCATTCGGGCGCTGAACCCTTTGCTGCACCTTTGTGCGTTTACATTGCGACCACGGGCCGAGCCCTTCATACATTTCCACTCACGAACATCGGTCCACGAAGAGCTAGAGAGAGAGACCAAATGCCGGTGGGCAAGGTGTATCGCTTTTGTTTATCGACATGGTCAAAGGGGGTTTTGAACATTTTAGCTGAGATGGTTCGCAGCATTGCTGCAACCATTGCATTGGATCCAGCAGGTCCAGCAGGGTCCAGTAAGATATTGGCAGATGACCATAACCGAAGGTGGTGGAATGCTTCTGCCGGGCTCAATTTCCGATTGTTATCGCATTGATATACGCCCCCGAAGGGTGGCCACACAAAGGACACCCGGTGGGATAGAAGCCGGGGCTGGAAGCGGTTCTATTCTGATGATTGCAATCTGCTCCGAACTGGAACTGGTCCGGACTCGCTCTTCGACCACCACCGAGTTGATAGATTTGGAAGTAATGAAGAAAATATGCTAATGGAAAAGAGCATGCATCCACGGGTGGCTTCTTCTCGAGAGTGAGGCTCTCGGTACGGTGTGTGGGTATGTGGTCGAAGTCGAATGAAGGAATGGACCTTTTTTTTTTGCTCCTTACTCTCGTACGCTCGTACCGAGAATCAAACGGCTATTTCTGCCACATCCATTTCGTAATGACTCGGGTTGCGGTTGGTTGGATGATTAGAAAACTTCTGGATTAGTTACCATCCCTCGATATCGGATGCCTTTTCTGCAACCAGAACGCAAAGCTGCTCAACAGCAGGCCATGATCAATCAACTCGAAGCTTTCTTCGGCAAACTCGAAACCCGAATCGAATTCATTGATTACCAGTTAGATTCTCATTTGCTTGGGGTCTCGTGTTTTTGCTGGGTATGTTTTAAAAACTAAATAAAAAAATAACACACGCAATTATCGATCCTTGAGCGAGTGAGAAAATTTGCAACCATCACCTCAAGGTGAGACTCATCCGCAAGGACTACCTGCCGTAGTCGTGAGCAGCATTTTAAGGACCCCCTTTCCGGTATTTCGGTTTCCGGTTCGCGTCAGTGTCACTTGGTAAGACATATCGCGGCAGACAAACGTGCGGCGAAAGGCACGATTGAAGCATTTAATCGACCCACGGTCTTGAGGTGTTTCGTGTTTGGATTTCATGTGCCACGGCCCTTTGCTGCGGGTGTCGTGTCGTTGGTCCAAGCACGCAACGGGACGTGGTGAAACGAGCTGCCCAAGATACGAATCAATCGGAAGGAAACGCAAGGAAAGTTTCGCTCTCCACAGCTCTGAAGGGACGTTTTGTAATCGTTTCGTGACGAAACGCGAAATTGGTACTTCTCTCACTTGTCAGGTGTTGCAACCGTCGAAGGGCTTACGAGCTTCCATTAGGCTGTTCTTACTACCGAGGGGTGAATGATGGTAAAATGTATCTTCACGCCGTTCAGCATAGCCATCGATGTGGTGGCGGGAAATAAAGAAGCGTCGATGACGCGAGGGAAGTAGCAAAACACTAAAGACTTTTGATTCTAGCTTGTCGTTCAACAATGGAATCGGGAAAATAAATAAAATGTTAACTTAAATCATGAGAGCACGAAAACACGCAAGATGTTCTTAGCACCTTTCATTCGGTGTTGTCGAGTTGTTATGCTTTAACAACAAAACAATCGTTCAAAAGCGTCTGGCAACAACGTCATCGCTGATACAAATTCAGCCCCAACTCAGATATTACGACGAGCGTTGGATAGATCGACCAAAGAGATCTGTTCCCCTTCTCAGGCAGCATGCGGTGGTGGGACAACACCCACTGCTTTCCACCCTCACTGTGATTTGTCTGTTCTTTTCTCGAGCCGGTCGGCCATTGGACGCTTTCCATGCGAGTCGTGTTCCACCTCTCAACACACTTTCCGGCAGTGCCGTTGCGAACTACGATTCGCTGAAAATCCGCCGTTCCGTCCCACGGCACACGCGAACGATCACATCTTTCCTCCCCGACGCTTGCTGGCGCCGATCGTCGAAACACTCGCGATATTGCCAAAGGGTGAAATAGCAGTTGGAGCATGCAATATTTGTGGTAAGGTCGGCAAGAAAAGTCCAGCAAGCGAACCAGCGCTTGCAGAGTGGACTGCCCTTTTGAAGGCAAACAAAGTCGCCATCGCAAACCCCCAGCCAACTCCGGATTCGGATGCACGTCTTTATCGATAGTTTCGTTCGTTTTCCGCATCCGGTAGCTGGGTTTCCTTCCCAGCTTACGAGAGTCGATCCATGGGCGAGGAAAAACAGTCCAAACACGCCCATACTGGGCGGCTCCATTTGAGCGCTGTAAGAACATACAATGGAGCTAGCTGAGCCGGCCGCCCGTAGCCTCTTGATCGTGCTCGACGAAATGCATCCACATCGCCATCGAAGAGCTTGCTGCATAATCATCAAAGTTTTGCAGACATCCTCATCGCGCCATGCATCGCCAGTGCACCGATGCATCGATGGAGCGCGCGACTAGCGCCGTGTCCTGCGGTGAAATGTTCCGCTGTTAAGACCGCTTCGAGATTTAGGGATGGAGCGCAAGGATGCGATAAATTTAGCTCGCTTCACGAACCAGCTGCACAACATCAAATGAAGGGCTGGGTTGGTCGAGATTTCGAACTCTCCGTTACGAGTTTTAAGCCGTGCAAAAAACCGATTTATTGATCTCGGCCATGGCTCGTTTAACAGCACGGCGTTCGCGCAAACGAGCCAGCCAGCCGCTGTGGGACAGGAAGCATTAATGAGAATTCGTTTTCGTTTTTTTCGTTTTCATATTTTTCGGAAAAGAAAATCAATACCGCCCGAGTTAATCAAATGGGTAGATTTTGGCCCATTGGTTTGGGCTGAGTTGGCCTGAGTGCTTAGGGGCTGAGTTTAAGAAGACAAGAATCCAATTAGTACCGATAGACGTTGGGTCGCTAGCACGTTGTGCATTGCTAGAAGCCCCGTTGGGCACGAAAACTGCAAGTGCATGCGGACCATTGCAGGCCGTGGCAGCGCGATGGTTCGTCAAACACAAAACACACCACCATTGCACCATTGTCAGGGCGATTGCAGGGCGTAATTGTTGACTTTCTGTTCAACTTGCGCGATTTACACCGCGTAATGCCCTAGCCAACGGAGGGCAACACGTCCAATTTAGACGCATCGTCAGCGCACGGAACGGGAATTTTAATTTGCACAACGCACGGAGCGAGCGTGGAAGCGAACGAGGGCCGTTTTTCTTTGAGATTCACTTGGGGTTTGGTTCTTGCGCCAAGGAAACACCAAGGAATCGAGCCGCACGGCACAATGCGCATCGATTGCACACCGGTGTGGTTGCCCAAACGACTCCTGGTAGGGGGATGTTTTTATAATGCCTGCCAGTGCTGTGGCTGTTTGCTCCTTATCGACCGATTTCATATCACACATAACCTGTCATCGCATGTTACGGGTAACGCTTGCGAAGAAACAGCCTGAAATGATATAGCTACACATCGGTGTGGATGTGGGTGTGGGTTGTGTGTGTTTTTTTTATAACTTGGTCGATTGCCGCTGTTTAGGCTAGGTGTTGCCAAAGAGCAGAAAAAAAAATTTTATGTATATATATATCAGTGGCAACGTCGAATGCACCCGTCCGAAGTGCACCGCATTCGCGTGCAGCAATGATTATCGAAGCAGGCGAAAACTCGATAGCATGAATGCGAAATCGTACTTGAAATACGATAACATAGTGGTTTATAATTTATTTCTTGTCATCGAGCGCACATCACACGTATCAGCAGCCCCGGTGAAGGCCGAGAGTGTGCAAATGGCCGCGGGCGTGCGGAGTGATTTGCAGCAGGGACGAAATGAAAAGCTTCGAGCCATCAGCGTTACGGGTTGTCTCTTCGAGAAAGTGACGACAAGCCAGCCCAACCCAGCCGTGCACCCATATGAGGGAGGAAGGGATGTATGTGTGTGTGTGTGAGTGTGTGCCGATAGGGCCAACCTCAGCGACGCCGTGCAGGTGACCCAAACACGGTGCCACCATGTGGTAGAATGTGGCGCTAACGTTGTGCTTCGCCACCGCGGATGGAGTGTGTCCTTGTTTTCCCGTGCGAATAAAAGTCCAAAATAACCTCGATGAACCCGGTGGTGTGCCTAAGATGACGGGAAACTGAATACGCTGCGCAATGTTCTTCAACGCTGTCACGCTGCCTCTAAACCGGGACGAGCACAGACACACACACAGCAGCTAGAACCCACCAATCTTGTCAATCGAAAATGTCACAACAATGTTGAATGCGTCTCCATTGCCTTCGTTCTATCAGAGCGCGTTAGATGTGCGCTTTATGCAATGAATAACGTTACGCCAGTTTGGTGTACGCTGCAAGTGTTTGATTGCGGTGCGTTTTTCTCGCGTTAAACGGAGCTGCGTGAGAACGAGATTTTTTCTAGGAGCTGTAGCGTTCGTGGTGCGCCCGTTTGTTACAATTGTTCCTTACCGATTGTATGAGCACTTACCTGGCATTAGTGGTGATTTTCGGTCTGGTGTCGAATATCGGTAATATTTTGTGGAAGTATCTGTAACAATTGTAAATCAAATTAGTCAACTGTTGCCAGGCATGATTTTTATGGGCTACGGTTTAAATAAAGTAGAGCTAAAATATAACGATATCTGTGATACTAATATTATAAAGAAATGATATACGATATTTTTGAAAGCAAAACTCAACAAAAGCCTAGATAAAACATGTTTTATTTTATTTTTCATGTTTCGGGGGGTTAAACACGGTATTCGGGACATTAACGCGTTTGCGCAGTAGCGCACTCTGGCGGCGAGTAGTAAAACTTATCCAATATGGTATGCGTATTGCATAGATGTAGGGTCAACGCAAAAAAAAATACCCAAAACATAAGAAACTTAATTTTATTTAACAATTTATGTGAGGTTTTTTTTTCAATTAATATCGCACGAGTTCAGGTAAATTACAATCCAACATCCTTGTATAACAATTCAGATACGAAAAAAAAAGAGAGTTCAAAAATCCGTACAGCCAATCGGTGTAATAAAATAAGCTGTAATGTTTGGTAAATTTCATTATCATTGTTTTTTTTTGTTTTTCTTGAATGATACATCACCATATGGAAACCGTTCACACTAATAAAAAACAGTTTTTCCTCCTCTCTGCGCATACCGCATGGCTTATGAAACGGCCGGTATGCATTATATCACAGTTAGACTTTGATGGTCGGTTTCTTCGACAAACATGTTTCTTCTTTTCTTCTTCTTTTCTTCTTTTCTTCTTCGTTTTCTTCGACATATATTTAATCTAAAACTCGACAACTCCACCAATGCTTGCTTTCTTTCTTCGCATACGATGATACTGTGCGCCCACCACCCAACCTATGCCAACGATGCTCCCACAGACGGTTGCGCCGACGAAGACGGCACATTTCGCGACACTACCGGTACGACGACCACGGCATTCCCGGCTATGACGGAGAAGAAGGCTACCGGAAGCTGGTGCCGTGCAGGTTACGACCCATTCAACCCGCAACACCCGCCAAACAGTGTAACGGGCCTGTCGGGATGGCATTGGACACGTATCGTCCTTTCGCCATCGGGCCCGCTGGCAACAACTGAATGGTATATTCGGAAAAGAAAACGGTTGGCCGGAATTTCAGCACTTTGACTGCTGAATCGGGCTTTAAGGATTTTGTGAGGTGATCTTCTCCGTGCACAACCGCGCCAAGACCGCTGAATTACGCTCGAACACCTGGCAGTCGCGAATGAAGATAATCGGCGTGACGAGAAAGGTACATCGGGCTCTCCAAGCTCGTCACTAATGAAGCAGAGCTTTTGTATCCTACCGGACGAGAGCTACGTCTTTCGCGAACGTAGAGACGTACGCAAAAAAACGAAGAAAAAAAAACAGACCTGCGAGGACTGCCCGTCTGCAAGAGCAGAAACGAGCCGAAGCGCGACTTCCCGATGGTGGCGTTTGCTGCTAGGATGGATAATTATCACCTGAAAGCTTTGTGACTTGCACGTACCGGTGGTAAAGAGACTTTATCACATTCACTTGCACTGCACAGTCACTGGCTGTCCTTTGCGCGCTTGGAACGAGCATGGATTCACACATAAACACACACAAATTCGCACGCACGGTTGGGCTCACAACACCACACTTTGTTACTTATTATTTCCGCAAATTCGCTCCAATTTCTGGACGATTCCTCCGCACTAAAAACCAACTCCCCCAACTCTTACGCACTAGCCGGGCTAATGCGCCCGTGGCCTTGTTCGTTGGCGTTATCTTCTTCGCACCCACACTGGTACGCGACTTTTCTCGAAACCTTCGCGCACACACGTGGGCTCGCTGGTTTCGCTGCTTATAAGATGTATTGGAATGATTTGTTCATCCTTTACATCCAACCGGTCAGCAGTTTCCTTCCAACTGAGTTCTCATCGCGTTGAGCACTGACCCGCACTAGTGCATTATCGCGCCTAACCTAACTTTCTTTTGCACGGTTTCACGCACGCACGCACGCACGCGGTTGTTTTGAAAGTTTTCAGTGAACCCGGGTGCACCTTGCACATCTCATCTTGCGTTCTCTCGTCGACGCATCACTACAACGCATCACGGTAGTGTTCGGTAGCGTTTTTTTTTTGCTTTTCTAACAGCTCCACACAATTCGCGACCCGCTCATGCTCTACACACAAAATTTCACTCGTCGCACGTTGCGCTGCCGGTGGATCGGCTCACGCGAACCACGCAGAAACTGTTCGATTTGTTGGTTCGATTCACACACTCTCGTCAGCACACACTCGCGTCGAAAAGCTGACTTAGCACTCAGACTGTTTGTGTTAGTGTTATTATTATTATTATTATGATTCGATTCAATTTACGATTGACTTCAGTAGTATGTAACTATGCCAAGCTTTTTATCCCACATTTTGCTACTGTTATCATCACTGTGATGGCTTGCGATTCGTTCGCATCACTAGGAATTGCCCTCGCGGGGATGCGCTTGTTGGTCGGATGGCATTCTCCGCGCTATAGGCTATCGAGTTTTCACTTCCTTACCATAACCGGTGGTGTGTGTGTGTGTGTGGTGTATGTGTATGTTTGTTTGTGTGCCGGTGGCGATGGCACAAGCTCAGATCTAGCTCGAGCCGGCACCGGCGATGTTGGTTCGGGCCGCCCACCAGAGGCGTATGGCTTTTTGCAGTAGTAAAAAATGGTCGAGTATTCGGTTACTCGCAAACGAAAACTCCTCGGGGGTTACTCCGAAAGGAAATCGCACACGCCACGACCCGGAACACCGGTGCATCACCGCGTGAACCGCACGTCCTCGTGTGGGTGTCGTGACGTGTGGGGGAATAACATGGTTCGGTTTGGTTTGAGATCACACGCGGCAAAACGACAACAACTGTCCGGTACGTTTGCAGCTTGCCGGGACAACGTCGATCGACCATGCCACTCTGCACTGTGCCTTCCGGGGAACGTGTCCGTGGTAGAACTGGTAATTCGTGATTCGTGGCACCGTGTTGTAGCCTAATCAACCGTCATTATCACACATTGTCGGCGCTGATGCGGTTGCTTCTTTCGTCGACGCTTGTTGTTAACGCTAGCGGTTAAGTTAGTTTCACATAGTTTTTCACTCACGCGCTCACGAGACCGCTGGCGCTCGTTGATTCGCAACATTGGCAACAGATTTGAACGCTTGCACTGCCTCTTCCAATCGCAAAAGGCCAAGGAGACTGCCGGCATGTTGCTGTTGTTGATGCGACGCACCGACCGGCTGCTACTGCTGCTGCTGCTGCTGCTGCTGCTGCTGCTGCTGCGGGCTGCCCACTGGACATAGCTTGCCGGATCGGGAGCGTCAGATAGCAGGGGCAGGCAGATTCTCTCCGTACTTTTTTGGCGGTACTTTGATCCGTACTGATGGGATTAAAGCCAGATGTAAAAGCGAAGTGCTACTGACGATAAGGCGCTTGGCTATCCAAAGAGATACGCGTTCGCTTCGTTCGTTCGGACGCCTTACACGATGGGTACTACGGTATGCATATGGCTATATTTATATGAGTCTTTATACAATATTCTTATTACAAGAGTCCGCCTTCTTCGCTGGAGAACATGTCACACACACGGTTTATATAGTCGTTTTATAATATTGTTTACTGGCCGGCGCGCCTACTGGGCCGCGCCAAGCGAACGAAAAAGTTCGAAATGAAATCCATTGGTAAACTGATGTATGGTATGGTAAAACCAAGAACAACGCTTTGCTTAACGTCGCAACACTGACTCGACGTTGGGTGATGCGCCGCCACCCAGATCATCACCGATGTTGTCGTGCGGGATGGCCGGCGAATCCGTTCCGAACTGTGGGATGTTGCTGCGGAACATGCTTTGGTACAACACAGACTTTTTTCACAGATACAACACGCCGCGGTGCTGTCCAACCGCTCACTCACTGTTACACACTGTGCTGGTCCAGGTATCGAGTGATTAAAATCCAATTGCAACTAGCGCACTCGCGAGCTGGTGTCGTGGCAAGGATGCGAACGTGCGTCCTTGTGCGCTTGGTTGTTGGTGCTTTGTAGTTTCTGCTTCTCCGCTTCTTCGCTTCTTCGCTTCTTCGCTTCTTCGCTTTTCTTCTCCGAGTACTGAGTGTAGATTGAGCTGAGTTTCGATTTCTGCTATGCTGTGGTGTGCTATTTATTTGATGAATTTGCGCGCGCTTTTCTTCGCTTCTCCGATTCACTGTAAACACTGTGGTTTGGGTTTGGTTTCTTCTTCAAACACGATTATGACACTGTTGGTTTTGCTGTTTCCTGCTACTGCTTTCTGCTATTGCTGCCTGTGGTGTCGAAAGAGTGGTATTGGAATTTCAAGAGAACTGTTTGCTGGGTTTGGTTTCTTCCGGTTGTGTGTATATCGTTATTTATTTATTTTTTTTTGCTTCAATTTTGTGATTTATTCCATAAACTTTGTTTTAGACGTTTTCCGTTTGATCCGATTGTTAGTGTAAGCTTTCTTTTTTTTTTTTTTAATTCAAATTTTCCACACGGATTCTTTCCCGGGGGCGCTTTTGCACCGGTCCGAACCGTAAGAGAGCCGAGTTAGATGTGGTACTAGAGTTTCTGAGACCAACTGATAATATGAGGTGTAAAGTGTCCGACAGCTCCTTGGAGCCGGTCAGTGTGCGGTCTCTTTCGCACCACCAACTCCTTTTGGTCCTCCCGAAACCCGAAGCCTCCCTCAACGGATCCTGCTCGAGCTTCTCTTTCTCGAAGACATACCGACCACGACAGACGATGCCGACAACGACGACGACGACGACGATGCCACACCGAAGGCGCACCAGCCTCGGAGGATGATTCCGAAGACTTTGCGTTGCCCTTTTCCCGTGGTCGCCGGCCGCCCACCGTTCGGCCGGGTCGGTTGTCCTCGCCCACCCACTCTGTCCAGTAGGTTTCGCCAAGAGCAGCCCGAGCACGAAACCGGCCCTTCCGCAACGATCTCGATCACTCACTATCTCGAAGCCTCACATCGCCCTATCGCGCTTTCTCGGTTGCACCCGCACACCCGTTGCAGCAGAAGATTCTTCCCTTCTATCCTTGAACCCGGCGGGAGAATCACCCGGCGGAGAAAACGCTCCGATGCTCTGACTGTACGGACGTGGACTGTGCTGAGCGATGTCTTCGTCTTGCTGCCGAACTTCTCCGAAGGAGATCCCACCACAAGCAGACGATGCACATCCGCACACTCACACAAGCGCACTCCGCACAGGCGTCCGACACACCCTCGCACACGCGCGTATCCTTGCGCAAACCAACCCCAACCAGCAGCTCCGACGCCCAGCGCAAGGCGGGCAAGGGTAAATATTTATCAGGAGAAGAAAATTACACTAAATTTTATATAGAGAAAATTTCTCGAAGGGGTGGTTTTCGGTGTTGCCACCCCCCCCCCCCCCCCCGTTCCCGTCGCACGTCCCCGCGAATCCTTCGTCGTCACGTCGGGAGCGTGTCTGAAGAAATATATAATAATACATATAAACTCGCATCCACCCCCACCAGGCGGCTCCATTACAGGTTGTTGCCGGGCGAACCGATGGTGCGGGGTTTTGTGCGATGGTTGGAAGTGAAGCGCGAGGGTCGGATGCTGCACTTGAGATGAACTCCTCGTTCGAATTCTTCAGATTGTCTTCTCCTTCAGAAGCTATCTCTCGTCCTTTGTCGACCACTCTCCTGCTTACTCTCTCTCTCTCTCTCTCTCTCTCTCTCTCTCGCGCTCTTACTCAATGGATCCTGCCATGTATATAGGGTTCTCTTGCTCTACCCACGGGCGCTAACTGGTTCTGTTCGCATTTGGGTTTGTCTTCTTTTCCCTATTTTCCCCGCATGCTAATTTCGCTTTCGCATTAGTTGTTATTAAGCAATTGGTCTTGGATGCAGGTACACCGGCACGGGGAAACACTTCTTTGGGTTTCTTGCAAATCCCACGATTCGCTCGCATCGATGCATTTCGCGGCTTTTACAAGCCAATTAAATCACCGAACGAGAAACACTCAACACAGCGGCATTCCGATCACAAACAGTGCAAATCAGTGCTACAAAAAAACCACTGCAAGAAAACTCCATCGCAAGGGTCCGAAACATCGGTCACAAGCAAGATGTCACAAATGTCACTTTTTGTTGAGCTTTTGTTTCCTTCTTTTTGCGTGTTTTGTTTTTCATATTTGTTACGGAAAATCAAGCAAGTCTTCTATTTTTTTTTCTCCTATTTATCAACCAAACGCAAAGTAATTGTTTATTGTTTTTTGGCTCTATTCGCTAGTTTTGTTTTTGTTTCCGTTCAAACCGCGCGCAACCGAAGATGTTTTTAAATTTTGCAGCAATCTCGTTCGACTTTTGGCTCACGACTGACGACGGCGACTTGAGAACCCGGGGAGCGCCGAGCGTTCCTTTCCTTTCGGGTACGGAGAACCAGCGCGGCTTTATTCCGCACCGCCTGCCATCATTAGGAAGGAATCGTGCCGCTGATCGGTCCAGAGTCCGGTGCCGTCGTCCCTTTCGTACGTGTACGGGCAGGCTCATTTTCATCACCTTCCGTTGGCCTACCGTCATTCCTGACCCGTCGGCACGGCTTGCGCACGTGTTGGTGAGCACCTACCCGGGTGAAGGTTTCCCCAAACGAAAAACGACGAAAACCGACGCTAGTACATAGTCCTGGCACGCGTTCCTCGTGCACGCCAAAGGCACTCACCGCGACTAGGGTTGGGAAAACATCTTCGGTTTGTCCCCGGTTGGGTTTGGGTGCAAGGGAAGACGTCAAAGTGTGGTTACGCACGCACACTCGTGCACACGTTTACCTCCCCAGCGGTGCCTTCATCGTCCATCCGTGAAGGAACTGCTCATGCGCTTTTCCGCACGCGAGCCCGCTGGTTCCGCCAGTTCTAATACTGCCGCACACTAACGCAACTCACCTAGGCGATTGTCCCCTCCGAGCCTTGGTTCGGGTTGGCTTTGGGAAAGCGGGATGGTCGTGGGTTTTCCCTCTCCCACGACTTTCCCCGGCCGGAACACGCACGACGGGAGGGAAAACTGGACCACATACCCCTTATTTTCGGGGCTTGCGAGCACGCACACTAGTAACGCCGGTTGTTCTATGTACCGGGTGCGACCGTGTTCGGCCGACTTTCTCTTTCCCTTGCACTGGGAAATCTACCCGAGCAGGCTTTCACCGTTTGTTCGGGAGGCTTCTTACGTGTCGTTCGGCTGGACCAGTGCGTATAAGTTAGAATCACTAAAACTTTCTATTTTCTGCGCAGATCCCGCGTCCGGCCTCGCGGATGCGTCCTCCTTCAGCTGCGTAGTGCGAACTACGCGTTTCTCTGTCCCTCTAAGGCGTCTTCCGGTGTTAGCATTAGCTGCCTCTCTATGTATTAGCCGTCGTTTCCTTTTTTTTCTGGTAGCCCTCGGAGCCTTGCAAAGGAAGAGCATCGCGTTCGGTTTCTGGCAGGCACGCGGTCCGAACGGACTTGGACGTTGGAGAACTTGAACGTTTCTTCTGCTAGCTCTGCAATACCATTCCACAGCGCCGACATCAAGCGCAACGACTTACTCCTTGGACGAGTTCATTGGTTTCCTTTCGGTGTGCATATGCTTTTGTTTTGGCTCATAATTAGTACAATTGGTTCAATTAATTAACATCTGCTTTACAATGCGTTCATTTCTATGTTGCGTGCTGCTACACATACACCCAGCGCAGCATATGCTTACAATTTCTTTCGCACAAAAAGCATCTAAGCATCTGTTTTTTGGTTCAGTTGTTGGCTCGTAGCAGAGCTATTTGCTATTTGAACCGGTGACTTCAGTTTTCGTTGATCAGCCCCAAATGTATTACTTTAGTTTGCGAAATCTGTCACTCTTATTACTCAGAACACCGCTTTTTTTCTTTTAGCTTAGATTATTCACTTAATCCTCCAAAGATTGAAGTAAAACCCAATTTCTTTTAATTTGTTTTTGTCGTTTTATGCCAAATAATGGCCAAAAGAACAAATAAAATATTGTCCGCCTATTTAAGCTTTTTTCACAAAAATTAGCTAAGTTCATGTTTGACAAAATTCTATTTCATTTTATTCCTCTACGAAAATAAAACGAGCGAGAATATCATTGAAATATATTACATATGTAATTAATTTTTTTTATTTACATAAAATATATTGGACATTTTTAAAAAAGCAAACATTCCATCAAAGAAACTTGAAATGTAGTGAAACAAATTCAATCCAAACAATTATTTTAAATACAGTTTACCTAACGAATAAATTGACAAACGTTTGATATTTTAGTAGCATAAAACTGTGTATCGACAGACAAGGCGTGCAACATGATCAAACCACCAGGCGCCTCCATGTGCTCAGAGAAGTTTTGCTCCACTGGGAAATGATGAAATAAATCCGATTTCTTCGTAATTGACGAGATATGAACCAAATCGAATGATAGATGAAAGTATATTTCTTGGCTTACCTAAGCAAAAGGTCACACGTTTACTCCTTTGTCTGGATCATTTGAGTCACGCGGTTGCAGCCAGAGAAGGTACAACTAATGGGTTGCAATGGAACGGGTTAAACTCAAGAATGGAAAACCGAAACGGAAGAAACGAAACAAAAGAAACAAACAAACACCTCACGCAAGTAACCAGCACTCGAATCGCGGAAGGTGTAGCAATTTCTTGAAGCCTTGCGCCGTCTACCGCACGAACCGTTCGCCGTTCGTTCGCATTCTGTAGAGGCCTGATTGGGAGCTGTCTTAGTACGGTTCACCTCAAGGCCAGCCCGCCGTGTCACAAGCAGCTTTTCGATGATGTTCGCCAAATGAAGTAAAAATTTGCATACGAGCTTGAGCAGCTTGAGCAGCTTGAGCACCACCCAACGAAATCATGATCAATGCTCATCCGTCACCTTTGTCTAATGCCGAAACCAGCCATCGGTGTTCGGCACACATTTTTGCACAAAGCACAAGGGTTTTTGCGAAACGATGCAATGTTTCACTTGAGTTTTAGTATCCAATTTGTCCTCCTGCTTTAGTTCGTAAGGGTTTTGATATCCAAAATTAAGGATGTACCGTGATACAGTGCGATGTTAGTTTCGTTGTAGGATAGCGCTGGGTGTTGATGAAACCAAGCAAGTTATAATCAAACCGGGATGCCTCGTGCACTCAGAACATTTTAAGACGATGGAGCCGGAACATGAGCAATTAACACTTGCATCCGGCTACGATCGTGCTGAGAAGCACGCGCGCGCACCTTGGAAGCTGCTAAGATGTGCCTTGGATGGGGATTTCTTCATTTTCACCCAGTGTCACATAGTGAAACACACACACACACAAACACACAAATACACACGCAAGTACACGGCCACAAGCAACAAAGCGACCAACGAACTAAACCGTGCTAGTTAATCCAAAACAAGCGACTTGGCTTAACGCAAAAGCAAACGCAGAATGGAAGTTTTTCTTTTCCGCAATCAACGACGTGCCAGACTCAGCGGCTGGCAAACGGAGACACACAACAAGGCATTTGACGACCGAAAGGATGCAATTTCGATATGTTTTCAAGTTTCATTTCCATCACGGCTGGTTTCTTTTTGCATTCCGCATCTCGGGCGAACACCGCAAAGACGTTTTGCACCGAAAACCGAAGGAGCACCGCTTGCGAACTTGCTGGTCACTTGGGCTGCTAGCAGGCGAGGCAAATTTGGCGAGGGACCGAAAGTTCCTGAACGGGGATTGCTGGGGTTTCGTGGGTTTTCCGATAAGAGTTTGGGTAAACTTTTCAGAGTGATTTACTTATAATGGAAAAAATAAGAAATTTGACGCCGGTATTTTGGCATCGCGCGACGAACGGCGATAACACGCGTATTAACAACGACGCTAGAACAGCGTGACTGAGCGTCATTATGCGCTGGAAAAAGAAACACTGACCGCTGGGGTAATTACATACACACGTACACCGGCCACGTACGGCACGACCACACGCCCGGGCTCACCCCGGGGACAGCAATCGAATCGAAAAACCGGTCCGCGCGGCCAAGTGCGAGGGAGAAAAAAATAAAAACTGACATAAGGGGGATGATATAGAACCGAACGCGTCCATCGTCCGGTCCGGTGCGGTGGTGCCGAGCGAAACGGCGCGAGTCGATGCCCACGCGATGCCCGAGCGTGCGCGAGCAGGCCAGGGATGGTGTGCGGGAACCGTGTGTGTGTGTATGTGTGTGCGGTGAAAAAAGTAAGAAAAAACCATCGGGAAAAGCGGAAAAATTGCGCCCACCGGTGGCCCACCGAGGGCGGACCACGGCGCGGCAGCAAAAAAAAAAGGGGGCAACGTTGCATCCTCGCGAGGACACACATATCGTGCGACACACCAGCACCAGCACCAGCACCAGCACCAGTCCTCGCTCCGGTCCGGGGTGTATCGAACTGGAAATATAGCTCGGCTCAACAGCGGGCACCTACACAGCCGTATCGCGCTCACGCATGTATACACGGCCGACGCACACCGCTCGTGGGAGGGCGAGAAAAAGACCCACCGAAATCCTGCATCCAGCCGTGCTGTGTGTCTGTGTGCGACAGGCGTTTTTTTTTCTCGCGGCCGTGCTATTTTTTCAACCACCCTTTCAACCGCTTTCCGGGGCCAAACATGTACGCCAAACTGCGAGGTGAGCGAGGACGTTGGCTGTCCCGTTGGCCATCGCTACCAGCTGGCCGGTTGAATCCTTTCGCGGGGCTGACGAAACGTGAAACGAAAAAAAAAAAAACGTGGTGCAAAAAAGAGGCTCGCGATGGTGAACAAAAAAAAAGAAGCAACACACCAACCCCGCTCATGTGCTGTGCCTGTATGTGCATTTTGGGCACATCAATCGCGCGCTCGGCCCTCGGCCGCAACCCGGAGCGCGGATGAAAATTCGAATGTCCACGAAAAACAGCGATTTGTGATTGTATTGCTCGCTGCCTCACACTCTGCCCGGTACCATACACCGGTAGGTAGGTGTATGCGTGCGCCCGCTGGAAAATCGGTGAAAAAAGCGCGCGCGAAACAGGACCCCCAGCTTTCACCGAGGCCGAAACCGACATTTCCACCCAAACACCCACCCAGCTAGCTGAGGGAGTAGGGGTTTCTCCTGTTTCTCTTCTCTTTTTGTTTTTTTTTTGTTTTGTGTGTGTTGCTTCTGTCGAATGTCGCTGCTTTTTGTTCGCTGTTTTTTTTTTTCGTGTGTGTCCTGTGTGCCATTAGTCTATTTTGCCTTCCGTTATTTCTACGGTGCTCATGTGTTCGCCCTCAATACAGAGCCCCAAACCGGTCCGAGTGTGGTTGTGCACGTGGGGTGCAGGTGCAACGGACGCACTGCACTGGACCCACGGCACAGCTGCACCTGTGTTGGTGTGCATATACGTGCTTACCTTCATGAAAACACCCCTTGGTTCGATTTTCCAATTCGCAATATTTGAGCCTGCACGATCGCCACGTTCACCTCCACCCATATTTGCTCCATGCGAAGTGCATCGCTGCAGCCACCGATGCATCCGAACGCTCTCCGATCGGCGCGAAAATGATGTTTCTATTCGCGTACGAGTACGCGAGTGCGTGGTCTGAAACAGGCCCGCACATTGAAGGGCTGCCGCTAATAGGGTGGTTGTTTGTAAAAGTAGCTTTCCTTGGCATGATTAACTAGCGGCATTATCTTTGGCATTAAGCATTGTGCTCGAAAAACTCGGCCAGACGCATCCACAACCGGAAGGGAAGTGCATCCATGCGCACCATCCTCTTGCCAGCGCATCGATGCACCAGTTAGCTCGACTTTCTATGTACCACGCATTTCCCACCCCCCAAAAAAAAAATGGTATTTAATTCTATGCAAGTGCACCAGGTTGGGCAGGCTCGAACTTTGGAATAGTGCAAGAGAGAAGGAGAGCTAGAGCGAAACTGTGTGGGAGAGAATTTGGGGAAAGGGAAGGGACACAACAACAACAAAAAATACACACACACACACACACGCAACGTGGACCATCGAGCGGTAGGACGATCGAGCGACCGGTAAGGACGCACTGCAAGCGAATGCAGTTTTTCCTCTTAGTCGACCAAAGTTTCCATCCACTTCGCCGGAGGCTCGCTGCGTGGGCGATGGGAGAGCGAGAGAGAGAGAGAGAGAGCGTGAGTGCGGGGGTTGGTGCAAAGGGAAAAAGTGGGAAAAATTGCATTTTTCTGTTTACTTTGCCTGCCTGCCTGCCTGCCTGCCTGCCTGCCTGCCTGCCTGCGGTACCGTGATCCGCATCCCGCGTCATCATTACCAGCGATATCTATCAATCGTAGTACTTGTGCTGCATTTTGGGCACACGACACGCCGAGCAGGCTGTCGGTGGACGAGCGGGGTGCCCAAAAAGGGGCCGACGAGAGAGAAGAGAGCAAAAGGTGGGCAGGTGGGATGCGGAAAAACTTCTTCTATGGCAGCCGGACCAGGCAGCGATGCAAGCGCGGCTCGAATGCGTTGTGCATTGCATCGATGTCTGCGTTTTGCCATCATCCGCCTAGCCGATGATGGTAGGATGGAGTCGAGTGGGCACGGGTCTGCAAAAGGCCTCGCGGCAGGATCGCAGGACTTTGTTGTTTCCGTAGTTTGGATTTTCCCGTTTCTGGAGGACTTTTTTTTTATTAATTCCTTTCCATCTATGTTTCCCTGCTACACGCTGCAGCTGCTGTTGCTCTTCACCTTTGCATCCTCGACATGCACTGCGACGAGGTCGCCCCGATGAAAGATGAATTCAGATCGGTCCGGTGTACGATAGAGAGAGAGAGAGAGAGAGAGAGAGAGAGAGAGAGAGAGAGACTCGAAGGCATGCAGCAGCGTAATGTAACGAAGTGCTCCAGACCGGCATGCTTGATGGGGTTCGTTCGCAATGAAATTTACAACTAAAAGAGATAGAACCCGAGGATAGGGGAACGAACCATCATCGTATCCTTATGCAATATGGTCGATTTTGTTTGCTTTCAGTTTTTCGCTTCATTCTGTTTAGCTCGCCTTCATTGAAGTACACTTCAAGGAAGAAAAGATAATGAAGGATTACCGACGCGCGGGACCATACAAGAGGCCCCGTGCTCGGATGCACCGAGCACGATGCAACTTGACGGAAGTCGAAAGTAGCTCGATGGAGTTTCCCCCGAAACAGGATCAATTAAAGATGAAAATAAAGGACACAACAACAGGCCTCCATTCATCGCTCACAGCGCGCGCTGCTCGCTGTTAACTAATAAAATCCGATCCGATGAATGATTAACTGCAAAGAAAATGCAAATTTCCACCTCCCCAAGAGCATTTTCATTTCGCGTTTCCGGCGTTCATTCGCTGACGGAGAGATTTCCTTTTTTTTTTGTTGGTCGAAAGAAACCGGCAACACACGAGCTAAGGACATCGTGGTATAGATTCGATTTTCGCGCTCATCGCAGCGTTAAAAATGACCGGGAATGATGCTTTAACCCAACCACTGACACCGCCGTTGGAGATGTGCGTTGGAGATGTGCCTGGCTCAAGTTCGCTGCATTTCCGGCGGCCGATTCTGGTGACTTGCTGAAGGACTCGCGATCGGGCGCACTTCCGTGTAATGTTCATCTTGCACTATTTTCGCGCGAAACATCGGGCCGACAAACTCCCCGGTTCGCGATGTGCGCCACTTCAACTGAGTGCCGAATAGATCTTGCTTGAGTGGTTCGCTCTAATCAATGGGAAGCCCTACTTGATGGGAAGAAGCAGTGCAACCATCCGACGAAGTGCCCTTATGCTTCCGGAAGTGTCATTTCCGGGTTGAAAGCAGTGCATGATACTGGCAGAATTAAAAATGATAAGTCGCTTACACCAAACCACCCCCTTTTGGCGTACTTTAACAACCATGATGGTAGCCGGCCGGCTATCGATCGAACGCAGGTCGCAAATCGGTGATTATATAAGGTCGATTTAATTTCTGACGCTCATCGAATAAACCGCCAACACCACCGTGCCAGCAAGCGCCGTGTGCTGTTTATAATTTTTTGGGATTTATTTTCCCCAAAAAGTCCAACCCAAACACATGTGGCCCGGTTTTTTACCCGTCCTGCTCGGCGAAGTCCACGGCCCTTCAACCCTGTCGTCCTGGCACGCGCGCGCGCGCATCCACCCCCCGATCCACCCACGAACGGCCAATTTTTGGGTCGACGGTTTTCCGCCCTGACGTCGGTTTTTTGGGCGGTTTTGTTTTGATTCCCGGGGCCCGGGCCCGGGCACGCGAGTGCATTCGCATTGATTCATTCATTTCGTTTTCGGCGCGCTCTCGGCGCGACGCTCGTGTTAGTAAGCGGGAGCTTATCATTAACCTATAATCATGCGACTGAATGCGCGGTTAATGGTTGAGTGTGTGCCTTTTTTTTTTTGCTTCTTTTTGTTTGTTTCGCCTCATTCTGCCGCGTTCCGGCTGTGGGTTTTGTTTCTGTCGTCGTCGGTGTCGTTGTTTTTCCTTCGATGTTTGCATTTTTTTTGTTTGTTTGTTCGGATGCTGCGTTTTGGAAGATTGCTTTTGTTTGTTTTGTTTTTCCCACGTCCCGACGGTTGCATCATGCCGATGGCCATCCGGGAAGGTCGCACGTTTGGTTTTCCCGCCCAACCGGACAGGGCGTGATTATGCCCCTCGACGCCACCTGGCGTGGGTGGGCCGGAGACGGGAGCTGGCCCGCTGGGAAAATTGGGCAATGATTCAATTATTAACTGCTCTTTCGCACATCGGCACCATCGGCGCGGTGCCGCAAACCTCACAACCCCGCGCACGTGGGAAAACATATGTTTTTCCATCCTGCCGGCGGGCGTCCTTCGGAAAAAAAAACGAACCAGAGCGAGAGGGCACATATTTTGGGCCTCGCACAGCCCGCCAGATTCGGATCAGAAACCGGGCCATGTGCACATTTTTGGCAACTTTTAATTTTCACGGCCACAACGTGGAGGTCGTTGATGTTCAGGGAATCGCGTTGGTTCGTTTCGGTTTCGTTGTGTTTTTTTGCTGCCGCTGCTGTTGTTGTTGTTGTTTTTGTGTTGTGACTGTTTACGCCGGAAAATGGGGAACATAATTGGGACAATCCAACATATCCGTGAAACGTTGAATGAGTCTACGGTTTACTACTGCCGGTTGCTGGCTCATCCCCATGGTCCATGGCCGTCCAGTTCTGGGCCTGGAACGTGGAGGGTGGCTTGTGTTTGTGTGTGGGCACAGATTACGTCACCATTAAGGCCACTGCCACCGTCTGGTGGTTCGTTAATGAAAACCCGGGCGTAGGTGTTGGTGCACTCTGTTACACGCGGCAAAGTGCAACCCTGAAACCGTGTTTGTAGGGCATGGCCGGGCAAAGGGCGTTAAAAAAAAACCTCCACACACACACACACAGGACGGGTCGTCACCGTAGCTAGCGAGCTAGTAATGTGGACCGTAAATCAACCCCGAATCAACCGGCAATCAACAGGTCTAATGTCGGCGGACTAGCGGAAAAAGGTTCGAGTGCCACTCACAGCATTGTAACGAGCTGGGATGATATCGAATCCAACCGCCTCATGCAAACACACACACACACACACGCACACGGTTGAATCTGTCTCGAATGGGTTGGCAATTTGGCCAGGCAACGTCACGTGTGGAAACTGCGTCGGATTTCGTAGCGAAGTTAACCTAACAAAAACCATCGCTAAGCATGCCAAAAGTTTTTCCCAGCTCGCGCAAAACATTTACATATTCGAGCAGCACCTGCTGGGTGGCTCGCTCAAGATCCTGCCGGATATCTCCATACGGGTTTGCCCATATTAAAGGTGAAGGTGCGGCGCTGCGTGTAATCTTTTTAATTTACTTATCCACAGACGGGACGCACCATCCTGGCCTTGCCGGTCATTGCCGGGGAAAAACAGCAAGGAGCGGCAGATAATTAGACGAGATATGCTAATAAGTGTGTGCCGCAACCGTGTATGCCGCCGGCTCGGGCACAATGGTGAATCGCTGAAGGACTTCAGACATCCGCTGCGGACCGACGGGGCTCTAAGGAAGGGCTTACCATCACTCGTTTGGAATCGCTCGTCTCTGGTGACTCAGGGACAGGCGGCACAGCCGGCGGCCATTAAAGGGGTAAAAAGAAATGAAGAGATTACGACACAGCCCGGGATCCCGTCATTGCCGGTGTCAATGGGTCGGAAAATGTCGACAGGACAATCGTCCGCTCCCATTACCACCGGTGGCTGACAATTGTCTTATTCTTTGCTGGTAAATGCCCACCCACAGCACTCGGAAAAGCTGTGCCCAGAGAGCCTGAGCCGGTCCATACGGTGGCTCATTATTCTTCGCTGGGGTTTGACCAGAGGCTATCTCGAACGGAAATTATTCGAAATTTATTGAGCCAACCCCTGGTAGAGAAACAAGCCCACCCTGCTTTGCTGGCCGGGCAGGGTACCAAGTGTGTCGTCATTGTTTCGCTCCGCAAATCGGGCCCTGTACTGTGTTGATTTCTTGCCGAGTCGTTCGGTTACGTAAGCGCAACGGTCGCACCACAGCACGCACGACCGTGCGAGGACGATACGAGCGGCCGCTCACGGCGCCACTATCTTAATGCTGATTTGATCCGTTTTAATTACCTTTTTTCCCTGACAACGTATATCAACCCTTCCGTTATCCCAAGCGCCACCGCTTACGGAAAACCCCGACTCGAAGGATACGCGCCGCTCGGGATCCGCTCTTCCTTTTGGGTTAGTTTTGAACCGCACCGGGCACCTTTGCCCAGCCGAGCCGAGCCGAGCCGAGACTACATCTCCTCGAATTTACTTTCGCCGTAAGGACTCTTATCTTTATTGCGCCGATTGTGCCCCGGTTTGTGTACCGTGTTTTTGACACCAATCGATGGGCTTGAAGAACTCGTGCCTTAAAGAAAACTGTCAATTTGGTGGCGCACCTAGCCAAGCGGCTCGCTATCGATTTAACGGAACTGTCTCCTTCGATCGGTTGAAGGGCGGTTTGGGCTAACTAGCAACTTACGGGAGCCTTTCGCACTGCATAGCCTAACATATTGTTCAGCACTCGAGAGGTGACAAACTGTTCAATAAGTTCGTTTTCCATGCTTCTAGAAAGTGAAATGAATACAGGTAACTTTGTGCTCAAATCAACAACACTCTCTAACCGATATCGCTATGAATGTTTAACGCTTTTAAAATCCCCGTGTCGGTCGGGCGTAATCTGATCCTTGGATTCTGGTGTCTGATAATCGAATAAAGCATTTCAGTTTTTCTGCTCGAGATGCAATCCAGCATCGTCGAACACAGACAGCGAATTGATGATTCCGGTGCGCACAAGCACGAGCAAATTAGCTGGCCATGTAACTCCACAAAATCTCTCTACACCGAACGGCTAAGACAAGCTGGAAGGGCAAAACTTGGCGCATCCGGTTCCACACGATACGGAAGCAAAAATCGACAATGGAAGCAAATTATTGTCACGGTTGTACCCGATTACTACTGATGCCTTGCGTTCCTTGCACGTCGGCATGAATTTTTAATACTCTCTCGGCACGCTGCACACGAGTGGAGACTGGAAAATGGGGGGCTGAAAATTGAAAAAAAAAATCTAACAAACAACACCATCGCATCTTCCAGCGTACAACCCGAGCATTGCCTGTGTTTGCACAACGGTGCGCCTTTCAAAATCGATTGTCTGTTCCGGTCTGCTCCTCCCAGCGCTCGACACCCCGTGTGTGGGGGTGGAAAGTGCCGGCACCTCAACAACAGAAACAACATCAACAAAGAAGAGAATAATATCGCTAAACTAACATACCTTTAACCTTGCAAATGCGGAGTATTATCCACACTCGCGGTTCAACCTGCTCTGTCCATCCCTTCGTCGGCAGCAATGGGAAGGACACGTTTGGGGGGAAGCCTATTGGGGTGTTTTTTTTTTTTTTGCTAGTGGGCGTTCCAGTTTCAGGCTGTATACGCTCCATGCGGCCCTGCAAGCGCATCGCCCAAAGAATGCACACCGTAAATTTGCATCGGATAGTGCAAATTCGCCGCACACAAAAAGCCACGGTTCCGAATACAGCACAAAACAGAGAGAGAGAGAGAAAAAACTACCACTATCGTGTGCTGGTACATGGGAAATGCTTGGAATACGCACTACGTGTTAACGTTTGTGGGCCATAGACGCCACCGACCACCGGTTCGAGTCCAGCTGCGAGGTAGGCGCGAATGCATAGTGCAGCGAAATACCGAGATGAAAAGCGAAAAAAAAAAATGAAACATTCACACACGCACACGCACGGTGGAAAAGTGCATCAAGAGTCGGAAAAATTGCACCCTTCCCAGAACAATAGGCGCACCGCATAATCAAATTATATTTGCGCGCTCACTCCGCCGCGGCTCTAATGTGGACAGGAATGCGCTGTGCGCCATCCGGTGCATCTCTGATTGCATTTGCTTCAAGTTGGCTCTCGAGGCCCTGGTGATGCAGCATCCCCAGGTGGCTCTACGGTTCGTGGTCGCGCGTTTCCATGTAGAGACGAGGGAACGATGAAAAAACGAATGCAGCTAATGAAAAAAAAATACTACCAACAAACGTAAATAAAACAAACCCCGAACGTCGGCACGGTATTCCCGGAGATTGTTCGAGTTAATTCTAATTTCATGGCAACCGAAGCTCCGGTATCAATAACCACTAGTAACAAGGCACGCAGGATCGATGGAATCCAGCCTTCGCTAGAACTGATAGATTCGATTATTCGTGCTGGCATTACCAGCTGTTTATTATTGATAAATTTCATCCATCGCAGGGTGTTTGATGTTTCGTAGGATTTTTATAAAATTCTAAAAATATTTAAATATTTGACATTTGAAATTATTTCACGCTGCTATTGGTAGCCATTGCGTTGGCATTTTTAACAACAGGTATAGCTAATATATAATTTCAACTGATTCACCAATTCAATACTTCATCCCGTACAATTTGGAAAAAAAATACCAACAGTACAAAACAATGACATACCTACCGCGAATCATCATGGAAAGGTATGCGATTGAGCGAAGGTTTGTGTTCCTTTTGTTATTTTAGTAAAATTACGCGACAAAAGCCAACGCTTCGCACTTTTTTCAGAAGCGTTGTGGAAAGCCGTCCCGTGTACGGGGCAGCGGTGCAGGAATGGCGCTGATTGCAGCTATGCACTTTGCAAGCCGATCCCTGCGGAGTTGCATGTGTCCGAGATGTCCAATGCATATCGCTCTGTGGCGTCTACGTCGGGCCACTTGTCAACTGATTAAAAAGTGTCGATCAAGAAAGTATCAAGGGATATGCTAGGAACGTCACATAATAGCTCCGAGTATGATTGCGCGTTTTTGTTTCATTCTGCTCGCTGAACTGTGTTGTTTTATTTCAGAGAGCGACATGTTTAACGTTGAAGGCATTATCCTTGCACGCATATTTTAGTATTTGGCAAGCTATGTTCTCCTAACGGAGGAGGCTAAGTCGAGGTGTTTTATCATATTTGATTTAATAACCAACGAACGAAATACGTTCCACTGATCTTATGCTAATATAGACTATACATTGAATTGAGATGTCTTCAAACAATCGATTTAAGGGGTTTATTTTTTACTCATGTCATCGAAAAGAAACGAACAGCGTCACTGTGAAATGTAAATATTACAGTAGCCCTCGCCAGGAACAGCAAGTAACGCTACAGAACGAGTTCCTAACGGGAACCTGCCGGCATACAACGGTGTTTCCTTTACTCATGAATAAGTTAAAAATACCCCACCTGCAAGATTGACAATCCATCAAATCATAGGCGCAAGGAGCGTGCTTGAATCCAAACACACCGTGCTTTTCCACCATAGGCATGATTGCTTTTTCCCCAAAACATATTTACGAAAGCCAGCAGTCGGAGACCGCACACATGACAGGGAAGAGAGAAAAAAAGGTTCCACAGGGGCATATGGGCCGGGCTCGTGTAGGTACCACGAGGCTTCATTAACGACGCAATTAAGGACCAATTATCGATCGACCAGCAAAGGAAGGCACCTTAATTTCTTAATATACCTCGGCCACCGCTGTACTGTTCGACGGTGGTGTTTATGGTGGTTGAATAATTGACGCCTGGGCAGCACAAACACTTCACATGCAGCGACGGACAACACTTTTCAGCCCAACAAGTGTATGGTGAGAAAAATTCTAACGAGAATACGCCGTTCCTGGGCAAGTGTAGCAAGATGTGGCACATTTCTTTCCTCACGGTGGACCATATGGCTTAAAATAATTATTTTTCCGAGCCTCCCACTTCGGGGTTCTTATGGAATTTTCACGAATGCGCCCGACAACTAAAGAAAACTGAACTGGGTGGTTGGTCCACACTATGGGAAAGCGTGTGCTGTCGATTCATCGATCGATGACCGTACAATGTCACCACGTGGCCGTGCAGAAGGATTTGAGGTCCTTTTTTTCTCCACCAAAACCACAAGCAAGAACGCTTATCCGGTGGGTGCCCGTGTTGTAGTCTTTTATCCTTGGACTAAATTAAATTGCTCCCAGATTCGCACAGCGCTAAAGACAGCTCAAGCGACACCCTCGTCTTTGGCGGTAGGACATAAAATACTTTGGCTACGCCGATAAGATCTTATGGTAAATTGCCTCGGTGGCAGCTCCAACAGAAGATGCGACCGTGTATGTGCTCGAAAGTCCATCTGTGGCGCTCACAGGATGGCAAAGCACCCCACCCAGTGCCATTGTCTTAAACTGGGTCCGTCGATTGCACCATGGCTGGTGAAAAGAACTTTCAGCACCGCTCGTTCCAACCCAACGAAGCAAAGGAGAGGGCGGCTGTTTTGCATATGAGAGTTGTTTGAGGGCCGCTTTACGTGATACGTGGCGATTTGGTCGGCACATGTTTGCCTGCAAATAAAGGAACTCCGGGCGTTGGGCCGAGAAGTGCTCGTTCCGAGTGTGAAACTTCTCAAGCAAATGTGCTTCATTCCAACACAGCGACCCTGTGCAGTTGAACTGAAACAGCAACTGTTACGCAAGGTAGCTCGTACGTGTGGGGCAGCAAAAAATGTGTCTTGATTATTTCTCCACGAATGATGAGCTGTAGAAAAGCCGCTGCAATGTTATTGCCACTGTTTGTTGGAGACTATTAGCAGCGTTTGACATTCCGTGTGGAGTCTACCATCATTAGCCCGGCACCAAGAACCGTTTATGACGATTACCGTAGTCAGACGCAGAGAGATGCTATTCCGAAGGGCGTTCTTGCGTTGCATTCAAACAGGTCGACCGGTAGGTCCCTCCAAAAGGAGTTGTAACTTCGCACGCACGATCCCAAAACGCAACCAGGGCCTATTAACGGATAAATCGGCGCGATTGAGCGTGAAAGTCGCATGAAAGCAAATTGTGTCGCTTCAGTAGCTTCTTGAGCACTTTCCCTGGAAAGCGCAGTGTTCCCGTGTCGCCAGGACTCGGTGAATCGTCGCGCTGGAAGAAGTTAATCGTAAACACCTTTTAATTAAACCATTTCCACACGGTCCCGGTTCTCCGAGCGTCCCGAGAAAAGGGGACAGTTGGAACGAGAGGTGTCGACAGGACACACATACGCATCCTTCCGCTAGCTGAGGGGTTTATTATCCCTCGTGCTGCTTCCCTGCCGACAGACTAGGGGTGAGCTAAAAATACACCCTTCGAGCCATGCCATGCCTTTCCTTAGTCCACCCGGCGCTTCCGGAAGGAAGCGGAAGATCCTTCGCCTTACGGGGCTCTTTCAGTCTTAATTCTTTGACCATCCGGCTAGAAAACACGCGTTAGTGACGGCCTTTGATGAGCCGCTCACGGTGGCGCCTGTGATTGATTCCGGTGCGTGTGAAGACGGCTCGGTTCGGTAAGCAGCACCCGCTTTGTTCTCGTCACACTTGGGTTCGTGTGGCTCTACCGGCTACTAGCCGAGTCGAAGAGGCTCCCTGGGGCGTAACGCGTTCGCAGGTGCGCGTTAACACGCAGATAAGCGACTTCCGGACGAGGTGGTCTTGCCGGGCGGTGGGGTCCTTATGTGCGTGTACGCACACCCAACCCGGGGCGCATCCACTCGATTAGAGCGCTCGGTTGGTGTGGTAACGCGAACTAATTTGCTAATCGGTAATGCCCACAGCTACGGGCGAACCATAAGGATCTCCCCGGGGAAGGATCGGCCAGTGGTCAAGATAGCCGGCGTCGTGTTCGGGGCCGCACCTAAGACGCGTGCATGCATTCGTCACCGTGCCTGAGCTGAAGTCATTGGGTTGGGTTTTATGTATGGAAATGAGTCCCAACAGCTAGCCTGCGCTGGTACGGGCGACTCACGGAGCCTCGTATAATGGGAAACTTTAAAGCGCGGGTTCGGTTAATGTTTCTCAAGGTGCACGAAGCACACCGTAGGGGTTGGTTGCCCAGCCCAGCGAGTGACGATGGTCATTTGTTTCATTTCCGCGTCATCGCGTTAAGCCACACCCAGCGTCTAAGAACGTTCCACGTGCCGGGTCCGTTTGCGTTAAAAGGTGGGTAATAGATTGTGGATAATTAATTCACTTTAAGGAGCACCCAAAAAACAAAACGTGCAGCGGATGGAAAGCGAGTCATTGCGATTGCGATTGCGTCCGGAATGTCCTCAAATCCTGGCACGCGAATCGATCCCACCCATCCTACGCGTTTAATCGTCCTTAGTGTCCCTAGTTGTCGGTTGCATTATTAACCCAACTTTCTTCAGCAGAAACGTTGTGAGCTTATGAACTGTGTGTGTCCCGTTCGTGCCAAGGACAGTCAAACGCCACGCAAGGACCGGGAGAAAGCGCGCATTAATAATTCACCTGATTGCTCACTCTCACGGTTCCCATGAGGGGTGTTTTTTTTCGACTTTTTGTACTGTCCCACTGCATGTGTGCGTGTTGACCCGCTCGCCTGACACCATCCACCAGGCACAAGGCTCACAAGGATTACAGGATCGACCGTACGGGCCAGAAGACAAACATTAGCCTAATGCGCTAATTCCGGCACATGGTGTGAGGATGCAACACCACGCGGTGGTACAAACACCTTCGTTTGCGTCCTGAACGAAGGCAAACCCTAACTGCACGCGCGCGACGTTCACGTTACAGCCAACCATTAGAAAGGGCAGCGTGTTGTGGCAGCGGTGACGGTGCGGTCTAATAACACCTCGGCTGCGGCATTGTCGCCGAAGAAAGCACCCGACGGTGTGCGAGCCTTCGCGATGGGGTGAGCCACACTTATCAGTTTCCGGAAATCTCGATGGAAAATTGTTATTAAATTTATCATACACGGACGGTCACCTCGACCCGGAAGCGGTCGGGTAAAGTGCGATTTCCCGTACTCCTGGGGTTGCGCGTGATGCGTTTTGGGGACCGTAAGGGAAGCCAGCTTTTTTTTTGTGTTTCATGTGGCTGTGTATGTGTGTGAGTAAGCCTCATTTGGCGTGTGGGCTTATTCGCCTTGCCAGCATACCCCGGCACGAATTGGAACCTTGCACGGAATGCGACGGCAGTGAGCGTAATTGTCTTTACGTGATTTATGAATAAATTAGTGGCTGACCGTGCGAGCCTTTGAGACCCGCGCCTCGGATGGACGAGACAGCGAGTGATGTTGATGTACATTAGGCGATAAAGTGAGCTCCGCGTGGCCCCAATGGCAAGGAAACGTACACGCGGCTAATGACAGGGAGCGTTATGGCGCTGATACTAGCGAAAGAAATATTTGATGGACTTACCGGTAATGTGGTTTCGCTTTCCACACTCCATCATACGAAGTTGATGCGTCGTATGCGGCTCGTATCGCTCTGTCCAACACACACAACACACCACCAGTTTGGGCTGTCTTTCGCTACATCTTCTTCGTCTGCACAGCTCGTGGCGAAGATAGCTTGTTTCCGCTTTTGCACTAGAAAAGGCGCTCCTTAGCTGGAAGATTCGACAAGAGAGCAGAAAATAATCATCACAATCTGAGGCTACTGTGTTGTATTTCAACAACACGATGAATAAGTCCATTCCATTGAACGGTCTATATGTTAAATTAGGTGAAAAAACGGGTGCCTGATTTACGAAGATTTGTAATCGTATTTATCTAAGAATTCCAGAATCTAAGAAGAAAATTCATTCCCACCAGCGAGATCAACTTTTGATTTCATTCGTTCCGCTTAAGCCGCCCAACATTGACTACTTCTTGGCATGAGTTGAGCTGCTGGAGACAATTTTCGTGCCTCTGTGTACGTAGATAAGTCCAGCAATCCAGAAACGGCGGCTTACAGGCTCGTTAATGTCGGCTTTTAATAACGAGCAGCCACATTGATGGCTCGCGCGGATGCTTCCCGGTTCGCAACCAGGATACAGTCTTATTACAATGCTGTCCTTTGCGTCCTTTGCCGTTGCCCTCACCGTAACAACGGCTATCAGAGTTATGACGCCAATAAACCCGGCGCCGTTGCCCGTCTTAGCCGATGTTTACGGCTGCCAGCGGCCATCCGAGCCCTTTTTTTTGTTTTTTGAAACAAACGCCGAAGGGCGTTTGTGGATGCGTTTCATGGTCGATGATGGATGTAATCGAAAACGGACTATTAATCGTGTGATTATTGCGCCCGGTCAGCATGCGGTCATAAATATGTAACCGTTAGCGAGCGGACTGTTGCAAATTGCCTCCAGCCCAGCGCTGCCATGTGGCGGGGGCTCGAAATTGAAGCAAAACAAGACGCGAATAATGTGTGTGAGAATAAAACACGCCACGAGGTTGCAATTTTGCCATGGAAATGTAGTCTCAAGTGACCATAAAATGCGGTGGAATTTGAATTTTCTCTCCGTGGTTACCGGTCGGTGCCGAGCTACGATTGCAGCATCGGTTTTCAAATCGATTGCCGACATCAAACGGTGTTTCCGCTGAATTGGCGTGCCTGCGAGGGTGCTACGAGTCGGGCAGTGGGCACAGGAGAATAGGCCGCCGAGCCATCAATTCCACCCGCAGCTGATGAGCTGTTTGAGCGGTTTTCCCCTGCGGTTGGGAAGGTTGTAACACATTTGCCACCTAGCGCACACCCCAACCACTGCAACAAATGGATTGTTTTACCTTCCCGACCGACGAAAGAAACCCAGAAGTCACCCAAGAAAGAGAACTGGTCAAGCCAGGCTGTTAATTCCGCCAGCCAATTAGACAGGTTGTGTGCTGGTCAATGGAGGCACGATTAATCACCCAACGACACCGATAAACCGGGTTTCATAGGGTTCATAAAAATCTTGCAACCAATTGAGACAAGTTTATGTTGTGTGTCGAGAGCGCTCCTCGATTGACACTCAAGTCAATCAAGTGGATCCAATAAAGGGCCGAAGACAGCGGGCGATCGTAAAAGCGACGTCACCCCCCGGTCTCGGGATGTAATCAATTACATCCTTCCGCGACCGCGACCGCGCCCGGCCAGAGGTACGCTTCAAGGATTTTTCCATCGCCAATAAGGCGCATCACGAAAGTCACATTTTTCACCTTACGAAGTGCGGCTGAAACGTCGATTAGACGATATCGATGGAGCTTCGAGCGGTGTGTGGTGCTGTGGAAAATTAGACCATCTTGCACTTGTAATTTGTTTGCCATCGCCC
The DNA here is from genome assembly GCF_943737925.1 of Anopheles nili. Classification (NCBI taxonomy): domain Eukaryota; kingdom Metazoa; phylum Arthropoda; class Insecta; order Diptera; family Culicidae; genus Anopheles; species Anopheles nili. The sequence continues at coordinate 21,543,412 of NC_071291.1, forward strand.
CAGTTCCCGGTTCTTATCGCTCACATATTGACACAATCGATCGATCGGGCGACGGCGTGGAAACGGCCCATATGTCCGCTAACGCCAGGGGACCCCACGAGGGTTTTCGCTTCCAAGGAACGTTAATGCCGGGAGCGATCTCTTCGCGCTCTGTCCTGACCGAGGATAGCCGTGGGGATGGACGGTTTATTACCGGTGCCCTCCGGGTGTGCTATCGGCGATAAGAAATCGAGCTGAATGTTGTTTTAGCGCACCCGGAGTTGGAGTCATGTCGCCGGCAGCGATTACCTGCGAGTCGGTGCCACGGACACAACATATCGAGCGGCAGCTGTCATTAGCGTTAGTGTCTTCGTGGCGTTTTCCGGCCCGAGGGCGTGCAACGTGTTGCGTTTTTCCTACCATAAAAAGATTTTTATCTTATCTCCACGCTCCACGCCGCCATTTCCCATACTTAAGTGATTACACAGTCACAACCCATTCGACCCGTCCATCGGGGGTTGTATGGAACGCAAAGGTGTACCGAAGGCGCGCTTGGTGTCCCGACCAAACCGTTGCTGACCGTAGGGCGTACGGCCCCTGAAGGGTGACCGCGGAATCGTGAAGGAGACATGTGTGGATTGTTTGTTTCTGCAGCACACGAGCTGGCCGTTCGAGGAGGGCGTATCGAGCGCTTTAGCCCTTCCTGTAGAGTTCGCGAGTTAGTCGAGGGTCTACAGGCGAGGGCGTGCTTTATTTTGTTTCTTTCTTTTATTAACGCGTTTAACATTTAGATACCATATGGTTTGCCAAACAGTCTTGCGGCTCAATGTGACTAAAAGATTTTCCGATTGGTTTGTTGCGAATATTACCCACCTTACATTATGCCATCCACCTTACAAATGTGACACCGAGATTGAATATGTTTAAACTTTTTTATGGATTCATTGATGTTCTTTAGTTTTTTGAACATATTGATCATATCAGTAACATCTAAATTGAATATCAATCACATTTATATATTTATGTTTCAGCTAGATTTTAAAGGCTAGATATGAAAGTATAACTTGACGATTTTTTTTTGATATAATTAATTGAGCTGCATTACTTTACTGTGTACTAAATTTAGTACATTTATAAGGATTTTTTAACGACTAGCGATAAGTTAATAGCTCTTGTCGAATTATTAAGAATGCTCGAAGTTTTAGGAATGATAAATTTTTATAAAGTGTATATAGGTCAGGCAGATACTTGAAATTTAAATGATGAAATATATCTGCAAAAATGCGGTAATGATTCATGGAAAAAGCATTAACAACATTTCGTTTTTTTTTTTATTTTTTCGACGTTCAGCACGTAGCTATAATTATTTGCACTCTATTTTTGTAATTATTGCATTGCTATCATATGCTTATGGATGTTGTGTTTTATAAGTATTTGTATTGAGTAAAAACAGTCCATCAGTAACAGTTGAGTTAATGGATGTCCTTTCCCTGCTAAGCTGAATCGACGATCACGAAAACTGCCACATGACATCATCATTCGTCATACCAACTCGTTGCAAATTAGCTTAGACTATCAGGGGGTGAAACATTATTTATTAACCGCTCAATGAAACGGCTAGCTTGAAATTTACTTCAACGAGAGACAATTATTTGGAAAAAATTATCAATTACTTACATTTTGACCACCAGCTAAAAATACAGTAAGGAAAATTCACATTCTCCGGCTGAATTAGAACAAATCCAGCGTGTCATCGCAACGAAATGAAAAAAAAGAACCGAAATATAGTCCCTGCCCACCAGATCAGAGTAAACAACGTGACATTGAGCTGCGCTGCCGCTTGAATGACTGGCTTTCATTCACATTCATCGACGTCGCGGTTGCGAGGGAGAGGAAAAACTAAATTTTTCCTTCAAAGGGGAAATGCTTCTCCTGCTTAATTCATCGCACGCCCTGCTCTTCCCCTTTGCAAGTGAGTTTCCAACGCCACCCGGCCAAGGGGAATTTCTTCTACATAATAAAAACTACCCGAGCGCTAATTTTGGAAGGGAGCTGCACAACCGACACGGGCTGCAATTCTAGTGGAGGGGATGACTGCTGTCGCGCAAGGACGATTGGAAAATCTGGTAGAGGGGATGACGACGCTAGCTTCTAGTTTGAGCCGCTGGAAGGACGATGCTGGCAATGAGCTGGAAGTTTTCCTTCCCTCAGTCAACGGCATCTATTGAGCGGTAGCGGAGAGCTGCTAGAAATGAATTCGCCCGGCTCGGTAGGGTACGGGTTTGGCCTCGGATGAAGCTTTGCTGAAGTCGACTAACCCTTGACGTAGGCCAGTCGGCAAAGGAAAATCGGACCACGAACCGCACAATGACCAGGAACGTGCGGCCGCTTCCGAGGAGTGTCTGCTGTCGACTGATTTTCCAACGCACGAGTCATGATCGCTAGGACTCCCGCGACCATCGCTGGGGCGCTTGCGTGTAGTTCCGTTGCGTTACGCTGCTGGTCGTAGGAGTTGAACGCGTCTTCGACAATGCAAAACAAGGGGAGATGAGGGATTAATTATGCTCTATAGAAATGGAAACCGCGGCATTCCGTGCCGGCCGGAAAAAGGTGATGGTGAAAAATCGACATCGAGAAATCTAACGGGGGCGCGTTTCAACGGCTCATCAGCGGGATGATAAAATTTAACTTCATCCCATTCCGTACCGGACTCTTGGCCAACGGCTTCGAGCTCTTCGAGCGGACTGCAGCGCGATGCGATTGATGCGTTTCATTTCGCGTTGCATTTTTGTTTTCCTTTCACCCGATGCCGGTCAAACGCGCACAGACGAGACAAAAAAAGGGCACTACGCCATCGACCGGGCAGGGCTGCAACGGCCTATGCACCTAGTGGGGAAACGGCGCACAATGGCTGTCGACTTTCCGCCGGATGCACTTTCCCACAAGCGGAATCGCCATCACGTGGCGGGGTATTTGCTGTGCTCCGAAATGCATGTTGGCAAATTTCTATCCTTTCGCCAAATTGCATTGCCAGCGGCGACGTCGCCATGGCCGCCCGTCCGTTGCATCCTGCATGCAGGATCATCCGTGGTTCCACTTTACTCGCTGGTTCTTCGAAGCTCCGCTTCGCCCACACAGTGCAACCGTTTCCGGCATGAGAGAGTGAGAGAGAGAGAGAGAGCATGGGAGCCGGACCAGCGGTAAAGTTTTGCGATTAGAATGAACATGGGCTCGAACAGCCTGGACAGGATGGTTGGTGCATCGGCGTTGCGATGCACCAGTGCCCGAGGTTTCGCTCGCACACTCGCTCACACCGAGCCCAGATTGGGATGTCCCGGGGCACCACAACATGCACCTTTTTCACGGTGCTGCGGCTCGGTGTGGTCCCTTTGGCGTTGCATCAAACTGCAGCGCGGTGCATCGCAATGTTTCGGGTGACTCGCGCGCAACTGACAGCGCGGGCTTTGATAAATGGATGGATGCAATTTATGGAGCGACGGCTTTTCGATGCAGCGAGTCCTCACCGTTGACGGGTGACGTCGCTGATTCGTCCTGGACGTGTGCAGAAACGGGACGGCTGCCAGTGGTCGGTTTGGTCATCGAGCCTCGTGCAAAAGGGTCTGTGCCCAAGGGTCTGTCCGGATGCGGGCCTAAACAGAGCGGACAGCAGGTGATTTATTGAAATGTTCGCCGCAAGGATCCGCTGGTATGGCATGGGCTTCGGGGGATTGGGGACAACATTTCACCAGTACCTTACGCAGCGCAGTGTTTGTGAATCTGAGGTTGCTTTAGTAACCGTGGTCCTTGGAAACCGACGGGGACACCGTTTTTAATATTGCAATTCTCCTCCCGGCTTGATTTGAGCCGACGATTGGGCACCTAGATGCCATTCAGTTGAACGGACGAATCAGCTCCAGCATGTTTAAGAGCTGAAGCGCCACTTCGTGTATTCGAATTCTTCTTTTTTTGCTTCATATCGCTATTCTTCATTAATTTTTCGGTCATATTTTAATGCTTTCGTCCTTCTTTATTCACCAGAGGCCGCTCCTTAGTGAGAGTAATCAATTATGCACAAACATTTTTCTCTAAAGCTTGTATTGATTTATGGTCCAAACTCATTATTTTGACGCAAAGCCAGCATTGCTGGCCAGCTTCTAGTAGACGATGGGCTGGCGATTTTTCCTAAAATGACACCACTTTCCTTCAAACCGCACTCAAACGCCCAGCTCGCCTTGTTCCCCCTTGGCGTGGCTTTGCTAAGGCTCCCTTCAACACAATCGCCTCATTTATCTTAATACCGCAACCGGCGCTCGTTGCCATCGCTTGCAAACACCCGGGAACGTGCCTCTTCTTGGCCGAGGCCCATTAAAGCAAATGTGCCACGAACGAACCCACCTCACGCGAACCGGAAAGGGTTATCGGCCATTTTGGAAGATCCCTTTTACGGGCACGGTGTCTGAAACCCTTCGCACGCGCGCGTATCCCTGCGCCACGAACCCACGGACAAACGGCACGTGCACACCCGTGCCAGGCTGAAGGGCTTCCACATCGGTGCGCACACTTGTAAGCCCACGCATTTGCATCTTCGGTGTTCTCGCAAGGGGCGCCCATCCACGGCCGGGCACCCGAGCGCTCCCTTCATTTGAATAAAAATTGAGAAAACTAACAATAATTCCGCCATAAATAAATCCATGCCGGTTTCTTCCATTTTGGTGCCCGGGCAATGCGGTCCCATGATCCGGGAACCGTTGCGGGTGGATGGGACGGACCTTTCACCGGGAAGGAGGGCCGGAAAATGTTAATTTCGGATCCGGACCCGAATTTCTTCAAAGGACACCGGACCAACCGACGTCGAGGATGGGCCACCCAAACCGTTCCGCTCATTGACTTGTTCGGTGCGAGCCAAGCGAACAAAACGAACGAAGGGACAGTTTTTCCGTGGCCCACCCCCTTTCGGGAGGATGGGCAACCCCTAAAGGGCCTCGACCGCTTTCAGTGGGCGACGTGAGAAAACCTTCGCTGGAAGAATTATTAATTTCGATCGCACGCAAATAACGGCCTAGGTGCCCGTCAGCATTTCACCGAGCGCTGGCGAGAGTGTTCTCGAAATGTGGGCAATTTATTTTAAAACTGCCGGTACGACTCTTCACACCCAGCGACGCGTTTCGGGGGTTGATCAAGCTGGCAGATATTGTTTCTTATCGCCGCACGAAGGAGGGAAAAATAATTACAATATCCTTTTGCCCATCCTACGCACACCCGGGAGCCAATCAACCATTGCTTTTCGTCATGCGAACTCGGCCTGGGGGAAAGAGAACATGCAGAGACACATCTCCACCTTCCAGCGGGAAAACTTATACATATTCATTAGCTCTAATTCTTCCTCGATAGATTGCTCGCTCGTTATCCGGATTGTGCGTTTTCCAGTGTCGTAGAAAAAAAGTAATGCGAGCAGCAGAAGCCGGAGACAACGATGCTGTACGTTCAAAAGGAATATTGAAAGAGCAAAGCAGAGACAGAGTGAGAGAGAGAGAGAGAGAGAGAGAGAACCCATCAACCGATCTCGGTGCGACACATCTCCACCCCGATAGCTGTGTAATGCTCAATCCAATTATTTGGCCCTTTATAAATTATGTGGCTCCCTTCCTGCGTTGGAAACTAATTTTAATTTCGTACTACTTCCTTACGATCGTGTTCGATGGCCCGCACGCTAAAGGGCTGGGATGTCCCTGCTCGGTAGCTGCGGTGGCAATCTAAGACCAGTAACTAGAGCGCCCGTTTGCGCGTGTGAGGACTTTGATCCAATGGCATCGTCTATGGCTACCGGCTATGGTGCGGCCTGTTACGAAGCCCGCCAGCATGGGGATGCCATTCATTACGCTTGATTAAATTTTTTCTCGCTCCGCTAAAATTGAAATTTCAACCCGTTCGTCTCTTTGCCAGCGGCAAGGCAAGCGAGAAGTCACCCCGACCGCCAGAAGGACCTATTTTTACCCAAAACCGAAGGCCAAAGTGATCAGCTTGGCTTACACTCATTATGATGGATGGATGAAAAATCGATTGATGGATCCTTTTCTCGGGTGAACCGTCGCCACTGTGGACTCGCTACGTCAGTGACTTGGCGCCGTTGTCGTGGATGAAGCGATGAAGAGAGCGAGAAAATGGTGCTTTATTGCATTACCCACCCGAGCATTCCAGGCACATGCCATGCAGCCTTGTGGGTTGGCCGAGCTCTTGGGATGGGAGTGGGTTAGTAAAGGTAGCTTCAAACTGGCAAAAAAAAAATAGCACCAAACCCCACGTGGCAGATAGGGTATAATTTGACGAAAGGTTTTAATTATGCGCCCCAGAGTCAGCTGCCACCCATCGGGGATACCGGGAATTGACGCAACACGGTTGGATGCAGCATAATTTTATTTGTAGAAATTTGACGACATGCCACTTGAGATGACGTCTATCGATGGAATGGGATTTGAAATTAGTCCTAGTGCAAATAATTGTAGGGAAAAATAGAGGAAAACTCATGATTGGTCGAGAAGAACGAATGTATTCGAGGGAAAAAATTGCAATATAAATTGAATAATGTTAAATTAGATTCAAATACAAAACGACCAAGCCAACGTTTCTGGTGGCTTTTGAGTACATAACTTGTTCAATAGAAGTAATTTCTAGAATTAATTAGGTTCGGATCCGATTGATATGTTAGTCAGTTCAATGTGCTGTTCATTTTCTAATATGTGTTTGATGCAATGAACAGTACTGAAAAGAAATGTGATTTTATGCAACCAAAAAAGATTTGTTTAAAGTTCAGATCAAATCAGTCTCATGACGAAGCATTTTCGATTCGATCATTGTTCCGTGCGAAATTTCCTCGACATTATAACCCGCGACATTGGAAACCCGCTCCGATAGCCGGAAACATAGCAGCAGATACATTATTGTCTGCTTTGCGGTCACAGGTCCACGGAAAAGCACCAATCGCGACAAAAACAGCTACGGACAGGACCGAGTTGAACGAGATCCGCCACGGGAAGTCTATTGAAAAGAGTTCCGCGAGTGCATCTCCAATGCAAATGCAATTGAATTGCAAAATAGTGCGACGCGATTACGTTTGCTCCAGCCTCTCTATCGATCGTCGCTCCATAGCCGGGCCAAATCCGTGAAAGCGCGCTAGTGCACTTTAGCGGCGAATCCTTTTTTTTTTCATTAAAACGTGTAGGGTCTTTTGTGCCAACTCTCGCTCTCGTTCGTCCGTGTGCGCGATCCGATGAAAACCGCGGCCGCGTAGCCAACCGCGGATGCGTGGCTTTCTCGCTAGTCGGGAAGCGATAGCCGACGATAAAACCGGTAGCCTCCTCAAATTAACTTCACGTGTCCTTTCGGGAAGCAATTTCCGAACGGCGGCTTCGTCAAACGATAGCGAACAATTACAGCAAATTATTTCTCTTCCCGCGGACTCGAGCTCTAAATGCACGTTCGTTGCAATTTTTAACGGCCTTTCAGAAGATGGTTTTTCGACGAATGGAAAAGCACCAGAACGAAAAGAAAGGGTTGCAACCATGCCAAAAAGATAGAGAGAAAGAGATACAGTCGCGCGGGAAAGTGTGTTTTCGTGTTGTAGAATCTGTTGCTTCATACAGGCGCGTTTGTTTTTTTTTTTTCAAAAAAGGATTGCACGAGAATAAGCGCTATAATTGCGCTCGATGCACTTCCCAAAAAGGCTCCGTGTTGAGTTGTCTCGCATATGCACAGAGTGGCGTTTAAATTTAATCCAAACAGTTATGCATACATTTTCCACGTCTTTGCAAGATTTCCATCGTGTGACACAAGGCAGCTGTGCTCGCGTTCTCGAACACAACAGCATCTCGAGCGAACCGGTCCCGGGTGGTCTTGTTCGATAGCTCCCTTGTACTTGTTTTGTATAATCTTGTCAGCGTCTTTCGGCCGTGCCGAGTGACCCTTTGGATTTTGCTTAAACTGACCCCGAAAAGAGCCAAACTCGTCGCGCAGGTTCCACCCGGCAAGAGTTTCTCACGGTGCAACTTTTTCTCGTGGCTCACGGCTTACCAAACTCAGCTTAAACGCTGCAATGCTAGCACACTTTAACCGACCGTTAGCGAGCTGGCAAAATCGCTAGCTGCGCTTCCACGGTGACTAATTATTTGAAATTAAAACGCGCGCTCGCGCTAGAATCCAAACTAATTTGCCTAATAGACTCGGAAAAACGGCAGCAAATAAAAAGTCACGGAATCCGTCCATGTGCGCAAAACAACAGGACGCGTGCCTACCGAACAGGGACACTCAATTAAATACCACCCGGGATCTTCACACATGGGACCCTACTTCTTCTTCGTCCCTTGGCGTACGATGCGGTCAACGTGGGCCCCGGACTATCAAATTTTATGTAAATAGCCGCAGTCCCTTTTTCGTTCGCGTGGAAATTACTGGCCCGGCGAAGAATATGCGTTCGTCGATGAATAAACACACTTGTGTCCCGTGCCTCGAAATAGCCCCGAGACTAATCTAGGGTCGGTTTTCTTTTAGCATCACCATCACTGACTGCTGGCCCTGCTGTCGGCAGAAGGGATAATTTATTCTTCGCCCTGACCCGTCCGGGGCAGGGCCGATGTAATCAAGTACACGAGAGTCAGGTTGCGAGAGTCACGGACCAGGCAGATTCGATTCCAGGACCCTTCTGATGGTGGACCCTTTCCGGAACTGCTGAGGTTGACCAATTCTAAGGTAAAGAACAAGACGGGTAAAATGGTGCTTATTGGCAAGGAATGGCTTCAGGGCTCGCGTTCTTCATGAAGCCAAAAGCTAGTCGCACATAAGGAAATTGTAAATTAGCTACGATTGGAAAAGACTTTTCCTTTGGCTTGCACATATTAACATGTCTTTGAGATCGTATCTACCTTCGTGTTATCAATTTTTGCAACAAACGTAAGCTTCAAATAATTATAGACGACGTTTTCTTGCGTAAAAACTCATTCTGTGGTGTTAACAAACGGACAAAAAATGCATTGCACACATACATTTCCTCTTCAAGTAATTCAAATTCACGATCATAAAAGGACATCTCAAAGCTTTACCTACTTTCCTCCAAACGACAAATAAAACCCTCGCAAAAAAACCGGGCGTGGCAAGAGTCGGTTGCGAGGGTTGCCGCTATTAACCGTAGAAAGTGCTGTAACACCCGCCAGAAATACACCACCAAGGTTTTGCAAGGGCGCCGTTATCCCTTAACCCTTTAAATCCCATCGGAACGAGCCATCTTCATTGGCGCGGAGTGGCACGCGTGAAACACGCAGTAGCATTACCGCACCGTAGCAAAAAAAATAATAAAAAACAACTATTCCCATTCGTACTTTCGTCCCATTCCTAACGGTCCATTAGGCTCGTAACATCTTTGTTCGGGCTTGGCGGAAGGACAGCGCAGGACGTGATGGCGGACGCGTGTTCCCCATCCCGAGGCTGCCGAGGCCAAGAGGTCGCCCGCAGAGAGAACGTGTTAGCTCTAGTTTTTTTTTTTTTTTTTGTTACCATCCAACCATCACCATCATCGTCAGCACCATCAATAAGGGCCGGCCTCACGAGGGATCGCCCACTGTCCCAAAATCGCCGGAAACACGCAACCCATCTCAGGTCAAAAGCCGTAAGCCCCGAACCGTCTCGGGAGCTGCAGGAAGAAGACCTCGACCCCATCGCAACGATCCGTGTGTCCCGTGGCCGCGCAGGACCACGGACGAACTTTGGCCATTGGGACGAGTCCTTAAGTGAGCCAACGGGGAATAACCCTTTCGGGTAAAGAACCCGGGCGGTGAGATTTTATTTCACCCCGGGTTTTATCCCGCACGGTTCGCTCGCACCCTTGTGGCCGGTCCCAGGATGATCCGTTCCGGACAGCTCATCTTGTTCTTGGGCCGTAAATGGTCGGTGCCATGCTCGTTCGCCGGGACGACAAACACACACACACACACACACACACACACGCGTGCGCGCGCGCTTAGCAGGCTTGGGTTGAAAGTATTTTATTACAATAATTTATTTACGGATTATTATGCCTTACGGGCGGGATCCACCGGAACGAGCACGGGGTCGATCCCGGGCGCCTATGAGTGCGTTGTAAAATACCAAAAGGGATCCGCACGCGCCCGTCGTTAAGATTCAGAGTGCCCTTCGGAGAAATGTCCCCTGGGTTTGGGGCGCTTTTGAGGCACGCTTAGGGCCGCGTCCTGCGCAGGACGTGTTACTAGGAGTTTTCTTGTTTTTTTTTTGCTAATTTTTGATTTTGAAATTTGCTGCTAATTTCGAGAAAGCCATCATCCGCCGGGCTGCAAAGCAAAATCGCATCATTCACGACGGGGGTCACGCTCGGCCCAATCGATTCACCATCAGGGTCCGCCTTTCAATTGCTGGCTAATGGAATGTTAAATGCATGAAATATGCATTGTTTTATTATGGGAATTTTATTAACGGACCTCCGGATTTAAGGATATCCGTTCGGTTGAATGCTTCCGTCCAGGGATTAACTTTTGCCGCTGCTGTCTGGAAACGGGGTCCCGATTCCGTCCAGCACTGATGTGCCACACGCATTTCAACGAACGCATTGATTAACAAAAACCAGCCATTCCTGTAGCAAACGGCAGAACCGGGGGGGAAAAAAAAAGAACCTGATTACCGGCGTTTTTAAAGGGCACCCTCACTGTGGCCTGATAGTTCCCGAATACGCTTCCAAAAAACCGTATGCACGGTCCGACAGAGTACCATCACAATGGGATTAAAGTGGTGAGCAATAATCGTGCTGATGATCACCGATGCGCCGGGAAAGCTAGTCGGGAAGGTTGGGTTTGATAAAAGAACGCCTCCACAACCGAGGCCCCATCCGGGTGCCAAGTCGACGCTGAAAAGCTACGACCATCCTTTGGCACCACCCTTGGTTCGTCTCTTCAATTCAGGACGGAATGCTCGAGAAAGTCATGTTTGAACGTCCTGCCGGCTTGTCCTCCGGTTTCCAAAAACCGAACTCCAGACCTCCAGGGCAGGGATGTGAGGACTCGCCAGTGGATGGAGGCGCACTTGCAATCGACAGAAGTGGAAGCAGCAGCAGCAGCAGGCAAACGGAATCAAGGCGGGGGTCATGGCGTGTGGCAGCGCATTGTAAGAAATGGGTTCGCCACCCGGACCGTCATCGTCACCTACAGATGGCCGGCCGGGCTCGTACTTTGCCGAAGAACAACAAAATGAGAGCCACCGCAAGGATCGACTTGGCGGCTACCGGACGAGGGCGAGATCCTGTCGAGGAAGGAGAAGCGAGCGCCGGAGAGTATTAAATTTATTTCCTCTTTTTTAGGAATTAGATGAAAAAACGGTAGTTGTTTTAAATGGGGGCGAAAGTTGTTTAAAAATTCGCTCCTTCCTCCTCACGAGCCGGCCATGGGTTTGCGGTGCGGTGCGTTCGGTCGGTTTAGTCCTGCGACGGAGCTTGTGCGTGTGTGTGTGCGTGTGTATGTGTGTGTATGCAGGCTCACACGTGCTCGTAGGTGGCACTAACACACACACCCGGTCGAGTTCACCCACCGAGCCTCGCGCCGGTATTGATCCGGAATCCCGGGTCGAGCTGTTCGTCATTGGAATGCGTTTGATTTGCCCTTCCGAAGGGTCCTGTCCGAATTATGCACCGACGTTTCACCACCGAGGGCTACCAAAGAGACCCCAACGCCTGGCCTGTGAGCTTGGCAGGCACCATTGTGGCACGATTTCAATTAACGCTCCTGCCGACCGACCGACCGACCGGAGGCGAACGCGGACAAGCAAGCTCACCTTTTTCGCATTGATCTGGAGCATGAGCTTGCGGGCAAATTGTCTGGATAAATAATTCAATTCACGCCAAACCAGCGACAAGGAAAGTTTCTCCTGGGGTCCGCGCGAACACTCAATCGTCCGAGCCCTTTTTGCGCTAGGACCTGCGCGGCGTTGTGGTGCAGGAAAAGTTTGAAATTACCGTTGGCGTGTAGCCGACGCTCGGACGCGTGGGATCCGGTTGCCTCACGGTTGCGCACGAGAAACTTTTATTATTTTGATTTTTTTTTCATTCTCTAGTTTTTCCGAGAAAATAGCCAGCCCAGCCCAGCCCTAGCTGTCCTCGAGAAGGATACGCCGGACCGAAGGCTGCCCAGCGGTAGTTTAGAAAAGTTTCCTTAACACGCTACACCGAAACTCATTAGAGCGTATTATTTCTCGGCCCGGGGAGCTTACAGGGTCCGTCCAGCCTTATCGTGGGTTTGAAATTTTCTTGCTGCCTTTCGCCGTTGCGCACGGTAAAATGTTATCAGGGCTAAACCGGAACCGGCGCTGCACGCAGTTCGTTCGCTCTAATCAGTCGTCCAGCTTAACCAACGAGAACAACTTGTGTGGAGGCGCCCTTAGCCGAGCGGAAATTGTATCCGCTCTAAATGATCGACCTAGCTGCGCTATTATGCGAACGTTTTCAGCAGTTAATGACGTGCAGCATCGCTACCCATCTCGTTCGGCGGAGAGTGTTTGAGAAAAGCGGCTTTAAACGCATTACCCAAGCACACGGAAAGGGCAAACCAAACAAACGTGCCGAGAAAAGGCAAGCAAACACGAAATACGAGCCAAAGATGACATTCCGCTTTTTTTTTTGGTTCGGCTTTTTTGAAACGCGCCTTCCCAAAACCCTTTTCTTGCGCAGGATACGCGTATAACGAGGACATTCAGCGTGCATTAGGACGCTTCGCTGCTTGGCCTTTGGGCCTTTGGATCTTGCAATGAGATGAGATGGTCACAGGCAAGACAGGTTTGGAAAAGTGGTCACTCGGGGTTCAGCAGGGCCCTTAGGGTTAGCCCTCGCCTAACCGCGTGAGACTTTTCGAAGGCAAACCAACCGGTTGGTGTCTTGTTGCCAGCATCTCAAGGAAGCTCCCGCATGCAACCGGTTCGGTGTCTTCGCTGCAAGGCGAGATATCTATTAGAGTGGACCTTTTGGTGCGCGTGACGGCATTTCGGATGCTTTTGAGAAAAATCTATCCTCTCGAACGATCAGTCGTTCGCAGAGTGTGGATCAGATCGGTGACCTTAGCGGCAGCCAGAAACTGGAGCGCTGTTGTGTGAAGTGTTCGTACGCAGAAGCGCCCAAATCGCAGCCGTGGATTTTGCAGCAATAGATGTGAGTGTTTTGCTATGAGAATTGAACTTGCTTCAGCTTATCTATCGAGTACGCGAGTACGATCGTGCCCTCTCGAGTTCATCGCGAACATTCCAACCCTTAAAATGGGCTGCATCAGAGAGGGGAGGAAAAAACATTTATTAAATTTTACGGAGCGGCAAAACGTAAAACTAGCGAATATTGCAACAAAAACTTTGTCCAGCAAAAGGTCAACGCGCAGCTGCGGGTGTGCTGTAAAATTGTAGCTCATCTAAAAAATCCTTCACTGGGGGGGAGGCTTACAATGACTTCCGGGCGCCACCCGGTATGAGATGGGGTAGGTAGGAGTGCCATGGTGCGTGCGGAATTTTATCCCGCTTCTTCTGGGAAAAATTTATGCGTTTTGATGCATTTGACAGAGTGCATTCCAGCCCTCGCCTAGCGCTAGACTCGCTATCCCTCCCGTGGTGTGAGCAGCAGAAATTGAAAAGGCCTGTAAATTTTCCGAGCCTCAAATGCATATTTATGTGCAGCGCATTTTTGCGTGTGTGTATGCAGGGAGCACCCACGCACACCGACGCGGGAAGGTAGCGAACAATTTTCATGCACTTTTCATCTTCATTCATCTAGCGCGCCCGGTGTTTCCAGCGCCAGGACTTCCTGTGCGTTGCTGTGCGGCTTTCCGCCCCGGTGCATTTCCCTGACGATGCACTTTCGGTGCACCGTTTGCTGCATCCATGCAATGTTTGGCCAGCACCATGGTGTGTGTGCTCTGTGTGTGTGTGCAAGCTGCCCTTGTACCATCCCGACGGCCATCGTCTTTGCCCACAGTACACGGTACTGGTGTGCGTTCTCGAGCATCGCTCGAACCATCCCATTCAAGTGCGATGTAGTGGGCAGGCTTCGAGGTTTCTGGTGCAAATAGCAACCTCACATCCGGCCGGTCATCCGCCCGATGCGCTTGGAGCTGCATTTTCCCACACCGCGGGCACCCGCCTGCACAGGACCTCGTTGCTTCCAGCTTGCAGCGGACGTGAAAAATTCAATTCCAAAGGGATTCAAAATTCCACCCTTGATTCGGTTCGACTCCGCACCCGCTCCGGGGGTCTTTGGGGTTACGGCATTCGGGGGTCCCGGTAATCCAGGTGCAATATTCGGGACGCTCACCGATAAGAGAGGCGCCGGCAGCGGGACCGAACTGCGGCTGAAAGCTGTCCGTTATATATTGCCCGTTTTTGCGCTACGCAGGCTTCACGCTGAGCGAACGGCGGCTTGAACCCGAAAACGCACTCGCACTGCACTCGTCGATATGCACTTGCATTTGGTGCGGAGGGAAGAGATCGCATTCGACGTGCCATGGGCGCGCTTTTCTAACATGCCGACCGAGCCCTCGGGGGGTGCTCGCGTGCTCGATGCTGCAAGCGACTGCGACTCGTGCACCATTAGATGCACACTCTGCATGCCCGGTGATGGCTGAAGTTTGGTTGATTTTCGCCTCAACCGTGCGTCGGTGGGCCGGTATGTAATCAAGCATTATCAACGGCCCACTGCAGCGCCAAGCCTGCTGCCTAAACAGCCCGGGAAAACCCGACTCGTCCCGACAACAGCGCCTTTCACTGCTGTGGACTGCTGTGTACGGATCAACGACGCCGCCGCTCGACAACAGGATCCGGAAAATGCAGCAGCCGAAAAGGGTCAGCCGTGGAAATCCGTCCAGCGTCCAGCAGATCGGTCCCGATAGCGTCCTTGGCGATGACGGGCCCGCAGGCCCGTGGGCCCGGGCGAAAAGGCAAAATAAAAAGGACGATACGAGGATTCGAGGATCGCAAAACGAAAAAAAAAAAATTCGCGGCTCTGAAAATTCGCGTTTGCGTCCGCGTCCGCGAGCACTAATGCGTTTCATCCGGTTTGATGGAAAATGCACGCATCCTGGAGCCTGGCAGGATATGGGTGCGATAGGGGCGTTTTGCATCTAACGGTGCTTCAGATAATGTGCCGCTGGTGCCGACTGCAGGCGGTACAGCTTGGCACGCTGGTGGAACGTGACGAATCGATGGTGGCAGGATGCAACCGGATGAAAGCCGAATCCGGACGATATCGTTTCCCGCTAAGGACACGTTCCGTTGCCGGTCGCTCGCTGTGTACACCGTGAAACTGAACCGTTTACGTGGTGCTGCCGTTGGCTTCGGCTTCCGTTGACTCACAACATAAATTAATGAGCACAATGCAAGATTGTCCCGGTGAAAGGACGCCGATTGATTTGCTGCTAGAGAGATTGGCAGCGTTGTTCGGAGCGCTCGTGCTGGTACTGGGTAGAGCAGAGCCATATCTAAAACGACTTTCTAATTCGCACATCATGAGAACTGCTGCCGTTCGCGCACGTTTGCCAGTAGTGTTTTTGGTTCACTTTTTATCGTTCGCTAATAATATGAAGTCTTTTGGGGGTTCTTAAAGCATGGTTTAATTCGTGGTATGCTTTAGCTATAAAAAAGGGACAATTTTTGACATCACTCCACGTGACTTTGGTATAAGTTATTATTGTGTTTTGTATTTATTTTACTATCTATTATTTAAACGAATATAGAAGTTTCAGTTTTAGATGTACACTTGTATGATAAATGTTATTGATAAACTAATGGTGACATCGAACAGTCTATATGGATATTTTCGATTTCAAAAGAGTGTGAAATTTGTAAAATTTCAACACAAATGGCAAAAGCAGTGTATAAGATGATAAGTTTCAGTCGTAAAATGGTTCACTTTATGATGTACAATAGTACATTCACAGTCTACCATTGCCTTGTGGCCACTGTAAAGGACACTTTGCTTGTGTTATAGCACGTGGGCAGCTTACACAGAGGGTTTGATTTATTGACCCACTTCGTCATTTTTACTTTGCTGCATCGCAACGTAGCAAACCAAAAAGTGGCGCAAAATAATCAAATCCAATTAGCAGGTGTTGGTGGGAAGATGCAACTCCATTTGTGCAACGCTGGCCAACGCACAGCCGTCAGGCAGATGGAGCATAATGCGCTGCCCGGGCACGATATTCGGAACAGGCCAGAAATCAGCAATGGAGATTAATAGATGATACTTTCGTGCGATGGATGCGCTGCATTTGCATGCCACACCCGGTGGGCTTAGCGGTGATGTAATGCACCACGTGTGAACGGTGTGCATGACATTTGATGCGCTTTCAAAGCTGCACTTCGGTGGCTGTTGCATTCGCAGCGCGTGCCGTGCCGATCCGCGAAGATGATGCCTGTATGGAAATGCATTAGTATTATTTATGTGCAAGTGTGAAATCGCAACGCGTTGGCTGCAGTGTTGTTGACCAGCGAGAAATTGTCTTTTCGCCCGTTGAGCATAGATCTGATGAATGTGACCCGCTGGTGAAATATGTTGACTGTGCATTATGACCGCGAGTGTAATGTAGCGAGGCTTCGAGACCGCGGGTGATGCATAAAAGCTCACATTTCATCTTTCCGAATATAAATAAAAAAAGTGTACTCTTTCATCCTTCGGTACGGTAACATATTTATCCAGCACGGACAATCATTACTCCTGCCAGCCAGGGGTGCAATATTACTTTTGGCATACCAGCTCGTTGCTCTTTGCTCGAAGCACGCCAACCATATTGCCGGCACGGTTCGCAATGAGTTTTCAAAGCGCTTCACAGCTATTAAACAACGTTCCCTTCGACGAAACCTTCCGGACAGCTCGTTACTCGAAGCGGTTTAACTTTTATGGTTCAAAATTTTCTAATATTCTCAGCTCAACTCACCCGAGCGCTCGGCTTCTCGGTAAGCAGCCCGAGGAACCGCTCAACCCACCGATCCACACCCAAAGCACCCAGCATAGGGCATAGGGCGGTTTGCAGCGGTTCTTCGAGGAAAATATATTGCCTTACAACGGCGTGCGCAGGGCGTCGGTCGACCGAGGCAGGCAGACGAGAGCACGCAGCCACCGGCACCGGCCATTGCACCAGATCCAGTGACCACTTTTTAAAACTATAAATTAGTAATTTCAGCACAAAATATCGTACCAATCTCGTACCGTTCTTAGTACCTATCGGGCCTGCGGCCGTGGTGCACGAATGGGGCGAGCGAAAACTCCTTCGTACCGGGCAGTGGATGGGCTAACTCCTCCTGCTCCTGGAAAGTTGGTACCAAACCACACTCACCCAGCAAAGCGAGGGCGTAGCCGGTGGAAAACTATCGTTCCGGGGGTGCCCGAGTTTTCATCCCGTTTCTTCCTCACGCCGCCTTACCGGCCGGCATGTCGGTGGCGAACAAACGACCCGACTGCTCGAAAATGTTCCCAAATCACTCGCCCTCGCGCCTTTACGCCCTTCTTTCGGGGGTTTCGCAAAGTTCGCACACCTTCCCCTGCCAGTACGGTGGCCTTTTCGAGGAGCGATTCGAACCTTAGCCAGGCTTGGTTCCGTTTCTCCGGAACAACCCACACGGCCCTTTCCGCGTTCGCTTTGGAAGGAACTCTGGCCACAAGCGTTGAGGCAGTCTTGCGAGGCACACGCGGGCGGGCACGCTTGCCTAAACTAACAACAAAACCCTTCTTGACAGTGCCCCGAAAAACACCAGAAGCATTAGCAGTGGCAGCAGAAGAAGGCCACAGCCCGCTCCGGTTGCCGTAGTGTTGGCAGTTGCTGACCGAAGCTTAGTTCCTGCCGACCGGGGTTGGGCTTCGTTTATTCGCTCGATTCGGAGCACCCGGGGGCCGCATACAAGCGCCACCTTTACGAGGAGGGTGGTGGTTTCCGGACCAACCGAACCGAGTGCCAACCCTTTCCCAGTGGTTCGCATTGTCCGACCGGCGTAGGGCGGAGTGTAGCAACCCTTCATTTTCTAATAGTTTTCTCTGCAACATTACCACTCTCGGTACGAGGGCACCGTCGAATGGAAACACACCGACTGCTCCCTAGACTGCTCGCACGGCGAGAAAGGGGTTGGGTTAGAACTTGAGCCGTGAGTCTCAGGTTTTCGTGTTCGGTGGTCACCCGGGCGAATTTGTTCGTCCAACAAAACCACCGTTCGACCGTCCGTCCGTTGCGCGTCCTCTCTACTGAAGGGTGACTATTTTCGCTTCCCAACAGCCCGTGGAATCTTCTCCGGGCGTTCGATTCCAGGCAGCAGCCTGGCCGATGTGGGAAGATTTGAAATGAGCGCTTCGAGTCGGCTAGTTTAAAGCGCGAATGTTACGAAGCTGGCTGCCGAGTTTAATGTCTTTTCCAAAAAAAAAACCCTCCCTTAGAAATGGGAGACTGAGACGCGCGTGATGTAAAACAAACGATCGGCTTCGTTCGATAACCCACCCATAACGTCCACTCGACGATGCCCTTCTTACTTGGTGCTCGATTACGGAAAAAAAGGGTTCAATAATAAATCAAGCCGAAGGGTCTGTGGCAGGAGAAAAATGGCCTTTCACGGGTGTGAAAAGTCAGAAAATTAATGATTCTCCACGAAATTAGAAACATCCCCAAAGCCACCGGTCTTTGCGGCAAGACAAGCTGGGCGTGGGCTTTTTGGGTGGACCAAACTAAGTACGTAGACGAGCTACGCTAGAAGAAGGGTCGATGTTGCTTAAAATACGTAGGTTCGGTACCGATCCGATGGACGGTCCCATGATTGACTACTGGCGAGATGAACCGCCTGGGAAGAGCTACACGTGTTGGGGTGGTTTAGCCTACGGCTTATTCATTTAGAGCTTTGTAAATTACTGGCTATGGTTTTGCTTTTAATACAAATATAGAGTCACGAGTGCGGACATCAGTTGATATAAAAATAAACCGCCTTCCAATCACTCCATGCACAGTGGTTTACGTCTTACGTAGTGGTGCAATTTGCATAGATGATTTTAAAACGCCATAACCGTTCGGTTTGGCAAAGAAAAACAAGTCCAGAGATTCCAAAAAAAACCTGCAACTAAACCGTCTGCAATCAAGCTGAATGAAATCACACACACACACACACACACACACACACACACACACACACACACATAAATGGAGTATGGTCAACCAGGCGCAGAAGGTACACAGAAAATATTACTCAGCCAGATAAAGCGAAAAGAAAGTCTGACCATCAGTCGCTTGATTTACAAGACAGGGTGCTCTGGGGCGAAATGAGCGCCATGCGGGTCCGGCGAATGTACGCCCACTCGAGTGAAAAGCTACCACCCTCGGTTGATTGCGAAATGTTTAATTATTCTATCCGAAGATAAATATAAAAGGGAATCCTCCATCGCTACAGGTCAAGCAATCCCATCTTGCCGGCTGCCGGTGCCAAAGACTTGCTACGACGGCGCCCGAAGGTGGAACGGGGTCTCATTCGTTTTAGTTCACTTTGTGTAACTTGTTCGCCATCGCCGATGGGTTGGCGAATGGGAAAACTATCCGGTTGGAGCGAGAACTGACCGGGTGAAACCGGGAAAACCCGTGCGCCAGCAGGAAGGCAGGAAAATGTAATACTTTTTATGAACTTTTTCAACGGAGAGCCCTCGAATGCGGGTCGGAACGGCTCGGTGGGCAGCCAGCGGGTGTGGAAAAGCAAGCATAAAGTATTGACCGAGCACCGGGCACAGAAAATGATGAAGTTTCAGTGTGTACGATTACCAAAGGGTTTGTTTTCTACCACCGACGACGTCGACGACGACGACGAGGACGACGAGGACAACCCCTCGTAGACAGCCGGTGGAAGTGATGGTCATCAGTGCGGTGTGTGTTTGGTTTGGGATATTGGAGAAAACTAACTTTTCTTTATGCAATGCATTCCTGCCTGGCCACGTGTTCCTGTCGCTTGTGCCGACGTGGCCCTTCGGTCGAAGATAAAAACGCTTCCATTCGTGACCTGGACGGTGGCACGATGTGTGGGACGACAGGTGTGTGGGACGACAGGAAAATGTATAAAACTTTCATGAAGAAGGCGTATGTAATGTCGGCGCTGAAGGGTTGGGGCTTAGTTGAACTGGAGTTTCTTTTTTTCATGTCGGTCACCGCATGCTGTATTTTAATAGCTGCTGCTGGCGGTACGAAAAGGACCGTACGTTCAGATTCATTGCTTATGGAAAGTGATGTTGGTTTCTTTTGGGGAAACCAAGGGCTATGATTTGTTTGGTTTGTGTGCCATTACTATGTGCGCAAACGTTAATCAATATTTGTTTATCAGAAGCAATCCTTACGTAGTGCTTGTAGAAAAGCCGCGAGTGCAAAAGTTGACACAAACTATGATAAGAAATTTGCCAACGTTCTTTTTTTTTCGCTTAATTGTAATCGTTTTTGGCAGTAGTGTCAACACAAAGCATAGAGCAATATCGTTGCAAATTGATAAAACTAATGAACAATATTCAATCAATGCACGAGCATAGCTAGTTTAACATAAATTGTTGCTTGTCTCGTGACTCGCTTCCTTTGCCGAATCTCGTCCATCTAAGACACTTCGCACGGCATTGGCACCGCAGACACACCAAACCCGTTGGCTAATCCTTTCGGCCGAATATCGCCACGGCAGCATCACGTGGGGGTCGTTCAGTCTGCGATTCAAATTGAATCCTTTTCAACATCGTTCCGTTTTTCTTTTTATGACACAATTCGCTCATTCCTGAACCCCATTCACTGGCATGCCAAACCATGGCCGGCTGCCCGGTGGCATCGTCAATGCCCGAATGAAGTGAAGTTTATGGCTCGTAAAGATTTGAGGACCATTCGAGTAGCGTTCCCGCCTATCACGCAGCAGCTCGAGCTCGAGCTCTTGGCACTCCGAAACGGACACCATCGAGGGAAGGAATGTTGGGCCAAAATTAGAGTCGCTCTTCTGCACTTCTGGATCGTCCTTTTTTGTTCAGCATCACTGCGACGGCACTGGACGAGAGAAAGAGAGAGAGAGAGAGAGAACGTGGAGCCCCAGGCATGAGGTTTTTAGCAAACCACGCCGCCAATAAGGCAACGGACGGGTGCCATTTAATGGCTTGCAGACCCGGTACCGGCAGCAGGCCGGGTGGTAATTCTATAATCATAAAAGTTTAATATTTACATACTTCAGCTTGCTGGCGAAACGGTCGTTATTCCATTCGGCGCCAAGCCAAACCAAACCGTCCCGACGAAGGGCATCGTAGAGCGATGACTTTTGCTTCCTTACGGCTTCTATTTCCGGGTGAGTGGGCATAAAAATGCAAGCCCAAGTTTGCCGGACGAATATTATGCTTAATCGCTTGGCTACGCCTAGCCCGTTGTTATGCATCGGCTCGAATACAACGCATTCCAGGGATGGCATTTTAGCCTGCCGATAATCCACCGGCAAGAGGAAATTGAAAACGTAGTGTTTATTGCGCAAACTTTTCGGTTTATGACGTTTGATTAACGGTAAAAAAATCATTTTCTAGTAAAAACGGAGGAATGTTTTACATGGTGTACGGCGTAAGAAAACTTCTGCACAATTCCATTCGTACAAGCATCGATTAAAATCTATACGTTCGTACATTCAAACCTCCATTGTTTTGTTTTACTATCGACCATCGTAATGACGTGCTCGGTAAAAAAAAAGCTACTTTTGCTGTGCAGTCTCGAGTGACAGTTCAGCAAAGGAACCCTTCATCCCGACGCGACATGAAAGAAAAACGCAATGCCTGCTCCGATTATGCATCTTCTTCCTTCTCTGTCATTCTCATGCCTCTCTCTCTCTCTCTCGCTCGCCGTTTCGGCATCAGTTTGTCGCTTTTCATATCAAATGTTGAAACAATAGCCCACACGATGGCGATGATCGAGCAGCACAAAGCGGGACGAAATGCAGGAAAACTTCCATACGTATGTCCAACCTTCCCCCGATCCAGACTGCATGGGTGGCTGCAGTCTCGACCGATAACGGGCTCGAAATGAAGCGCACACACGCTCGTGCTCGTCTCCCTGACAGCCCATGTCCAGCAGAACGTGCCGGGCAGATGGGAAACCACGGAGGCTCAGAGGACGTCTCTTGATGGTCTGGCAGGACGATTCCGGTGTACGAGATTCTTCACCCGGCGTAAGGGTGAAGATTGTGCCCGGTGAATCTCACAGTACCGGCCCTTCATCGTTATATGGTGCAGAATTTTATATCTTCTCCCGCTTCGCCATCGGTTGCATTGGCCCTTTCGCCCACTTCCGTCGGACGTTGCGCTGATTATGAAGAGGCTTCTATTGTTTTGCAGCAAACAGAAAAGATAAAATGCATTTCATAGGAAACCGAGCAGGCACTGGAGTGGTTGCATGTGCGCGCCACCGTGTGTGTGTGTGTGTGTTTTTATGTTTTTCTCTCGAAGAATCTCACTCGAGGAATGTGCATTCGTGTGAGCATGAAAGCGCCCGAGAGGAAAGGGACTTTACGTTGGGCATTGCAATGACGGAACGACGCAAGGACCTTTCGAGTCCCTCGAGAAGGGTTGACGGGAAAGAAGTAAGGAGAAAGGGAAGGAAAAAAAATCTCATTTAAATATTACAACAATGGTGCACCCACCCAACCACACGATTTGGAAGCGGAGAGCCCGCTAGGCGCCAATCCCACACACATGAGGATCCTGGTTCCGTATCTTTTACCATTGTTTTAAGCCGTCAAACCGGTACGGATAGAAAAGGATCTTGGAAAGCTTGTAATATCTCAAATTCGGACGTGGCTATTGCAGAGCATTTGAACGAAGCTCTGCTTCCTTTTGTCATTCCTCTGCTGCGATAAGGGTGTATGTGTGATCGGATCAAATTGTGCAAATATGCAGGACATTTAAATTCGGATTTCAATTCGAACTGCAGGACGGCTTCAACTGCTCGTTGCGGTTTGCTCCACCCCGACTGGTCGAGTGAGCGATTGTGCACGTGACTCGTACGTTGGCTTGGAGCAGGATTCATTGGAAACTAACTCGCCGTTGTTGCCGGACCTCCGGACAACTCCATGGATCGAAAAGAACTCGAGTAAGGCTTCTTTCTTGCGAGCCGCGACGGGACGAACGATACTCGGAGGGAATGGAAAATGAATTAAATGTTTTGTGTAGCGATGATGCAAATTGTTGTTCTTTCCGTTGTTTCTCTCCTGTCGTCTGGCTGTCTTACTAAGCCATCCATCTGGGCCACAATCCATTCACCCATTCGCACGTCGCATTCGGTTGGCTCGCTCCATTTCCGCGATGGGGAATAAAGGAATGAGCAACAACGGCCCTCCAGCTGCTTCGGCGAACGACGTGCGCAGGACAAATATTTGTATCTACATCGGGTTTTAATTCAGCAAATTGCTGTCCATTGTGAGGCGGGCGGTTGGATTTACACTGAGTCGACATCGACGATGGCAGCGACGGATAATGCGTCCCGTTGCACGCTGGAGCTGATGTACTTCGAGATATCGTTTAAATTAATTTTCCTACTTCACGTCGATAGTTTGGACCTTTTTGGCAGATAGAGTCCGTGGTGAATGCCGCCCTCTTTTATTCGAGCCCAGCAGACCTATAAATCTCGATGGCTATATTTAGCGCTACGTCCAATAGGAAATCATCCAGATTGAGTGTTTCTGCTTTGAATCCATCATCGGTGGCGAAATGGGTGGAATGGTCGAAGCGCAATTACACTAATGATTTTGAAAGCACCCAAAATGGATCGAACAGACAGGGCGAAGGCTGATTTGCTTCAGCGCCCACACGTGGTGACGCCATATTTCTGGCCAATTTCTCCAACCCACTTGCAACAAGTGCTGACTGCGAGTCGAGAGGGTGATTCGAACTGAGTTTTTCTCACCATGTACCGTCGAAACGATTCATTAAACAACCTACGCAAAAGCTATGATCACGGATCTTCTGGTTCCGAGCCCGAGTTCTGCAGGCAACGGCCGTGAGCTTAACGAAAAGCTCTTAAAGGGTGCTTTTTGGCAATCTAATTTATAAACGGTGGCGATGGAGGCGCATGGTGGGTCTCAAGCAAGAAGATAATTAGCAAAACTGTGCCATTACGCGTCACATCGGCTACGCTTTTCACACACTCCATCCCAGTTGTACAAATGTTTTTACTTGTAAATTCAAGCGAATGCATCCCTTCAAGGTTTTGCCCTAGGGTACAAGGGAAGCCCGTCAGAGAGAGCGAGATAGAGCAGGGGAAGTTTCGACAAATCGATTACAAACGGTATTAAATTATCACTCCACGTGAATTCACCCACATTTCCACGGACATGCTCCTTGCACAGTGATGTTTCCCATACTGGCGTCCCGTTGATGTGTGTGTGTGTGTTTGTTTGCGCGAGTCCTCCATATATCATTATAGTGTCATTTTTTGGCGATTTATTGGTTGCCGAAAAAACAAAACATTAACGAACGGACGACCAGACGGGCTCCCGCGGGTAATGCGCTCATGAAAAGCGAAAGCGATGACGCCCGACCAAAGGGGGTGGCCGGGCGGCATTCGCGAGGAAAAACACAGCTGATTGATAATTGGAATTAAAATAAAATGGTTCTTTTGCCAAAAAGTCGAAAAAAAAGGAACGAGTAGCCACCGCACGCCGGACCGAAAATAAATACCGAGAAAAGTATGTCAAACGGACACGGAACAGTGTTACATTATGCGGAACGGTATCAGGCTCCAGGCCTGCGTGCTGACGGCGTATGAAAACAGCATTAAAGGCAGGAGTCAAGACAAGCGAGTTTTGGGGGAGAAAAAAACCTTAGAAGATGGTTTCTGCCACTTTTCTCTATTAACTCCGGATGTGCTTTGTGGAATGTTCACTCTTCTTTTTCTGCTTCCGATTGGGAACATTTTTAACATCGTCCTAGCAGGTAGTGCGTAGTTGCGTGCCTGCGTTCGTGCGTGAATCTGGGCCAAAGTGCGCGTGCGCTTTTTTATGTGCCTTCAAAACCAGGAACACAACGGATAAAAATAATAACACACAGCCGTACGTGCGTACGTATGCGTGAGGATTTTCTCCTGCGACCGTACCACACGCGCTCTTGTGAAGCCTATAAGCCAACGCTTTTAAGGCCAGTTTTTCCACACGCAAGATTGCGTTTTGCATGAGAAGGCGCCAGTTCAATAACGACGATAAAGATAAAACAGACGGCGTAGTGTGGGTTCGTCATGATGGCAGCGGTCCTTAAATGAATTGAAACGCACACAGCCTCTTCTTAGAGGGACCAAAATGGACGAGACGTCGTGTGTGCCGCGAATGGCGTAGGAATTGAATCCCCTCGACCGCTTGGGATGCGTTCTCACTTTTCCTTTCTTGAACCGTTAACCAGCTCCTAACAGCAAACAATCCGCTCGAATGTCGTTTAGGTTCATTAATCATGATTTTCTTTTTTTGTTTTTGTTCCAGGATATTGCGAGCGCCACACTGCGTCCAACATCCGCAGCATATTCTCTACACTCTCCTACACACCCACACACTCTCTCTCTTTCTCTCTCTCTTTCATTCTCTCTCTCTCTCTATCTTCGTGCTGCTAGCTGCATTTCATTAAAAGGTGATGACTTTCGATGAATTGAAATAAAACGCTTTTGTAGCATAAACTACCGCTGCCTTCGTGTTGTATTGCTTTGTAGCGTCGAGTCATAGTGTTTGCGTTGTGCTGAGTAGCATGCATGAGCGTCTTGTAATATAGTGATATGATTCGATTTTTTCGTTTAGAGTAGCATGGGATGAATGTCCGAAAATGCAGGTGGGGCGTTCGGCTTAGAATCTTTTGACCACATGAACATTGCGCGAAACCAGCGCAATTATCACCACGTGAGGTCAACTGCTCCCGTCGGAGCTCATCACATTCTATCGACGAGCCCGGCTGAATCGTCGGCAAAGAAGGGTACGCAATATTAATTAAATTTCATTTCGACCACCATGCTCTGGCTCTGGCAGCGGTGATTTTGCTGGCTAGAAAGGTTCCGGTCCACCAGCCCAGGGTGGGCCGTTTATCAGCTGGAAAAGTGTTTGCCAGTTTTCGTTTTGTTCATCTCACTTTTTCGTTTGCATGCTGCTTCGCCTGCTGACGGAGGCTGGGCTGCGTGCGTGTGCACATTTTTCGGCTCAATATCGCATTCCGGTCGGAACGTTCCGGTATCAATGCCATGACACAGGTGCACCGCTCGCGCCACTTTATAATGACAATCATAATTATGAAGAGTGATGATCGATAAATTGGTGGATATTGAATATTCGAAATCGCCAGACACGCTCCTCGCGCGAGCGCCAGCACAGGCGCCGACTGGTGCGTGCGAGGGCCACCTAGCGCCGCGGAAGGAGAGAATTAATATTTGAACCGGACTCTTTCCGGTAATTGAATAGAGGATATACGTGGGTGAAGGGTGGAACGTTGTTTTTGCCATCATTAGTGCGGCAGGGATTAGGGCAGGCTTTCGGTTGAATTTTGATGATCGATAATGGCCGAACGGTGCATTATGTCGGTGGCGTTCGAGGACCGTCCAATGGGGCTGCTAGATTTGTTTGAATTGCACCGCGATGGCTTCCGAAATTATCTCATCAAGTGTTCGAGTGTAAATACGCGTTTTCATTAAAGGCTTTTGAAGCCTAATGATGAGGGGAACATAATTTTTGCTATTATTTCACACGCACCATGTTGAGCGTACGCAAATGCTTGTTATATTTTCAGCTGTCGATTTAAAAAATCATTTGGCATACAAAATGATGATCTGCAAGTTTAGTAAACGTTTCGTAATGATTGAAAACGGAGTGATAATTACATGCAATGCTTCCCAAGCCCAATGAAACCCCAAAGACGTGACGTTTTGCGCCGTTTCCAAGCCAGCTAGTAAAATGTCAGTAATGTTCACCCCATTCGAAGCAGAATGACCTTCAGCTGATCATTTCGGCAAAAGAATAGCATAAGTTATCGAAGCCCGAACATCGACAGCCGCACCAACGTTAATCGCCAGCCGTGAAAATAAAGCAAAAACCATCGTGAGAATCTGCTCATTATCAGCCGGTGCAGTGCGCGTGACATGCGCTCCCTGGGAAACAAGAAGCAAAACGAAACCACCCAAATATTGCAAAATGTAGGTGAGAGTGAAAATTTAAACGGCACATTGATAAACCATCAGACGGTAAAAAACAAACCACTAAAGTTAAAAAAGGTCACCGAGTGAGGGACCGTCCAGTGGCGGGGCCGTCGCGTATTGCCAAAAAATCCGCCTGTCCGAACAATGCTGCATAGTATTTTGCTCATTTTCGTCGCTTTTCCGCGCCATTATTATGTATAATTAAAAAAATAATACGACACGGCACTTCCCCTGCTTCGTCCTTGCTCGTCGTTTCACGGAAATGGCTCCCTGGGAAAGGACGTGCCATCGAAAAGCCATCTCGCTTCCGTCGACGAGCCAACCGTGCGGAGTGAATGCGCCAGACGATGCGTTTTTATAATGATATGCTTTTTTTCGACATATTATTCATTTCCTCTCGCCATTCCACTTGCACCATCGGTGCATACACCGATGGAAACGGGGTTCGAGAGCACGTGCAACAGTGGCTCTGGCCGTTAATGTCCCAGCAGCGTCATTCGAGCAACACGTTAACGATCCGGTGCCCTTTTCGGCCCACGCTAGCGCGCAATGTCGCACTTGCAAAAGGTCCTTTGGCTTGAGATGGCAGGCCGGAACTCGTCGGCCGTGCACTTTGTGATCACTTTACGAACCCAGCGACACTTGAGCCACACTCGTACCGCTACTTACCGGACTGGCGCCTGGAATTATTATTTCCCATAGAATTTTTCACTCGTTTACATCGCTGGTTAAAACACACCACACAGCAGGACAAAAAAATCGCACCGAAAAACTTATAAAAATGAAATGCAGTAATCAACACCACGGGGTTCTCTATGGACGCGTTCGATTTTCGCGACGCGTCGCGCATTCGGGGTTCTTGGGATCGCGAAGCAGCTCATCACCTCATCAGCATCGCCACCGATGGGCTCCGAAAGTGCCGCGGCTTCGCGCTCACCAACACACGAACGCGCGTGAATCGTCCTGCGAAGGGTTTGGTGCGTTTGTTGGCTCGCCGTGTATGCGTGCGGCCACCCGGAAACTACATCCGCACGGCCAGAATCCGCTTATGTATCCGCGAAACGGGCGCCGAATACCGACACATTTTTTTTTCTAATCAACCATTCTGGGGGGTATCCTTTTTTTCATCCCCATTTGGAAGCGGGTGTCCTGCACGACGTGTGTGTCGCGGCATGGATGGGGTGGAGTTTTTTTTTCGGCACGAATTTTGGTCCTGCTGTGCGCCCACCCTTCGCCAACAGCATGCGAGAGGGTTGCGGACAAATAACCCACACGCAAACGCCCGGTCAGTCATGTGCGTAGCGGTCGGTGTGGCACCGGGGTGGTTTTATGTACGGCTGGGACTTGCTTACCCTCGCACAGGGACAGTGGGACCGTCAGAATGTTGTTGCCGCTCGGTGTAGGCAGCGATGTGGGTCGCTAAAGGCACCCGAAGGGATGGCTTGAGGCCGGAAAAATGGCGCGTCCGTGAGGCGGATCTCTGCTACCCTCGCGCGCTTGCTGTGGGGTGTGTTTTTCTCGAGATTTTTCATCGACTTCAGCTTTTCCTGTCGGTGTACGCGAGCGCTCTCTGTCGTCTAGCAGCCGAAGCATGGCTTTTCGCTTTCTGTTATTATAGCGCCAACAACGCGCGCGCTAAGAAAAATATCGTACGCAAAATGGTGCCGAAGAGCAGGGTGACTTTGAAGAAGAAACAAGACTCAAGACTTGTCAGATAGCATCATTGATACAATTGCAACAGAATTGTGGATAATAATGTAAAGAAAATCTCTTGATAGTTTTCCATCACTATTATGGTTTTCTATTTCTTCGCACATTTCTAGATTATATTTGGAACGGAATGTTTAACAATTAATTTGTTCAATAATGAGACATGCCACATTTTTATATACTTGTTATACCACTGTATTCGGTATATAAGTTTATTAATTCTGTTACTACTGGCTTTATACGCGGTTTGTGGAAAATTGAGCGCCTGACAAATATGCCTAGCATGAACCTACATATCTATTCCGCTATAATTGCATGGTTGTATTGGAGAGCAACATTTTCAATCACTCGGTGGCACATAGGAAACCTACAAGGCCACAATGTGAATGATGCTTCCTATCAGCCGCTCACCGAATATCCTTAATTACAAACATACTTATCATAACGCTACCATCCTCACACGATATTAGCTTGTAGTAAACAACGATACGAGACGCAATGTTGATTGCAATTTATTTTAGGAATTACGTGATATGGGCTACCATATCACAAAAATTGAGAACATTTTAAAAAAACTGAAAAGTAAGCCCTTTTTATAAGTACTCTACTACCATCACTGTATATATTATATGAACTACTGTAAATAATCGTTACGTTGGTTTTTAAACTATTTAAACTACGACTTTCGACATATATCTTAGAATGTCGTTGGGAATAGTCCCGTAGAACTGTTATTAAAATGAAAACTGTGGATTTTATTTCAATATTGAATTTTATTACGTTTAGTTGGCTTAAACAGATTTTCTGGGCCTTTAAGGATGATTTTTTTTCTTTCGATGAAATTTCGATGTTTCGATGAAACAAATTGAAAATGGAATATGGATAAAATTTGACAATTGGTTATCAAGATGCATGCACATGCACATTCAAGATGCAGTAACATTCGAGTCCTTCGGCACTGATCGGCACGTTCCCATAGTGCAGCTATGTCGCTGGAATAGCGCCCCTACAATGCGCGGCTTGATAGACCTTAGCAACCCATGGCTGACTGCTAGCCCGTCAGTATGATCAGAGGCATATTTTTTGCAGCAAACATTAACCCTGCATTAGCGGTAGCATTATGTGCCGCGCAATAGTAAACCAGCACACCAACACAGCCCAGTCCTTGGGAAAAGTGTGCGTGGGGTACCATGGGGCCAAGGAAAAGCAGGAAAAACACCACATCGCCCTACCACCTGCTATGTAAAATGATAATCTAAACGTTGAAAACATACACAAACAACCGGTTCCCTCCGTCGGTTGAACCATTCATCACCGGCGCGCGGTTCTGGTTGCCAAGGGAAAAATGGTAAAATATAAATTTCTTTCTTAATGTATTTCACGCAAAAAGGAGCAAAAATAGCGTAAAAACGTGCGACCACCGAGGTGGAGCACGGGGTAGCGCCGTTGTCCGAGCGACTTGGGGTGGAACGCCGGACAGGCGAACAAGGAATGATGGAACAAAAACCGCGCTAGTCTCATCCTTCTGCCAGCTTTCGCCATCGGGGCAAGTAAATGGAAACTGCGACCGAACAGGCACCATGTACGAAGGCAAAGCGTAGCACACGCGAAAGAGAGAGAGAGAGAGAGAGCGCGCACGCGCTCAAGAGAAAACGAGACAAATCCTATACCCTCGCGAAGGACGCACGGGACAAAAACGACCGAAAAAAGGGAAAAAAGAAACATGGCCGAAACGGTTAGAAAAACAACGAAGCGAGTGGGAACAAAAAAGGAGAATTTTTAAGCTCCACCTACATTGCGCCCGCTGGATTGGTTAGAAAAAAGACGACCGAACCCAACAAGCGTGCTCCGGGATTTCCCCTCACACTATGGCGGCACTATGGGGTGGGTGCGTTTGCGTCTGTATTTGCGCCGAGCCGAGCTGCGGCAGCCCTTTTCCACGTTGGCATAATGCGCAGCACAACCATGGCAGAACCACTGTTCGTGGTGGTAGTGTGTAGCTGCGGCCTTTGCCATCGCAGTAGGCGCGCGGGAAAGCATCGCATCCGGCCATAGCTATCGTTATCGGATGCTGGGGGTGTGCAGAAGCGAACGGGGGTTGCTGCGCACACGCGGAAGGGCTGACAGAGGGTTTTATTTTTCCTACGCCTAGGAATGGCGTCGCACCGCCGTCAGCACCTATGTGACGCTTCCTGCACGGCGTCCATTGCTTCTTACGGTCGTTTTCCCATTTTCCCTCGAGCCTGTCGCGACCTGGTATGGGGGAGTTTTTTTTTTTTCGCATCCTTTGGTGAAACTCTGTGTTGTCGCGTATCGCACATATACACCACGCAGCGTTTCCGTTCGCTGGCGCAGTCACCAACACACAGGCTTGAGCGTGTTGAGCGTATTGGTAACAACGCTGGCAGGATTGGGTGCGCGCGCCTGCTCTCGAAGTCCTGGCAACCATTTTCGAGTGTGCAGCGTTGCTTGCCCACGTGCCCATCTTCTCCGCGGGAAAGCGTCCTGCGCTGGAGAATTTTCCTCCGATGGTGGAAAAAGGCTCCAAGAAGCGTCAGTGAAAGCCTTCCGCAGGTATGGTACCGCTGAGTGGAACTCATTATTTTCACCTAGCAAGCCAAATTGTGGGGGACGGGGCTGTTTGACGAGGTTCTTGGCCCCCTCCAGGACAGACTCTGCTTCTGCCGAAGTGTGTCGATAACTGGCGTTGTTTATAGATGATTTCATTTCAAGCATTCTCTTTTCGAAAGCGCGCCCGAATGAGGCCACGGACAAAAAAGCAAAGCAAGGAAACGTTCAGACCTTGCGTCCTACCATATAGCACTACATAGCACACTACCAGTGCACGTAGGACACATCGCATGTGTGTTGGTACACGGTCACATTCTGGCTCACGGCCGGCCAAGTAAGGGACACACATTCAGGTGCTATAATTATTGATTTTATTGATGACAAATATTTATTCTTCGCGAGGAACCGCCGGAAACTGCAGCGGCAAAGGCAAAAGGACATCGAGTTGAACCACCTGATAAGGATTCGTTTCTTTGTTTCCTTGCGGGCCTTTGTCGGTGAGGACGCATTTAGGCGATCGGTGCGATTCGGACGGAGAGCACGTGGGACTGCCTGGTGCATCTGATCGTCGCGTGGGCAGAGGGCAGATTGAAAATCAATAGCAGCTTTAATAGGTGCAGATGCGATTGAAAATTAACAACAATTTCGGTAACAGATGCATGCAATTTATTTAAGCATGGATTTATGTCCTGTTGACCGTCCAAGCCGTTACAGGTGTATGTTGAATAGCACGAGCCATTGAAACACATTGATTGCATATTGTTTACTGCATTACAAGAGAAAAAAAAACCATACCGTGTTTACTACAATAGAATGTCGGTATGTGACTCTACATTTAAATTAATAAGACAATCTAACGGGATACAACAGGGTTCGAATGGTCTTGATGAATGGTTAAATCCTTTTCATTTTGCTTATCAAGAATACTGTATTTATTTGATGAAGCAACAGAAAACAGCAAACACCCACATTTTTAGCTAAAATGTAAACCTTTCTCAGCATCGTGAAATACATTCTAGCACCGTTTACAGCTACCAGCTCTACCATTATCGCGCGAATCCAACAACAGCGTTGGGATGAGCATTTAGCGTTCACCAGCTTCGCTGACCAGCTCGTTTGCTTATCGTGAATGTGAACCATTTGCCTGATCTTGTCTTATTCTTTTCCCTCAACCACATGCACTGAGCAACCGTGGGCTTGGTAAACCATAGAAGAAGAAAAAAAGCGTGAGAATGTAGTTAGAGGCACCGAGCCGATAAATTTTCGAAAAATATCTGCGGGCGATGCTGCAGCGTTGGGTGCTATCGTTTTTCCATGACCTCTACAACGGTGACCAGAGCAGAAGCAGTTCAGCGTAGCCAGCGGTGTTACATTTTGCAAAATGGTAGAAGATAATTGAAGTAATTAGTTATGCTTATCTTTTGAGCTGGCCGCGAGAAACCCCGTGCAGGGCGATCACTGAATTGTGTGGCTTTGAACAGTACGCGCTGTTACAGGGAAACTATTGCTCAACGCTGGTTAGGGTAGAACAAACTGCTGTGCTCAAAATGATCGGCAATTTTGGAAACTTTTTCCAACCAACATGTGTTGTTTGGGCGTTATATTGAGGAATTGTGTATGTACAGTTTCCTAATGCAGATAATGCTGATCTCAGCAGGAGATGTGATCATAAAACGCACACAAAACCCGTTCATCTAGTGACGCGAAGCTGACCAACGGTGTCCGCGAGAACCGGTAACCTCGTACCGAAATGCAAATGTTCAATTGGAATAATTCACCAAACCCCGCCGTCGAAGCCAACCGTGATGCCATCAACGCCGCGAATCACTGCCCGAGTCACGAGCGTTCCTGACGCCGGGCGTAAAAGGGCGCGAACGCGAGTGCATCCCCTTTTGCCGTACGCTAACATGCAGCTGCGGCACAAGAAACCACCACCTGAAGGGAACCTGTCAAGGAAGGCGAAGAAAGCGGGAACCAGCGGAACCTCCGGAGGGAAAATAATCCATCCCTCGATTAAAGCGAGCGTGCACGGCCGTGCGGGGAATGTGCGCGAGTTTGTTCGCGTGTGTACTTTTTCCGGTATTTCCGCCACTTTTGTGCACCGGATACGCTCATCGCGACCGTTGAATAATAATACGCTGAAACAAGAAAAAAAAAAGCGCCACAGAAGTGCAACACCGCTGCTGCGTTCGAGCCGTAAGGGACCAGGGTAGCCTGCGGCAGGTGGCCATCAGTGCAAGGTTCTGATTTTATGCCGCCGGTTCGAATGGAAGTGCACTCGCGGACCTAAGCAGCTTCAGGCGCACGTACGTGTGCGTGCACCGGCCGATCGTTAGCCGGGCTTTTATCTTCACACTGTACCGTCTATCCATTACTCTTGCCGGGTCGCCATTTGTTTTATTTTGCTGGCTTTTCCCGGCGAACCCGTCGAATGACGCGAGACAATGACGTTCGCGTTCGCTGCTGGCCCGCGCGAATCGTGCGATGCAAAAATGCACTCGCCAACCGGGGACAGGTTTTTCACCCTATTTTTCATTCTTACCTTTCCCGCGTACCTTCACCGGGTGCACTCCATGCGCACTGGCAGGATGGGGCTATCCTTCTTTGTCGGTTGGATTTCGTTCTTGAACCGGTCGGGAAAGGTACAAGCGAATAGAAATGGTGAAAAATGCATTCTTTGCGTTATCCACCGCGAGGGTCCTTGGAATCCTGGCTTGGTTTGCAACTCTGATGCGTTTGTGATTGGAGTGTCATACTGGCTGAAAATTATGCACAAATTAATTGATGGAAAAACAATGCAACATGATTTATCGTTGAAGAAACTATATACTATATTTCTTTAAATTATACTTTCAGTAGATACGCACGTAGTACACGGTTAAATAATCGTTAACCATCTAAACCGCAATATAAAGTTTTTCGATAGAAAATATTTGTGACAACTATTAAACCTCCCAACATCACCTCTGGCAGAAGGCAGATTGCGTGATTTTCATTGCAGCTAAAAACGTAATCACTATCCAGCGTCGGAGTGCATGCACGATACGAGCACGATGTTCTGCACCATCGTGCAACCCGTACGCAGGCATGTCTTGCGATTTCCAAATAGTGCACCCACCGAATGGGACGCGCTTTGCTGGCAGGATTTGCAGTCCGATGTCCTTTCTTTCGCGGCCGGAATGTGCGTTCACTTTTAATCGAATTCGCGGTGTTTAGATTGCCCGCTCCGATCCTGCTTCTTAGTCCGTTTTCCTCGCATTCGCGTTCGAATGGCAGACCCACCGTGTAACCCATAGCGAAGGAACTGATGAAACCATCCGCGGCCTCTTTCTTTGTCCCTCTTTCGATCACTCTTTAGCCCTTGCTCGCGGGCATTAATCTAAAGGGGCATATTTTGTGCAGCGCATCGCCCTGAATGGCGCCCTGATTGGGTCCATGCTCTGCCAGACAAGGGGACCGTTTTTATTCTGTTTTGTGCATCTGCATCCATCTCTTCGTCGGTTCTCGCACGCACACGCAATCCTTTCGGCAAGCAATGGGCAAATGTTTCAAGGATCGCCAGAAAAAAAGCCTCTATCGCGAATTGCACAGTGCCAGATGAAGCCAAGTGCAGATGCATCGATGAGACCGGGCAAAATCATCGCCCGAAGATGGAACAAGGACGAGTTGGAGCGCAGGTGTTCTCGCGAAAAATGCACTTTATACGCCATTGCCAGCGTTTCTTCTCGTGGTGATGTGCACACCGGCACACTGGCACCAAAAAGAAAAGATACCTGCTACGGTGAACGTAATCGAGAAGATGAGCACCAGAGGGCTTTTCTGCTTTATTAGCATAGTCCCACGGTAACGGAATGGTCCACTCTGCTGTCCACTCCAAAGAAAGTATCCGGTCGCGTAGCGTGTACCGAGTGGTGGAAGGATATCACGATTTTCGCGATATGCCGCGCGAAACTAATGGCACCGTCTATCATGCGGCCATATGGGATTGCAAATGCGTTACCGTCAGTTGCCACTGCAGACGTGCCGTAAGCGCGCATTAGGTTTGCCAAGTGAGCGGCATTCGTTGAGAACGAGCAGCTATCATGAGCAGTGATTTTTTCCCCGATACTTTGTCGTGTAACGAAGCCCGTCGCTGGCTATGTGCCACTTCACGGTGTCCAAAACGTTACTGAGACAGTGTCAGACAAGACAGCGTTTCTTTAATGAAAGCAACCGTCAGATAGCAGATAAAGAGCTATTTGTTACCTCGACAGCAGCCATTATTCTAATGAAATCACATGGACACTTATGTAAAGAAATATATTGTAGAGAAACAATCGACAGCAGTTACAGAAACGTGGATTAAAAATGTGTTAACGGAATGATTATTTGATCAATGATTGTTCTAGATGATTGCTCGTACTATTTTTATTGCGAGAACTTGAACAAGTGTTAATGTTAGCACTTAATAGTAATTAAGTCTACATCAACAATTAACAATTAATAGCGCAATAGCAGGGCAATGTGAACAACTGTTGTTCAAAAGCTATCATTCCTCTGAGGTTATATCTTAATTAGTATGAAAACTATGTTTAGATATTTGTTCATCGACTGTTTATCGGGTTTTTTTTTATCGAAGCTTATTTCTTTGAACTGATTAAATACGATATTGATAGCGTATTGGGTAAATTTAATTCACAGTGGGTTATACTTTGGAGAACAAGTAATTATTAACGGATGTCAGAAATGAACCATCGCGTTTTACGTGGGCAGAGAGAAAGACTGAGATAATCACGAGATAAAACAGACGAAAGAGCCTGTTAAATAACATTCAAAAAGCATGCACACAAATTTTCACTACTGGCACTCGGTGTGCCCTTCAGCAAGGGTGGTTATACTTTGGTTTTCAATCGTATGGTTTTCATCCACACCATGGCATCGATGCACGACGAAGCATTCGGTTTGTTCTTTGCGATGGTGTATGCATCATTGAAGATTTGATCATCACATTTTGACAACACGGCACCATTCGATGTTCGTAATCATGTACAACAATTTTTACACAAAACTGCAACCTAAAACATAGCAGGCTTCGTGCAATTCCTATTCCATCTGCTGCTTTCGTAAAGTTTATAAGATCAGTTTTTGTTCTCCATAGTATTTACCCGAAGATTACAGGAATAACATTATTTTCATTCTGAAAATTCAAACGTTCCCGCATCATCCATTCGGCCAAAGGCAAAGAAACATAGCAAACCTATTCACAAAAACCAGCTTTGGAAACATAATTTTCTAAAGCAAGTGAAAATAATGTAATGCTAATCAACGTTACATTAAAAAACGATATGGCGTCATACGGCGGGAGCACCGGAACAGATCGTTAGTACTACGCCCTGCGCCCTCGAGCATATCGGTGGCGAAATGATTTGCATAAATTGTCTGCTATCTGCCCGTCGCAAACGGGCGCAAAAGGCCGGTCCACGTTGTTTGGCTTAGAAAATGAGATGCCGCCTCGCTCACTTCGCAAATGCCGCCAGCGGACGGAGAAGATGTCGATGGTGGGCATCAGTTGGCACCGTCCCGGGTGGTTTTATCTCCCATTTCCATCGGGCCACGGAAAACCACACTCGAGCGAGCTAGTGTACCGGGGATATTTACTCGCACCAAAATCGCCACTGCTTGCGGTGCGGCGCAAGGGCCGGTTTAGGAAAAATACGATTTGAAAACAAAAAATTCCTCACAAACCGTGGTCGGCTCCGTAGAAGCCCGTTTCCACGACGCCCGGATTCTGCGCATGCAGAAACGCGTGGTGGAAAAGGGCCACGGTTCGGAGTCCCATAAAAGCGAACCAAAAAACAAAAAAAAAAGGATCAAAAAAGTTTCTTTTATATCGTTTGGATAATTTGCAGTAACATCGGGGCTCGTTCTCGGGAGCGTCCTGAGAACCCTTCTGCTTGGGTACCGAGCGCACGGAAGCGGCACAAAACTCGCCCAACATGCGCGGAAGGATTTTGAAAAAGGTTTGGCAAACAACATAAACACGAGGCCAAATGGCCCCATGCGAGGCCGGGGCCCAGCGGCTATGGCTATGGCTGTGAAGGGTAGACGGACGGGCCAGTAGGCCCACACCCGGTAGGACGTGTCCTGAAAAAAGGACCCCTCTCGGGATATCGCCTTTTCTCCTCGATACGAAAGCGACCACCGGCTTCAAAGCAACGGCACGGCGAAACAGGCCCGCCTCCCACTTTGCGCAAGCGAAGTGAAAAAAAAGGTGCCCAACTCCGTGCGCCTTTCGCACGACCGGGTGGTAGTAAAAGTTTTAGGATCCTTATTATGTGCCGCCAGCGTCCCGGTCACCCTTACGGCCGACGATATCGCGTGATCTCGCTTCCGCACCTTTCATCGAGGTCCTGTTCCATCGCGCGTTGGTGGATTATTTCGCAACCGAACCGGGGGCGGACCGGGAAGCGAGAATGAGTGTTCTTTTATGCTACAAAATTCTGCCAACACATCACTACGCGCGCAAAAAGGGTGTGCACGCGGGAAAAGAAAGTCTCGCAAGGGCGCAGGGAATTTTGTTGGTTCACAGGGTACCCGGAAGGGTGCGGCACCGGGATCGGGCGGGCGGCATCAGAAACATGTCAGAGAAATTTCCATTTATTTTCCTTAATTATTTGCGTAGTTTTTTTAGCCGCTTTGTTTCTTTGCCCCAGCCCAGCCCGACATTCAAGCCCCGGGCATCTCGCCGTGGGTTGGTTACCAACATGGCCCGCTGGCCTGGGGGAAAAGGGATAAAAAAAAGGATCGCCAACGCAAGGAAGCCGCATTGGGTGCTGTTGGAAAACAGCAATTTTTAAATCCACACGATTTAGCGTAATTATGATAAATGATACAGATATTCGCATTGTTTGAGCTCCCGAGGATAATGCGACAGCTAAGCGTGCTGATGTTGTGCCGTGCGTTTGTTTAAATTTAATTTTAATTAGAATAATTACTGCTTCCGCTTTAAGCAGTGCGCAATTTTAGGAGATTTTTTGCAAATAACGCAAATCTAGCGGAGAAAGAGATAGAGCGGCAAATTGCCTTTAGTTGTTCTTGTTAAAATACATATTTTAAATGAACAATAGAATGTTCTTTAGAAGAAGATGCGTGACACATTTAATGGTGCTTTCAATAGCTTCCTCTGTTTCAGAGCCATCAAAGCATATGACGCTGCTGAGTCATTTAAAGCTTAAATGTTTCTCCATGTACTCGTGCGGGAGCCTAATTTTGATCGATATTTGTGAGCTGGACTCGATTGTATATGTAGCAATGATGGACCTACCTATGGTGGAGTATCTAATTTGATCGACCATGCATTCGGAATCGATTCGATCGTCCTGTGCGTATGCAACCGACTACCATCAATAGGACGAGCAGTCAAACTTTAGCAGAAGGTTCAATTTTATTTGCAGTGGGTTATTTTTCATTTAAGTAAGCACATCTTTAGGGAGCTTATGCGAATGTAGATGTTGTTTTTCCATCGGACATATTTATCATTTTGCATAACTGAGGCGAATCATGAGACCGAGACTGTACAGGAAATTAAAAATAGCCCCAGTGCCAAGAGATGATTTTATATCATGTATCGTGAAAAACGTGAATATAGCGAGAAAAATAAAAAGATATAGAGAATGAGTGAGCGCAAAAATAACTGAGCTGTACGGCGCCACTCGAGCATCCTTGAGTAGAATCTCTAATGAAGGTACCCGAAGTTGAACGATGCAAATAAATTATGTTTCAAGTTTTAATGAACAGTCCAATCCAAAAAAAACGCCATCCGGCAAAGTTCCGTCTATGGCCAGGTTCGTCCTGTGGTGGAAAGCGTACTCTGACGCAGAGGTCCCAAAGAAACGGCTCACTGAGGCGAACGGTACTTTCAACGGGCAACGGCAGGAAGGAAACGGCACTTTTATAATTTAAACTTTCCCGGCCAAGCGACCGGAATCGGCTCGGCATCGGACGGTGATGCAGGTTCGCGAAAGGAGTTGGAGTCTGGGCAGACGTGCATGCAAAATATACGCCCCTAGTGGAAGCAAAACTTCTCCAGAAAGTGATCGCTTCCGGTTACGCTGTCGTCGGTTGCGAGCGCAGGATCCGAGAATCGTGGAGCGTAAACTGACAGGTGGGAGTGGAAGCCGCATGCCCAAATGGATGAGAATGTGCGAGACAAAAAACAGGCAAAACCTCACGCGCCATTTATCTTATTTTCCACCCTGCTTGCCTTTGTTACATTCTCCTTTCGTAGCGCCACTGCACATTATGCACATGGCTGCTGAAGATGGCTCTGATGGCTCCGTCTGCGAAGCAAGGTGGATGATTTCCCTCGAGCCGGTGCTACGCTCTGTTGCCCAGGGAGAGATACCGCTTCAAATGAACTGCTTTATTTATGGTGCAAAGTAAGCATTTTAATTTTTTATCACATTTTATTGCCCTGCGTCGTAGCACTTTCAAATTAAATAAGCTTTTTAAGGCGCAAGCAAACCGGAGAAAAGTTTACGGTGGTTTGCGACACAGAACTGCTCCAAACGAGGCGCACTTATTCGATAATTTACGAAACGGATTCCCCTTTCCGTAAAAAGGATTTAATTTGAAGCAAAAGAGAAATATTCAGCACCTGTATGTCTGCAAACTTTATGTGTCCTGTGTTTTGTGCTCTTATTAATTTTATTCGTATAAAGTAAATTTTCCTTAACTAAAAGAATAGTTTTTATTAATCTACAAGTGCATGGAAGCAACTTTTCCTAACCCATATACATCGCTTATGGTATTGTTGGTGATTACTTATCGTATTCAAAATGTTTGCTAGACTCTTTCTAGAGAGTGAAATTTGTATTTATATTTTTTTTCTTCTCTCAACTTTGACTTATTCCTCCTTCTTCTCATCGTTCAACTCACAATCAAAAAATAAACCATGTTGATTCTGTGTCCGTGCTACGAGCCCATGTCTTTGTCGGTTTCGCACAAATATCCACCCACGGTGTTTGCTTTTAAACCTTCAATCTTGCCCGTTCTGGCTAAAAATTGAGGCCTGCTTATTTCTGCTCCAACCGACCCCAGCTCAGCCGGTGGATGAATATTTAAATATTATTTCGTGCCCACGCTCGATTCGTGCGTCTTCGAGCGCGCATAAATCTGTGCCCGTGCGTTGACGTGTGCACCCTTGTACGTGTGTCTGAAGGTGGAAAAGATGGGGCGTCAACTTTGGCCTGTTTTTGAAAACTCATTTACCAAACGTACGGAGAAGGCTCTGCCCGTCCAGAATCCCGCGGCCACCATTGCTTCCATCGCCATTTGTCCGTCGTTGCGTCGTGGCTTCCGGCGAATCCGTTCGAGCGTGGCATGTTTGTGCAGGGTCCGTGTGTGTGTGTGTGTGTGTATATGCTTAAGCACCGGGAGGAGTGTGTTTAATACACTTCAAACGAGTGCCCTTTCTAATTTGAATGGAAGAATTTTTTGGTCGATGATGAAAAGCTGTTGCCCTGACATCGGCTCTGGCCCCGGCATCGCTGGCTGCGTTAGTAGAGTGGTCTGATTTTATATTTATAGAAGGGTAATTATGCTCATATCTAATGCATTGTGGATGCCTCCTGTGGACGATTCGCAGCACGGCAAAGATATCGCTCTGACACCGATGATGGATGGGCAGAGTGCCACGGCCACCGCTCCTGCCGGCACTTGTCCTACGAACGCGTCGTTAGGACGAGTTTGCTCTTCTTTGTTTAATGAGCATTTGAGGAAAGATTTGCCAGCGGTTCATTTATTCGGCTGTCCGTAGCACCGGCCGACTCTCAGCGAGGTGTAGAGAGTTTCGACGAGTGGTCATGAGAAAACGCCGCCATCTTTAATTTTGAACCGTTTTGAAAAACGAAGCATGTCGAAGAGGGTTTATAAGATAGGATCAACGGGTTAACAGACTATTTTGGGACATTTTACAGAAAAAAAGCATGTTATGAGAAGGGAAGGTCACAGAAGAGTGATTTGTTTTGAAGATTCTATAAATGTAACCTTCATTCCATATCAAAGTTATGCTCAAATATATACCAACGCAACCAAACCAATGGTTGGTTTGTCTGCCGATCGGCACGAAGTAATTTCCGCCCAGAAAAATATCTAAATCCTGTCTCGATTAGCGCTCATCGTCCAATCTTCGCGTTAACCGCATCCCGGTATCGATTGCTGCTGTGCTAAAAATTACATTTCCGCCCAAAACTCCCGCGCGCGGATTGGATGGAAAGAAAAAGTACAAAACTCCCTGCACGTGCGGGATGTGCTCTCTTCTATCCGCTTCTATCGCGCCCTTTGCGAAATGCAAACGAAGAGCAAGATTGGAGAATTTCTATATCACTTCAAATGAAATTACTTTTCTGCGGCGTAACCCAAAAGACGACGCTGGTTCGGAACGAGGGCAAACGGTCGCCGGAGATGACAGGTGCCGTAGCGGGGCTAGCATACTTCCATTAATCCCGTTTAACTGTACTGCAAAGCTCCGAGAATTCTTGCTCGAAGGGAGGCGCCCTCGCGTTCGTGTACGCTTCCTCGAAACTACCGAAGGGAACGGCAGCAATGGCGGCAGCGCACAGGACATGGCAACGGCAGCTCGAGAACCAAGCGCTGGGGAACGAGCGAATTTATCCAATCCTGGACCGCTGGGCTAGATGGAGTTTGCTGACCGTAGGATAGAAGATATATCCCTTTACTTTTATCCATCTCTCCGCGCGCTTCCCGGGCACCCTCTTTGCAACCCTCACTCTCACCCTCGCTGCGACGAACAACCGAGTGGCCGGATAAGGGCTTCTGCGACCGGTACGCTTATCTGCTGCTAAAATATGCAGCGCCTGCGAAAGCGATAGGAAAAATAAAACCAACCTTTCGTGCAAACGCCAGACCTGATGCCGCACCCTCTGCCTCACTCTCTCGCCTACCGAACCCGTCACCCACCCACTGGGGTTGGCTGTGCTGACCGACCCGGAGGATAAAATCTGAGCTAGAACGAACGCCATCTAGCTACCCCCCCCCCAATCCCAACCGAGGCACGCGCAGGACGTGAGTCGGGTGGGGGGAGAGAGAAGGGGGTGGGGGGAAGGGGGTTGCAAAAGGAATAAAAACATTTCTAGAATATAAATTTTCGGCTTTCTGTTTTTCCTAACCTCCGGGCGAGAGAACAAAAGGGGTGGGCCGTGTGGTGGCCCACACACACACACACAACCACCCTAAACCCACCCTTTCAACCCAAAGGAGTAACTCAGGCGTACAGCTTAGCCTCAAGCATTCGCAATCCCTCGTTTCCGCCATCGCCACCGCCGGCTCGCACGCGTCCCGTCCCTGCTACGCTTCATTTTCTTTTCTTTTGTCTCTCTCTCTCTCTCCCTCTCTCACTCCCTCACCCTCACAAGCTCGTGCACACGCTCGCCCTGTTTGTGTGCGGATGGCAACTGGGCGGATGTTCCAAAGCTCATTCCATTTAATTGCAGCACATTATTCCGGGCGAAGATCCCTTATCTAGCCCCCTTGCCCGGTGTGCTGCTTGGAATGTGTCCCTTCAAGGTGGCAACACGGGGGGGGTGAGTGGGGAGGGGGGGGGGCACCGAAACCCCCACTTCGCACCTAGCACCCAACGCCAGGACGAGAAGAAGAGAATATGCTTGGCCGGGAGCGTGGGTGTGTGTGTGTGTGTGCGCGCCCACTAATTCCAACATGGCTGCGACGGTGAGCCAAGGGGTGAAATAAAGATGGTGCATGATTCGAGCCGTGTCCAGCGATGGTGACGACGCAGTTTACTGCGATAGTGTGACTTAATACGCTGCTCCGGGGCCCGGTGATGACCCGAGGGGAGAGATCCTGCGAGAGCGAGAAGGAGCAGTCCCGGGGGAGGGGTGGGCGTCGTCGGCGGTACAAAGACGAGATGTTGGAATAATATATGTATATCGTTGTGTGCGTAAGACTGTCTGGCTCGGCCAGACCTCAACCTCGATGGGACGGGATTTCAACCCCCGGAGTGGCCGGAAACACGAGAAGCTCCACCCCCCGTGAACTCCTCCGCAAATGCTTTCCCGGGTCGGGTGAACCGGAACTCGGTCGTGCGGCTCGGTCGGGTCAGAACGAATGTCCTTCCGATGCGCCGGTACCGAGCGAGGATCCAAATATAATAGCACTTTTTCACTCCATTCTTGATTATGAATTCAGACCATCACCGTTCCAGCGCCCACGGTGGTCCTTCGTCTGTGGACCCATCGACCAGGCAATGTAAACTAACCGATCGCATTAAATCCCGGTCGCCTTCGGATGCACGTCCGTCAATCGTCCATTGGCTCACGCAGGACACAGCGGCAAGCAAATAAATGTGTTTGTTCAAAAGGCAGAAGCAGCAACATACAGCGTTGAAGATGCAGCAACGGGAATGGAATCGGATGTGAAATCAGAGAGGCGAGTTTTCTTTTCGTTTCGTTTTGTTTTGCGATTTATTCGTTTCTAGCGTGCTTCTTTCTTTATGCCGGCCCCGTGGCCTTAAGAAGGATGCACGGATCAGTGCGCCTTTACATGCGGACACGCTTCTCATTCCACGGTCAGTTTTCCTTTCCACCGGTTCCGAGTAACCGGAGAGCTCAAACTCTCGTACAGTCGACCCGTTTGGGAGTGGGCTGACCATCGGACATTCAGCTCCATGGAAGGATCCGGGAAAAGGAAACCAGGAGAAAAGTGTTGGGGATTATATCTAGCATGTTTTATGCATGAGCTCGACATTCACAAACACACATACATAGACTGAAGCCCGGTGGACGGATGGCGTAAATTGCTAGTGCAAGAGAAGACAGGCTAACTACAGCTAGTTAGCGTCTGGACTCTGTCCCATGCCTTGAATGGGTGGTTAGATGGTCGGTACGCTGCCTAGCAACCGTCGGAAGAAGCGAAGGGTGCTACGATGCGAAAGCGCCGCCATATTTAATTATTTCTTCCATCTTACGCCTGGGTTACTTTCTGCTCACGCTCCGCCACGAGTACCACGGCTTTAGACTTTTAGAGGAATGAAAACTTGGATCGTTTGTTTGTGGGCAATGGTAGTGCTGTTTTAAACTTGATGTTTCTAAAATGCATCGGGAAAAGGGATAAAAAAATATCTGGGAATAAAATTGCATTTTAGTCGTTATGCGCGAAATACCACACATTATGACAAATAATAGAACTACGTCAAAATGATATAACGGCTAAAGAAATAAAATGATTGACTCATGATCGTACCTA
Source organism: Anopheles nili (assembly GCF_943737925.1). Taxonomy (NCBI): domain Eukaryota; kingdom Metazoa; phylum Arthropoda; class Insecta; order Diptera; family Culicidae; genus Anopheles; species Anopheles nili. The sequence goes on from NC_071291.1 coordinate 21,588,120, forward strand.
AATCCGTTCAAAGAAGCTCGTATAAAATTAATTTTCGGTAAATTCCTCTCTACGACGACCTTCAGCATGTGAGCACATCCATCGGCTACATGTTGGATCCCTCAGTTCACCAACAATTTCGCCTGCATCCTCCACAATTTCCACCCTGGTTCTGTATCCCCAGGCAGCAATCATTTCCTTTGCTGGAACATTACATTTTGAAATAAATTGCGAACCGTACTTTGTGCCTTCGGTAAAGATAAGCGAGCGGCGCGGGAAGGTGTTGGGTCCTTTTTCTCTTATTTATCATACACATTCAGCAAAAAAACAACGAAAAGAAAAAAAACGAGACGATCTGCCGTGCCTTAGGCCATTTTGATATAAAATCTCATCGTATTTGCCATGCTTTACATAACCATCCTCCGAAGCCGGAAGGGTGTCCGGGTCGACTCGCAAGGGTGGCCAGAAGTATTCAAACCGTTCCGTACTCTGAGCCTTCGATGCCGCATAAAACCGAGCTCGAAGTCACCGGAATGCCACGAAGCGGTGGGTGAAAACCCCGTGGGGATACGTGCAGCAAAAGAAAAAGGGACCAACAAGACTTCCCCCTTTTTTAAACTTTCACTCAAACGCCAGTTGTTCCGAGCATCTCAACCCACACGGTTGCCCACGCGTAAGGGATGATTATCCTCGAGTCTATCTCGCTCCCTGTTCGCTATCTGTTTTAATCGCTTTGCCTTGCCCTGCTGCCGAGGTGGAAGGCCGCGCAACGGGACTGCCGTCCGGTTTCCTCCTCCATTTTCTGCGAGATTCGCCTTCATGCTCGCGCCACCATTTCCGTAGCCATTGGCGCTCGGATCGGCCATCTTTCAACCCTCGGTGTAATTTCTCAGCCTTGCATCCTTTGGATGCTGATGTTCCCTGCAGTACCGATTCCAGCTAACCCAACCGCCCATACCAATGCTCGGCAAGGGAAAAGGCATTCGAACCGTGGCGTGATTAGGGTGCTGTAGCTGTGTATGAAATCCCTTTTGCAATCGTGTGCCACGTTTGCCTACAGTAAAAGTGTACCGTCCAACGTATCGGAACGGGCTACGCTAGCCGCCGTCATCGCTGGACGAGGATTGTAGGTTCTAATATATTATTAAATTTCTTCTTGCTTGCAGAGAGGGCACCAGCGAAACCATGCGGCAGCTTGACATGTGCAAATGTGACTCTACGTTCGTCTGTTTCTCCTTTTGAGGCGTTCGCATAACCGGTTCGAGCTGTTGAGCCGTGTACTGTCAACGTGTATTGCAGCCGTCGTTGATTCCCTTCAGTGTCTTACTCGGCAAACAATTAGCTCACTAATGCGGGTTTGTTAATCGGATGTAGTTCTAAAACATTTACTTATCTACTTAATTTGTTCAACTATTTTCTAGGTTTACATTTGCTTGTTTCATTTCATCATTTCATTTCATTTATCAAAATCATTCAATTTTTGTTTCTTTTATATTTTTCTTTTGAATATTTTTCATTGTTTTTAATACATAATGGTTAACGATACTGCTTGATATAACATTTTAATTTCAATTAAAAAATTTGAATTTTAGTTAATGTGACATTATAAAAGATTTAAAACTGCTAAGATTTAAATTTAACAACAAAACGTACATTACAAAAATATATTATTTAGGTAACTATATTCAATTAAATTAAATTGTTTTCTCGATCAGTTTTATTCAATTTGCTGTCGTTCTTTTACGTTTATTGCATTAAATAATCCATTTTTTCATTACTTTTTGACTATTTTAGAGACATTATTTGATCATATCAATTAGGGTAAAACTAAAAATATGTTCAAAAAAATCAATTTACTTATATTGATATTACTACGAGATTATTCATTTTAAAAGCTTATATGACAAAATATCATAACATTACTGCAACAGTAGTTACTTTAAACATAGAGAGATTAATAACGATACACAAAGCTAGAAATTAATTTAGAAATCAAGCATTTGTTTTCCTTTTTATAAATCTATGATTCTCATGCTGTAGCTTAAGATTTTCAAACATTATGGTTCATTTTATTTTATTTTATTTTATTTTTTTATGTCAATAAACTAGCCAGGTTTTGTAGCACGGTTGTTTCAAAAGTTTACAATCATAAATCTTAACGAAAAATCATTTACTGGTTTCATTATTCCAGAATTTTTTTGTTGATCAAGTGTTCTTCATACCAAGTTTTTATTAAGAATATAATAATTGTATTATCAACGTATTTTGAACATCTTGATTTTAATTTCGAACAAATGTTGAATTAAACCTCTTTTCAACAACTGTTTTTACGAAGTAAATCAAACAAAATGTAGCACGGTTTGTTTAATTTGTCTTAGATTAATTTTAAGATCATCTCCTATGTTTTACTTTTCTATTAAAAATTCAATTATGATGTAGTAACACATAACGGCGTTTTTTTATGCTGAAAACAATAAGATCCGAAAACACAAATTTTAACTTCATATAAAACACTACTTCACCAAAAAGTGTAGTTCAAGACGATAATATATAGCGAAACATCGACCGGAGTAACTCGTTGGTGGCAGTATGAAAGTGTTGCTATTCATTTTCAAACGTGTTGCACGAAAATGCTTCAGCGCGCGGTTGCAAGAAAACAAAAATGCACATGCACAGAACAATTTTTAGCTGCATCCGAACGAGCCCGCGTTTTTTCGCGGCACAATTTTTCTGTCTTTCCCGGTACCACCTATTATCCGCGCACAATGGCCAGGTTTCCGGTTTTTTGTCAACTACCCATCAATTTACCCACACCTACACCGTCATGCTGGTGCATTTATTCGCGCTTTGCTGCACGCACGTCCGCCGCTAGGCGCCCTGTATCGTTGTGTTGTTCATCATCAAAAACATATTAAAGCCCTTGGGATAATGGGTGCGATCGAGGGTTTTTTTTATCTATCTAGAAATAGATTTTTCGGCAAAAGCGTACAATTTGCAATGGGGACCTCTGATCGAAACCGTTCCACGGATGCTTGCGAGTGGTGGAACAATGCATCCTTCCAATCTTCTCATGCCCGTCATCCGCGTACACCGGGTAGCCTGTCGAGGGCTTTCAAAACAGCGAAATAAAATAAAAACTAGAGAGGAACAGAGAGAGAGAGAGAGAGAGAGAGTGAGAGAAGTTCAACGCTCCATTTCGCGGCACATAAACTAAAGGCTCGTAAAAAAGAATGTCGGACAAAAGTGAAACGCAACAAAAAATCTCTACCAGGAAAAACCCTCGCGGATGCATCGCGCTGGCCGTGTCGAGGAAAGATTCGATGATCAATTCGTCACCCATCCGCAGTTTGTGGCATCCCCGGCTGGAGGCCGAGTATCTTCCGGGTAGGCTCCGAAAGGATGTCGAAATGCACATGGATGCACCGGTTGAGCCCGACCATTCTGCACTTCGAATGCGGTACACCCCGAGCAATCGGAGCATTCGGTCTGCCGCAAGGCAAACAGAAGAGGCATGGCAAACAGTCGGCCCATTCCCTTTTTGGTAGCTTTGGTGCGAGTTTGTCAAGTGGTGGCCTTGCACCGGGCCCGCTCAATGTGCAATTTTCGCGTGCATCCAATACCACACGCCTGAACCGACCGTAAGGAACTGCAGCTCGCTATCGTCATCCTCGTGGTCTTGGAATGGCCCCAGGACAAAACGCATCGGAGGGTGGAAAATGTCTGCCCGTGCGCCAGCCCGGGAACGATATCGAAATGGACGAAACGCAAGTTCATTTCGATGTACACTTCGGGTGTACTTGAATGGGATACAATCGAGCATTCTTACGGTCCTGCGTCGGTCGCATCGACGGCAACGGACCTGGGACACAGCCACCGGCGTTCTTCGGTCTCGACCAGGAATTAAGCTTAAATGTAATAAAACAGCGGCCTACGCGCCATTGTGCTGCGTATGCACATGCACTTGCAGCGTCCTTTTTTTTATTTTCGCTGGTCTGTACGTATTGGAAACACATCCACCGTGAGCGTGATTCTTGCGAAATATATTAAAACCTGCTTTGTGTGTTGGACCACGCTCGAATGAAATTGTGCACAGTGTTTGCAATTCTGCTTGAACGGATATACGTGGCAAAATCGACAATCCACAAAAGGCTCAGATTGGTTTGGTTGCTGCATTGATCTGATTTACTGAAAACGAGGACGTCCTTAAGAACGATACTACTGGCTATTTTTTGTATTCTCTTGCATCAGTGCCCGCGACTCCAGCACCAGTACGTCGGAAGAAGAAAAGTCCCAACTCCAGAACGGAAGCGTTGCGACGCGCCAATAAAAATTGTGAAAAATGAGACCCATCCAGCAAGACAGACAGAGCTACGCGACCGTCCACAGACTCGTAATTCGTCACCAAAAAGTTTGCGCGCCCATCAGACACCGGTGCACCGAGGTGCATGGATGCAGCGGAAACGACGCGGGCCCACCCATTAAAGCGAAACAAACGCGAGGCGGAGATTCGTCCCTACACACGCAACGCAGCAGTGAAGCAGTGAAAAAAAGGACCTCCACCCGCGGCGAAGAAAAACGGCCATGCGGCCATGAAGGGATTTCGGAAAACGTCGACGAGGCGTCGCATCATTCCAAGCGTGACAGGAAAGAGTTTTTGACTATTTGCTGAATGGACAGTTTAGCGATATTATCGTTGCTGTTCCGCCGATGCACTCGGCCGTGTGGAATACGCTCATCGGTCGCATCGTCCGCCGAGGGCTTTGCAAGGTGCCTTGGTCGTTTTGTGGCCGCCTGCTTCGAGGCCTTCGGCGAGGATGTTTCCCATCCTGACGGATGCCATCCACTGGATGCAGTTAATTTCCATTTGTAATCCGACGTGTACGCCTAAATTGCATTATCTTTTATGCTGCAATTGCATTGCAGCTGACAAGGATGACGACAACGAATGCTGCCACCGCCGGCCGTGCCTGGTGGCACATTAGTGGAAGGCTGAAAATGTACCAGGCCGTTCCGCATCGATACGCATCCCTGAAGTGGCGTGATGATGACGAGAAAATTACAAACCATCGCTCAGCAGAAGACGTAAAAAATTACACCCTCCTGTGTGCTCGCTGACAAGCACTCGTATACCTTGCTGAGGGTAAAAAAGATTCATAGTGCGGGAAGGAAATGCTCTTGCTTGCGAAGGAGCACGAATGCGGCGGTAGGTGCAATTAAGTTGATCCAATCTCTGCCGGTTAACTCAATAACGATGGACACTCGGTATCGGGATATTGATGCATAGGATACTTTGTAGCTGGGGAAAGCATCGTCTCTCTAACCAGCGCCGATGCCAATCACGCTCTATCGATGCGAACGGCGTGGAAGGTATTGCTTATTAAGATTCGTACAGCCGAGTAGAAAACAGTATGTAATTGAACCTGTCGTTCCAGGCTTGGTCAAGCACTCTGGAATGCAAGTGTTTGAATGACGAACTTAAAGGTATATTGCATACGTTAAACAAAATGCGATTTTTTCCTAGAAATTGTGTGGCTATGAATTCTTCAAATCAAGCGTACAACAAATGATGGCAGTCATCAGAAAATGGTTTTCAATTTATTTAGTGACGTTTTGTTCACGCGTCACCAGGCGACTCCATCGGCCATGCAAGTTTTTTTTTATAATATCACAAACGCCTGTTTTCAATCCAAGCAAAAAGTATTTCAACACGATTTTATTGCAATTTTATACATTTTTTGCGGACTGAGAGCAAGCAAAAACGCCATTTGCTCGCATAGTCATTCATTTACTGCTATATGATATCCCCGGAAGGCCACTCAACTCGATTGGTTCAAGCGAAAACAGCCGCCGACTACTTGGAATAAGAAATAAATTGTCTCTCCACCACAAGTGAGTCGCGGCAAATTTTGAGAATATTTTTCGATCATAAAATAACAGGTGCGGTATGCGTCGGGGCCATATTTTGTCTGAAACTTTTATCAAGCCTGATTTATGATATACCTCGTACATTTCTGCACTATCCCGTGCTGGGGGTTTGTCTACGGTAAGTATCTTTTGCTCGCCCGTTTCCTTTTCGTTTCATGGTGCAAAGAAGTACAGTGAAATCTCGATATGAACAGCTCTCGAGGATCTACGGATGAGGGAAAACTTTTGTTATCTTTTCTAATCGTTTCCCATCTCTGGCTTCCCAGACAGCGCTGAAAAACATTGAATGGGAACGTTCTCTTACCGGCATGCAGAAAAAAAAATCCTTCCCCACCAGCAATCTCAGTTCGACATGGAACTATTATGGCGTGATGTTTTTCTGTATGCTCGCAGAACTTGAAATAAAAAAAACGAATGAGATACCAAATGATAATGGTCACGGAAACTCACATGCAGGATAAATGCCAAATTCAAACTAACTTTTTAAAATGTGGTAATCCTCAGCCGCCAAAAAGTGCTCTTTTCGAAAAGCTGGTTATTCCGTTTTAACTTCATAACTGATTCGTTTGTCTTTCCAGCGTAAACGACACCGAAGCGAAAATCAGAGAAGCAAGAGTTAGAGTGTTAAATAAAATTCTTGTTTTGGATTCAGGATCCATTTTTGAGCATTCATAAGGAAAAACGAGATAATTTTGCTTGGCAATCTGTGCTTATCATTTCGGTATGAAGCCAAACACATGCTCATAGCGTTACTAGTAATCAAACGTAAAGCAAAAATTATAATTACAACTTATTGTAGCGAGAGGCGCTTAAGCTTGTATCAATCATAAGTTTGTATATGATTACAATAGACTCTACTATGTTTACTACATTTGCAAAATGGAGGCGTTCCACATAGCGACTTAAATCAATAATTTTGTACGGCATAATTTTTTATCTTTACACTTTCATGCTGACGCCCGAGTGTAACGAATGCAAATCCGTCCGCCGTGTATTGTATGCATTATTCTGCCCGTATTATTTTCGCATAATGCTTTCGCTACAATGTAACTTTGCGCACTCGCTAAAGCGTTCGGTAAATATCTTGGCCGGCTTCCTGCTCATTTAATTTTAATGCCTATATTATACGTGCAAGCACTACATTGTCTGCCATACGGTGGATACTTAACAACTGCAGCCATAGCAATGGAAACGGATCCGTCGCCGTCCGTTGCACGTTCCTTCGCGTTTGTAAGGAGCTCCGCTCAAAAACAAAGCAATGGCCATCGCGCACACCGCGCCGATGGCCAGCACATTTGCAATTGAATAGAAACTTTAGCGCTCACTGCGTAGTTTTATTTTGTTGTTCCCAGCCAGCCCCGAATGGCGAGTGGAAATTCAGTTTTCGGTTATTATTTTAATTCAACTTTTGCACCAGTACATTTAATGTCCATTTGCTACCGCGTCCGTCCGTTCGGGCCGGCAGATCAGACAAAAAAGCTTCCATTTGTGTTTTAATTTTATTTTCCGCCTCGCCTCGCCGTGTGGCCTGCGCAGAGAGGCGATAGTGCGGCTCGGCGGTAATGGCGAACTTTTTAGAGACCACAAACACACGGACCCGGCTCGCAACCCGGATGGTATCCCTTTATATGGCTGGTTGCATGCGGCAAAGTTTAAAGTTTTTAATTCCCAACAAGCAGTTTCGAGTTTCGGTACCGATGCGGAATAGAGATACCACCCGCAACCCACGTGCCACTCGCGTTGGGCGCGCGTAATTGCGAACCCATCGCTACTATCGCGTGGCGCACATCGAGGGACGGAAAGTACGGATGCATGGGAACACGTGGTGGCTAGATAATGCTTTCACGGGAAGCCGCTTTCGAACCCATTTGGTTGGCTAAATATTAAAATATTTTAATTAAAACAAGTTTTAGCTTTAGCCCGAACCATTTGCTTTTGTTTCATTTAACCACCGGGGTGGAGCCAGCTACGAGTGCTGAAACCTGGTAGCACTAAATTTCATCCCACCTCGGTCGACCATTGCAGCCGTGCGACTGTTGCTGTTGTGCATAACGAACGTTGTTCAAAAAGGTTCTTTGTGGCGTAGAGCATCCAAATCGTTAGCTAAAATGTCCACATGAATTTAAACAAAACAACGCGAGCGTTTAGATTTAAAACTAAATGTTAGAAAGAGTGAATTGTTTCAGTTTGTATAAGCGATTGCAAAAGGTAAGAACAAGTTTGCGTTATGAACTTTGTTTGTAATTTTTCTAGATTTTTTTTAGTTTCCCTATCTCTCTATAGCTCTATGAGTTACGGAAATAAAATCATTCAAAGTACAATTCATTCATCAGAACCTGCTGCAAATTTTCGCCTCATATCTCTACATTTCTTATTCATTTGTCTTACACCAGGTCTTTCCGCTGTATGCATTTACGACGTGTGATGATCATTTGAAAAGGATTTTAAAATATATCAGCGATATCATTTTACGTCCCATTAGTTTGATGCTATTATTTACCGCTCAGTCCTACACCGGCGTTTCCTAACGGTATAATTACATTGTAACTACGGTGCAAACGCAATAAAACGAAACTACCAGCCAAGGCTCGAGCCATTACGTCGAGTCTCAGCAATCAAGCAAGATTAATCTCCAACCCACGGTGGTTCCAGCACCGTAGCATCTCACACAGCACGGCGGAGCAAAGCGCAGTCATTGTCATAATTTTTCCTCACTCACGTTCACTCATTTGCGACACATTTCACGGCTTCCTGGGCTGCCCCACCCGGACAGGGCACCGTAAATCAAAATGAATTCTCATAAACAATGGATGCTTTGCGGACCGGAAGAAGTGGAATGAAATTGAAAAATGTCCCGCCAGTTCTCCACCGGTTCCTTACGGCAGCTCGGCAGCTCAGTCTAAAGGAACGTGGCGGAAGAAAAATCACCCGACACGACCAAACCACCCCCGGTGGACGAGCCCGATCCAGCTGCGGTGCATCTTTCCGGAGACATCCCTCATCGCGCCCGGAGGCGCACAAACCGGGCCGACTCGCATAAGTCACCGTCAGCAGACGCCATCAGAGCAGAGAGCACCCAATGGCCTCGAAGCGTCGCCTGACGAGACTCACGTTGCGTTCCATTCATCATCGCTTGGTTCTTCGGAGAATTTCCCGAATGGAAAGATGAGTCCAGCATGGCAAGGCTGGTGCTTCGAATGCCACCACCCACGACGGACGTCGTTTCTTATTCGATCCCGGCGCCCGCTGTTACCTTCACTAGCGTCGAAACCACCCCAGCAGCAGCAGAATGGCTGCGGAATTCTTCCCGAACACAAATCACAGAGCTGAAGCCGTTGGCGGGGGAAAAAAATCCACCCTTCACTGGTGCGCCACTATCAGCTTTCCGTTGCCTCATGCCCACGGGATACGTTTTATTTAATTTTAATTTAAGTCAATCATTCTCACTGACAGTTTTATTCCTTCTTCCAGCGTCATATTATTCAGACCTGTCACATGGCGTGGCCGGTGCTGCTGCTGCCGTGGACGGTTTTCATGTTTTCGAACCGACGTCGCTTTTTACGTGCTTTATCCAGCTTAGCTTGTTTCCGTTTCTGCTCGACTGCCTCTCGCAGTGAGTTAGCCGATCGGTGCATCGATTAAAGCCCAACTTCTCCCATCGCACGGATTGTATCGATTCTACGCGGCTCTTCAGCAACGATTTGAAATATTGAAGCCTCCCCGCTGCAAACTGGAACACCAACCACGTGGTTTTTGGGAGCTGCTGGCATTGTATCCGCCGCGGAACAGTTGCCTACGGGGATAAAATTACAAGCAAACAAAAAAAAAAAAAAAGAATGCCCACACATCGAACTGCAAACACGCCAAAACCAGCCATAATTGATGCAGCATCACCACAACCGTATCCTGCGGAATCCGTTCGTCCTGTACCGGTCACAAATCTCGCGAGCGTGCTCTCTCTCTCTCTTTCTCACTCTCTTTCTAGTATCGAGTCGATTACGAGGGATGACTTCTGTGACACCTGTGAAACAGTGTGACAATGAGTGCGCCAGTGACCATACCCGGGGAAAATGCCAGGTCGGCAACGGACGGCTCGCAAGCGGACGGATTTGTGGCGGTGGTTTGGTTTGACACAACGTTTAACCTATTATGACACTCCAACAAGCTGTAAACAAATTAAATAAACACATCGACAAATAGGCTTAACATTATCATCCTTATTACACGGTATCATTACTACGCAATTAAGCTGTTCGGTTTGTAACAAGATAACCCGTGCGGTCGGCTTCCGTACCCGTCTTGGCCCGGGGGTCGTTCGATGATTGACCAGCCAGCATGGAGGCCGTTCTGCTCGAGCATAGATCGACCCGGCGTAGGTCAAACGGGTTGCTGCATGTTGCCACCACGGGACGGGGTCCCAAATCGGGAAGGGTCGATCGGTCGGTGTGGATAGTGCCGGCGGGAAAGCGTGACGTGCAGGCAGGACATCATAAAGGGGTCGACAGGGTGCATTAAAAAGAAAAAAAGGAAGTGTGAAATGTCAAAGAGGCGACACGATTTGTCGGCGGGTAAATTATGGTCGCGAAAGAAATGTAAGCGGAAAAGAGGAAGCTTTGGCAGGAAAACTGTTGATTAATCATTGTGGCTGTTGGAGCGTGATATTTCATACATTTTTGTTTTATTCAATGGCAAATTGCCGTGCGAATGGCAAGCCACATAGAGAGAAAGAGTGAGCAAGTGAGAGGACCTTTACTATCGCTAGTAATATTTGTAACTCAAGTAAATTGCAATGCAGCAAAAACGGGTTACTCAAAATGAAAGAAACTAATTGTGCGCACTTGAATAACGGTAGGATTTTATAGCATGGATAAGCAGCTCTAATCTTACAACTCGCAAAGCAGGTTGGTGTCCTGGGTGAAAAATTCAGACCCACTGCTTATTTTCTGTTTTATGAACAAGTACAGAAAAAAAACCGACATTTACCCCCGGTCAAAACGACCACCAGACCACGTACCGTCCGTGAAACGCTGGGTCGAAAGGTTATAGCATCCAAAAAAAAAAAAGTCAAAACAGTATGGTCTTAGAGAGAGAGAGCAAAAAAAACCATCCCCGTAAGCCTGCGAACAGACAAAAAACAAGAGGAATCGATTAAAAAATCACCCCTCGCTGGGAAACATTTTCGCCACGCGCTCGTATCGGATCAGGGTACAAAGGGTTCGCTTCATCCGGCTCGGAATCAGTGAATCGCCACCCATTTTCCCGTGTCCGTGCGGGACGGCAAAGGAAAACCTGCCCGCATGTGTGTTGGTGTTTCACCGAGATTAACCTCGCTCACCCACACACACACACATACACACTTGCTTGGTTCCAGCAGCAAATTTAGATATTAACGCTACCCCCATACGATGTGATGCTGTTTTTGCTCTCTTCCACCGTTTACGATGCTCAATTCTCTGAGAAGGAAGGACGCATCTCTCGGGGTGCACACTCTTTACGTTAATTCCCGCCAAGAAGGAATCGGGTCCCTTCACCGTCCACCCGCAAGGACACCGCTAGCATGTGCGAAGCCGTACAATGAATCCAAAATGGAACCGTTGCCATTTGCTTGCGCGTTGACCAGGCCGGCCTTCGAGGCACAAAGCAGAAGCGAAGAACAAGAAGGTGAATCGTGCCTCCAACGCGCCGAGTGGGTGGGTATGGTTTGGGAAAATTATCGATTTTCCTGGCACCGGCCAGGGCGCCTGCGTGCGAATGCGCGACGTTCGCATGGATGCCATTATGCCAATGAAGGGGCCCAATGCTTGGAAGCCGGAGCGTAGAGACGCCATTTCGTCACGATTGAGGCAAATGTCCGTTCCAGCCGCTCGGAAGGCGGCAGCTGGCAGCGATTCGTTCGCACCCTTCGCCCAGGCCGTCGGGATTTAAACGGCACAAAATCACTCACTAAAATGTATGAAATAAATTTCAACAAACTATTCGGTCGAGCCTACCTGGCTTGCCACATGAATCCCGTTAACGGCGTGTTGCTCGTACGACGGTCGGGGTATTTCGAGTAGTGCGCCAACTGACAGCGCCAGATGTGTGCGGCCATAAATTTATGCACTTCAAGATAAAAATAACAATCACCACCACGTGAATCCGCCGCTGCCACGCCGCTAGTGGAAGCTGCAGCCTATGCCGTGATGTGTGTGTGTGTTTGTGTGTGCCAGGAGACACGTGAGGTCCTGCCGCCGCTTAGAACTGCAAGACGGCAGAAAGCGGATAAAAAGCATGGTCAACTATTTGCCTGCTTCCGACGCACCCAATGTACCATCAAATGATGATTATACAAAAAAGCAGATGCACGGCAAATGCTTCCGTGGTCGCCGCGCTGCCCGAACAGGAGGGAGAGCGATTGCAAATTAACCCAGCAAAAAGTGTATGGGGTGAAGGCGCAAACTAGTTTTGATATCGAAACTAGTTTCGCTGGTTTCGCGGATTGAAATTAAACAGTCCTACGCACCCTCCTGGTCGACGAAACCGACCAACTGCATCCCAGGAGGCGGGATTTCTAACCGAAGGATTATGTCCTTCTTATTCCGCTACTCAGCGTACGCATCCAGCAGCAAGAGGGCTTTCGCTGAAAGGGACATTCTCGCGGCTACTGTCCTGCTACAGCGGATGGTAGGAAAAGCTGTGCTTACAACGTTTCACAGTAGGTGGCGCTGTACGCGAGGTTTATGCATAGGTCGAAAGTTCAGACCTTATGGAATACTCGGCATGTTCCACTTTCCAGACACGGTTCTGCGTAACATTCGCCTTTCGTAATTCTAACGCTTTCCAATCTACCATTGAGTGTTTTATTAGAAATGTGGAACATTACTCGATTGGCTGTTGAATAAACCATATCCACATTCCAACGTGAAAATCATCTAATATTTGCGTGCATGTTTTTAACTTCTAATATGTTATTCTAAGAACGCATTCATTGTTGTTAAACATCAGCTACATTACGAAACAAAATGTAGTTTATCGACAAAATAAACTTGGAGACTTATAGTTTACGTCACGCGGGAAATTCTTCACATGGCTTAGGCAATAGTGCACTTTTTCTTTTCCGTGTAAGTAGGAACAATTGTCCAATATTCGAAAAAGATTGTAATAATAAATCAGAAGAAACAAAATGTCTACTCTTGTTTCATATCAATATCTCAGTTAGAGGCACATAAATATCCGAATAAAAAGGTATTTTATCCAAGCTGTGGCTTTGCTAAAATTATTATCAACACACTCAAAAATAAAACAAGTGAGCGATTGTTTTGATATCAAATTGGTCCATTTTTAATTCAATGTAATACTATTATGTAAAATGAGAATGCCGGATTCACCCGCCTTTGGACGATGCTAGCCAGCCACTTTACCGGCCCTGGTCGACCACATTGACCAGTTTCGTCTTTATCAGCCTTATCGCTGTTTACAAAAATTAAACAACGATCAAACCTACCTTCTTGTAAGCGGACCGACGAAAACAACTACGGCGGAAAACCGGGCGCCCGGGCCGAGGAGTCTCTCGAGCAACTTGGTTGTTTACGACGATGATTCAAACTTCGAAATTATGCAGATTCGGGCTTCGAGTTTCATTTCCATACATTATTCCTTTCCGTTCGGCTAGGGTGGGCCGCCGGTGCCGTTGATGTTGCTTTCTCCACCACGGGCGCACTGTCCGGTGCAGGAAGCGACTTACTTGTCCGGTCGGCGTCGCTCGGGTGTCCTTCTTGGACGGTGGCTAGGATTTTGCAACCCTCCGCCCACTCGAACCGGGTTGGAATAAAACGAACCCGACAAGGAACGGCTCAAGTGTGCACACATTCGAGAGGAAACTTTACCGGGAAACCGGGTGCGCCTGCCGGTGGGAAAAGCGAGAAAAGCGAGGGAAAGCGTTGTCCTGCAAAAGGCTTTCGAGAGCCGCACGGAGATCAGAAAAATGACAAAGAACAACGGCCCAAAGACAACGCGACGAAGAAGCCACTCCTCACACGCTTCAGCACAACACACACACACACACATACTGGGGTGGGTGGTGTCGCAGGACGAGCGTAGGATGATGGTGGAACCTGTACCGAGTGCCGGTGCTGGCTAGTCCAAGATCCCGAGAATGCCGTACTTTGCGGGAGCAAATAAACTCTTGCGAGGCACATCGACGCCTTTGCCAGCTGGCCAGAGATCCCTGGTACGAGGTTTGCAGTTGTGCAGTCTTGCTGTGTGTGTGTGTGTGTGTGTTGCTAAATTGCTTCAAAAAGTGGCCTGCACCCATGGGGACACTGTCTTCTGACGCTATAACACCACTCTTTATCAGTCCGACCACTAAACGGCCGACCCACGCCCAACAGAGCGCACTCGGTACGATAGTAACGATGATAGAGCCGCCAATGACGACGATGGCCAACGATGAAAAATAAGTACGTCGGGCAGTCATTTCGCACATATCTAAATGCAAATAAAATACCGCCCCCATTCTGGTGCAACCGGAGTCGCCTTACCCACCGTAATCGCCCATTCATTCGAGCAGGGGGCGATCTTCTTACGCAGCCAGAACCGGCCAACGGTGTTGCGTAACGGTTTACCTAACCAATGACCGACGCAGGTCCCAGGACATCCTTCGAGCAGCATGGTTGGGCGTTGAAAAATGAATGAAAATGGTCAACTGGCTCAGGGTTCTCAGGCTTAGCTCCAAATGAATACAGATGCGTCTTGTGCATGGCCCCCGTTGATGCAGTCCATTTGCTCGTGGGTCGTGCTCGTAAGATTGAGTGTGTGTGGCGAAGAAACGGACATCACGGCCATAAATACCATTCATTCTGCTGGCCACGATCAACAAGGAGCAACACAGCAGTGGCAGGCAACATTGGCGGTGCAACTTTTATGAATAACCAAATTTCTACAGCTGTTGTGCGGGAGAAAGGCGCAAAGTTTTAGCCGCCCCCCCAGAAACCGGGCCAGGAATGGAGCCGAAATACGGCGAATTTGGCTGCCACAACGAACGATTCATTCGATTCAGTGTCCTGTTTTAACATGCACGACAACTGCCCGCCACTGGTCACCGGACACCGGCTCGAAGGATTTGGCAAACTTCGTTTCTTCAGCCACAGCCCAAGCCCAGCAACCCCCCGGTTTTTCGGGGGTGTTGAATAGCATGCGACCGTACGAAAATAAACTACATTTACACGATTTACACCGCCCGTAGCTCGACCACTCAGCCGTCTCAGCCGGCCGCCCAAACCATCGGCCACGGGACCACCGGAAAGCGAGATCGGAAGCTGTACCAGAACGGATGCATCTTTCCTTTTCAGAAGTTTCTTTCATTTGAATGTTTGATGTACATCAATTTGAGCGAATGTTGCAAAGTTTGCCCATTTCGTATTCGGTGCACGAAGGCGCAGAAACCAGCAGGAACCCGGTCGCCCGGTGGGGGTTGCTTTTGTACCGGCACAACCCTTCTCCGATGGGCACGTTAGTCACAGCAAGCGCATGGAGTACGTTAGGTGGATTCGGAGCGCATGCTGCTAAAAGAAAATGGCTAACGAAATGGTTGGGTTCTCCAAAACCCCGCATGTCTCAACAGCCAGATGCAACGCATGTCGCCCCTTTTTTGGTGAGCAGTTCAAAATGCTATTATTAAACTGTACAAATTCTGGGAAATATCGCGCGTAAGAAGCTGATAGTACAGCTCCCGTATCGCGCACGATTCATCATTTCCATCGGCTACTGTACCTTGCGATAACGGCTGATTTATCGGCAGATTGCAAGCGACAAAGAAGGAAACCCGATAACCAACAAGACACCCGAACATGGAATCATTTGCGTCAATAATGGCGTACTGTGTGTGTGGTCTCAAATAAAAAAACATGCAAATAAAACACGGAAGTACAACGCTGCTTAGCAAATGCAGTCTTTATATTTTCGGTTAGTCAAACTCAGCGCTCAGAGCCATCGAAATGCCACTTATTCGTTCACCTCCCGGAACAGCTCGTCATCGAGGTTGCGGAAAATCGCTGCCAACGCGTTACACTTGCTGTCATCGTTAGCCTCGTTCGTGACGATCTGGCACAGGTGGCCAAGCAGGCAGTCACCATCACAACCGGCGGCCAGGAATGGATCACCACGCTTTACCTTCAGCTCCCAGTACTGGCGCAGTTCGGCCGGGTTGGACGCGAACCGACGGACAAGCCCATCCAGCGAAGCCGGACTCACATTCGTCAGCTGGAAGTCCCGGCTAAACGAGTACAGCTGCGTCCAGAGTGGGTTGCGGTTCGGGTTCTGGTTCGCCTCCGACAGACTGAAGTAGAACGACTCAAAGTCCGTCACTTGCTACAATGGTGGGACAAAAAAGAACACACACACGCACATTATCCCCGGGGTTCAGAAGAAAAGCGTCACAGCGGTACTCACGTAGGTGGTCGGGTTGACGTAGTACACGACGTAATTCGGGTTGTAGTTGCTGAACGGCACGGTTCCACCACCATTAAACGCCACGTTGATAGCAGCTTGCGGGTTTGCCAGCGAGTAAAAAACGTTCAGTTCGTCCGCGTGCGTGTGTCCGTGGAAATGCGCCTCGATGACATCCCAGAAGCGATCCAAGATACGCCGGTACTGACGAGCCCAGGTCCGGAAGCTCGTACCTGCACCGATAGGAATGTGCGCCAGAATATGCACCTTCTCACCGGCAGCTTCAGCCTGCAGCAGCGTATCGTGCAGCCACTGGAGTTGCGTCCGTAAGTACGCCGGATCGTACAGGATCCACCAGTTGAACGTATACGCGTCGTTGTTGTTCATGCCAATAACGCGGAAACCGGGTCTTACCAACGCCGTGTAGTAACCACCCTGACGGATCGTCTGCTGAGTGGCAGCTGGCAACCAAGTCGACCACTGATCGGCCGAAAAGTCATACAACCAGCTAGCGGAAAAGTCCGACTGAGTGATGTAGCTGGGCGCGAACACGTTCGTTGGGTTGTTCTCGTGATTACCCAGCACGTGGTAGACGGGTTTGGAACCAAACACGTCCCGGAACAGCTGATAGGTGCGCGTCATCGACACGATGTTACCGGCCACTGTCGTCTCCCACACACCATGGTCGATGATGTCTCCGGTGTGGTAAATGTAGGCCGCATCCGGATGTTGAGTGGCCGCAGCTCGTACAGCGTCTTCGACGGCCTTCCAGGGTGAATCGCAGTCACGGTAGTCACCCCACTCACCAGCACCGTCAGCGGGATTCGCTGGAATGCCTTGTCCTTCGCGGCAACAACACGGCTCACCACACACAGCATTATAGCCAGTGCGATAGTGCGGATCATAGTGCAGGTCTGTCAGGTGGATGATCTTCAAGTCACCTGGGCTGCGGTTTGGTGTCGTTTTGGAACCAGTAATTGGTCGTCCACCACCGGACACGTTGATCGTCCAGTCAAGGAATGTCGGGTCTTCGAGCACACACGATCCCGATTGGAAAATGATGCCACACATGGTTTGCGCCGTAAGTGCTGGCCGATTGTCGATGATGTACAGCAGGATGTCGATGTTCTTGTTCACGATCTTGAGGCAGTTGTCTGGTGTGAGGATGTTGAGCGTCGTACAGGTTGAGGCTGCTTGCTCCGCAATACGGTCACGATCCCAACCAAGTACACGTCGGTACGTTAGGTACGTCGTCATCAAAGCCCGGCAAGCCGTACACTCAACCGTCACATATGGCAACGGATGGTCGTCCATTTCCTGCCGGAACATGTCCGGTTTGTGGCGCATGTGCTCGAACATCTCGTCCAACCGCTCAGATCGCTCGCCTGTCTCAACATATCGCGTGTGCTCCACGTAGAACTCCTTCTCGAACGCCTCTGGTCGTGGGAAAAACGCAGCCAAAATTACTGACTCTGTTCGGTCACGCAAGTATGTCACAGTGGTCACTTACCATCGAACTGCTTCTGCTTTTCGACCAGCTTGGCGTAGTTGGCCGGCTTCACCTGGTAGCTAGCGATCGAGCTGATCACCGTGGCCACGATCGCGACCGAAAATGCAAGCGTTAGGCGTCCCATGATGGCAAAGCTGTGCGTAACGTGACTGCTCCCAGTTGACCGGCAGCCTCAACTGACCCCTAGCGGTTCTCTCTGGGGCTCGCTGCAGTGGGCGCCCGTTTTTATAGCAAACCAGTTCTGGAATGTATCGAATTTCGTGGATGTCGTTTTGGTGTTTCTTGCGCGCCACCACCGTTAT
This sequence comes from Anopheles nili, assembly GCF_943737925.1. Classification (NCBI taxonomy): domain Eukaryota; kingdom Metazoa; phylum Arthropoda; class Insecta; order Diptera; family Culicidae; genus Anopheles; species Anopheles nili. Next base: position 21,606,261 of record NC_071291.1, read on the forward strand.
CAACCCCTTGGTCGATTGTGTTGTTTCTTCGATGACAACCAGCCAGTACCGTTAGGCCATTAGCGTCTCGTGAGGCGCAGGTCCCTCCCACCGACTTTTGTCGGTCTCCCCGTGGAGTCCTTCGCATGGTGGGGTGCGCCCGTATCGGCGAACTTTCAGTTTCAAGGGCCACCCGAACTGGTGGCGTGATGTGTACATGTGTCGATAGATCGAAACCCCAATCGGCCACAGTCGAACGGTCGAGAGGTCGACGCGATAGTGTTCCCGCAAAGTAATGAGTGCCAAAAATATCGTGTCACTGGAAAACGGAGCAAACAAAAGAACACAACAGGCCCGCCCCAAAACGACAACGACACACCTCGAACGAGCCCCCGTGGTGGTTGGTGAGGCGATAAACGTTACAACAAACCGCAAACACGTGCTCGCGCCGTGGAACGTGAACCTGTTTCTTGAGCGATCGATTCGATGATATGGACGTGCGTGTTTTCCGTACGTCCGCGTGTGTGGCTGCGTAATGCAATCGATAAAGCGCAACAAGAAGATTAATGCGTTAACAAACCACGTTCGATGAGGCACCTGCTGCGAGAGCGACTTTTCTCGAGCCTTTGGAAAATGCAACACGGTCCTTGGTGGTGAAATTAAAATTACTCGCACCATTGTTATCGTACGCTTTCGCTTCTTCGCGCAGCGGATGTCCTGCGGGAAGTTGCAGAATGTATCGCACGGTTCTCGAGGCGAATGAAAAATACATTCAGGAAAGGCCTTTTCTACCCATTCACAGCATCTCGGTTAGAGTTATGGGTTTCCATAGGGCCAAGCCACGGTTCAAATGCCTCGACAAACCCTGTCTTTGTTCGGTCGTTGTGGTTGCAAAAGGCAAAGTTTCGGGTCTTTTCGGTGCCACAAAGCTCTCCAGCTTCGGTCTTCCGAATCCGGCCCGGATGTAGTAGGTGCCGAGAGGATAACTGCTTTGCTGCTTTCCGACACATCTTCCAAGCGCGGCGTACTCCACCAGCCAGTGCAAGAAACACCGCGAACGGAAGGCGAACGGGAAGATTTGGCTGGCAAGCCAAACAAAGCGATTCAAATTGTGGGTTTGAAAACGCGCTGCTAGCGTGCACCACCTATGTGTGCCTATGAATTCTTAACGGCTATCTTTTCAGCTCACTGCAGCGTAAGGCTTTAGGCCGTTTGTGGGAAGCTTTGCCTATTTGCAGCAGCTTCTTGTAACCATGCTTGGGTTCAGTTGGCTTGCGGTTGAGCAGAAATTGTGCTAGTGCTGGACCTTCTTTTCATTTTGCCTGACCGTGTTCGTCCTTTTCTTTGATTGCTCGATGCCCAGCGAATGATAAAAGATGGCAAAATCCATCCGATTCAGCCATCTGCAGCAGCTTCTGCACGATTGGTAAGATCATATTCACTGAACACGCTTGCTGAGGCTGCATGTGCTTTAATACTACATCCGCTTTAGCGGGAAATGCAATCTAAATTCCAACGGTTGTCCATTTAATCATTGTAACGGTCGCTCGTGATTGAAAACCTGCCCCAGCTCTCAGACGGTAAGATGCAGTGACGCAAAACCGGGTTTTCCGCTTGCATCCTCCAGTCTCGCATGGCGCATCATCTTCCGGCGACGTCCCGAGAAGGATGCGAGGCGTCGAAAAGGAAGTGAGAAAAAATAAACTGGTTCCCCGAAAGTCCTGCCAACGGTCAAACCGGACAACATCTCACCGCCCGTGAGAACGGAATGGCCAGCCCTTCCCGGGGGTAGCGTAAAATATATTTGAGAGAAGAAAAAAAAATGTCCAGCATCAAAACGACGGCTCCCTAAAGCAATCAAACTCGTTTTCTTCCCTTGTGCCAAAATTTTCCTTCGGTTTCAGTTGAATAGATTTAGATTAGAAATGTTGGCTTCCTTCTGCCACACTCGTCAGCCCGGTGCATTAGACACCGGGGGCAGAGCAGAAAATTGCTCTGCTCGACCGCAGGCATTCCTCCGGTGGAGCAAGTTTTCCACCAGAGAGACCCTTGCCTTGGTCGTTGGCTCATAAGTTGCAACCGGCACCGCAACCGGCAGCAGGTTTTCGGAAAAGTAATAATTTCACAAATTGCACAAGTAAAGTTGTTGATTTTTCTATCCAACGGCATCGTTCACAAATAGTCACAGATTTGCAGGAGCGTGTCGCTGCAGGATGAAATGCATTTTCTGCCTGCAAGCTCATTGGACAGGCGGGCAATCGCATCTGCATTGGGCTGTCGAGATGAGTTCGAGTTTCTTGACGTCAGCTACGGCTTCGATGGTTGCCATGGTTACGAACGGAGAGCTAGCCGATCGATCCGACGTAAATATGACTCGATTAGGCATGCGATTTTACCTCTTTTTTATCACAGAATCAACGAACCCAACAGATAGCAGTTTCTTATTCTAAAATACGTGAGGCGGCATGTTCCTTTGTTACTCCACCGTGAGGAGTTTGAAACGATACAATCACATACCAACCGAGCACCAACGCCAGCCGTTTCGAAATAATCGATACTGGCCCTCACCCCTGGCAGCGTGTCGTTGTTTGCTTGGCTGCGCAACAAGACGAATCTGCGAGCAGGGGAAGCGTTCCATTTCTCGAGCTAGTGTAAAATATGAATCCTTCAGGGAGCGAAAGCACCACCCCAAGCCCGAAAGGCACGTACACCCTAAACTCTGCGCCGTAATCTCTCGAGGGTGGATCAAAGCGGCAAAGAAGGCCCCTCGATTTGCATGCTTTCTTCTTAACCGCCGCACCAGATCTGCCGATGATTTGATCGGCCGAAACCAACCATCGGTTCCCATCTTTGCAGCTATGGGCAGCTGGGGTGGATAATATGGCGCCTAGTCAACCGACCCTTCGCTCGTCCTGCGTCGTGTGCGCGTGTTCGTGTGCTCGTGAGCATTCGCAGTTTTCTGGACCTTTTCCTTCAACGGGTGCTAAATATACAACCGTCCATTCTCGATGTCCGTCCCATTTGCTTGCGAAACATGCCGGCTAGCCCAGCTGCCCGGGACAACGGCAATGGGGTTTAAAGATTAGCAGCGAAGAAGCAGCCTTTAAAGAGTAGGTCAGATACTGGTTATGCTTCAGCTTTGTTTGGGGTGGTTTTACTTCAAGTCCTTTGAGATTTCGCCCATCACCATGTTCAGTTTGAATCAAAATGACTTTTCATTATCAATGACGAGCAGCATTGCATATTGACGCGCTCGGTGCTGCGTGCTGCGTCATTAGACAGCCTAACTTTCATGGCCATTGGAAATCATTCATACTTTCTGCCTATCCAGCGCCATTGCTGTACTAAGAAAGGTGTGCCTCTTTCAGTGCCAGCATCGATTTAGATAGGCAACGAACGAAAGCAACCATAACGCGGGGTTCCCTCCGAGAAGGACCGATTGATGGAAGATAAAGACTTCTACTCAATTTAGTTTTGCCCGCCCACAACCACTAGGATCCTATTTTAATACGCATAGGCCCGGCCGTATCATGCCCGGCAAAAAGTTTATGCCGTATCAAATAAAAGTACTAATACCAGCAGCATCCCTGGGGTGGGTGATAGGTCCATCTTTCTTTTACCGTTTCTGACAGTTTCTGTGGGTGGCAAAAGTTGGCGCAACTTTACACGCCGCCGAAGAAAAACGAGCTGCCGAAGCAAAAGCGAGAAAGATACAGCTCTCCCGTAGCCGCTACGGCAGAACATGAGAAGGACACGAAACTCGGCACCGTGAGGACGGTCCGGGGTGGATGAAACTATTCTCAATTTCACGTCACTGCACCGGCCGAGGATGATGACAAGTTAATTAAAAAAGTTATGGGAAAATTAAAAAAAAAAAACGACCAAATGTGGAAATATGTGGCATTGGTGAGCAGTTCATCAATGCGCACAATACCGTCCGAACTTCGAACAGCACGAAGGAAGAAACCCGTGAACGGGCCACGGCAAGGGAAGCCAATTTTGGGCCACGGCCGCTTACCAGCATTTTCCAACGAACCTTCGGCCCCTTCTCCCAGTAGTGGGGGTGGGGGATCACATGGAGAAGCTTACATAATCTTTAATCAGAAGAAACATTTTCCTTCGCTTTGTGATATAGCCAAAAAGAGCACACATCCGGCCCGCATGGTCAACCCGTAGCAAAAGGTCGGCAAAAGTGATACGTTCACCCACCCCAGCGCCCAGAAGATGGAGCGATAAGGGCAGCTGTTGGGGAGGCGCTGGATCGACCAACATGGTGGCCGGCATGTAAGTCGTCGTTCGGGAGATTGGAAAAGGGTTGGGTTTTAATTTTATAGATCTCATTAAACTATCGACCGGGCGAAGACATCGGATCCGGGAGCACAAATCGGCTTCGGGCGGTCCGGCCAGTGGTAAAGATTTCACCCAAGGGGGACGGATATTGCCGGGTGGAGCAATCATGCGCAGGACGACCGAAATTCTACCCCTTTTCGGGGGCGAAATAAACAGCGCCAATCGGTGACGCCAGGTGACGCCTGTCGCTTAATGCTTACAGTTATGAACTTCGCCAAGCGGCGGTCGAATGAATAATGTAGTAATGGTAATTGATTCGATCAATCATTTTTTATTAGACACATCTTGCCGCTCATAAAACGGGAAGCGCCATCTGCTGCAATTGATTTTTTGTTTTCCACACAACACATCCTTGAGCAAGCGAAAAGACGCATTTTTTTTTTGCAGCACTAGCAGTGCGGAGTGTTATTAGTTTAATTAATTCGTGCTAACGAACGAACGCCCTGTATCGCTCGCCTGATCACTCGCAGTGTTGCCGAAACGAAACGAACGAACTGCTCACAGTTAACTAACCGCACAATTTTTGTTATACACAAGCGAATTAGTTTTGGCTCCGGCAATACTAAGAAAAGCAAAACCTCTCGCACGGTTTGTGTACGAAAGCCCGCACGGGCCGGCGTGTTTGGCAGCATCGAAACGATGTGCAAAAGCTCGAGACGATGCCCGGCCAGGATGTCCAATCGACGGGAACATCCTTCGTCCTTGGACCCATCGTGGCCCTGCCCCGATCCGGGCGTCCCATCTTCATCTTTTATGCAGGGATTTCTATCTTGCCTCGTTTTGCTATCGGTCCGCTACACATGCCAAAGTGGCAGCCGAGATAAACTTTCAAATTATTTTCCCCCCATCTCCTGCCTGCCTACCCCATTATCAACCTTTGGCACCGGGTTGCGTTGTCATACGCCGGGCAGCATCGCACCGGCATCGAGAGCCAGAGAGCAAGTCTCTTTTGTATACTTTTATAGTTTATAATAATCTTGCATATATAATTAACTTTTGGGTTTAAAATTTTATAGCTTCATGCAGCATGTGATACCCAACACGCCCGGTGGCTTCTTCCCGGTCGCCTGTCACTCATGGTTCGTGCTCGCAAAGCAGTAACTGCATCGGTTTTTGTTGTAGTATATAGAAAATCGGGCCAGCATGGTAGCATATCGGCATCCCGTCGATGTACATTCTGGCCTTGCGCAACGTTGGGAAGCTAATGTTTGGAGCCATCCCGGCGAGGGGCTGTGCATCGTTGCCGTATCGTGCCTTTTGGATTAGGATACGGTGAAGGCTCAACACGTTCTTTATTTGTTGTGGATGTGAGTTTTGCTGATGCACACAATTTCTGATGCACACAAAACAATTGCGTTACAAAACTACCGGTGTTTGGAAAGCTTATTATGTATTGAAGTAAAGTTTTATTCGAGAAACAGTTTACTAGAAGTATTATTCTTCGTTACGTTATTCTAAATCGAAACACGAAGATATATAATGTGAGTGGATCTTTTTCTTCTTCTTTACTGGCCCGCTCACAATTGAGCACGTCGTAATGGCATGGCCTACCTTGTTATGCTTAAGCCAAGGCTTTCATGACTTTTTTAATTACTCGTAGCTGGATAGTTAGTCCTGCGTCGATCGTGTGTTTTGTGTGCAGCGTGAGTGGATCAGTTTATGAATTTTATCAAAACGAGATACACAGAGATCTTTTTGGTGGATCGATGATATATTTTTCAACACGTCAAAACCGAGTCGTTGCGTGAAGCAACATTTATCCATCCACAAACTTCCAGCGCCATCCAGTAGTTGCCCGCCGTTCCGCCGGCGAATCCTGTTCGTCCTGCTGTCTCGGCGGGAAATTACATCCCTTTCTGTGTGTTTGTTTGACCGATTCGTTCCCGGAAAACCGGTTCCATCGCTGCCCAGCATCACCCTCCTGTGGCAGCTGCAACGGCACCAAAATCCCAACCATTGCCGATCGAAACGACACCCCGGCACGGATTTTCAAGCGTCCCAAAACGCACCCCTATCCTCGTGAACTAGGCCAACCGACGCGAAGGGTCGCGAAAAGGGCGCCCTCTTCTTTTTTTTCGGCGATTCAACCCCGAAACCGCTCGACCAAAGTCCCGGTCGGTCAGGAAGGGCACAACCTTTTTCCGGGGTGAATAGCACGGGACGGTGCGTCCCGTTGGTGGATAGCGCTCGCCGACCCGCCATTTTACCCGACACCACCAGGAACCGGGTCGACGTCAGGGTGTGTGTGTGTGTGTGTGTTCGCCTTTCACCCCCAGGTCCTGCCCCTTGCAAGGGGCGTTGTTGCCGGCACGGGTCGGCCCGTTTGTGGATAGCGATGTCATGACTTCTGCCATTTGCGATTGTGCCCGAAAGGGTCGGGCTAATTGTCAGCGATACACGGCTGCTAATGGTCCCGCAGTTCCTGGTTGAGGCGCGCGCGATCGGATGTCTTGGAATGGCGAAACTTTCCGCCCTCTTTTATGTGCCGCCATTTGTCAGCTTCGCTGTGTTTGTCTCTACGTTTGTGTTGGCCATACCTTGGGGCAACCGGAAAGTAATCCGTGCCCGGGAAAGATGCCCCCACAGCTTGCACAGGACTCGTTTGGTTTGGTCCGCGCCGGAAGACCCCGTTTGACCCCCCATCCCAGCCCACCACTCCACCCGGCCCAGTGGCGAGCCAGAACTATATTAAACATTAATCGCCGCCCGGTTATGTCATAATTTTTGTTCACACACAACTTTTATGTTTAATCATAAAATGTTGCTCACCCCTTTCGGGCGCAACCCTCCAACCCACCCCCGGGGGTGTAATGGCCGCCAAACTCAGCCATCCCCGTCCGAGGTTCACCGTGGACAGTCGAGCTGGCGAGTCGTTGAATACTTTAATACATACTTTGGGAATAGTGGCCATTATTTTGCTTTATGATCATATCTCTTCGTCTCGATCTCGCCGTCTCGCTCGCTCGCATGTTCCGCCTTCACCTTTACCGGTCGTTTTCATCCGTCGATCGGTGTCGAGGGCACCAGGACGAGGACATCAGGACGAGGACACCAGGACGTGCTGCACCAGGGAATGGCATCGTTCCTCGTCGACTTCCGCTTTGGATTCCGGACTTTTTTTATCCACGAATCGTTGGGCATCGTGGCGCGTTCTGCAGGGGTGGAAAATCGCACTCCTCGCACCATCCATTTAATGCCACGGCTCAAAGCGGTGTACTATTTTTCTTGGTCATCTTGGGCGCGTTGGGGAGCGTTTTCTTGCGCTTCTGCCACGTGCCTGTTTCCAGGGGGCAACGTTTTTCCCACGGGGTGCGCGTACAAAACGGATTCCCACCCAGAGCCCGATTCGAAGGGCGCCCAGTGTGGGTAGTAAGTTTGCTAAGGTATACATTATGCATAAAGATAAGTTTTGCCGTGTGTGCGGAAAATTCACCAATGATGAATAATTTACCATATCGCTGCTCCTCGGAGCCACCTTTGGAAGCATCCCATCCCAGCCCGTCTAGGGACCCTTCGAGCCTCCTCAAGGATGGCACTCCGGCGCTCTGAAGCGTCTCACTTGCCCCGCACAAATGGCGCCTTGGTCAGCCATATTTGACCATTGCTAGAGTGTCCTATCTCCGTCCGACTGTGCACACATACACACATACATGCTCACCCGTGTGTATGTGGGTGAAGCTCTTGTATCGGTGCTGGGAAGACATGAGCCAGTATAAGGCACCGCCACCGGGTGAAGGCGACCGAGACTAGGGGCTCGGGATCGAAGAATATATAAACCCATCCCTTGGTGTGACTCACCGCCCTTGCCACCCCGGGGCGGGCCGTCTTGCACGGCCCGTGCCTAATCCCGAGCCCTCCTGGCACCAGGCGGACAGGCGAACCGATGGGAAATCTCGGTGCTCAAAACTTACGCCCGTAGATATAACTATTATAAAGTTTATAGACCAATTCGCCTTTCGGGCTGCAGAGGGCTAGCCCGAATGAAAATAGGTTCCTGCTACGTTCGCATTTTCTCGAAACGGATCGATCGAGCCAGGCAGCCCGGCACTCGGCTCCAAAGCCATCAGCCCCAGAGCGGCATCGGCCACGAGCAATAACAACAACAACAACAACAACGCCATCAACAACGAAAACGCCAGCAGCAACAGCAGCAGCAGCAGCAGCAGTATGAAAGCGCCAGGAAAATCGGCCATGACTTGACCATCAGCTCCCCGGGTTCTTCCCCGGGCGGAGAGTTCCGCACGTGCTCGGCCCGATGCCGGTGCCGTGATGTTAAAGCAATTTTCCATAGTTTCGGGAGTTATCTTTGATGAAGGGCAGACACTCTTAGAAAACACGGGCGGGTAAGCCACAAACACCCAACGCTCACTTACTTTATCATGTTTTATATTTTACTGCCCTACCCTCCATCTGTGCCGTTTGGGGCCCGATCCCATTGGCAGCATCCGGAGAAAACTAGCTTACTCTTTCTTAGCCTCGACCGAAGCCAGCTCGATCTCTATTCCTTCGGGGAAGGATGGATGGATGGTTGTTACTGGGTGAAAATCGATAAAAACGTATTTCAGTTTTGCCCGGCAAACTCCCGAGAGTGTATAATGAATAAATTTCCCATCAATCGCCAAAGTTGGCACAGGCTGGGTTGTGAAAAATGTGTTAAGATTTGAATTTTCCAATTGCGCTAGATGAGCGTCCGTTTTTTCAGCGCCCGAGTGCTTAAGCATGGCTTTTTTTTCTTAGTTTAACTTAATTATAGCGCGTCCCCGAAGAACAAAGCTCATCTAATGGTTTCCAACAAGTCATCGTCTTAAAAGGGAACACACTTTGATTTCTAATTGCAAGACAAAACTGCCTCGGAAATGCGATTAGCAGCTTTCTGTTGCGTTGCCACCGCCGTTGGTCATTGCAAGGTGGCCATCACCCGGGAACCGAAGCTCATTTTGCACTAATCAAATAATGCAATCAAACTGTAAAGTAATTACAGAAAGGATATGTAATGCTGAACCCATCCCCGGTTCGATATCCTGCCTGCTCGGGCCCACCCAGGACAAATATTAAAGTTTCTAATGGCTTAATTAAATCAGCAAATCCTCAATTGCTCTTTTCTCGATTGATTGAAAGAAAGGCTCCTAATGAAGCGAGCTCTTCCCGGGTGCGCCCCACGGTGTCTTTGCTGAGGTCAGCGTTTTAATTAGATTCCGAAGACAACCGGCCATCAGCCGGGGCACAATGGCGCGCACCGAGGGCTCTCCGTGTGTTAGATGCACTCGAACCAGCGCCGTCGACGGTCGCCGTGTGAACAGGAAACATGCAAATTCGACCCACACATTAGCCCTGGAACCTCCTATCAATGGCGTTTCGCTCCGCCAACGCCCGGTGCGGTGGGAGGTATTTTAATTTATGCATTTTAATCTAGCACACTTTTCCTTTCCTGCCCGATTGCAATTGCAGCAGTGAGACGAGCGCGTTACAGAACCGGCGGTGAATCGAAGGTATTTTTCATCGGCAACAGCCGCAGCATCCCATGCCGTACCAGTGCATGTGGGAAAAAATTACAGGAATTTTCTCAACACCCGCTGGATGGTTTTGAATAGAAGCAAGAAACCCAAGCTAGGCTCACTCAGATGGAGCTGTTGCTATTTGTGCCGCGTTTGCAACGGCGGCAATCGGCCAGAAAACGGTCCCCACCAGAGGCATTCTTCGGTTAGCATCGCTTTGCTAATGAACCATGTAATATGTCCGCAGCTTGGACGCTTTGGACTTCAATGGACTGGTTTCCGATAAGGACTCGTGTTGCTGCCACCCCCACAAGGCATTTGACGTCCCGTGATGAGACATCGGAAAGCATCGGCAACCCGTTTTGGGGGAGCGAATGAAAAGGGTTCGACATTTGTACATAGGTGCACGTACACACCATCGTTGCTTTCTTCCAGGACGCCATTTCGACCTGAACTCGGTCGAACACAGGCGCAAGGAAGCGAGCCTCAAAATGGTTGTGTGTAGCATGAAATTGCTGAAAAACTGAGCATCATAAAGTAAAAGACATAATAAAATAGCATCCCGCCCGTTACCGGCGCCCTCGCCGGCCGAAGCCGTTATCCTCGAGCCAAATTCCTCGGATCTGGGTTCAGTTTTCCTTTTATAAAACTTTCTCCCATTTAGATGCTTCTTCTCGCTCCTGCTTCCAGCCCCACACCCCACTAGTGTGCAAAGTGCCTTGAGGTTCCTATTTCGCTCGGGTCACCACATCTATTATGTTTTCAGTCCACTGAAACTACTGCACATCGAAGTTTTCTACTAAAGGCCCTTACGGAAAACTCCTGCCATCGATGTTGCGGAGAACGCCACAACGTGCGGCTGTAGTGGTGAGGATGTCGAAGTAACGACGCACCGAGCATGGGGCGAGGAGTACGCGGCCAGCTAGGAGGCCGGACGAAATACCTAAGGCACATCAAACCACCGGTTCGGCTAGCGAACGAGCGTCTTGCTCTGGCCACAGAGCCCTTGCCAAGCCAGTCCCCTTTTCGGGTGGAAAATAAAACGCTCCGAAATGCTGGAAGGGAAGAAACTCATTTTCCGACCCCTCCTTTTGCTCGGACGAGAAAACTTGGGCATCGTACGGAGCGAGCGCCTAGCGGTCGAAAGGACGAACGGGCGCCTCGGAAGACATGCCGGACGACGTTTTGCCTGTATTGTCGTAGTCGTTGTCGGTCTCCATCGCCGGCGTTGCTATGGCAACTCCTTACCACTCCGGAGCATGAGCGTATGAGCGAGCAGATACCGGTCACATAGGGAATGGGATCGCATCGAGGAAGCCGTCTTGGGCAGTTGTTAGCGCGCAATGTCAACAATGGGCCAATGTGACGGTGAACTGGACAAAATGAAAAATTTCAACAAAATTTGATGACATTTCGGTATGTCTTATGCGTGATGGGTTAGTTTGAGTGCATTAAGTGGGCTTAAGTGTGAATGGTTTAAAAATCTATTTCATTCAAGTTGCTCGATTTTTGTCAAGTAACTTATATCCTTTTTACCAACCAGAATGTTATCAAATAGTGACAACAATCTTGCGCTCTCGTTTCCAATTGTGAGCTGGACATTGTATCGTACTACTGCTAGAGGCCATCTTACTACGTGCTCGCAGACTTCGTTAGGTTTAATTAATAATATTAAAGATATTAAACTATGTACACACAGGCGCAAACATCGCATCTCGCCGGCTGAATTTGACATGAAGGAGCCACTGGTGAAACTATGGATCCCTGCTCGCTTAACATGCTCATTTTGGCTCCGGCACACATACACATTGTCTCCGCTCGGCAGCCGAACAAAAGCAAAGCAAAACCCAAGAGTTGCTAATACGATAACCGGTGACTTGGAAACTTACCAAAGGAGAAGCCATCGATTTTCCACGACTACCACAGCGAGATCGATGAGGACCGGCATCACAGACGTTAGCCGTTGGCCGTTTCTCAGAAGTGTTTTACGGATTATGTTCTACATCATCGCATTTGTGACCCCCCCCCATCGTATGCAAGGATGGTTGACAGCGTCCCTAACCGTCCCAGGCGGGACCTCACTGCAGAAGTAGACGTCTTTCACCCTTTCTTCGGGTTGACCAAGCGAATCGTCCGACAACTATAAGGCGAAGAAACAGCAGGCAATGTGCTCAGGAACAGGAACTCCCAGGACTGACCCTGCGATAATTCGCTTGGTTAGTTGGGGGAAACCAAGGAAAAACCTGTTCATTGGTCCTAGATGCCTGAAGCGGAAAAGGAAATAAAACATTATCCGTGTGTGTCTGCGGAATTGTCTCTCCACTTTTGTACCGTTTGGTTTAAAGAGAATATTTTTTGGATATTGCTTTAGGCAACAAAAAAACAGTTGGAAAGATAGCATACTTGGTAGGTGCTGTCGTTCGTGGAATGAGGACCAAGACTAATTTATTATAGCACTCAACAAGGATGCCTCAAGTGACCAGCAGTTTCCATCTTTATGCGATCGATTGATAAAATGCAATGAGGAAAGAAGGTTGTGTCGTTAATTAAATTTGCAAGTGATTCTATTTATTAATGGATTTGCAAATATTTGCTTTTGCGATTTTATTAAACAACGATAGGAAGGGTAACCGAATTATATCATATTGTTATCATTACTTACATCATAATATGCATTAAATTAAAAAGTTCAGTTTGAAAAGAAAAAAAAATTAATCACTTTCAATCCATGCATTCATTCATTGAACTATATCTAATGATTTATGTGTATACTTATCTTATGTCTACACATCGTCTAAGATTTGGTAGTATACATATGTTACAGATTTTAAAATAAAATTTTTAATTTATTCAGATTTTGCGAACGATCGTAAATGTATCTCGTTTACGGAACAGCAGCATTTTCCATCATTGCAACATTACAACAGGATTTTCCACCAGTTACGTGACATTCATGAAAATCGCATGGAAAATTATATGTTGCGTATCATAAAAATGTAGCCGAGCTCAACAATCATACGAACATAAAGAGAAACAAGCAAAAATTCGTACTGTATTTAGATAAATCATGCTGAAAAATATTATTATAAAAAAAATGTATATTTAAAACCATTCAATATTCTTTCACTAAATGATTCTTGTATAAATTTAAACTTTTGCTCCAATTTCGTCTCATGCTTATAACTTTATAATTTAGCCGTATGACAGTTGGTGTTGGTGGTTTCTGGATAGTTCCTTCATGAATTTATAACTTATATGTTTCTTCCGATAAAAAGGCGGGATCGAACCACAACCGAAGAAAATCGGAAGGAAAAAATTTGTGAAAACTGTTTGATCCATTTCATCAACATCACAAAAGTGTCAAAGGGTTTAAGAAAATTTTATGTATTTAGTTCCATTGAAATTTAAACGATAAATTTATGAACTTGAAATTTAAATATGATGTTTCATACAATAAATATACATTATTTCCTACAAATATGAAATCTTGTTTTTTTATTATTTTAAATTTTTATATAATTGTTTTCAAATGCATAATGTTTAAAAATCAATTATTACTTAACTTTGTCAAATGTCATTATAAATAGAACAAAGATTAAACTATTTGGTATCAGTTTTAAAATCCTGATGATATACATATATTGCACCTTTTATTTATTAAGCAAATAAAATCGTTTGAAACAGTCAAAACCATAGAAATATATTACAATTGAAATATATCAATCTACTTAATTTATTTGGAGAGCCCAGATGCAATACTGAGCAGTATAATGCAATTATTGCTTGTAATTAGATAAGAATACATTTAAAATATTTTGATAAAGTTTCTTTTTGTGAAGTACGAACACCTCATATTTATATGATAGATTTTAATTTATAACTGTACACAATTTGTTCACAAAACTGTTTTTGAATTCATTATTTATAAATTATACAATATTCAGACATTTGCCAATAACACATTTTTTATTCTTTTTTATTTTTGTTCATAAAAGAAATTTTATATCAACATCAGTTTACTGGATTTTATATAAGCGTCCTATGTTTTTCAAACAAGTTTGAATGAACCTAGGGGTGAGCTCGAAAAATGTCCGTTACAAATTTTGCCTTTTCATATACTGACAACATACACCATCAAATAGCAAACAGTCGGGCTTAAACTGGAGTAAAAAATATGCTAATGACTTCCTTTTCGAAATCAGAAAGGGAAGAAAAATATATTTTCAATGCATCAAATAACGTCCGCCAAAAATGATAATCCAACCGAGCCCGATAACTTACAACAGCATCCGAGCGTCGCTTCCAGCATTTACATCCGTTCCCAGCATCAGCTCGAAGGCTATTGTGCACATCTGCATTTGAACCAGCATCCAGTTCTTGCCCCTGTAAACAGTCTCCTTAATTGCAAAGCAACAGGAAAAACTAGTTCCATCCCATGACTAGCACCCGAGAAAATTCCGGATAATTCGTTAGCATCCCCAATGTCCAGTGGTCCAGGTGTGGACGCTGCATCCGTTATCCTTGGCGGCTGTAAAACCGGCTACAGAAACCGGAACCACTTTGCTGCTGTCTCTGTTGTTCGGCCCTTTGGTCCAGACAGTGGCGCGAAAGAGCGAGTGAACCGATGCCTGACGCGACTGGTTTAATCTCACGCGCATCTGCATGGACGAAACCAGCCTAGGGATACGCGATCTTGACCGTGATTTTCGGCTGAAACATTTTCCTGCTGAGCACAGTTTGAGCTAGGAAATCAGTTCGCTCAAGTCCATCTACCGTTCAACATCACTTTATTCTCCGTCGAGGCTCTACGCTCCGATCATTTCGATGGCAATGCCATCAACGGACTTTGGTGTCGCGGTCGATTCCTAGTGCGCAGGAGCTGTTGGCTTTCATGTGCGCGAAGAATAGTGGCGCGGTGTGCATATTCAGTGAAACAGTTATGGCTATCGAAAAGGCTTACCCCTTGGCAGTGGATAGGAGACAAAAATGTGCATTAGATATCAAAACTCAGCTCAAAATCAATACCGAAACTAGCCAAAAACGTACAGTTTGGAACATAAATCAAGTTCTCAAGTGCAGTTTATTCAGCCGCAAAACACTTTAGTTGAATTTGTGCCTATTGAAGTGAATAAAGTGACGTTGAACCTACTTTGCAATGGAATACAAGGTAATTGAAATAGCTTTTCAAATGTGAAGTTTATCGCAGTTGTGTAAAATGGATTTTTCAAAACAAGCTTAATTTATCACCCGTCATTTATTCTGATAGAATTTATTTAATTTATAAAATAGTTACTGGTGTTTGAAAAATTGCTTAATAGTTGGATTGAAATAGATGCTATTGGGCTGCCACTCACCGGAAAGATTTTTCTACTATCGTATGTTTGACTAATTTGTCAAACAACAAATAAACTCTAAAATATTCTGAAATTCAAGGTGTTCCACCTCATATAAGTGGTCAATAAAAACCCCTTGTTTTGCCTCCTAGAGATTTTATGTGGAATGAATAATATTTCTATAATTTTCTCCATTCGCAGATAGAAGGAGTTGAACGAACTCATCAAACCAACAATTTTCTACAATACCATGCCTGGAAAAATCGTACTTGTCGAAAAATTTAAAAAGAATAGAAACTGCTTAACAAATATTTCTTATTCTTCTTGACAACGAATCTCATTCTAACAATCCGTTTTGATGCAATATCTCGTTGATCAAATATTGATCGTGTTCAACAATGTAGGGGCAATCAGAAATCCCGTTGTACAATCGAAGAAAACACCGAGACTATAAAAAGAACATATTTTCAAATTACATATCCAGAAGAAAAAGAAATTGAAGACTATAATGAAAATAAAACCATTGAATCGCTGCTCCATCGTCGAAAAATATCAACCAAAAAGGACAATCAAGCTTGTTCAAATCACCGAAAGAACATCCAGAAGAATGTTCATTGAAAATATATCGCAGTTAATAAGAAAGCAAAGAAAAGCTCACCCCTGGCCAGCAGAATGCTGTAGAACTACAGAAACTGAACCGAAGCATTCAGTGAATAAAATATTGATACGCCATCTTGTCCATCTTCACAGCGACGAGTGTCGATTATGATCGACCGAAAAGGAACCGCTCTTTGCGGACCAACGACGACGCCGGATAGCCACATCGTTACGGATGGCCAACACTTAGGCATGCAGCACGTGTCATCATCCTTCGAACGCGCAAGCACACGAGCAAATTACACTCGGGCACGCACACAGTTTTAGAAGCAAAACAATATAACACCAAATCATCTCCAAAAAGGGACTCCCTCAAAAGAAATAAAGGAAATGGAAAAGCGATCCGTTCTTGCACCATCTACTCCTCCAAGCGGAGAAATTCTACGTCAGTCGGGGAGGAGAAACCTCCCCTACTTCGGGAAATTGTTTGGCATCGGCGGCAACATTGGCTTCAGGCTCGGAGGAGAAACAATAAGGGGAAAATTTTCCGATTTTCCCCTCGCGAAAAGCAACAGAAATCTCACAGTTTCATTCTGACAGCATGGCGTGTGTTTGCGTCGTTTGTAGCCGAGGTGATACCAACGTGGGACAGAACTGGAAAAGCTTCCATCCGGAAGCTTCAAGCGTAAGCTTGCAGAGAAGTATAATCACCATCTTTTGTTTCGTTCGTTGAAAAGCAGCCGTTAGATAGAAAGTTGCTTTGTTGGGCTTTAGTTTATACTGGTCCATTTAGATAATTGGTTTTTATTTATTCTTCTCGAACCCGTGCGTTACTCAAAAAACAGCAGTCTTGCAGTGCAAGTGTTTGACAACTCAAATATACAAATACGCAAATGTTAAAACGCCACAAAATTGCACAACCTCCACAAGAGGTAAAAGAGAGTCGAAACCGAAACCAAGCTTATCACAAAAAAAGTTGCAAAATTCAAAACTATAGTGAGAAAAATATCAACACGAAATCATAACCACACTTACACTCAAACGTATGCATCGCTCCATTTTTATTTATTTTATATTAAACATTAGTTTAAGTGCTTAAGCTCACTTTTCTCCAAAAGCAACTATTTAGATAAAATGTACACAAATCAGACATATTCGAAAAAGACACTTACGCTTAATTAAGCATTTATTATTTGCTGTCGTAATATCAGCTACATGCATAGCAATCAATAGAATTAGAATAGCCGAACAAACATGTCGACCAGATAAGCCAGTTTGTCTCATCACACATGAAATTATACCAAGTTTTTGTGTTCCTGCAAACGGCCGCACTGGATACGATTATACTCAGGATTTAGTTTTTACATAATTAGACACACGCACCGGAAACAGCTTCATCATCTACACAACATACACAGTTACATAACACTATCTAGCTCCGCGATCTCATTTCTCGTCCGACACACACTGTCTTTCATACGCCAATCGCCAGAAACAAGAAACAATAGCAATAAACAAAAACTGGAATGTTTTGTTTCGATAAACGTGGTTCAGTTCTAAACGGCTGCTCCTTACACAAAACGCAAGGAGCACCCAGTTTACTCCAACGACACATTCGCGTTAACGAGTGCAACAAACACCATTCCGCTTCGACTAAAAAGCGCAGCAAAATCATACTAGAATATGATTTAAGCTTGTACCCTTTACATCGGAATTTGTTAGTTATGAATCCGATCTTTAGACAATGAAGCCTAGCTAAAATCCAAAATGTGATAAATTTGATCTAATTTTGTCAAACTAGTGTCGAAATTTATGATCGATAAACACGACAATGAAAATATCAGTGCATAACTCATACACTGGCCAAAATCAGAATTACAAACATAAAGAAAACTGTCTGTATTGACTGTGATGCAATATTCTTAAAATTAACAAATGAAACATGCAATGTATTGTCTAATGACCAGTTCAAAAATAATCCAGGGATGGTTTTCCACACAAACACAATGTGGTGGGTTTCGTGGACAATGAAAATATTTAAAATAGTTAAATTTATTTGACACGAAAGTCTAGCGACCTGCAAATCCAAACCAGACAAAATCGAATACAATTGTTGATATTAAATAAATCATTTTTATTGTTGAAAATACCAACCTATACATCAAACGCGTAGGTGTTCCAAAAAGAAGCCGTTAGTAAAATTTTACACTAATTACTCTAGCAGCATCAAACGCAAATAAGAAAACAGAAAAGTTGAAGCATTTGACGATTTTTATAATTTTATAGTTAAAAACAATAAGGAAGCAAATCACAAAAAGTTGCCAGATAGCAAAAAATATTGCAAACAGTATGAATGTGTTGGTTTGAAAATCGGACTCTGTTTCACGATAGTCACGCAATTTTTATGGCACTTTGGCCATACGTTAGAAAAGTCAATATTCAATCAATACTTTTCACACCATTGTGAAAAAAATTATCTTAAAATATGTGTTTATCAAGAATGGAACTAACTGTACGAGGACAAGAAATCGTTAAAATCTGTTATTTCATGCATCACTAAGTTAAAGATACTCAGGCATTCCATATGAAGCAAATCCCTTCCGCGAAAGAAGGCATCCAGTTTTTGTATAGTACCTATTTGGTTTCTTGATTTTGTTCCTGATTACCATTAGTTTTGTGCATCTTCACAGTGTGAGAAATGTGAAAGCTGATTGATTGTCCCAGTAGATGATATTTGAACACTCTGTTCGCCAAACCAACTGCTCGCTAAGCTGATAATGATAAATGCATGGTTAGCCACAGGGCAGCAAGTACTATTACAGAAATACTTAAATGAATTTTATCTTCTTTACTTCTAGACAGAATATGGTTATAAACCTAGAGTGAACAAAAAATCGCTTATTTCTTTCTGACGAGCCTTTTCGAATTTGCTACCCGGTAGGGCTTTCGATGCATACATGCAGAAGGGACAAATTAACATATTCGAATATAAAACAAAACTACACAAATCTCTGTCACTGTTTTGCTAGCAGGAAATTTTCCATTATTATTATTACGCTACCAAAAAAAAGGATTTCTCAAAAAGCTGTATATCAAGAATGGAACTAAGTAACTATAACGCCGTTATGATACAGAATCAATTCAATCGATATAATCGCGTTTGGCGCATTTAAAAAAAGTTTGTTTTCTCTGAATCAATAGTAGTTCGTTTATACAAGTAAATGCAATTCAGCGTGTGCTTCATAAGAATGGAATGAAAAGTGTTTTTCCACGGTGCGTCCAACGTTACGCGGCATTCCGTTGAATTCGTTCGGTTAGTCAGAGAACGGATGGTGAATATAATGCGTTTTTAGGAACGCACACTGACGTGGAAAGGGATAAAAATTCATTCTTCGTCCCTTCTTGTACGGGCCATGCATGTAATTTTATCCAAATCTTTTGTTTTAAAATTGTTTGATTATCAGAATCTCATTACCATGACCTAAGAGGTCGCAAACTATGAAAACCGCGATAAAAATCTCAATTATGAACAGAACCTTTAGCATCCAGACTCATCTGTAGGCAAACATGACCAATTTTGGGAGGCATACAAACGGCGAACGATCAAGAGGCCTATCAAATATTAATTATTATGAATTTTAAGGAATTTGGTCTATCGGGTTATTTGGGATTCGTGTTCGGATGAATGGAAACCTGGAAACATTTTCAAGATACAGAAATTCTCTTTGATGCAAAATCTATTCAAAGCCCACATCGCGCACAGCTTCTCGAAGGATTTTAGGACCGTCTTTGGTGCATATCATCACAACAAAATCTCAACCCATCGTCAGGAAAACTCGAAATACCCCGCAAAACACGCTCAGCGCAAGCAGAAGGGCACGGATTTACGCTTCATCGCACTTGAATACGATTTGCTAGAAGAAATTAATTTAATACCTTTTCGAAACATATTTGCCCAAACCAAGTGATGATAACATTCGATTACAAAACTAGAAATCCTAATCAAGCAGACGCCATTTTGTATTTAAAGACTTGGTATATAGTCAAAAATCTTTTTCCAACATTGAAAATATGTCAAAAACCATCCAACAATCGCTAAAACAGAAAACTAACAAAAATGCACGATCGTAATTTGAAAAGCATATCTATACGAAGATTAAAGATTCTAACCCATAGTAATTGCATTCAAAATATCAAATTATATCAGAAAACCCGTTGAAAATTTGTTATTCGAAAAACAGTCTGACAAAATGAACTACAAAGTTTACACTTCGAAAGTGATCAAAAAATAGCAATTTATCAAACCTCTATCGAAAAGCAAATCATAGGTGAAAGTTTAAAGGATTAGGCTAAAATTGTATTCCAATGAACATAGCCCTCCTCTCATAGACATCTTGGTACACATTCAAAACAAACATTATTCCTTGAAGAATTTTTCACGAAAATAAAATACCTGATCAGAAGCAAAAAGGAAATTTAAACTAATGAGAGCTAAAACCAGTATTGCAAAATCCACAACAGTATGAAAAAAAACCATTTCCCGGCTGAATCTTGCGAAACTCCTTTCGGTAGAAACAATTTCCGGCAAAGAAGATAGCCTAACAGGTCATTGCAACACAACAAGACGTTTCACACTATACAGATGTGCAGCATCTTTTCCGTGCACGGAAATGTAATCAAATTATTCCTAATAGCATGCGAACGAAATATGTTGTTAATTAACCTCTCAAAACGACCGACCACGAGGCACCACCTACTTTGGATGGTAAGAAGAAGTTCGCCGTCATAGTCACCATGGTCAACCGTGGCTTGCTACGTACACGCTGAATGAGCGAAACACTACACGTGCAAGCACACATACACACCCACACATGCAAACATCGCTCACCGAAAGATACCAAAAACTTATTTCCTAGATGGCGAGTATCTTCAAACAAATTTCCTTCACCAAATTGTTTCAACTCGCCCAGCTCGGCAGCTCTGTCGGAGGTCGGGATGAGTGATGCACCGAGTGAATGACAAGATATTTGCACTTTAAAATTCGAACAAGCCACTTTCTTCGCCTACTGCGATATCGCCCCAGCCACATTTGGTTGGGTCGATGCTTGTGGACTGGCGACTGCGAAATATGCTGTGAAGCAATTTATGATTTATTTTTCCTATGTTACAGGAAACCACTTTCTTCCAACAGCATTGGTGTGGAAAGGGTCTTGGTTCTATTTCTTGATGGCACGTTTTACATCATTGCCTTAAAATAAAGGTGGCACCTCTTTGCTGGATACGGGACAGGAAGAGTCATTCGAAAAAGTGCTTTGAAATATGTGCTACGCTGGGTCAATTAACGTTGCAATAAACATTAATCTATCACCATCACGGCTCAACAAAACGGTCTAAAGAAATATTCAAAAATCATCAAAAACATATTTAATCAGAGCGCTCGAAAATATAACTAGAAATTTGAACCATTTCAAAACCTCTAAAACGGTTGGAAAAAATAGAATGCAACAAGACGACCATTTTGATACACACACACAAATTCAACAACCGGAAGCTCAATTAGGCCGTATTGTTTACAAACAACTGATGAAACTCGGAAAGATTTTGCTTGATTACATGGCACAAATAGCAACAACTGCATCCGGCAATGCTGACTTAAAAGACGATAGAAAAGTTTTCGTTTCTTCTGCCTCCGTTGTCCCCGAGCCGGTGCCTTGAACGTTCTAATCCGAAGAAAGTTGCAAACCTTTCTCAAACCAAACGGGATTTGCAAAACTAAACAGTATGCTCTCATTGGAATAGTGAACCGAAACAAATTTGCATATTTTGAGTGTACCTTTTGAAGACAGTAGTCAACGGGAAAGAAACGGAAGCTAAGCCATGTAAACTTTTCCCTAAGACGCATGAACCGTACTAAAGAAAATCTCTCGAACTTCACTCAATAATCCGCCGAGCGTTGCCGTCTATTTCATGTACGGGTATCGGGGTAGGATTTGGAAGTTTCTTATAAGTTTCTTCCATTTTCCATACACGACGGAGGCAGCAACTCTATCTTTCAGACAGAGATCGGTCGGGCCAATGATGTGAACCATCGTTACCCATTTGCCGACGTAGGCTAGTTTTTGTTAGATCCTGTGCAAAGTTATTTAAAAGTTATGAATATGGCAATTGATTATCCGTATTTTTCATACACTTAGCCCTCAACCTGCACTTTCGATAATAGCATTCAATGGCGGCTTCCTGCAGCTGACAAATGTGACACAAAAACCAATTGCAAAACACTTACACAGCATTATTCGGATACATTCCAGGTCTGGTAAAATCATTTGAAGTAATAAGCGTTAAAATACCATGCTTTCAGACTAACGTGTCGGGAGAGTCCCGGGTAGCAGTTATATTTGAAAATTTCTTAGTATTTTAGAACTTTTCGTGAGAGTAACAAAACATGTTTTATATTAAAAATACCGCTATGCCGTGGGAAAAAGGCATGATGTGGGGAAAATGTTTAGAACCGATGCGAAATTGTATATTTAAATTAACTATTTCGTTTCTCGTTCCGCAGCGTAATTGATCGGAAACAAATTCATCCCGATGAAAAATCAGGCTCCTTCGGAGAGTTTATTTAATAGGTGCGTACAATATTTAATTCAACCGAGTGTAGTTTTGTTCTCTTTTGTGAAATTTTGTGTTTTCTTGATTCTTGTTTGTGTTCATCCTTTACTTTTTACAATGCCTTTGCTAATATCTCGCCCTAATCTATTCAAAGAGAGCCCAATCGAAATGAAGTATTATAAAGTGAAGTAAAACCTCAATGAAATCATATTTCACCACTTACAAAAATCTCTGCAATAGTGTCCTGTCCTATGAACAACAATCTAAACAAAACTGCCCCACACACCGTTCAAGTTTAACAATTTTGCGAAAAATTAATGCAACGGTTGAACTACTGATTGACGCATTTTCAATTTTACCCATGCAAAAGCACGGAAGGAAAATTTGTGCTCATATATTCTTGCGAAAAAAAATCCCATCCACCCTGCTGGTACAAACTTTTAATAGAACAGTTTTGCTAAGGTTGAATAACTTAGAGTAACTTTTAAATCCTAAGATAGGTTAGTAAAACAGGGGTGAGCTTAGTTTAACTGATAGTTTTCTATGAATATTCTTTATTCGACTTGAGTGATTTCAAAAAGCGATGATTATCACTATTGGTTGCGAATGAAAAACATGCAAATATGTTAGAACAACCAAAAACTTTTTAGCACTATATGTCGCTCTGTTCACTCTATTGCAACTGTTACAATTGCATCCTTTGCATCACTAATATATATGAAAAAATGATTGATTTATCAAGACGCGCTATTTAAATGTTCGGTAACATTTGAGCAATGATTAAATTGATACGAACTTTCAAATCAAATACCAAAAATCAGTTAATAAAAAGGTTGCACTGGATTGAATCATGAAAATGAATGAATACACAAAAAACCAAACAAAGAAGATTTCATAAAGAAAAAATAGAAGTAAAAGAAAAAAGAAGAAAAAGAAGAATCAAATTCCGTGCCAATTAAAAACAACCAAGTGTAGTTATGCTCAAATTGAAGAAGAATTTAATACATTTTAATTGCAATGCATACAAATAATTTCACAGGTATAGTCATACGAGAAAAGTATAATATTATTCATTCGTATGAAAACAAAACAATTATAACATTAATACAATTATAACAACAATTATACAAACAATTATAACAATTGATCACAATATTATCATAAAATTCAAAAATTTAAAATTCAGTATTGAAACAATACAATAAATATTCAATGAAATTAGAGGTCCAGAAAGTGCCTTATGTTAGGTAGTGGAAGAAAATTACAACGAAATAAAGACCTCATTTATATTTAATACAGGCAGCATACATTATTTATTACAAGACTCAAAATGACTGACAATAAAATAGTTTCAAACAGGGAATCTAACACACCATAAGTGAGTTGGTAGTAATTTCTACAAGTACTGTGTTTGGCAATACAAAGGAACGCGTATGTCTAATAGCACTTACTCATGAAAACAACCAGCATCGCTTTAACAGTTTAAAACCGCTAGGCTATTAAATCTAGCTAGATATAATTGAGATCGAAATTTATTATCAACAGAATTAATTAATCTATCAAAGGAAGTTTTTGTATCATCAAAATTTCTTTCAGTAGAGTCACTAAACCAAAAGAAAATTGAAAATCTTGAATCATATAACTAATTTTCCATTATCGCATATCAAAGCATAAAGAAGCGCAATAGCAATGCTAATTGTTTTAACGAATTTCTCGTCAAAATATAAAAAATAACTTTTGAAATTCTATAATTTACCGTTTCCGTTTATGGATAAATCGTTCAATGGACAATTTTAAATATTTTGCATTTAAATTGAGTAGCGAAAATTGTGTTTAACATTATAACGTTACAAAATGTGCCATGATTAATATGAAATATATATCACACGAACCTTAGTAAACGAAAACCACATTATATGATGAAATTGAAATATATTACTTGAGCATAAACATTCAAGACACAAGATTGAGGTATCATAATCCCAGGTTATAAATACTGAATAACTCGTAAATCAACATTTCGATTGCAATGAACGATTAAAAAAGTGAACAAAATATGAAGCTTACCCGTAATACGCTTAACTTAAATGTGGTGGATTAATATTGGATGCAGTTCGACAAAATAAGAAGAATAGAAATAACAACGTGTTTCGATAATTCATTTGCCTTTTTGGAGCAAGCGTTATCGACGCAACAAAATCTTACGCTTCTAAAAACAGTTGCATGGCAGCTGCTTGCTTCCTGGACAAGCCGCATTGACTTCAATTGAAACTCAACCCCTAAACGCTAACCACAGTTGTTGTCATCCTCCCCTAAGATCGTTTCGAATTGACTCTTGTCGCAATACCTGAAACCAGAACCATGCGTAACGGCCCCGGCAAACTTAGGCACACAGGACGCAAAAGGAAAAAATGGGACGGGCCTTTCCCAATGTCAACACATAGCTGAACGCATTTCCCGGCCCCCTTTCGAGTACATTTCAACAGATGAAAAGATTTACATCATGATAGGGAACTAGTACGAGCGGACGAATCCAGAACGTTGCCATGTGCCATAAAAGGTCTTAGAATTCATCTTGCTTCTAAATCCGTGACACACTTTTCGTACTGTACACGATGGTCTGTCTTTGGAACAATCATACTCCGTAATTAGTGTCACTGTCCGTGAAGAAATTCATTACCGAACAAAAGGAGTTTCCTTTATAAGCGCACGTTTTCAGAAAACGGACAATAGCATTAAACATAGCCTGGCAAAACAAGTTTATAAAACAAGATTGGAAGAGCTTATCTCGATTGTCTGTAGCTAAAATGGGTTTACTGGAAGGGAAAATAATTAGAGGCAATAAAAAAGCCCCCACAAACGTAGTACATCGCACTAATAAAACATGCACATATAATGACGCAATAGGCTGTACAAAATAAAACCAAAGTAACTATAGCAAGACTTATACAAGCACTCGAATTTAAAAATTGGAAATAGTTTATAAAATTAAAATAAAGACACAATGAAATGTATTTTCAAATTATAATTTGACGCCACAGGAAGAGTTGCGAAAATTATAAATATTCGATAAACCGATGATTAAAAAATGCAAAGTACGATTTAAACGGTTCGTTGAAATGAACCAAAACTGATGATAGAAAATTTACTATATTCAGTACTTCATTCGATATATGAACACGTTATGTTACGCATAAAGAGTAACCACAATAAGAAGGAATTGTTACGACGAATTTAAAAACACCCGTGAAAAGGAAAAGAATATTAATCGTTTGACGATAGAGAAAACACCTTTTGTAATCGGCAAATAAAGAAGATATATGTTTAGACTACAAATCAACGTGTTTTATATTTTTTTTAATTTCATAATTTAAACTTCCGATTCGATTTGTGTTATAAATTTTGCTAAATTTATGTCGGTAAACAGCAACTACCAATCCCCCTTGTTCGTTCCATTTGCAATAATGGCGAATTGCACTCATTTCATGACAACCACGTGATTCCCGCATCCACTTTCATTACTTCCTTTTCTTTCCTTCCACTCAACTGCCGTCTTCAATGATTTCCGCCGATGCTGTAGTACGAGCAAAATTGCCAACATAAGAGAGCAATAAAGCATAATCATTCGCTCATATCTCATGCTTTATGACAAAACTTCCGACATTAATGTGTCCTGCTACTTACATTGCTTTTTTCTGTTGTTTTTGCCGTCTAGCGCATAAACCGATTCAATGAAACAGAAAGAAAGGATTGTACAAACCGTTGATTTTATGCACAAATGACTGCAAAAAGATCCAGTTTAAAACTTGGCGGCACATTGGAATCTGTTTTTGAAAAGTTTGTTTTGATAATTAATGACGTTATAAAATATAGCGCGTATAATTATCTTATTTGTAAACTAAGACCAAAGAAGCAACAAAATGAAAAAAGGGACCTTAAGACCGGTTTCGCTTTATTTCACTGGACAGTACGCGGCGGGAGCATTAAAGCTTGGTGTTAGAGCATTCGAATGCTGGCACAGGAGGATCCTTGGATGGACGGATACTCGCTTGGCAACTGCAGCACCCTCGAATAGTTGTATAAATTGTATAAACAGTTTCAAGAAGAGAATGCCTCTTGTCTCTTGAGGAGAAAACAATGTAGACACAATGGTAATTATTCGTATCTACATAAAAAGTCAGTTCTATAGAATAAATTAAATGTTGAATAATGTACATGAAATTTGTTTGATAACTTGATAGTGTTTTATTTCATTTTACGCAAATAAATACTTCTCTACCTAAACTGCATTGTTGCATCGATTTGTTATTCAAAGGTTTTCTCGAAAAGTTAAGATGATGTTAAGCACGATATTTAATCGTTCATCCTTCGTTCACTTGCACATATTTGTGCTAATCATCAGTATTCCATCGCTATTGACTGCCGCTTAATACAACTAAAAGAGCACCATGAACACTTACGTGTTTGTATTCAGTTTGACCGATTGCCAAACAATATCTCCATTACAACGTGTAATCTTCGCCGGATATCGTAAAAGCCATCATTAGCTTTCTAAGGAATTGAGTAACGGGCATTGATGCAAATTTTGTGTCAATGATGATCGGAAACGAACGGGTTATGTAAATGACATTGCCATTTAAAAACCCTACATTCCAATGCTTAAAGTTCAAGTCATTGAAAAGGCTTCATTTAATCTGGCAGCACGTTAAAGAAGGTCCTCCAAGAGGTTTAACAGGAAACAACGATAAAGATTCATAAGAAACGAGTGGCCAGACAACGACCGTCTAATCTGTAATGATACATGGCGTGCTGGTGCTGCGTATAAGCGTTGTCGTGTTAAGATCTCTTTTTACATTAGTATCGTGTCAATGCATTTCTAATTTACGGCTGCTTTTATGGTGGTCAAAACTTTGATTCCCCTAGATGATCTTGCTCCGTGAACGAACGTAGGCGGCGATTGGCGATTTATATCCGTTTACAGACCGGCTAGAACAATACGAGGATCCTCGACAGCGGCCTTCACCTTGCGCAGGAAGGTGACAGCCTCACGGCCGTCAATCAGTCGATGGTCGTAGGTAAGGGCTACGTACATCATTGGTCGAATTACCACCTTGAATATGAAGAAAAGAAAACAATGTTATCCGTTTGAATAGTTTGAAATTTTGTATTAAAATTTTGTTCTTCTTTACCTGTCCTTTAACAGCAATCGGTCGTTCGAAGATTCCGTGCATGCCAAGAATAGCGCTTTGCGGGGGATTGATAATAGGAGTTCCCAGCAAAGATCCAAATACACCACCATTCGAGATGGTGAAGGTACCTCCATCCATATCCTCTACAGCTAGAGTACCCTTCTTTGCTTTATCCGCTAGACCCGCGATGGCAAGTTCAATATCCGCGTAGTTCATGCCTTCGACATTTCTTAGTACGGGCACCACCAAGCCCTTAGGCGAGGCAACCGCTACTGAGATATCCACGTAATCGCGATAGATAATTTCCTGTCATCAAAATGTTGAATACAAAGAAGTGATTATAATGAAAATACGTCTACCATAGTGTATAATGACTTACGTTTTCCTCAATAACAGCGTTGACGACAGGTTGGTCCTGCAGAGCATAGGCAGCTGCTTTACAGAAAGCGGACATAAAACCAATCTTCATGCCGTACTTCTTCTGGAAGGCTTCCAAATGTTGCTTACGGAAATCCATGATGAAGCTAAAATAAAAGATATTACCATGAATGTTGTTTTATAAACTACGTTGAATATTGGTTCATTATTTCTGTTGATAAATACAAAATCCATATCTCCTGTAAAACCCTAACATTCATATCGAAGAACTCTTTAAGTTAATGTTTTCAGAAAATCATTAAACAAGATTGTTTCATTACTTTCTTCAATAAAATTATTGCCAATAAAATATTTCCTTCTATTTAAAAAAAGCTACAATTTAAACAGAAAGAAAATTAACAGCTGTAGAGCATGAAAATTTAGAGCCTTCATCAAATCACATCAACGTTTTAATTGATGATTGAATTTTCATAGAACTATGTGCACATAGGAAAGAATAGTCTATTGAGGGTTGCATATTTCGAACCGCAACACTAATTTTAATGTGCGTCATTGCAGTACTCAAACATTATGTTAAAAACAAACGTGTCTCGCTGCTATCCATCAACGAACATCTGTGGCTTATGAATTCCACGGGCGGCGAACGTTATTTATACATACTCTCCCTCTAAAACCAGCAAAATAATACCAAGATAGACGAAACGCGAATATACAAGAGAATAATGATGATCGAGCGCCAACGCATGCGTGATTTACCCAGATTACGTCATGCGCCGACTGGCCTTCACCATTCGCCACATGTAAACGTCACCAGGGCGAAGGCGGGTGTCGCGTCACAGATCGCGTGCACCTCTACTTAATCTGGGAAAATACCAATCCGGGTTTGGTGAAGGTTTGATTATACCGTTCAAAAAACATCATTAAAGAAGCAACCAAGTGGGATTGGGCACATGACTATCTGTTGCCAGCAGCGATAAGACACGACGACATGCAGCAACAATGTTAGAACGAAAGATAACGACATTATCAACGATACTTACCTCATGTCGATTTCGTTGAACGTCGTCAGCATAGCGTTCGTGTTTTGCGCTTCCTTCAGGCGCGAGGAGATCTTCAGACGCATGCGGGTCATTTTGACGCGTTGCTCCGTACGGGTTCCAGTGATCTCCTTGGTGTAATCTGCTGGAGGCAGCTTTACGGTTGCTGCTTCGATAGCCTGCGCATGACGGATGGCAGCTACCGGCATTCGACTAATCGGACCAGTTTGTTTCGGAGGTGGCGGTGGTGGAGGCGCGCCAGGAGCCAATGTCGGTGGCGGCGGAGGAGCCGCTGCTGCCTTCGGTGGTGGTGGAGGTGGCGGTGGTGGTGGCGGAGCGGCTGCGGCTGGTGCCGGGGCATCAGCGGGTTTGGCGGCAGCCTTCGGCGCTTCTCCAGTGATCTTCATCTTAAACAGCTGCTGACCGGCTTTGACTGTATCTCCGTCAGAGACGTAAATCTCCTCGATGATGCCATGTCCGGGAGACGGCACACCGACGGTCGTCTTGTCAGTCTCGATTTCCATGACCACCTCATCGGCAGCGACGGCGTCTCCCACCTTCTTTTCGAACTTTACATCTCCCTCCGATACAGAATCAGCGAACGGGGGTACCTTTACGACTTCCGACGACAACAAACGAGTCGACGTGAAAATCGAACGCTCGATCACTGCCCATTGGTGCGCGTTGATTGAGCTATCAATGAAACAACAAACGATGAGAATATGATTAGAGCCTTGTCGCTAACAGATAACTCTTTTATCATTTCGGTAAACAAATCCGAACAGATCCGGTATGCTAGACAGGCTTCTAGCGCAACATAAACAGTTTCACTGATCGTCGCCAGCAGGTGGCACCATGTGATCACTCTACTCTCTCTACAAGTATGCTAGCGGACTGCAGCATTATACTTTGTTATCATTAAGTTGGCATGCTCACAAACAACATGCCAGAGACCAAGCATGTGCGGTGGGGTTGGGCTTCTAAAAATAATATCAAAACACTTTCTCTTACTTTCGAATGGATACGCTGCCTCGACCACTTTCGGCAACTGCTTGCCGGATGCTCAACAGCAATCTATGCCCCTGGTGGTAGGTCCTGGAACCGCTTGCGGTAACCTACAAATATACGATAAAAATCATCAATAAACTAGCACAACATACTTCGACACTAAGCCGTAATGCTACCAGAGTCGATTAAAATCCACTCTAACCTATCAGCACTATTGTTATCTGTGGCAATTAAGGCTAAGCATAGCCCAAAAGACCCGCTTGTCCGCAAATTCTTGGGGCAGATTACATAATCTTTTTTCGCCGGCGTGTAACAAAATTGAGGACTTCTCAAAACGTAGATTCTATTCCGGAATCATAGCCAACGCTGAAGCAACTTACCTGCTGAGGAACTGCTTGTCCCCCTTCTAGGGAACGCAGGCTGATGCGGAGTGCAGTTCGGGGTAAATTCCGCGAAGATATCGACAGTATTCCGGCCATCGTTCAAGTGTTCGCAGCAGCCGCGATCCGTTTGCTGACAGCAAGTGAAAGGTGTGACAAATCCCACGATACCAAGTTTGGATCAGTGGGACACCAGCTGTTAAGAAATCCCCAAAGATGGGGAAATGGAATTTCTGCTTGAACGGATTGTCCTGGCCAAAATTACCCCTTTCTACAACCCACTAACAAGCTCGGTCGAGCGAATTACGCGAGCCCCAAACGGAATAACGACAGAAGATTTTCGCAACGCTACGACCATGCAAACTTTTGACAGACAATATTTAAGCGCCTCTCGTGGCAGATACTGTAAACATTGCAGCAGCTATGGTTTGAATGGTTGCTGTGTTTTCCTAGTAATAATTGGCTTCATGGCATAATTAATAGTAATTTATCTTAATCACTGTTTAAAAATTTGTTGATATTTTTTTGTTAGAGAATACCTTTGTTTCATACTGATAATAACTTGCCGTTTGCCATAGCTTTGTTCAATGAGTCTGTCTATAGTGCTGGTAGGCATCAAATGACATGTAAACTATGTAAAAAAAAAATGTCGCTTGATCATTTGATTTTAGTTAAGTTAGTTGAAGCATTGAATTTCCTTCTCTTTAAGAAGCACAACCCGTAAACAACCGTATACTTCCAACAACGATATTGAGGTTATTAATATAAAACTGATAAACTAATTTGACAGGCACTGTAATTCGAAATAACGTTGTCAATCCTTGCTTTAGCAAGAGAGGTCCTTTTTCCCTTTGTAACCCGTCGATTTGAAATCCGTTAATCTTTAATCAAACTTAGATAGATATAAACTTCAAACATCTACAAATTACAACATAGGACGCTTCAACGTTCACATGCTTTAGTTACATACTGCAATAATTATTTTCAAAAGACCAATTGGTGAATTACATAGTAACGCACGTGGTTGGTTACATATTCTTAGAAGCAAAAATTTATCCCAAGATTTTAACTATGTTCATGTATTACTAACTGTGCAATACGAAAGGTACAGGTATTCCGCTATCTTATGATTAAGCTTTTTATTCGAATTCATCTTCATTCTTTTCTTCGTCGTAGATTTATACAATTTCTGATAAAGCGATCGAACATTGTACTAAAAAATTCGTTCTGACTTGAACTGAACACTTTTTAATGTTTTAATGGTTTTTAATTACATGAGAAATTCTACTTAAAATTACTTTTTCGTTCAGCAAGAAATTAAGAATTAAGGCTCCAAAAATGAAGTCCAATGACATGAAGTAAAAAAATGAAAAACATAACAAACACGTTACATAAATAAAACTTCATGAAGCTATTTAAGGATCCAAAACATCTAGTAATGTGTTTTTTTAGACGAACATCATTTAGAGATTAACATACGTTGTGAAAAATTGTTGCATTGCTATGGAAAAAACATTTGTGACCGAGGTTTCTTGCAGTTTGTTCCATCGTGCAATCCGTCTGACAAAAAATACGTCAAACCATACATCCCGACATTGTTTTGAATTTAATTCAAGTATATATGAGAACTGTGAAATTGATGCTGTGTTTATTCTATGTGGCTCTTAATATGTAAAAGCTAACAATTCATCAACTTTGTGAAACAATCTACAAATTAGGTAACTATTTGAGAAAAGACACTCTAAAATTTTTATAGATTTTCATGATTATTTTTAAAAAATGTCATTTTAGCTTTCTCGTGATCGCAAAACTTTCTAAGGCTAGACTTATTTAAAAAATCAGCGTGTTGAAACTTAAATCCCAGCCAGACAATACAAGGCACATCATGTATTTAATGTTTGTTATATCGCTCTTATGCTTACTTCTGGCATTCTGTGCAAAGATAACTAAAATCGTAAGCTATCTCGTTGAAGATATTTGTGGGTTAGTTTGTAACTTTTCCGGTCTATATTTATTTACAGCTGCTTCCCTTCTTCTGCAGCGATAGCTCAGAAGTTAAAGAGATAAAGAACAAAGTGTCCGATTTGCGAGCGGATTTGGCTAAGATTTCCATGCGCGATGAATATATCAAATATGTCAAATGTGAACGTAATATTGTTGCTTTGGAAACTGCTCTGAACGAAGCCAAAGGACGTGATAATATGAAGCGTGTAGCGTACGAGTACGGATTGCATTACTGCGGGATGGCGGTACTCGCACTAATCATGATGTATATTTCATTCTCCTACCGAAATACCACCATCATAGTGTTCGGAAACAATTTCAATTTTGAGCCATTCGGTGGGCTAATTAGTTTTCCCACTCAAGTACCCAACTCGATATCAGTTATGTCCTGGATCGTGGTAAACAACTTAGTTGCTAGAACGTTAGCTGGATATGTTAAATAAAAAATACCACAATGGTGTGTAACTAGTGGTGCGAGTTCTATTTACTTTCTCTAGTCGTAGTTTGCTATGAAATTCACCTCCTTTTCGATCCAGCTAGCAATAGCAAACAGATTGCGTTCCGTAAAATGATTACCCATTAGTTGCAGACTTATTGGCAGCCGGCGAGACGATAATCGCACCGGAATCGAAAGCGCAGGTATGCCAGCCATATTTGCCGGCTGGGTGCAGAAATCTTGTACAGCACATTGATCGCGATTATTGCTTTGCGTGAAGGTTTTAAACAATGGTGCATCACTAAGCGTGGTCGGTGTAAGAAGTACATCAACAGTTCTGAATGCCTTCGCAAAGTCGTCTGCTATAAGTCTTCGTACTTGAAGGGCTTTTTGGAAGAATTTGTCATAGTTTTGACGTAGCAGGAAATAATTTCCCGAAAGAATACGGTTCTTTACAACACTGTTAAAGCCTGCGGCCCTTGTTTTGGCATACAGCTGTTCCGTACTTGTGTCTTCTTGGGAACGGTGGCCATACTCGATGCCGTCGTAACGAGACATATTGCTGCTAACTTCACATTGATTGAGAATAGAATAAACGAATATTGAAGACGAAGTATAAGGTAAAGATACAGCATGTACAGTAGCTCCAGCAGATTCGAGCATATCCGCCACTAAAGTCCATGTTTCAAGAACTTCTTCATCAAGACCGGCACAGTGATATTCGATAGGTATGCCTATTCTGACTCCTTTAAGACATATTTCCTTTTCAAACGTTGGTATGTTCTCAAAGGGCTTCTTCACTGTCGTTGAATCGTAGTCATCGGGACCGGCAATGGCATTTAAAACGGTCAAACAATCATCTACGGTTCGCGTCATTATACCTGGAACATCCATCGAATTTACAAGCGGTATCAATCCATGACGAGATAAAAGCCCATAGGTAGGCTTCAATCCAACCACACCACAGTAAGAAGCCGGATTTCTCGTGGAACCACCGGTGTCAGATCCAAGGGCAGCGTAACATAAACCAGCAGCTACAGCTACAGCGGAGCCGCCAGAACTTCCCCCAGCGATTCGAAAATTGTCATCATCAAGTTTTTCACTCCAACTGTTACGTGTAGGTCCAAAAATGGAATCGATACAACCAGACCCCATACCAAACTGATCCAGGTTTGTTTTGCCAAGAACGATAGCACCACATTTTTCTAATCTTTCCACAACGGTAGCGTTGTATGTGGGAATAAAATTCTCAAGCATGCTGTAAAACAAATAGCGTAAGTTTAATGTTTATCTTCAGTTAAATATGATTTTTACCGAGAAGCACAAGTGGTATGGATGTCTTTGGTGCAGAAGTTATCCTTCACTGCTATCGTAACACCATCGAGGACACTTTTCGGAGTATTCTTATGATAGCGATCTGTAGCGGCTTCAGATTGCTGCAAGGCTGTTCTGGACGATAGTCTAATGAATGCATTTAAAGGCTTTAAACTTTCGATCAGAGCTAAAATTTGTTCAGTAACTGCAAGGGGATTTAGTGATTTCTCCCGAAAACACTCCGACAATTTGCGTGCTCCAAGAGGCAATCGTTGCATTATTTGGTTTTATTTTGTAATTAGCAATTGCAAAAGTTTTGCGTTAAGAAGCTGACTAATTTGTCGGTGTAATCGTATTTCAGATATATTTTTAGGTACCGGCAAAGTAGTTAAATCTTAGTTTCTTATTTATGCTAAACTTGACGTAACGTTTTTCAAATGTTTTAATGTCATGTCTCTCATTCGTTCAAGACCTTTTGTTTATGTTACAAAATCTGTTTATGTTTCACGGTCAAAAAGTCCGTAGATCATGATGAAATATTTCAAGATATTTGAATCAATTTGAAATATTTCATTTTTAAAATTCTTATATTTTTTTTTGTGATTTTCATGTTGTCCATTTGTATTTTACACATTACGCTAGTTTTACACATAAAAACTCTAGCTTAATTATTGTATATTGTCTATTGTCTATTTTAATTATTGTTTATTGTTACACCATCACGTTCATTACAGTAGATTCTATCGACCATTCAACAGTAAAGATATCTTGAGTTACACATATTACAGTTGCTTATTTCGTATTTTAAATGATGTAATGATTTAATGGTTCTAAAGATTTGAAAAATGTCAAAAACGTATGTTAAAGGAGCAGGAACTAGAGTAAATCTAAAAACTTATTTGACAAAATATACGCACTGTATTCTGCATGAATGATTTTGCTCATTATACAGTTTAAAACATGTGTCGAACAATGATAAATGATTCGAAAGATACGCAACTCTGAATAAGACAGATTTGAAAAAATCCTTAGCAAAGATGCAGCAATTGTATCATTTTACGTGATTTAGTAAATCGTTGTTCGAAGTAAAATGTTTAAACCAGATTTGTTATCAATTATTCACACTGATTTGTCGTCAAATATTCAGAAATATCTAGTGCCAAATGTTTTTAAAGAAAAAAGAAAGAAACTACCGCTCATACTAACTAGCAAAAGACAAAACTAAATTAAATACAAAACTAAAAAAATTGTTACACTGGCTGATTGATCTTTTATTTAAAGAAATGTCTCATATACTCGTGTGAGGAAGATATTTTGCCTACTGAACTTAAAAACAAATGCCATAAACTTTTTGCGGATTACTTCATGCACTTCTCGAAAGTCACAGCATAGCACAACACATAACAGAATTCCTTCATTTAGAATCAATAATATAAACCCTCTTCGTTACAAATCAACGATATACGCTAAATTAAGCTTTGAAGAACCAAAAAAATCTCTCAAGAAAGTATTGTATGTGACGACCATATTGACAGTTAAATCAAATCTCAATGATCTTTATTTATTCAAATGCTTTCAACTAACTGCTCACATGAATGAAGAGTTAATTTTGACAAACCGTTTAGACTGGCATCTTCCTTGTACATTTTATTGATCCGAAACTTCATAGGATGTCACGCTTGAATATATGTATGAGGTCCTTATTCAAACTGCATCGCCCACCGGAAATGAGCCAGTGAGTATTGTCCTCTCTGGCATGTAAAGAAGCAAAAGGCATGTCCTTTGGTGTGAAAAGGCAGGCTACCGGGTTGATGTTTTGTTTTCTTGCGCTACCCTGTAATATTCGGCATTTAAATTCGTCCCATCATCTGACCTTTCCCCGGCTACCAATTGTTTTCCGGCATCGACCCATTCACACACCGATACGCGCGATCCGTTGAATATTCATTGAATACCAATTTCATCAGAAATCTTCTGCCTGCCAAGACCTCGGGAACACACAATTCGACGCCTGCAAGACGTCTCAACGGGTGCGCTCGCCTCAAGCACTGGCACGCATGTATCGGCTGTTTAAACCTTGCCCACGGAAAACGGCTCGTTATGAAGGTAACCATTGAGGTGAAAAAGGCAAACGAGCCACGGCATCGATGGGAAAGGGCGTACGGGACCGATGTATGAAAAAGAACAAACTGAACGAACCCAAACAAACATCACGAAAAGCGGACGGCGGTAGCAGGAACAATAAAACTCCAATTTTCCCTCCGTTTGACACATCTTTATTAATTATTTATGTTCATGGTTAGCACGATCGAAAGATCCTATCTCGGAAGCCTCCCGACCGGAAAAGGTAAGCCATCCGCGAGGCGATGATCTTGGCAGGCGCGTCGTCTCATACCGTCCACACACACACACAGCTCTGGGGCCCTGGATTAGGCTCTTTTTTGATGAAGGCGAAAAAACCAACCGAGCCCCAACTCCGGGCCGAGCTGCGAAGCAATAAGACGCAGCTGCGAATCCGCGGTTAGACAGTTTCATTTTATAAAACAAACAGCCCGCCGCCGAGGAAAACAGAACGGCAGAGAATTAAATATACATCCTTTCGCCAACCGGAAGGTACACGGTCTAATTTAAAACTTTGCCACTCTTAGCCATTCCCCACGCAGGTTGCCACGCGGTCGGTGTTCGAGGCGATAAGAGAGCAAAGCGCAAACGATAAAATCCTCCCGAGGTGGGTTTTGGCAGAAAATGCGCTCATCCTCGTGGCTGTTTCTAATGGTGGTTTTAGTTTCGACCAAGAGGATGCCTTGCTCGTTGCGTTTATTACACGATTTCGGTGAATGTAGGGGAAAAAAACGAGCACACGGAGGAACACGAGAAACACGGGGGAACTCGAGCAAAGGGTCCTGCTCGACAGTGCGAGAAACTTTTTTGTTGGAGTGTTTGAAGGAATGAGTTGCATCTCTGACATCCTTTCTGTTGGTGTGCGATTTACGGCCGTTTAAGAGTGGCATGGCATTAGGTTCTGCTACAGTGAACCGATTTCCGGGCGCTTCAGGAAAACAAACACACCATTACTTTAAAAAACATGTTACATTTTAAGCGGATATTTTTTTTCTCTAGATGACTGGAAAACAAACCCCCGTACGAGTGAGAAAATGTTAAGAGCAAAAACAAAAAATCTAAAACAAGCAAGGATTCTTCCTTTATCGAA
The DNA here is from genome assembly GCF_943737925.1 of Anopheles nili. NCBI lineage: Eukaryota > Metazoa > Arthropoda > Insecta > Diptera > Culicidae > Anopheles > Anopheles nili. The sequence goes on from NC_071291.1 coordinate 21,643,581, forward strand.
AGATCGGCGCCATGCGCCCGTCCGACCGGAACCATCCCAAAACGGCAGGGTGCGTTCGTTTGAGTGACGAATTTCGAAGGTCCTTTTCGAGACTGCGCCATTTAGCACCTTCGTCCTGCCGTCAGTTGCAAGGTCACACTAACAATGCCCACGACCGAAATGCTTGCCTGAGTAAGCAGTTGTAAAACCATAAAGTTGCATTACTTCACCAACCGAAGCCCAAAAGGCTCGGGCTAAGCTCCTGCCTGCCTTTGGGTCATCCTTTTTCTCGAAGCTCCAGCCATCCTCCGGCCTTCGGGGGTGCAATAGCTCCGGTCCGGTGACAAACACTGCAACGCACTCCCGGACCGGATCTGAACCTTTCCCGGCGCGACCCGGAGAGCCTTCCTGCGGAGACGAAAGGTTGCGCCTTTGATTTCGGGTCCCAAGATTGGCGCCTAGTCGAGCGTGGAAGACAAGAAACATCCATCAAATTTTATGCTAATTTTATTCATAGGTTCGAGGCGGCCGACCAAGGCGTCGTGCGAGAGTTTGCGGACGCCTGGGCCGTTTGCCGGCGTTTTACCTCCGGTGTGCGTGTGTGTGCGTGTGTGTGTTTCGTCCTGCTCGGGGCCTCGATTGGTTGGGAATATTAGCTGCACTCGCTGCTGGAGGGCTGCTGGGTCAGAAGAAGCTCTCACGGTGCGTCCGCCAACGCTCGGTTCATTCCTGGCTGTCGGTTTGCGATGTCCTCGGAAGGATGTGACTTTTATGAGTCACTGGCTCACTTCAAAGGGGGTCCTGCAGGGGGGGGGGGGGGGGGGAGGGGAGCCCGAGACCGGAGCGTAGGCCAATGGGCTGTTTGAGGATAATAACTCAATAATACCGACACATGACAGCGACAGTGCACGTTGTTCGTGGGATGGTTTGTATCGGACCTCGGGGAGGAGATGATGATTTGTGCCGCAAAAGGATCACATGATGCGACTTGTCCTTGCAGGATCTTGGCAGCTCTCCGGTTGAAGTGCAAACCAGCGTTCTACTGCCGGCGTGCGGACGTTCGGAAGGATGTCCGAGGCGTGCAAAGGCGATGGCGACGGGTTTTCTTGGTCGGACTTAACGATGCCGTACGTCGCAAGCCTCAAACGATATGAAGTGTTCATCAAGCTATACGAACGGCAAGCGAACGCACGCCTCATTGTGGTGAGAGAAGATGATTGCACAAACCGTATCCGATCGTCCTGCACAATGGGCAAGGATGCTTTCAATAGCATTTTCTTGGGGCTTTTCACAGGCCTTTGGGGCTTCCATTTCACGTGAGCTTTCTTCAGTTCGTTGTGTGTCGAAGTGGTTGGTGTAAAGCTTTTCGTTCCTAGAGAAAAGCCTTCCCTATCACCCCACGCTAACTCGGCTCAATTATAAAACCCAACTACCCCCATTAGCCAAAAAAACAAACAAATATCACCTCAATATGGCTCATTATTCGTCCGCAAATCGACCATTGTTGGCCGTTGTGGTCGTCATGGCTACGCCGCCGAAAGTCACAGCCACAGCGATGATTTGGCGTGGTGGGCAACGTGGAAAAATCACTTTCCACCAGGCTGCGGCCGGATGTGGCCGGTTTGTTGCCATCATCCGCTGACCGACGCGGTGCGGTCGTGGTTGACCCCCTTTATCGATGAGATTGCGGTGAAATCATACGCTGCAGTGCATCTCGGAGTTGTGGCTCTAGCTGCGGTGATGCGTTGTCGCAACCTCCTACATGATCCTCCATTGGTTGGCGGGAAAATGCGCTTCCATTCTTCGTCCTGGCCACGCCGGCCGAGTAGGATTCGAAGGCTCTACTCATTAGGTGCGTCTGAGCGAACATCTGGCGAACATACGCCAGCGAAACATAAGCCGGCGGCCTTTCTTCTCATTCAGACAGGACCTCCTAGCATAGAAGTGAATCACACACACACACACACACACACACACACACACACACACGTAGGCTCACTAACTTTCGCGCTGGACGCCTGGCATCAAAAGCTCGAGCCTGACATGAGAGACCCGCATATGGCTCCTGGTGTGCATGTCGCTTGTCATGCATGTCCCTACACTGCGTCGGTTTCAATAATTCAAAAGTCCCATTTTTCGATGTCGCCAACGGATTTGACCTCCCCTTCGTCGCACGAAGGCTAATCTCGCACCGCAAAGTTCGCTCTAGCCGCCGGAGCAAAAAAGGGGTGAAAAGAAGCGCCGCAGAAGCGAAGAAAAATCAAAACAATCCCCTATCGCCGAGATTTGCACCCCGCCAAAAAAAAGAACCACATGCCGGAGCTGGGCGGACGAGATTTGGATGCTTGAGAATCAACAGCCCACCAAGGGACCGTGGGGGCCACGTCGAGAGAGAGAGAGAGAGAGTGAGAGAGAGAGAGCGAGTGAGAGAGAGTGAGAAAGTGGGTGCACCGAGTAGAGCACATTACCATCGTTTGCAACCTGACAAGTTGGTTAGTTCCGTCGGTTTGGCGAGTCGGACGTGCGTGGAAAGGTGGCGGGGATGGATGGTGTGGGTGGCGGCGTTAAAGCTTGTGTGCGAACTTTCCACCACCATTGGCGTGGCAGGGGGGCGCTAGTTTCGAGAAAGGATATAATGATGAATGACGGTAAAGTAGGTAAAGCCATGAATATTTAAACCACTGGGAGGGCAGGGCGGAGAGAGATTCCCCACAATGGGAGCCCCCACCCCCCTCCCGGTGTCACTGGTTTAACTGCCCCCTCCCCGAAGGGCCGGGAAGTACGACATGTCGCACATGTCATATGTCACCACCGGCATGGAACGGAACCTGGCTGGAAGGATGCTCCGTCGCCTGGAGGGCCCCAACGACGATGTGCGAACGAAATGTCGCGCCGGATGGCACGGATTCCCTTTTGGCCAGAAAAGGGGGGTTCCGCGAGAGGTGAGAATTTTGTGTGTGTGTGTGTTTAAATTTCTTTTCATCTCGGGGGTCGAAGCGTGAAGTGCACGCAAGTGGCGGTGTGTTTGTGAAAGCTTCCGGGCAGCTGGAGTGCTTTCCATCCTGGGGAACGGGGCGGGGAGATAGAAGGACGGTGGCGAGAAAAAGGGCGAACTTCTCCACGCTTCGGGCGGCCTTTTGTGGATGGGCTCAACAGCCCGGAAAATATTCATTTTTGCATTTTATTGGGTCGCCATCGTGTCGGTGGTCTGCTGGTGGAAAGCGACCGACCAGGAAAAGCGGAAAGCCAGTATTTTCGGAAAATGTCAACGTTCAAGTGTCAAACCCGAGTGGTCCGAGGTGTCCTGGCGAACCCGCCACCCGGTGCCGGATGTTGCGAGCTTTAACACCTTCATTTGCACGCTGTTTCGCTGTGACCGGTGGCGAGATTGGTGAGCTTTTTCTCGCGCTCGCTTCGTAAGGTTGTTTGTGTCGGTCGGTCGTCGTCGCGCACACGCAGATAGCCATCGCGTGTGCTATTGAGGAAAAGCCATCGGTTTCGCAACCCTTTGCCGGGTATGATGATGGATGCGGTTGTTTTTCCTGCACGTCCTGGGAAGCGTGTTTTTGAAAGAGAAAAAAAAAGGCTCTCCACTCTCTACTCGGTGAAAGCTCCCAACGGCGGGAGCTGTGGAGGGTAATTAAAGCTTATGAAATATTAACATACCGGGCGCGGGTTTGTTTGTTTCTTTTACGCTGCCAGCACTGGCCGAACCGTGCCCTGGTTCGGTGGCCTAATGGATTCTTGACCAGAATGGGCAGTAATCGGGCGCGCTCGGTGCGCTCGTGATATGCAGCCCTGCTGCCGTAAATCAGTTGGTTGAGCATTACATGGGCGCCCGGGTGAGCCGATGAACGAGCTTGGAAGGGGAAACATCATGCGCGAGCATCACGAGAGATGCAACTAAAATGTGATAAATCTAAATGATGTTAAGCCTGCGTTCTGCCGGCGCTGACAAACTTTTTTGAAGCGTAGCCAGTGGGGTGGGAGAGGATTGACAAGCCCAAACTCTTAATGGTAATGCTTTTTGTGATTCTTTTTTGATTCGTTCGAGTGCATTAGTATGGATGGGGTCGTTCGTTTGCTGTTAGTGGAATTTATTCTACCGGAACGGGGCGCAACGCGAACCAACAGGGTAAAAAAATATACGCTTTGTTGAACTATGGCTTTTAGAAAAGTGTAACACATTCCATACGTATCTCACCATAAAGATCAATTTCAAAGTTGAGCACACAAACAGTGAGTTACAACTATGCTTTAGGCCATCTCGGGAATGAGATTTACATCTTCTGTCCTGGAGCTTTACTGATTATTCCGTGTACCATGCAAAAATGAACGAAGCATATTCAATCAGCATGTTACGATCAATCAATTGAGATAAAGTGATTGCCGTAAATAAAACCCTTTTACAGAACTGAGGACAGAATTAATAATTTAATCTGTTATTATTACTTTTTACTATTTTATTTCTTATTGCTACCTTTTACAGTCATTTCCAGAACTATCGATGGGAAGGATATAATTCCCGCGAACGACGAGTGCACGCGAGAGCAGAATCTTTCGATTTGTAACGTTCATTTTTCGCGTTCGCTCGAATAAAGCCCTTATTGCCAATACCTTATTCCTCTCGTCATGCACGTTCACAATCGCACAATCGCACAATCGCAGGGAAAGAACTTTGCCCGCGAGTAAAGCTTGTTTGCCATGCCGAAACGGTTTGGGAGCTGGCTAACGGCAGCACATTCATTAAGCAATGGGCGTAGGGAAGCGAAACGTTTACAACGTTTTTTTTTGTTGTTGCTCGAACCGAAACCAACCGCCATCGCTATAAAACACACTATTCACATAAAGCCGAACGCGCAAACCGACAGGATGGATCGCTGGGAGGCGGTTGACTCGATCGCGTGCTTAAATGTGCATGCGCGAGTGTTGGCGAGTAGCGAGTGAATGCGTGCGTGCGCGCGATAATAAAGATAAATTAATAGCTCCAATAATCTTTAGTGGCTATAAATTTCCCAAATCTGTCCACGACGTCGTATGTTTTGTTGGGTGAAGAATTTGTTTTATTTTCCCTATTCTCTCCCCACCCGGGCCGGGTTTCCGATTCCGCCGCGGGCCAGCCGTTTTTCGGTGGATGGCCATTGGCTCCATGTGGATCCATTGGCAGCCACCTCCTCGAGGCAGAGATTGAACCCGGGATGGAAGAACGATAAAAACAGATCGACTTTATGTGTTGCTTTTTTTTGTGTCGCTGTGTTCGCTGCGAATGGAGCCGACAGTGCCGGGCTCCAGCAGCTTCAGGAGCTTGAAATTATAAATCATTATTAGGGGATGGTTTTTTCTCTGCTACTTCCATCCCGTAACTCGCCAGAATATGCTCTCGCAGCGTACTTTTGGTACGATTGTCCGGCGCAATAAGGGGTAGTACGCCACCCTTTGCATCGAGCAACGACGTCCGACGGCATGCGGTGAGCGACGAATCTCATCATGTCAATTCCGCTGATCGACCTGTTACGAACGAACAGCCAGAAACAGCTTGTTCTTATGAGCAGCCTTGCGATCGCACCCGACTCTCGTTTGCTGCCGCAAAGCCCACCGAAATTGTGGTCTCCCGCTGGCACACGGGACACAGAGTTAAAGCCGTTCGCGCGATCTTCCCGGTTTCGACACCGGCTCGAATCGGACCAAGCCGGGTCGTACGGCACGTTATCTGCTGTCAGGATTCGGAGCACCGACTCCCCGGGAGAGTGAGGCTCACCATCGGGGGTTTAGCCTTTTTGGGCCGCAGCGCGGGCTTTCGGCGACGATCGCGAACGATCATTAGCTGCTTTACGGATCCATTCTCACCTACGACGTGCGCGATCGCCTGGCCTGGCCTGTAGGGGATCCGGACCATCGTAGCATGTGGTCGGTGGGAGCCCCCCGGGACACGTCGGCATCGGTTTCGATGTCCAGCTGACCTCCCGCTTTGTTTTGGAAACACGATGAAATTTATAATACGAACAAATGATGATTATCGATACCCGCCCGGATCGATCCGTTGCTCGGTGGTTGCTTCGCTCTCGGCGCTGGTTCCCGCTATCGTGTAGCTGGGGGTATTGTTTTCCTTTTGATTGGATAAGAATTTATCTCATCCGAATGAGCTTCAGCGACGGGTTTCAGCGCTGGCTAACGGAAACAATGTCGATGGTAAATTTACGATAATGACGCGAGGCATGCGGTGCGGGCACCGAGCGCTGAAGTCGATTATGATTTAGAGGGCAAAAGCTCGAGGGCTCGACGTCCTGGGGGCAACAGTTTTTTGGGAATGGGTGCTGTGGGGCCATTTTCAAACCGCCACATCGCCACACCGCCACTTCCGGCCCGAATCGACTGCTGGGGAGCTGTTTTGGGGGCGATTAATTATCTAATTATGTCTCCAGACGTAAGCGATATTATTTGGTGAGTGATGAGGGCCCCATGAATAACGCATTGGGCGCTGAAAACATACGCCTAATAAATATTGCAATTTTATTACCCCGTGCGCTACAAATTTAGATTCCTTGCTCACAGATTTTTTTTCCCAACCCAATGGGATGTGTTCAACGAGGAAAGTAAGGAGCAGCACGGAAAGCCGCTCAACGTGACACAAATGAATCCAAAAAGCTCTAGAACGCTTCCGTTTAAATTGATTTCATTAAACATTAATTTCCTTATCCACTTACAGCCTCGCCCGGCACGAGTCGTGAGAGTATCTTCACGCCCTTACAGCAACCGTATCCATGGCTGGAGAAGAAGAATCACGACGTCAACATTGATCCCAGTTTAATAACGAAACCGATTAGAAGCGTACCGTTCGTCGCGGTGTGTTTGATGAAGCATAAATAATGCCCTTTCGGTCGACTAGCATCCTTAAGGCACAGCCCGACGTCCCGACCGGTCGTGCGTTGTTCGTCATTACCGGTGGCTAGATTGAATATCGCCCAACAAAAACCACGCGCCTGAAGCGGTGCCCGATTTGAGCTGTCTCTTTATTTTACCATCAAAGGTAGCCCCGAGCAACGGGACTCGGCACGTGGTAGCGTGTATCAAGGACGAGCAACAGTCGCCTTCTTATTTTGCAATATATCGATTAGATTAGGCCCTCTCCGGCATCGAGCATGTCACCTGCCGTCGCTAGGCTACCACCCAGTGGCAAAAGGCTTTCTAAGGACGACGAGAAAAGGACTCCGCAGTGGAAGTGTTGGATTCGATCCATTCACCGCCGAAAAGGCGGAACGAGCCGTACAAGGAACGGGCGTATCGCAGATTTCCCGCTATCCGGTTTGCCGAAGCGTATGGTATTTTCATTTCTCGTTCGCCGTAAAAAAATGAGTCAATCCGCGTCAGGCGCGTGGAAGCTACTTTTGGCGCACCGTATCCTTTCTCAGCGTGCCTTGTTAGGGAGTTTTATATCGAGAACATTCAACGGTGCATCAGAGGGGCGCGCGAAACGATGCCACGGTTCGATTGTGGGCCAAATGAAGCTAACCCCTGACTGGTTCTGCGAACGGCACACGGTGCGAGATAAAATTTGATTTCATGCGAGGCCGTTTCGTGAATGGTTGCGAGCGTTTTTTTACGGCCCCCTTTTTCGTTAATATCAATTTATTGATAAGAATCTCCCGGCTGCCGAATGTTTCCCAGGGCGCCGATGTGTCGAGTACGCGTTCCAGGTGTTAAGTGGAAATGTCGCCCGCTTTGAGAGTGCTTGACGTAGCAACGTGATCGATGGAAGCAAGGATGCGCCCGGATCGAATTACATCCTTCGGTGATTTATCCTGCACCGGTCGCGATTGGCCTTTCTCCTACACTTAATCAGCCCTGTGTGGACACTGTGAAAGGTCCGTCAATGGTAAGCGCTAATGGGTTCTCGTGGGGAAAAAACGACTTTTGCTTCCGTTTGCCACCGGAGGTTCACTTTAAGACGCGAAATTGACGGCCACTAACTTCGGCACCGAGGTTTAAACGGTATACTTGTTGCACCACGTTGAACACCGATTAGTGCTGTTAACCTGGAAAGCAACGATGAAAAAAAAAACAGAATATAACACCGAAAGCCCATCAACTACGTCAACACACGGCGAAATTATTTATTTAGTCTCACATAATCCCGGATGAGCCGCCACAGCACGGCAGCCGTACGAAGTACGGAGTGAAATTAATTTCTCGTCCTTGTCCGAACCCGACTCGGGCGGTGAAGACGAGGCAGCATATTTCATCTGAAAACTTTCACCGCGTTTTCACCGAACGGCCAACTCGATTATCCTTGCAGCGAACTTCGAACGCCCCCCACGGCACCGGGCCGGTAATCCTTAGCGAGGTTGAGGCTTTAATTTGGAAAATCTGAACGAATCCTGCGAGCCGCGCCTGCCCCGGAAGACGACGGCAGGTAAAAGAACGATGCGTCCGTTGCGATGTAAGCGGAAGTCGCCTGCCAGTTTTGTTCGAGCTCGGGAAGCCGTCCAAGTGGCCCACATGGCCACCGGATTGGCCGGTAATTAGTGCGCCGGATAATTGAGACATTCAGGTGGCCCTCTGGGCTACGATGCACGCCTCACGGGCTGATAATTTATGAAGCTTGGAAATTTCATCCCTCCCAACAACAGGGTGGCGTCCGGTGCATCCGGGGTGGGAGTGCAGTGTAGAATTACCTGGTTACCCGAAATTAGCCCCTGCCAAGCATTAATCAACGCGATGACAGTGGGCCACCGTGTGCTGCCTGCAATCGACGGCGCGCCTCTAATCGGTCAGTTGCACCTGCACCGGGCTTAGAACCGGGGCTTAACGGTGTGTTTTCTCCTGTATGTGTATGCGTATGTGTGTAGGGGGCTTTTTGGCGCTCGCCACCGGCCGCAGTGAATGTAATTTCATTCGCCCGCGATGAGCAATGATAAAACTATTTGACAATCATAACCCGCAACAGAGCGCGTGAGCGTTTGATGTGGTTCCGCTGGTGCATCTGACGATCGTGGGATATTACATTTTGCAAGCAAATTAGGGTAGCCCCTTTTTTTGCGGCTCGTTCCGCGGTTGTGGACGGCTGCATTATGCAGCATTGCGAGCTCGCGCGCGCGGGGTTTTCCTATTTTGGAGAAATAATTTATACAACCCACGCTAATTATCCGACATCAAACAGGGGTGCGTCGGTGGTTTTCCCTTCATCCGAATCGGTGCAATGATTAGAGATTTCATTATTAATCATCACTCCTACTGCCGGTCTGTTGGTGCTAATTGTGGATCCGTGCCGGCCAGTTCTGCTGAGTGAGGCTTGGGTTTTATTCTTCCGCGAACGGGCGTGGAGAAATTATGATCTCAAACGGACCGTAAGTAACCAAAGAGTAGCTCGCTTCCATGCTGACCATTTTCCTGCGCACTGGGGATGCTAGCACAGCCCGATGTAGTCGTTCGATTGACCACGGCTCGCTGAGCCCATTGGAAGGCTTCCAGCCTGGGTGTGCTTGTTTCACCTGATCAAAATTCTACCGACTACCATGAACCGGTTCGGTCGGAGTCTCAGCACAGCAGGATACCTGACCGAGGTTCTTGCTTCAGTCGGCAACAATCTTGTCCGGATGCCGTCCTACCGTACTCGGTGTCGAACTGCGGGAGACCAACAGTCCGCCATACACGTCACCAGCGTTCACCAATGGCACCTTCGGATGGCAAGGTCACGAAGGTGAACCTGCGCGACTCCCCACGAGCCCTTTCAAGCTGCGGGACCGTGGTTCAACGGTTTGGGGCATTATTAATTTAATTGGATTTTGACAATCGACCACAATGCCCGCCTGTCTCTGCTGGTGATCGGGTAATTTCAAGATCCAACATCGACAGCCGTTTTGGAGGTCTCGCAGGATGGCTTGTTGGTGTTATGCGTGTTTCTTCGTTCGGTGGGAATCCTAAGAACATGAGATTGTCCGATTTGAAACGAGCGCTAATGGGGACGGCCGGCTAACTTCGGGCGTAATTGATACACGCGATTAACGCCCCAGGGAACAGGGCCGGAACTTTTCGTCTCAAATTTGTCAAATCGGCAATCGGTGGAATGAAAAGTTTCGCCTCACTCACCGAAGAAGGAAGCTGCGCGTTTGATGCACGGAAAACAAAAGAAAAAGCACTCCCAGTACATGGTTACCACGGCAACCGCCGGGCGAGCAGAAACAGCAGGCTGGCTCCAATAATCCATCCCAAATTCCACAAAGGGTTCCATTATTAGAGCTGCCCTTTGTGCTCTCGTCTCGGGTGATCTTAATTGGGAACGGAATATTTAGTCCGTAAATGATGAGCTTCTACCCTTGCCGACGAGCATCAAAATCGTCCACGAAGGGACGCTGATAAGGGTTGGGCCCATTTGCGGTTTGTCTGCCGGTGTCGGCAAGAATGTCGCCTGGCATGGAACAGTTCGATACAGTTGCCAACTGTGGCTGGTTGTGGGCCTATCGCTACCGAATGAGGAACGTGTCTAGATACAGCCCGCACCGGCACCTGCGAACGTGCTAGTCCGCTGGTTGGTGTGCTAAAAACAACAGTTTTCAAACAGCCACGCAAAAGGAGACTTCCTTTAATGCGAGCGAAAAAGGTTTCGCCTTACCACCGTTATGGCGGAAGCCAACGAGCCAGCCCGCTAGTGCCGGGACCAAAGCGCTGATTAATTATTTACTCCTTAAAGAATTCTAGCGGCTCGCAAAATGGCGGCTGCACCGGTGGCTCAATTCATGCTGTAATATTTACACACTTTTCCCGGTCCGGTGTGTCGCGAGGTATTTTTTGTGTAGCGACATGCAACAAAGTTTTCCCCGGGCGTCCCACCAGACGTTTTTATTAAACATTCCTATCGGCCCGGTGGCTTTTTTTTTTGGTGCACTTCTTCCAGTGGCCCTCGTCACCGACCGCTACCGGCTGATTCTTGATTGGGTAGCCGGGATTGGTATGCTCCAGGGGGCAACCGATGGCAACCGGCAGAAGGCACAAACAAATATAATTTTTCGTTTGCGTAACTTTAAGCCAAGCCGAGCAGGACACCGTGAGGGGTGGTTAGAACTCCGTGCGAAAGAGACAGAGCAAAAAGGGAGGGCGAATAAAAAACTCATTTTAAGCCAAATACTTGATAGACGTCTGCTTGCGTGGCCGCTAGCGTGTGGAGTTTACCCAACCAATTATGTTTGCCCAGGGGCAATCTAATTTCCCCCGTCGTCGATTTCTCAGTTTTTACCACCGTCCTGTACGTGTGTGGGTGTGCGTGGGCTTCTGCGAGCAGGCCGGAATTTTTCGAGACCGCGACCGCGCCACTACTGTAGCGAAAATGATCTAGAAGCTGCCGCTCTGCCACGGTTTTTCCAACCCCGTTTGTTGTGGGCTGCTGGTGACAGGTTTGCCGGGGTTTTGTTGGAAAATTGCTAACCATGGCAGAAGTTGTGCTACGGCACCATGTGCCACACCGAGCGAGGTGACAAAGTCAGACACAATCGTTGCGTTTGCGAGCGATTTGAACGATTCGCCGTAGCGTTCGCAGTGTTAATTGAGAGGAATTCATCCGGGCGAGGTTAGAACACGCGCACAAAATGCTGACGGTCACAACCCCTCTTATCAGCGTCACGGGAGACGTCCCGGTGTGCGGTATCGAAATAGCATTTGCCGTTTATGACAGAAAGTTAATGAAATTCAAAGTTTTCTCCCGCGACACATCCGACACCTACACCCTTTTTTTCGGAGAGCGTAGCGTGGCGTGTTTAGGGTGTGATGAGTTCGGGCGACCTGTCGAGCCGTGCGCCCAGCTGGTGGACATACCGATGAAGCATGAATTATTAATAACCGATACGGTGACGGTCATTCGGCCGAGCGTCGCAAAGAGCTGGGCTGTCGAATTTTCCATCGGCATGATCGAGGCGCAGGATGCGCGCATTCCCAGGCAGCCGGTGGTGACTCGCGGGTTAATTGTCGCCGGGGCATGTAATTATTTCTCGCCGAAAATTTAATTAAAATTATGGAAATTAAATATTTAATCGCAGCTGTCGGATCGCTTTAACAGATTGATCGAATTTACATAAATTAGTTCTGTTGTCAAATAAATAATAACGCCACGGTTCTCCAGATACCGACCGGTCCTAGCCGTTTGAGATTGCTAATGGTGGCGGAATACATTAGCATTTCGTTAGACGGTGCGACGACGGACCGGCCAAGGCCGGCTGAGGATTCCGGTTCTGTGCGAAACAACTGCTAAGCCACAAGATAAATGTGGCAGAATTTGTCATGTTTCGATTCGCCACGGTTCGGACCGCGCAGGAGCCACGCAAATGTTCCACTGAGAGTCGAATTTTTAAGCCGAAAATGGTCTGCTCTAGTGCGTCTATCTATCCGGATGTTGGGTTTGGTATGAGTCGATTTTGCGCTACCGCAGATAACTCCTTCCGAGAAGCGGCTAGGCTATAGCCTCTCGAACCATCGACCAGCAGCACGCCCCGGGGTGCAAGTGGGTCGTGACACCAAACGTAATCCTTTGACAAATCCTACCGATGGGAATGGCGCGACCGAAGTACAGCGACCCAATTAAACATTACTCATTCGGTTCCTTAAAACCGTGTAATTTCCCTGGAGCTAGTGCTCGGTTCCCCAGTTCCCAGACCGATGGTAAACGTTTTTTTTTTCATTCCGATTCTGATGCCCTTGTGCGCTTATTTCGTATCCTGCCGGTTGCACGGCCTTTTGCCGCTGCATCAACACAAACACGATGCTTATCGGCTTAACGCGACGCACTTTCGGTGGGATTTGTCCGGACCAACGTAGCACGAAAAAAAACGTCCGCCTTTGTTATGCTGCTTTTATTCCCGACTCTGCTAGGGTCACGATCGTGGCTGCAACCGATGCACTGCCATCGAACGCTTCCCTTAGCTTAGCTATTTATCATCGCATGGCAGGAGAACGGAAGCTGAGCACGGACCGGAAATCACCCCAGTGCGATCCAACTCTCCATCCCGACCCGATTGTCGCGGATTCTCGTGGGGAGGGCAATATTTGAAGGCATTTTTTGTTGCTGTTGTTTCCTAAGGGTTGCGAATGGTCGGGCGCTTCCTTATGCTAATTCCTGGTCCCGGTACGCGTTCATCGTCCTCACGAGTGGATGCGGTGATAGGAATATCGCTCGGTTTGGCGACGGCTTAAATTCCCTGCACGTGTGCGCCATCTGACCGACCGCCGGTCCGAGGGTGCTTTGTCCCGCTTTCGAGCACTTGAGCAGCAACTGTGCTCATAATTCGTAATTTCTAATTAAAAATGATCAAAATCTACCCCGTGCTCGACATACGACTGAGAGGACACGTTCACCCTTCGTCCGATTTATGATGTCTCTTTTTAAGCCCTCCTCAAAAGGACCAGTAGGTGCAATGAGAACAAAAAAGCAGCAGCGGGTCCACGGTCTCGGATGACGCTACGCTCATACTTCGAGATGTGGGTTGCGGGCTGTACAATTTTCAAACGTAATTAGAAGTGCTAATCGTGCTAATCTAATAGTGATATTTTTGTTGCGTTCACGTGGCAACTGTACCACTGGGGACAATGCACCGTTTTTCGCCTCCGGTAATCCGCTGGATGTACGAAAATACACGCTATGTGAGATGAATCTCTAACGATCAGTGAACGTCGTGCATTTTTATCAGGCACTCCCACACACAAACACACACACGCGGTCGCTAGACTGCCAAAAATGAAAACTCCGCATCGAAGTACCGGAAAAGTGATTGTCAAGCCAACGCTCGACCGGCAGCTTTTCCGACGGTATATCCGACGTTTAATTTCTCAACGAATATCTCTCGTGTGCCACCTGCCGGCTACAAACATGTTTATTTACTTGCGTAGGTACGTGCGGGTGTGTGCGCGCGGTGGCTGGTTTTTGCGGTAACAATCGTAGCGACCGTTTCAATTTGCCACTAAACCACGATGGATGTATTGTTGCGAGATGCCACAAAAGACGGCATTCCGGGGGAGAGCATTATCATCCCGAAATTGCAATCCCAACGCCGGGAGGAGCGTGCGTGCAAATATTCGCCCAGTCCCCATCCGTTTTCTCTCATCCTTTCCGTAGCGTATCCTGGAATGCCCTTGCGCTGGTGCGCCGGGGAATGGAGAAAAACAAAAAAACAAACGCTGAAAGCAACAGCACAAACAATCGCGCCTGTTTACGACTGTGCTGAGGTTTGGCGAAGGAAAACCCACGCCGTCGTCGTCGGCGTGGGCGAGAAGGAAAACGAGCGATGGGGCTTTTTCTGTAACAACTTTGGCGTTGATAAGGTGCACGTTCTGACGTATGAGCCTTCATCCGTAGTCGGTGCAGTCGGAGTGGGCGAGTGGGTGGTGCGAAAAATAAAACGAAACTTGAAAGGATGCTGAAGCGAACTACAAAGCGTTTTCCACACGGTACGTATGTAATTTCGCTTTTCACACTGGTGTGACGAACCGTCGCTAGTTGCCGTCCTTTTCGTGTGCGGTGTGTGTGTTTTTTTTTCTAATCTGTCCTTCGCCTGCCCATTGTTCCACCACCAGACGGTGAGCGAGAATGTTCCAGCGTTGCTTCCGGTGGAGCCTCGCCGGAAACCACGGGAAGGCATTCCTCGAGGGCTAGTGAATCTCGGTTACCGATTAAACCGGCACCGAGGACAACCACAACGAGCGAGTAACCACCGGCGTATCCCACCCAAAGAGCCAATATGAAGCCACAGTCTTGAGTTCTGCACTCGTGCCAAGTGCTTCTGAGCTGGAGGATTGCTCCTCGGACATGACTTCAACACCGAGTTTCACCGACATGGTCAGCTAATCCGAGCGAGCTTACATGACATCAATTAAAGCCATCTTGCTGGTACAGTAATTACTCTTCAGCAAGCGGACGACTCCGAACCATCGCCGGTACTGGTTCGAGTGCATCATCATAGCCATCCGGTGTAGGTCCATCGTGTTGGGAAGCCCGGATGAAACCGTTCGCTGCCTGAGAGACTGATGTTTGGCTGCTGCTCGAACGCAAGCTCGGAAGCGGAGAAGCCTAGCAGCGTGTGAGCGAGTGGTGGCGTTTCGATGACCAGGAAATTAAATGCTAATCCAATCAACCGATGATCGAACCACCGATAGATGAGCTGAGTCGATGAAGCACCGTGGCCGGTTCGATCGGTTGGCACACGGGTCATTGGGGTCACGATTGAACGAGTTTTGGGAGTGTAATTGACATCTGACATCATCTGCCCTTGGTTCGATGCCAATTTCGCGATTCAACCTGGATGGGTTTTTGGCGAATTGAAAGCCGCTTGCATCATCGAACGCGACTACTTGTGATCGGGAGGGAATCGTTTACGAACACACACACAAACCCATTGTTGTGCCATGACGCCAGTGTGATAATGTGCTATATTTAAAGGTGGATTTGGTGAGGAAATTATGGTGATCGCAGTAGTTTGTGACCTTCACCGTCCTTACTTGGGATTGATTTTATGCAACAAAAGAAGCAAATTGTTGAGGCAATAGTAGGCCACAAAACTATCCTAAAAAAAGACATTTAGACCCATTTTTTTTAGTACATCTGGACGATCAACTTCGTGCATCAATCTTTTTACCGAGCAAGTGCCTTTTTTTAATTCACCCACCGCTATTTAATGCTGTACATTAAACAAGCGCTCGCATGTAGAGCAATACTCCCATCTCCAGCAATTGGGAAGCATAAGGCACAGAGCGAGGGTTTAGTGTAAAATAACAGCAAATGATAATAAGGTTGCTTTAGCCGGTGCGCCGGCAGCTGTTACGCCCGGGCGTAATGGGACGTACCGGTCCCGCTGTGGATTGCGCGAATAAAGAAATCGAATTAAAAAACCGGCAATTCGGGGGAGAGGTGGCTGGGTTAAAACTTTACCCATAATGTCTCAAGGCGCCCGTTAGTTTTGTTATCACCTCGCTGTAATCTCCCGCCGGTGTGCGAACCGAGCGAGGGAAGGCGCAGGAGATAAATTCACACTTAAAATATGGCCGTTTCGTTTGCCCTTGCCGTTTTCCGTCTCCGGGAAGTAAAATCGCTTCTATAAAATTCTAATCTTCGCCCGCCATTGGGTGTGGAAACCGAGAGGTGTGGAAAACCGTCGAAGAAGACGGAATCCGAGACCGGAGAAAGATGCAAGAACCCACCCAACAGCACGTTCACAGCGAACGAAAGCATCAAACGGGCTACGTTTCTCGGCGTCCTGACGAATCAGCCGTTGCTGTCTCTCCGCGTTGTGTCGTGTTTGGGACGGCTCACTGGACGCCGGGCCGAGCGTGGGGCTCTCGGCATTATAAATTATGAATTTAATTTGCATAAATTAGCTACCATCGAAAAGTGAAATCCTTCCCGAAACGCCAGCAGAATCTCCCCGGGTGAGTTCTTCTCGCTCTGTCGTCGCTGGCTACTGCGTCATCAACCACCACCAGGTCGAACCCACCGGTAGAGCCATAAATTTTACAACGCATCCTGCCGAAGGGGTGCTGTTGGGAAGCAGTAAGCACCCGGAGGAGCAAAAGCAAAATGCAGCCTTTCGGGGGCAGAAGACGCCCACCATTGGGTGGGTGGAATTCTCCCCCGGGAGAGAGCGCGGTGAATGGCAACATCCTAATCAACCCAAACACAGCTGTTTAACAGGACGATCAAGGTGTTTGCAGTGCAAATAGCGTTTGAAACATAATGCTAATTTGATGATGCATCAGGTGTCGAGGTTGGTGCTGGGTTTGATTCGATCCTCGAATCGCCTCGAGTCGGTCGTCAACCGGTTGTCATAAAGTTTAATCGAATCAAACCACCATTACCGGGACGGGGCATGGTTTGCATAGCGGTGCAGGATTAGCGCACCGGGCCTTCGTCCTTCTGTCCTTGCTTTCGTCGCGCGGCACGTGTGCGGGATTGTACTGGTGCTCCTTGCGCTGGTGCATCAATCACATGCACGCGCCCAATGTAACAGCGCTGTGTGTGCTGTTTCTTTATTTAATTTTCCACCCATGCTACCATTCGCGCCCAGTTTTATGGGGCGTTATGATCGGCTAGCGTGGCTAATCTCTGGAGTGAGTGAGAAGTTTCCACCCACGCTTCCGGCGTGTCTGGAACGCTTCCGCTTGCTATTTGGCCGTGCGTACGTTGGGGTGTTTCTTTTTTGGTTCTTCCTCCCTCCGTTAATGTTTCGTTCCACTCTCATGCGTGCATGCAAGCGTCTTCTGCCCCGACGGTAAGGGAAATTTATGCTGACCGAGCGGTCGAATGCCGGGTCGAATGACGATATGAATCAAATCCCTTAGCTCCCATGGTATGCATTTTAAAGCGACCTTCCAGCATTCGAATGGCTCGTGAAGGTAGCTTGCGCTAGCCGCACGTATCCTGAGCGAAAGGACGTTTAAGTGAAGCACCGGCAAAAGATGCACGTGGATTCGTTCGTGGTGAACCGACAAACAGTGTGCGGGCTATTCGGTCATGTATCTTGGCGTCGATCGTCGCTTGATAAGCGGCCCTTTCGAGGAAAAGCTCGTTGGTTGAGGCGGGAAAATTATAGACGTTTATCGTGCAGTCTGATCAGATGCACGTTGTGATTGACGCCGATTTGTACGGGCAAGCAGACGTTTCAAGCACCCATACGGGTTGTCTCCAGGTCGTTTGACAAGCCATTTCTCACGATGGACACGATTGCCCCTGAAGCTCGCTCGCAACTGAGCGCGTAACGTAAATGTTGAGGTAATCAAACTCAATCCAAAACCTGCACACGACATTGTCCGTGCCGGGGATTGGCCGGGAATATGCGGTTCAATTAGTGCTGCACGTCGGTGGTTTTCCATTCGTAATCTAGAGCGACTGTGTGATCCGAAGGCGCCAGGATGCGAGTTCACGTCCAACTTCGAGTGACCACATTTGGCACTTCCGTTTGGTGCGTGTTGGTTGGTGTTGGGTGAAAAGTTTCGTCGCCCATCGACCGGCGTGAAACATCGTCATCTTGTGTTTGAGTTACGATTGTGGTGCGGCTACCAACACCATCACTGCTGCCTGCGGGCCCAAATCAGGAGTTGTTTTCCCGAGCACTCGGTAACATTTCCTCCGGCGGGCGAGGAGCAACTTTCGGCGGGCGAGTGGCTTGTGGTTTGCAAAATTCATCATCAAGTTTACCGTTTATTTTATGGAAATATTGAGAAACTTATTACCCACCGTCGATTCGGCACACGGTCCGGTGTGGGTAGAGTGCCGTTGGGCCAACTTGTGACTCGGTGTGCACGTTCGAGACGAGTCGTTCGTTCTCGAAGCGATGGAAACATTCGTACGATATATAGCAAACGTTCTCGCAATCGTTCGAGGGGATGAAAAATCAACACAAGCCGCTACCATTCTTTCACCATTCCACCCATTCAAAACGCTTCACTCTGATCGGGCTAAAGGTTTTGGGAAATCAATTCTGTTTCTTCATTATCGCTACGTTTTCCGGTCGAGAGCAATGCGCCCACCCGCTCACCTTGAGAATAAAATCTAACTCGGCATACACACACGCACGCACGCACGCGTGAGGAGAGCAATTTTCGCGCCTTAAAAGCTTCAATCCCACCCGAATCAATCCAGACACGCCTGAGCCAATCGACAAAATCCTGGCCCTGGTTTCGCTCGGGCCTCGGGAATGGGACGGAGAATTATTACATTTCCTTGCGCGCTCATTAAATGCATTAACATTTTCAATTTGCGTTTGGCTTCCCTCGAGCGCGGTCGGGCGGCTTATGGGCGGCTTTCGAGCGGATCGATCACGTTTCTCCGGGCCGCAGCGAAAGTACTGGCGGGCCATAAATATTAATCAAAAACCATCATCGATATCGACGAATTCTGGAATTGTTTGGGAGGAAAATCAGAAAATTTGTATACGGAATGCGGTTTTTGTCGATATTCGGCCCGGGTGCGAAGGCATACCGGCATGCCGGTGTGGTTGCACGAACACGTTTGCTCCCACCAAAAAAGGGTGGCCAAAATTGATTTTCGTCCTTTCGATTCACATACCCCTTTGGCGCGGGGTTGGGACTCGCTTTAACCCAAGCGAGGACTAAAGTGCGCACCCGCGCACCTTTCCGTACGAATGGTACGATGGTCAGTTGGCATTAGTCCTGTGGTAAAAGGGCGCATTTTCGGGGATCATTATGATAATCGTCTTTCGCACCTCTTTTTTTTTCTCTCTCCATGGGCTCGGTTTGTACGGTCCTTAAGGTGTTCCTGTCCTGTTCTCTGTCTTCAGACCGCAACGGATGCCGGATAATCCCACCCAACCCGGACTGGCTCGCAACGAATGGATCGGATTTAAAAGTCAGCACCATGGGGCGCCCTTAAACGGTGCTGTCGAGTCGGTTCGCACTTAAGGCATCCGTACGCTGAATGCCAGCAGTCCGACGTGCAAATCTTCACTCGAAACGAAAGGCACCATGCAGCGATGGGTCTCCGGAAAGCCACCCATACCCCAAAAACGGGCAGTTCATTTCGCTACCTTACCAGCGTCCCGATGGACAGTTTATGGGACGACTGCCCATTCGGAAAAGCCGTCCACCCACGATCAACCCCCACACTCGAGCGCTCACGGGAGCCCTTTCAAACGTCGATTTTATGTGCGTTCGGATTGTGTTTATCCTTCGTTATTGACGATATCGTTTAATGGGAAAGCGTTTTGGGCGTTTAACTCGCTGGCCATAGTGCCCGAGCTCTGTGCACCCTGTGAACCGATCGACCCTGGGTATCATTTTCATCATCATGCTCATCATCATCATCAGTGGGCAGCGGGTGAGCGTTGGAGTTTTCCCCAGGCACTTGCTGACGGGGTCGCCAGCTATCCCGGGCTAGCCCAGCATGGGATCCACTCCCGGCAGTGAGTGTGTATTTTCTTAAGCTGCCCAACGACTGCCTGACCGGTTGGTTCCGATGGGAGTGACGCGAGAAAAGCGCCATCATCTAATCCTTCCCGGGTTTCTCGACCATCCGCCGTTCGTTGTGATCGTTTTTATTTTTCCCTCGTTTGGCGTACACTTCGAGCCGGCAACCCAGTGTGAATGGTTTGTTTGTCTGTTTGTGCTGAGTGTCGTTTCTTTTTTTTTTCAGAAGCTCGCCGTGTGCGACAGTGCGTTCGCTATCTGCGCGCGTGTGTGCTCGCGCTGGAGTAGAGCGAAAATTGGGGTGGCTAAATGACTGCCCTTTGCAATGTTTCGTTTGCAGAAAGAAACAATAAATTGGCCCCATCCGCTCAGCTGCGTCGCTGTGCAGGATTAACATTCGACCAAACTGCACTGCTGCACGGCATCAGTGTCCTGCCGAGCCGGAAGGACAACACGGAGATAAACGCTGCAGAGCACGATGGACGAGCTGTGCTGGGAAGGAGAATGATTGGCATTCGTGCAAAGGACATCGATCCGAGGTATGCTTGCTTTCCCACTGCCCGTTGGCTGGACCGAGATCCATCAAACCCATGGCTTGGGTTCGTGTCCTTCCGACGAATGCGCAACACAACGGCTCGGTGAAGGAAATGGGTTAACTTCGTATGTTTGTCGCCTGAAATATTCATCATATCCTTACTCCCGCCGACCTTGAATCGGATCAAAAGGCTAAAAGCTACTGGCGTTGCTGTTTATTCACACAACTGCAGGGCCATCCTCACACTGCCGAGAACTGGCGCGAACGTAATCCAAGACGTTCGTTGGGTGAACCGCAAGGCACGGGTCGAAAGTTTTGGTCCTGGCGCACTGAACACTCCTCGGCTGGGCTGCTTGCGACGGGGCGTGGACTAGTTTCAGTAATTAATGGAAGAAGTTGGGCAAGATCCAAAAAGTATTTATTATTTATTGCGCCGTTTCTTTATATGCGAATGGGGAAAGGGCTCGGCATGGTCCCGTTTCGGGAATGTCCCGGGACTGGAGGGAACATTTCGAAAGGATTTACGCCATCGGTGCCGTATTTTGCCTTTTTCCGCAATGGTGCCTCCCAATGCATGGTGACAGTTTTCTGGCGCACTGAGGCGAGAGAATACCCTCCCGGTCTTCGCAAAGTTCTTGCACTGCTCTTGTGTTGTTTGTTCTTTGATTCCGAATGTCTTTACGCGTTTCGTTCTGCTTTGGTGCCGCAAAAAGGTTTCGTTTTTATGTCGCCAAATTAATTGACTTTCTCGCTGCTAGGAGCGTTTTCGTGGTTTCCTTAGTGAATTCGGTGCATGGGTTTTTTTTACTATTAATAATAAATAAAATTTAAGAAAATTTCAATTGTACTATAAAACAATTTTCTGATGAACCTAGCTGATGACAAATTATGTACCACAAAAATAATTCTACGGAATAATTCAAATCATCTACCTTGATTACAATTCCATAGTTATAAAAACATATCTCCGAATATGTGCCCTTGCCAAGGGCTTAAGAAGAACATTTTGCTCGTCATGTATCTCGTCACCTGAAAAGGATGCAGCATTTGTTTTGGATAATACAACACATGTTTACTCCTTCGCTTGTGTTTCGCCCTTGTGCTTGTAACCCCGGGAAAACCTGATAAAAACTGTCCAAAAACCCTGCGCTCGAGGCAGGAATCGTTTAATGACCGCACTGCCCCGGCATCCTTTTCACCATCTGTCCGGCATTTGGGGATAAGGATCAAGCCAGGATCTCGTGCCGTGTTTTTCCCCATGCCAACCTGGCCCGAGCGGACGGCCCGAGCGGACGGAAAGCGCTCACCAAAAACCACATGGCTCGAACAGGGCGGGAAGATTTGTCGGAGCTTATAATTTCTGTTTTGTCAACATGCACGATGTCCTTTTTCCGGCAATTCCATCCGTTCGCCCGTTCCCGGGTGCTTTCGGAACCACCACCGACTGCGTAATTGTGCGTTGTTTTCCACCGACAAACGCACCGGCCATTTGCCGTGCCAAAGGGGCTGGCAGGATGAGAAGCGACAGTCGGAAGAGATAAAAAAAAAGACCCATAATGTGGCCGACTTTTGGGTCATCATCGTACGGTGGTTGGATTGTTCATTACCAGAGCATCAGCACCGTACACCGAATCCCGACCAGGGGTGTGAGATTCGGCGTGTGTGGGTTTTGTTTTTCCGGCACACGATGGTGGGCCGACCGTTCGATTCGGTTGTGTGTTTATTTTTACCGCACACCTTTGCGGCACACCATCGTACAGGTACACTCAGGACAGAGAGTCTGGCAACAATTTTCCGGCCGAAATGAAGATGGGAGGAAGAAAAAAAAACAATGGTAAAAGAGCTATCGCCGCTGGGGGTAGGTTGAGATGTCGGGGATGATCAAACTGACCCTGGGCGGGCTCGTTCAGGGACTCGATCCATGTTGCCCTTTGTGGTGCTTTTCGGTAAAATTTGAGCCATTGTGGAATTTCGGTGATGTGACATGATAATTTCTTGGAATTAAGTTCGACAAAAAATACCGCCCAAGCACCACGCGGTTTTGCCTCAACCAATGAGCCATTGATGTCCCTTGGCGAGCGGTGGGCGTCTGTGTGTGTGTGTGCGGGCTGGGCGTAAATGTGCACCGCCAAACGTATGTTGAAGGAAAAATGGGCCACACGGACGAGATAATACGCTCGGAATGGAAACTCCACCAACCGACCGCGTGACAATTAACGCGAACGCCGCGATTGTTGTAGCGACTTTATTACGCCGGTGCGTCGGCCACACACCACAACACTGTGCCAAATTGGGGCAATTCGTTGGCTTTGCGTTCGGTTGCGCTGGGCCAAAGGGCAAATTGCGCGGGCTTCGAACATGCACACCGTGGCTTGTGTGCGGTAGCCTCCGGCCCGGTGCAGGGGATTAATTAGCCACTGGGAACCATGTGCATGGTCGGTGCAGTTGCGATGGCGTATTCGGGACGCCGTCGGTGGAAACACCGGAAAAAGTGCTGCATAAAACCAACAAAATGAAAATCACGATAAAAGTCGAAAAAATAGTTCCCTTTTGTGAGTGCTACCGTGCTAAATCGCACGTGTGCTTTTATGTTTTTCCCATATCCTGAGGCGAACAGCGGATACCCGTTTGCTGGGGCATGGCACCACGCAGCTTGTTGCATAATTTAAGCCGTTTTAAAACGATGACCTACGAAGTGGATAATACGGATTCGTTTTATGAAAGCTAATGCACGGACGCATGTAGAGCTTTACGTACTTTCGTTTACACGGATGCTTTGCACTTTATGATAAATCAAACATTCTATACAGGAGTATGTATCGGCCAAGTTTTCCGATGTAATGGAAAACTTGGATACGATGTAAGGGATCTGCGTTCTGCGTATACGCAAGTTACAATCGTCGAATTCCTTTCATTGTCTGTGAGCTATTTTAATACTGACGTCAAAAACATACTTCGTTCTCGGGCATTTCAGAATACGGGCTTTTCCCGGCAATGAATTTTATTGAATTCATTACTGCACCGCCAGTCGAGCAAGCTATTTAAGCTCGTGCTGAAGCCTCCATTATGGTAGTTATGCATTGCTTGTTTCTCTTTTGTGCGGAACGTTTCGGAGGCTATGATATGGTTGTGAAGGCTATTGTTTTTTTTTCTGACTGATTTCCCGATGTAGGAATTTTCATCGAAACACTGATTGTGTGCATATGGGCAGGATAATGCATTTGTGTTGAAACAGATTTATTTCATCAAAGGCGCGAGAGTGGAACAAAATAAATCTCTTAGTGCCGCATTGATTGAAGCTACTGGAATAATAAATAAATATTTTCGTTATTTTGTGTGCGATGTTCATTTGAACTACAGTTTTAATTTCAATTCTTCGTCACTCGTGTGAAGCGGATGCTTTCCCTCACCAATTTCAGCATACACCGCGATGCTGTTGGAAGGAAATAAAAGACAACTTCTCTTGGTGGGGCTTGTTTGCTTTCCCATTTTTTGCCCATAACACTCGTTTGGCGCACGGCGCTCCTGGAAAGTTTCGGGTTGACGGTCATAATTCCCCGGGCAGCCCTTTTTCTTCCCTGTAAAGTTTTGCATCGACCTGCGAACGAGGGGCCATGCAAAGTATGCAAATTATACTGCCTTTCGGTGCGATCCGTTTTCCCAAACTGTGACACCCGGTATCGCGCGCGAAAGGTATTAGCGTTCGCGCAACCTCGCGTACGTGTACGTATCGCGCGCATTAGGGGGCGCGTGTACATTTGGAACATTACAAATCTAGCGAGCCCGGCACACGAGGCCGAGGAAATCGAGAAAGATCCTTCCCACAAATCACCAACCGCGACCGCTGCGCAAGCTTCGCGGTGTTCGAGTGCTTCTCTTCCGTGGGTTCGTTCGCTCAGCCTTCTGGTGCGGCGCATCCAACATAGGCGCTGGGAAATCTCGTTTCGGAAAGTCGACCCCTGCATCGAACGCGCGGCGTTTTGGGAAGGATACATATCGTAAATCTCCACCGTAAGGCTCTTGATGCTGTTCGCAGGTTCAGGTCTGTGGTTCGCCGACCGCCACTTGTTTCGCCCACAGCGCTGCCGCTGCCGTTCACCGAAGGGTCCGTCTTTCTGAGCGAGTTGTGCTTCACTTGCTGCCGAGCTCCGAATTATGGCCTTCGCCGAGACTCCCTACCAGAAGTTGGTGGCGTACGGCAGGCCTGCCTCTAGCCTGCGGTGCGCTATCATGTCTGCGAGATTCGCCTAGAGCTGTGACTGTGGCTACGCTTCCTATTTCATTTCGATACTAAGCCCAATGCACGATTTCCCCTCGCAAAAGCTGCTGCTCGGCTGGCTGCTCGGCGAGGCGGAGGGCCGACGTGCGACGTAAACAGTCGCCATTCTCCGTATGGTCGAATTCTAATCTAATAAATTTATGCAATTTGTAAAACATGGAGGAGTGCTGTATTTTATATCGAAAATATTTATGAACTTCCAAGCACCCTCGTGTGAGCCATGAAGGGATGCGAAAGGTTTTGCTAGAAGACGGCGCTAGAAAAATTCTCCTCAACCTCGGTAAGGGCTGGGCCACAATTTAGTGGCATTTGGTAGTGATTTGTTTTTTTTTGTTTTTATTTTCGTTTACACGTTCTTTTCTGCTTTTGGATGCTTGGAATCACGTGCTTGCGTTACGTTGTGCTGTTTTTGATTTTTTTTTTCGAAAAACGAATGCATCCATTTCAAAGCACATGGTCGAAAGGGAAATATTGTTGCAAAAAAAAAATGTACAAAACCGTACGAAACGCGCATGGAGACGTTACACTGACATTGTGAGGGAAATGTGCACAGATACATACAAGAAAATGTGGCAGTTTATGGTGCGCTCACCGAGAAAAACATGCCCTACCTCCGCTGGGAGTGATACAAGAGTCAGCTTCGGCTTTATCTCGCATTAAGCGGCAGGCACACCGAACAAATGCCACACTGCCCGGGAGTTGAGTTTACCTTTATCCGAGAGTAACGTTTGTGGAATTGTTTGCTAGCTAATTTACATTTCGCCAACAAACACCTGCATGCACGCACACATGCATACCAGATCACAGGTGCAAGTGAAAGGACGAAAGCTGCGCCTTACCGTGCAAGGATCCAAGAAGCAAGCAATAATGAGCCGTGAGGATGAAAAAAATGAAACCGACCACAAGGAAAGCTCGGCTCAATTCCGTTCACCGTTCCAATCGAGATAAAAACGCAACCGGTCTAAGCATTCCTTGTCCCCATAATAGCCACAGACCAGAACGGTGCATACTGGCGCTACTGGGTGTCCTTGTACCTTGGGGTGTACAGCTCGAACGTTGCTTAAGTAAATAGCTTCTCATTCCGTGTCGCTGAATCACGCCGTTCGCCGAGGGTACGAGCAAGAAGACGAACATCCGGATCTTTGGGGCAGTATCGAGGTTACCTATTCTAATTATTTCCCACAGCGTCCTTTCCGTGCCGTCTGTGCCGCACAAGCGAGGGTTGCCATTTTAGCACACTTCTTATCGTTCACTTACGAGCGTGGAGTGTAATTATTTATGATCACCCACCGCCAACAAGAGAGCCCACCACATTGGGTCCTTTTTTTAATTCCCTCTCTCTCTCTTTTTCTCGGCGAGGCAATGGGCTGCTTTTGTCCTTACTTTGCTTATCTTTTGGATTTTTCTCCCACACCAAAACGGCTGGGACAGCCGAGAAGAATCGCAAACACATGATTACCTCCCAGCTCGGGTCCGGTCCGGGGGGTTTTCCGCTGGCATGTGCGAATGGGAAAGCGTTCCCGTCACTAAGGATATTGCTGTTAGTCCCGGTGTCGATGACTCGTTTCCTTGAAGCCGCGCAAGACTGGGACGATGCTTTTCTATCCGCGCCAACGAGGGCACTGCACCGACCGGTTGTTTGGAGTTTCCTTTTTCTCGTCACTTTCGCTCGCTCGGTCGGAAGAGCGGCCATAATGGTCTCCCGGCGGGATTCCTTGATAATGACGCCGAAGCAGAGCACCCGGAGACTCATCGGAGGAGTAATTAAAAGTTCGCAGCCGCATGAACATCAGTAACTAGCTATCGTCCTAACGACATGATATGAGCATGGCGGTCTGTGTGACTGTCAGGATTTGTGGACTACTCGCATCCGTGTGCGACGGGGCGAGGTCCTCGATGCCGGAAGGCAGAGCATCATTTTCCGATAATTATGCCGATACGCATGAGCTGGTGCACCACGCCCCGACCCGGACTCTGTTGTGACAAACGCTGGGCAGACGTTATTCGATCCTTCCGCCCACGGGACCTGAGAAACACATGGAAGTCGAGGAAACCGTCGTAGCGTTATCTATCCGCCGGCGGAGATGCACCGCGTGGGATAAGCGTCATTTTTCCGCTGTCCCGCGACAAATGCGACATCTCAAACGACATCTCCCCGAGCACTAATAACACGCACTGCAATCTGACACTGGCGGGAAGTGAGTGATTTCTTCCATCCTTGGTCGGGCCCGGGTGCACCAGCGTGTGAGAATCGTTGTTTCGAAGGGCTGGCCGGCCGGTTGGTTGGCGTGCGTTACTCTTGTTTTCGCGACCTGGTCCTCCGTAGGGACAGCGACCCTTGGGAAAACAGGACGCGAGCTTCCCTTGCGTCGAAGCCCCGTGCGACCCTTGAGGGTTTCTATTTTTTACCGCTCGTAGGCAGGCCGAGAGCGCGATAAGAAGCCGCGTCATTTAGCGGAAACATCTGTCGGGTGTGGAAAAAAAAAGATGCTCTAAAAATTTGTAACACACCCAAACCGGTCTATGATAGATGGTGGTGTGCTAACGGATGTCGTTGGCGTGCGGCAGTAGATGAATTTCTAGTCGGTTGTTTTGTGGGACATTTGTCTTTTGAAGTGTTTCGTTACAGCACAAAGGTTTAAAAAACGTATCATTAATAAACGATTGCAGCCAGTTTCAAGAGCCCAGTCTCCATCAAGCGAGCTCGTGGCGGTTGCGTTCGCACTCAATCTAATTACCCAGCATCGATGGGCTGATGATTTCCCATCACGCCAAACGCCATCACGCCAACAAGCTGTTTGCATTATATCGATAGCAATTAAATTTGGACAAACAAATGAGCCCCGGTTTGTCTGTAAAGCTTGGTTCTCATTAAACACTCTGCTTATTTTGCCCGCGGACGCTGAAACAGTTTGTTAATGCAAGTAGAACGTAACATTTTCTCATGTGTCTATTTTTTTTAGTATTTGCTTAGCGAGATGCAATAATAGCCTATATTCATCCTCTAATGTTCGATTTCAAATCATTTGTTGAATTTTATCGATTGCTCAAATCATTGATGAGCTTAGCAAATTTGATTTTTCGTATAGATCGTCAAATACGATTTTGATTTAACAGATGGAAGGGCAGGGATAATAACAGTGGCTTACCAGGAGACAAATTATTCATGGAAGTATTTAAAATAGTTACGTGAAACGGAATCTTGATTTCTATTTATCAATCGATGTGGTCCAACGGTTGTAGTGTGTTTGCACTAACAAAACTTGTAAAATTCGAATTTTCAGTGAATCATTTATTATGTAAATTTATTTGTAATTTATTATCAATGTTTCATCATTTCCATGAAACAAAATTGCTCATGGAGATACCATTATCTGCTTCATCGGTCGATTTTAATGATTAATATTTCGGTTTGAGATTCCATTTTCAAACAAATATAACACGTTTGTTTTGAGTAATGGTATGTATTGAACGGGGTTTTATTTGATAAATCAT
Organism: Anopheles nili; assembly: GCF_943737925.1. Lineage (NCBI taxonomy): Eukaryota > Metazoa > Arthropoda > Insecta > Diptera > Culicidae > Anopheles > Anopheles nili. Next base: position 21,671,762 of record NC_071291.1, read on the forward strand.
GAATGCATTCCCTTCCTGTGAAAAATTTGGTTGCAATGGTTGCATGGAAATCCATTACGCATAATTGCTGACCGAGGATAGAACATATTCGTAATACGATTGCTGGATTTGTTTTTTATTGTTCGCTCGATACCAAGCTATTAGAATGCGAATTGTACTCACGTAGTTTGAAGGCATTTTTGTCATTACAGACAATGCTACGACAATCGGCAGCCCATCTACGAGTGAATAAAATAGGCTGCTACAAATCGGGTACGTGAGTAATGGTCAATGACTTGCGAAACTGTTTCAGCTCCTCGAATGGTGGCCTCTATCCATCGAAAAAAAAACGCCCACCGTACATGATTCACAATCATCCACCCCTGATGTACTGCGGGCCAATCGGGCGGGAAGGAACCTGTTTCGGATGAGAAAATTTAATAAATGTCCCTGTTGCTTCCGAAGCCCGACACCTACGGGAAGCGTTCCGTCTCCACCATGCTATATTTCTTCAGTTGCTACGGCACGTCGAAGTAACGGCGCATTATCCTCCCCTCGTTCAGTTCCACAATTGATTGCATGACGCTGCAACGAATGCGCCCCCTAGCTTACCTTCGCGCAAGGATCAAGTGGGAAAATTCCTCCGGGAAATAAGGTGATGAGAGGCTGTTGGAGAACGAAAATTAAAAACAAGAGTGATTCCTTCATCGCACATAGCCACCGATTGGGTTTTATTCCCCCAGTTCGTCGTAAATGTTCAGTGCAAGCCCATTTTTCCGTTGCTTTCGTCTGGTCGGATACATTTCCTGCGAGGTGAAAGTGTCACGCCGCAGGATCCGAGCCGGCGCAGGGACGCAGCCAATGCCGATGCCAATGCCCAGCGAAAACTCTCATTCCTTCATCTCATTCATAATTCACTTTCTTAGGGAAAAGTCCTAAACACAATGGCCCCATTACGGGCCACCACTGGTGTCTAATATATATTCTGGCCGAGGGGTTTTCTTCGCCGCGTCGACATGCTGCTCACCGGGGCAACATCTGACTCCGCCCGAAGGGGTGTGCTGTTTAAGGGACCATTGATCCCTTTGTCGCTGCTGCTGCGAAACCTCGGCCCCGAAGGCTCGGAGGGCTCGCAAGGAATACGGATTTCTGTCGTCGTATCGTTCCCTCACACTTTTCTCATCGAAAATCGTTTTTCTCACTTCCCCGGCATACGGGCATTCGAAGCTGGCTACATTAAAAAGCAACAAAACATGCCGAAAGTAGCGAACATATGTGAAACTAATTCTTTCGAATTGGGATTTAAATCCTGCGTGTTAATGAGACGAGTGCACACTCCCCTCGTGGTGCCGTGGGCTTCCGAGCGTTGGGCGAGCGGTGTTTATTGGATTTTCCGGCACCATTAGGGGTGACTGCTTAAAATTCGATTTATCGGTTACGGTACAGCGTTGGGCGCGGTGAAGGTTTTCTGACTTTTGGCTTCGCCCGAGGAGGCATCGAAAGAATATTAAATCTTGCCCCTGCATGTCTTAGACGCCCCAGGCAAGGAGCCATGTGGTGTGTAATTTATGCCTTATCGATGCTCTTTTCAGTGGCGTTGTTGACATAACCTTTGGCTGTGGAAGGATCGTTGCTAGGGGAGAAAAGAAATGTTTGCTTTGTTTTATGCACATTACTAAACAAACTCTACTTGATGGTAATCAATATTTCCGTCAGCATTTTGCGAACGGAACGTAATTGAAAGTAATATGGTTTATATTCTATTAAGAATGGAGGGCTTAGGTACTTTATGATACGTTCAATTAAGAACCACCACTAAGACACATAGATTTGAAAGCTGTGAGTAGGCACTTACCCAGCATGGTAGGTTATGAGCCATATTTACAGTACTCCTCACAGCAGGGCTCTATGAGGGCTATCAGTATTAAAACCTTCCGCACTGAGTACGGTATTCGGACGAACTGGCCACGAGCTAGAACGAAAAATCGTAAGAGCGGAATATAAATTTTCCCAAAACGGAACGTGCTTAGGATTCGCAAACATTGCTTGCCTTCCATGTATGCTTAGTTCAACCAAACTTTTGAAGGAAATCAAACATTAAACGCAGAAAATAATAAATTCAATTGCTTGAAGGGTTACTCTTGGCCAGGCGTGCCCGTTCTCCCGATACAGGCTGGTCAGCAACATCATCAACTACCCTCCGCAGAGCAACTCAGCCATCAGAGCAGATAACGAGCAGCGATAGCGTTCTCGAGCAAGCTGTAACCGTACAGTGAGCTGTAGACATGACCGGTCTGACCACATGAAATCTCGAAAACAATGCGATCGTGTGTTTGGCCACCAGAACCCATTCCGGAAATGTACTTTCACACCGAGAAACATTCGATTCGACGCTATCTAACCGTGGCCGGGTAACCGGAAATGGGTCAAATACTCATCCCCATCTGCGAGGGTTCGAACGTTCAAGAGGCAAACGGGAAAGAAAATTGCAGATAAATCCTGAATAATGATATGGCAACTGCACGGAAGTGTTGGATTTGGGAGAAAGACCAGAAAATATCTGTAATAAGATAGCGATTCACAGGATATTGCAACGCGTTTTTTCTTCTTCTTCTCTGATGCTTGTCTGCTGACAGCAGCGATGGAAATGTTCTGAAATAATAATGATAGCTCTATACGGCATGATGGAGCATGGCGGGTTGTCCCCTGGCTTTATGAGTGCAGCAACGATACACTGCTCCGGTGTCAACAAAGTAGTAGGGTCAATGTAGGCGATCGAAGCGCATGCCTGACTCGAAGGCGGGGAAAATAAAACGCAGCAAAGCTTGACTAATCCTCTTTATTCGCTAGAAAGTGTATTTCTGGTATTATTTATGCTCCAATGTGTTTTATGATTGAAAATATAAGCATCACTTGACGCAGTGCTGATGTCGGGGCAACGCGAGAGCGCTCGAATTCCGATCGGAGCAAAGCAATGCGATGATGCGTGTGATGAGGAAAAGGCATATCGTGTCGGGTGGAAACTGATACACTGAAATCAATCTCACATTCTGCTTCCGGAGTGATCGGCGTTCCACTGGGGGCAATATCGAGAGCATATTTTTTGCACGATAATATGGATTTTGGTATTTACATCGGGCTTGTTTGTTGCTGCATAAACGAATGTCTGATCGATGTATCGAACATCAAACAAAAGTCTACAAATAACATTGCCACTTTTTGTTGTTAATGCTCACTCAAAACGCTATTTGCTGGTTAATGCGCATGAAACGTCACTGACACATGCAAAATTGCCGGATGATTTATCTACCGGAAAAGCATGCCAGACAGCAAGGAACTCGTACTAGTCGAATCGCCGAATATTAATAACCCCGGGCCGGTAGCTTTGTAGCAATGTTTTTCCTCACGATTTCACCCTCGATTTAATTCGAAAAGTTCAAAGCCCTCGGACACAACCGAAGGCACAGGCCGGTTGAATCACAATACCAATCCGAGGGTTGCTTGGTTTCTTTTTCCCCAAATGACTTGTAAATCATTCCCTCCGTATTCTTGCTCGTCGTAAAAATTTCTCCATTACCAAGGATTTGGAAAGGAAAAAGGTCCCGGGTGCAGTAAGCTGGTATACAGTAAGGTCCGGAAAACCCGCCAGATGAATGGAGAATCGAAGAGAAATAGCACAAAACGAACCGCAGGTTGCCCTAGCGAGTTTTCATTACCTCAAGTGCTCATTTGTACTTTTTAATGCGCTGTTTTGCTGCTCGTCCCCGAGCGCTTTAATGGTGGAAGATTTGTGATGGTTAATGCAAAGCAGTTAGAAAGGGCAAACCGGCAGGTCCTTCTGACTATCGGTCTTTCTTTCTGCGCTCACCGTCTACGGAAACCGTTGCAGGAAAGGTTTTCGTGCGTCGTTTTCCGCAGGCTGATGTTGTTATTGTTAGGGAAATTACGGTAGATTACAAACCCATCGGACACGGAAGGGAAGGGATGTCCTTGCTAGGAAGAAATCGTCCGACGAAACTATCATCAACTCAACAATTCACGGACCGTTTCAATTACAGTTGACTTATTGCTTTGAGGGTGCCAACGCAGGGCGATCTCATGCTTCTGCACGTTCCCCAACGAAAGGCACAACGAGAGCATTTGAATCAGCAGACACGAAGCGGAAAACTCACCGCCAAGAATGTCCGAATGGAAGAAGTACCAAAAGTGCTTCCCAAATAGACGTTAAGTTTGATTTAACGCATAGCTCAAGGACCTCTCGTAAGAATCTGCAAGGGTTCGTCCTCGATCAAGCATGGATAGGCAAAAAAAAATCCTCTTCAATCTGCCCCCACAGTTGGCAGGGTTGCGTAGAAACGAAATTGGATGAGCTAAGGAGCAGATAGTAATTAATTTTAGATTTATTCGCCTAGCTTGCCACTGCTGGCTGGCAGCCGCATTCGCTCCCCTGACGGCAGGATCGAGCTGGAGCCAGATGAAAGGGGAGTTTGATGGTTGGTCTTGTCTTTGATTAGGGGTTACATTACGACGAGGGCTGACGCACTAGTTCGCTGGTGTAGGGCTTCCGACGAACTTTGCGGAACGGGTCGGCTATGAGCATGATTAGAATTCGCCGCACTCAAGACAATGTGCTTCAGAATCGTTCTTCCGCGTCGGGTTCGTCCTCGCAACCGGGCTGATGTGGCTTCCTTCGTTGACGGTTTTGAGGCCACGCTAATGGAAGGTTGCGGTGAAAGCGAAGATCCATCCGCACAAGCCGGCCGCCTGTCGTGTGCTGGAAGACGAGCTTCGTGGTTGTGTGTTTAATGAGTTCGTGGATTAAATTGATTACGTTGCATTACTGTCGCGTGTTCCGAAACCGACACAGAGCGGGTTTTCAGCAGCGAAAGCGTTTGAAAGTTTTGGGCAATCGAGCTGGAACGGTGAAGCTGCGCTAGTTTCGATTTCGTGCTATGAAACCTAAGACTAACCGCCTGTTGCTTGCATCTAACTAGCCGCCAGCTACCCTTAGCGAGCAATTGTAAATGCTCAATAACCAGAGAAACCCCGTCAAAGTGGCAATAATGAAGCGCCAGGGTCGCATAAACGTAGCCCTCTTGCTCTGTGCTTGCCTCGAGCTCGAAGTCTGTGTCGTGGTACTATTTAAGCGAAACAAACATTTCACTTGAACCGACGGCTTGCACTTGCACTCTCGACGGCACAGCCGCTGAACCGAGTCGCGGCAGCCGGCGGCGTAAGGACCAAGCGGAAGCGACCGGAAACTATCTCGAGTGCGGCTCCAGCTTGAAGTGCGCTAAGAAGCCCTCGCAAAACCCGGTTGACTTAGCGGCTTGGGCGGGACGGAGACGGAGAAAAGTGGAAAAGTTAAGAGTTTCGAGCACTGTTAACCGCAGGAAAGTTGTTCTTTTCATTTACCAGCACCATCTTGGCGTCGCGTTAGCGCCCGAAGCGATGACGTCTGCCACGGACAAAGCATACCAGCGCCCAGTGATGGTTGATTATGCCACGAGGAAAAGCTGCTTCAAGGTACCGCGCGTCCACGCAGCTGATGAACGATTCGACCATTAGTTTGATGAAAGAGCTGAGTCTGTTTAATTTTGCTCGATCGCAAAACCAGCATAGAAAAATACTCTTGGGAAAATTAAAGCGCTGGCGCAAACGAGGAATTAAGTATTGCGCGTTTGTAAAAAAAATCCATTCTGAATGATATCAGCTACTGCGGAAGCTAATGGCGAATAATCCACCAGAGAGTTTGAAACTGTAAGCTGCTAGTTGAAAGTTTATTCTAATGAACACATTGCAAATGTACAAAAAAGTGCTTACTTTAGCTGATTGCTTTTGAATCTTTGCTGTTGTATTGTTGCAGCCGTTCGTTGAATGAATTACTTTATTCTAAATGATAAAAAAAACCCTTTTGTATGGTTTTGTGCACTGGAAGCTTAACATTTATTTCATCACATGCATATTTTTATTGTAACGATAAAAAAAACTGTTTACCATATGTTCCGAAAGCGATGTGCAGTCGATAATGAAATATTACGGTGAATTTTTTATCCTGATGCAATTTATAACCATATGTGTACTGAACATAGAGGTTTGTTATTAATTTATATTTTAACAATTATAAGAATGTTATATTAAAAAACCATAGCTCACGACACAAAAACTGTTAAAGCTGGTTGCAAGCTTCGATTAATTTTGTAAAACGTTTATGATCAAACCATACTTACGTCATTTAAGTGCAATAAAATCCTCAACTTCTATTGCAGCACTCTACCAGATCCTGATATATGTGTTTGTGGTGAGTCACGCAAACCTTCATAGTGTGTTGCTGCACTTCAAACTTAAAGAAGATCTCTGCTTTGTGCATCTTGCAAAAGGGAACATTAACCACTCATGTATCCGCCATTCGGGGTTTGAAACAAAAACAGCGCTGGTCAATGGCATAACTTTAGCATCGGTTAATGTAGCGTTTCCATTTGGATTCTTGAAACCTTTCGCTCCTTCTCTCTCTCTCTCTCTCTCTCTCTCTACCTTCTTCTTGAATCAACCAGTACGAAAACATCATCGTCAAAGGCGAACGGACGCGATGCATCCGTGAAGTGGCAAGTGAAAGCCCCGGCGTACTTTGCATCATCCACACGAACCCGCAGTTCCCGCAAGGCGGTGGCGCATTTGACGTAACCGCAGCCGGCTTTATGATTCAATTAAGATAAAAATGCTGTGTTAATGGTTCAGTTGAAAAGAAAATTGAATTATGAATATGCAACCATCTTACACTTTGTTTCCTTCGGCGTGGAATTCGCGTTCTCGGCAGTTCACTCGGCAGTTCGTTCACAGCGGGCGGCCATCGCCCAAAAAGGTTGATGATGCCACTTGAGATCTGCGGTGCAAGAGATTCCCGTTCAAACTGGACGTATCTCCTCCCGAATGCCCCCAGCATCGATAGCCAGCAATGGCCTGTTTGCCGAGCGGTGTTACAAAGAGGACGCACTAAGGGCAACGGCTCAGCAGTGGGGATGCGTTACAGCACGATCCATAAATTGCTCCCGTTCGCGATGTCGTCGATCGGGACCGGGTTCAACCGTAACGCTCCGGTCATGCTGAGCCGGTGGAATTGCACAAACTCTTCAGGCTCCGGTTTCCCGTGGCGCTAGCCGAGAAACGGTTACAAAGCTCTAAAGGGCTCAACCTGAAACCTGGGCATTGAACGCGCCGCGAAGGATCTCACAATGGTGTGGCGTTCGTTTATGAAATTCCTGTCCTCGACAGGCACATGAGCTGAGCAACCGAGCTGGCATTTGCCAGTGCTCGATTGAGGAATCAAAATCTTGCCTTTCCGATGGCGTGGGGAGTGAAAATTCGCTCCAAAAACCGTAGACTTCGGCTCGAGCAGAGCAATCATAAATAAGAGTGAGAAATGGACCGTCGGGTGGGCGAGTTTCGAACACCACATCATCGTGGCTCACGGTTTGCGAAGGTACCGCTTTTCATCCCGGCCAAGGAATAAGTGATATGATCCGCGTTTTCCTCGGCGCGTTTTCCCCGGCGCGTTTTCCCCGGCGCGTTTTCCCGGTCGCACGCTGAAAGCACCCAAGGCAGGATGCCGTGTGGTTCCGCTGAGTGGCGGTTTTTTTTTTATATTTCGCGTTGGCGTACAAAAGGGAAAAACCAGGGTGGACCATTTGGTGGCTGTACGTGCACACTTGCCATCGTGTTAAGTTCCGCGTGCACGAACGCGAGAGTGCGGCTTTGTAAAGTGCCAAGGTAAGCGAAGACCACACGGATGGTAGAAGCATAGAGCCACGCTAGAGGCGTTTGGGTGCAAGATCGGAGGACTTGATTTTGAACACCCGCAACGTGTGTTCCTTTTTCGCAGCTACCACCGGAAAATCCCACCCGACAAGTCGATGGATTTCCGAGCAGCGCAGGAAGCGATTGCTTCACTTTGCAACCAAACCCGGGCGTTGTTGTCGGGCTTATTTGCCAAGTGTGCGCATGGAGTGTCTGTTTCGCATGGCACGGCGTGATGATCTGAGCACCCACAAAGGCTCGGCTTGCAAAAGATGCCAAACATAGTGTGGGTGTTCGATTGATGCGACGTGCGTGATGGTGTGGTTAAACAACTGACCGAAATGACGGCTGAAATGTTCACGCGTCGATGACGAACTTGTGCCAGCACCAGCGTCGCAGACTGTAGTGATAAATTACAAACTTAATGAGCCAAATCATTTTCTGCCAAATCCGACATTGACTGGAAGGTCATAAATAATTACACAAACCAGCCTCGATCGGAATGTGCTGCGTGCGTGCGTGCACATTTACTGCCACCGGGCAGGAAAGTTTCTTTTTCCTCTGCCAAAACGGACACCCATAGCCGGGAGGATTTACTGCTCGATTATGCAAATCTCACCGCTTCGTGGGCTGGCCCGGGAGCATTATTTACCTCGCAGGAAGTGTTGAAAACTTTTCTAGAAGCGTGCTCCAAGCGTAGAATGCCGCCGTGTTCCGGTGGCGTGTCTATGTGCGCTCTCGATTGTGCGACATTTTTGGCAACGAATCATACTCGTTCTGGCGCATTTCGCAGGTGGCATTGAATCGACCAAAAACGAGCTCATAGCATCGAATGCCAAGCGAAACCATCGATCCTGCCTGAAATAACCCGCAGCTAAAATTGAAGAGCAGAAGGGAAAAAAAACCTCATTCCAACGGCTGCCTTCTTGGAACGAGCGGGCAAAAGTATCGATAGGATAGTGTCCTTTCTTTTTCCCATCGAAGGCCCCGACACGAGCCCCGGGCAATGGAAGGAAGAAAAATTAATGCGATTAAGAGGGGAGATTTTCTTTTGATTCCTGTTCCCCGTAAATGCTGGAGCCCTGATGCCATGCCGTGCTCTGCGCGGGTCACCGAGCTTCTCACCTTTCCCGAGCAAATCGTACTGAATAAACCGTTCGGTGGTGCCCGCGATTGAATGCATTTTCTATCCCATTTCGTTGGTTCCGCTAACGTTTCGATAAGATCCGCGAGACGCAACCACACACACCGCCGTCTGACGCGAGAAGCAAAAGTAAGTGCATTTGCTGGAAAAGCAAAATGTGTCGCGTGGAGTGAGTTCTTTTCCGCCACCGGAACTCGATTCCGTGCACCCGAAAAGTGCATCCAGATTGCAGCGCCAGCACAAGACGAAACCGCCGAAACGGTGGAAAAGTCATACCGACTTTGACGCAATCGCGTTGTTATTAGACACGTATGGTTACATGCACTCTTTTCCATGTCCTTTTCCATTGCTCGTCGCCTTTTTCACTCCTTTCCCACCCAAAGCACTGTTGCACTGTCTGTGCAACCTATTCTTACCGTGCACGGGGCTTCAGTTCCACTCAGCGCAACGCAACGAGAAAATGCACTTCCCGAAGAAAACCCATTTCTGCGTGCCGTTCGACGTTCGGGAAGGGCGCGAGAAAAAAGAAAACGCCGACAACGCGCGGCGACGACATGATACGGTACGGCAGCGAAGCGAATCTAATCACGCCCCAGGACTCAGGAGCAGGACCTGGGAACGTTCGTTTTCAGGAGGGTTTTTATTCGTCCTTTCCCCCTTTTCACATGACTAATGGCCTTCGCGCGATTAATCCCCACACGCATCACCCTGGTGTCCTGCTCGCGCGGCTTTACTGGGTCGTTAATTCCGATTCGGGATGGGCTGTGGCGTAACCATGGTGATTTAGAAACAAACGGTGGTCTAAAACTCTCCGGCATCCTT